>NC_057389.1:87268890-87868890 GCF_019320065.1 Cervus canadensis | reverse complement strand
CCTTCCCCTCCCCCCCCCCCACGCGTGCACTCTTGGCTGTGCTCACAAGAGACGGGAGGTGGAGACGGTCCCCGTGCCAGGGTTGAAGATGTGGGACAAAATCACCAAGATCACCAATCACAAAATCACCAAGACCAAAATCACCAATTTTCCAAATCCGAATTGAGTTACATCCCCTTGACCAGGGGTATTTTGGCCACATCCCAGCACTGAAGGCCACTCAGAAGCCGAAGGCTACCAGTCATACATATCTCCTGGTGACTTCCCAGCTGTGTGAACTTGGACAAATCACTTCATGTCTCTGAGCTCTGCCCACCCCAGACCCATTCTCCTCCAGCTCTCTCCCTCTCCTCACTCTGCCTCGGTCAAATCATTTTAAAAATATTTATTTAATTAATTTTATTTGGCTGTGCTGAGTCTTAGTTGTGGTATGTAGGATCTAGTTCCCTGACCAGGGATCAAACCCAGGCCCCCTGTATTGGGAGCACAAAGTTCTAGCCACTGGACCACTAGGGAAGTCCCTCCATCAGGTTTTAACTGCACCTCCAATTCAAAGATCCGTCTAGTCAAAGCTATGGTTTTTCCAGTATTCACTACAGATGTCAGAGTTAGACCATAAAGAAGGCTGAGTGCCGAAGAATTGATGTTTTCGAACTGTGGTGCTGGAGAAGACTCTTGAGAGTCCCTTGGACAGTAAGAAGATCAAACCAGTCCATCCTAAAGGAAATCAACACTGAGTACTCATTGGAAGGACTGATGCTGAAACTGAAACTATAATACTTCAGCCACTTGATGCGAAGAGCTGACTCATTGGAAAAGACCCTGACGCTGGGAAAGATTGAAGGCAAGAGGAGGAGGAGGGCACAGAGGATGAGATGGTTGGATGGCATCACTGACTCAATGGACACGAGTTTGAGCTAACTCTGGGAGATAGTGAAGGACGGGGAAGCCTGGCGTGCTGCTGTCCATGGGGTTGCAAAGAGTCGGACATGACTGAGCAACTGATCAACAACAACCACCAATTCACCAGGCATGGTCCGGCCTCAGGGCCTTTGCATGGGCTGTTTCTATCATCAGAGATCTCCCCAGATTTCTCTGTGGCTCCCTCCTCTCCTCCCTCCTTTCTATACTCAAATGGCAGTCTAAAAGGCCACCCCTGTCTACCTTATTAAAAAGTGCAGCCGCCACATTCTCAATCCCAGTCCTTTGCTTTTCTTGGTAGCATTTACCACCACCTGACCCATTGTGCATTCCACTCACTTATCTTGTTTATGGCCCAGTCCCCACTGGGTGGTGAGCATCACAAGGCTGGAACCTGCCTTTTGCTCCCAGGCTCCCGGCGCCCAGCACAGCAGCTCAGGAAGAACTGTTCAATGAATGAGTAGGAAAACGAATGGATCGGGGGGAAAAGCATGCCACAAATATGAAATTTTTTTCTTTGATAATTTTATATACCTGATTTAATTATTCTGGGGATTCAGACTCAGAAATCTGACAAGTTACATGTAGTTACTTAAATGTATGTTCAGTTTCTTGGTGTGCAATAGCCACATGGTGTCGGTGGCCACTATTCTGGGTGGCACACAGTTTAAGAACATTCCCAAAATCTCTGAAAACTCTGTCACACAGCTCCATTGATTTTCATTTGGTCAAATTTTTTAAGAGGAAGGACACATTGTCTAAGTCCAGAATCCCCATGGATCTGTGAATACCTTGGAGTGTCTCCCTCAGGGTTAAAACTCTGCTCCCTGGAGGAAACGCTTGCTATCACTTTTTTTTTTTTTTTTTTTTTCAAGCAGAAGCACTAACCTTCTGCCTGGTCCCTGGGGCCATCTGAGTTTGAGACTTTGGTTTATAGACAAAGAAAATAAAGGATTTGGGGGACTGGTGGTGGGGTGGGGGAATCCAAATGATGCATCTTCAGGAGGGAGTTGATCCAGGAGTCAGAGATTCAAGGGTTGGCCCCTGCACTGTCCCTGGTTCCTGCTCGCTGGGCCTCGGCTTACTCAGCTGTAAAATGAGGTGAGAAAGGGACACATAGTGTTGCGAGGATTGAGTTGCACGATACAGGTCAGGGCAAGTTGCTCATCATGCTAGATGGGGCCGGCTCCATCACCCTCGCTCGGAGGGGTCGGGATGGAGTGGTGGCGCCTGACATACGGGAGGCCTCACGCAATGATCTCTGAGTTCTCACAGCTTCGATTGGGTAAGGACCCGGGACCCTAGGATCATCTCCCATCGCCGAGTTCCCAGGGTCCCAGACGGGGAGGGGGCTCTCCTGGACTGGCTCCGGGGTCGTACGGGTGTCGCCAACTGGGTGCAGAGTTGGGAGGGTGCGCGCACGGCCGCCCTTGTCCAGCCTTTCCTGGACTTCACTTGTGGCTCCAACTTCCCAAGCCAGGCGAGGGGCGTGGCCTGGCGGCAGGCGGCCCCCAACCAGATTGGTCCTTCGGCCCGTCAGTCCCGGGCGCCCGCCCCCAAATATAAACGCTGGTCTTGGTCCGGCCCTGGACGGTTTTGGAGCTGGCCTTGAAGTAGTGGCGGCTGCGCCCTGGACGTCCCGCTGACGGCGGTGAGAGGCAAGGGGCCCCGATTGAGGTGGGGGCTGGGTCCAGTGGGTCCTGGGGTGTCCTAAGGGAGGTAGGGACGGGGGGGGCCTTCCTGGGGACTCTGCTCGTCTCCGCGGCCTGGGGAGGGGTCTCCAGCCTGGGCTAAGCACTCTTCCTTCCCCAGAAAAATTCAACTTCTAGAACAGGCTTAGACTTTCAGACTTTCTTCTCTCAATATCTAGGACTCTGGGGGGTAGGGGGGGGAAGCGCACGAAAGAGCACCCTAGAAGTGGCAGCTTGGGGCGGGGGGCTAAGTCCCCCGTCCCAAACCACATCCTCCTGCATTGCAGACGCACTTTGGAGACAGGCCGCAGCCTATTCCGCGTAGGAATTCCCCCCCAACCCCCACCAGGGGAGCAATCCCTCTGCCTAGCAAAGCCCCTTCCTCTCCAAATGGTTTTGGCGCCTGGGGACTTGGCCCCTCCCTTGCCCTCCTTCTGGCGCTCCAGCTGTCCCTGGGAGGGGGTGGGGCCAATCCCGCCCCCTTCTCCTGGGTGGGTGTGGCCAGTGGATTGCACAAAGTGGCGGTGGGAAGGCCTACCCCTTATCTGAGTCCTTGGGACTTTTGTAAAACCAGAGCCGAGGCTTGGGTTCCTTCTCGGGAGAACTCTGGAAGTTGGATCTTAGCATATCCTGGCTGCAGTTGGACGGCTGCGTGACTCCCGTTTCAGCCAGTTCTTGCTCTCACAGCTGAGGCCCGCTGCAGGCAGGTTGCTGACCCCCAGGGACTTTTATGGGGGAGGGGGGCGTGATATCTGCAATGGCTGTCCTTGGTTAAACCGGTTCCAGAGGGATTGGATGGACAAAACGGATGGGAGGGAGGACCTGTGTGCTGTCCAGGTGAACTCAGACTCTGGGGAAGGTGAGGGAAAGAACAGGAGTCAGGTGATGGTCACCAGGGGTGGATGTGCCTCCTCGCCCCACTTCTCAGGTGGGGGACCTTTGTACCAAGCAGAAGCTCAATCCTGGCTGGTTTCACAAGTTTCTGTGTGGCAGACAGAGTGGTGTGAAATGGATCCATTTACTGAGCACCTACTATGTGCCAGGTCCCAAGCTAAGGCCACACGTGCAGTCTCTCCTCCAATCCGCAGGGACTCTGTGCTAGGACTCTTCCTAGATGTGGGAAGTGAGGCTCCAAGAAGGGGTGTTGCCTTCCTAAGCTCCCACAGCTAGCAAGTTGCAGAGCTGGGATTAGAAACCCAGTTTGGACACCAGAACTGGTGCTCTCAAAACATCGGTTTGCTGGGTTCCACTCGTGTGTGTGCATGTGCATACTAAGTCACTTCAGTCACGTCCAACTCTTTGTGACCCCATGGACTGTAGCCTGCCAGGCTCCTCTGTCCTTGGGATTCTCCAGGCAGGAATACTGGAGTGGGTTGCCATTTCCTCCTCCAGGGGATCTTCCCAACCCAGGGTTCGAACTTATGTCTCCTGCCTTGACAGGCAGGGTCTTTACCACTTCCCAGGTTCTAGGAAGCCTGGGTTCCATTTAGGTAATGGCAAACACAATGTCTGGAAGAAAATGCTCAGACTCGAGGTCAGGGGTTCACCAGAGGCTTTCTCCTAGAATGACCTTGGGGGTCATTCACTGGGGGGGACTTCTCTGGTGGTCCAGTTGTTGAGACTCTGAGCTTCCACTGCAGGGGGCACAGGTTTGATCCCTGGTCAGGGAACATGCAGTGTGGTATGACCAAAAAAAAAAAAAGAAACACTTGGGGAACCAGCCTTAAGGAAGGTTTAGCCCCATTTTACAGATAAGAGGACTGAGGTTATCAGGTTATGAGGTTATCAGTACGAGGTCATCAGCTCCTTGCCCACTTGCCCAGCATAGATGGGGCCAGGACTCCTGAAATCTAATCTGACAATGCTCTAGTTTTTTCACCTGGCCAGGAAAATGGAGCACACCTGTGGCTGCTATCTTGCCTGCAAATGTGTGCATTAGATTCACCCAGGGAACCTCTCTTTTGATTTTACCACATCCCTGAGACTGATTTGTTGGACCTACACTGGGGCCAGGCATGGTCTCTCTAGCTTTTTTTTTAAACATTAACTTTTTTTTGAACAGGTAATGTTCTCTACTTGGCTCACAAGTCAGAGGGTTGCCCCAGCTACACGATCTTTCTTCCTGAGTCTCTTTAAAAAGTTATAAGCAAAAACTTTAGCCCCACTCATGCCCTTTGGTCTCTTAACAATATCTTGTTGTGTTAGTTGCTCAGTAGTGTCCAACTCTTTTGCGACCCCAAGGACTGTAGCCCGCCAGGCTCCTCTGTCCATGGATTCTCCAGGCAAGAATACTAGAGTGGGTAGCCATTCCCTTTTCCAGGCATCTTCCCAGACATGGGCTGTGTCAATTATGTGTAAGTTTTACAGTCTTCAGCCACTGCCCTGGGCTACCACTGTTATCTATCTTTATTGCCCTTCTTCTCAGCAGCCCACAGGTACACAGATCTCTGTCCACGTGGCAGTACCAGTGTGGGACTGTCCCCGCAGTGAGGTTTCTGGGTCAAAGGGAAGATGTCTTGAAATCCAGTAGTAACTGACAACTTGCCAACTCCAGGGGTTTTGCACCATAATATTGATACAGGTGGGGCTTCCCAGGTGACTCGGCAGTAAAGAATCTACATGCCAATGCAGGAGACTTGATCCCTGGGTGGGGAAGGTCCCTTGGAGGAGGAAATGGCAACCCACTCCAGTATTCTTGCCTGGGAAATCCCACGGACAGAGGAGCCTGGTGGGCTACAGTCCACAGGGTCACAAAGAGTCAGACACAACTGAATGACTAAGCGACAACAACTGATACAGGTGAGCCCTTGGAGGGCTGTGCGCAGACCTTGCTCTTTAAGTTGTGGCCCCAAGACCATCTGCTTTGAGCAACAGCTGGGAGCTTGTTGGAAATGCAGACTTCTGACCTGATGAATCAGCACCATTTTGAACAGGCTCACAAGTGCGTGTAATTGATCTAGAGGCAGAATTCTAGGAAACTGGGGGGTGGTGGAGCCCTGAGGGCAGGTATGAACCGGGCCTTCCCCATGGAGGGAAGCGAGAGGCAGGCTGTACCCTGACTAGTCCTTCTGTCCACAGTGCGTGCTTCTGAGAAATGTCTGCTGACGAGCCTGAAGCCCCTGCCAACACCCAGGTGACGGCGGAGGAACCGGTGCAGCAGGTGAGGAAGGCCTGGGATTTGTGGGAGGAGCCTTCCCACAGGGGGAGCTTTGGCAGGAGGCTGCTGGCAGCACCGGGGGGTCGAGAGACACCTTTCCAAGTGTGTCGAGTACTAGGCGCTAGCAGGTACCCCATTAACAGGCGAAGGTGGGAGAACTTGGGGTTCCAAGGGCTCTTGGGAGGACAGGGGTTCTCCTGTTTGAAGCTGCCTGGCTCCCCCAGGCAGATCTTTCCTGTCTCTACAGGTTCTCTTAGAGTCCTCCTTCTAAGAAAGTCAGTTTCTATTTCCACTTCTTCTTCCCAGTTTAAATAAAATTCCCCCTGCTACATTTTTTTTTTTTTTGCCGTGCCAGGACTCTTGGGATTTAGTTCCCCAACCAGGGAACTCAACAGTGAACCAGCCCTCAGCAGTAAATGCTAGGCATCTTAAACACTGAACTGCCAGGGAGTTCCCCAAAGCCCCTTTTCATAAACACCTTTTTAAAAATACCTAAATGATATTTTAAAAATAAGGTATCATTCACATACCATAATTGGAGAAGGAAATGGCAGCCCAATCCAGTGTTCTTGCCTGGAGAATTCCATGGAGAGAGGAGCCTGATGGGCTACAGTCCGTGGGGTCTCAAAAGAGTCTGACACGACTAAGCAACTTGTACATGCACATACACATACCATAAAATTCACCCTTATGAGGACTTCCCTGGCAGTCCAGTGGTTAAGACTCTGCATGCCCACTGCAGGGGGCATAGGTTCAATCCCTGGTGGGGGAACTAAGATCCCATATGCCCCGTAACGAAGCCAAAAAAAAAAAAAGATGATGAAGCATTTTTAAAAAGTTTACCCTCATGAAGAGTAGTACTCAGTGATTTTTAGTAAATTACCCATATGCAGCCATCACCACCACACTGGACATTTTTCATCTCCCCCCAGAAGAGACCCTATACCCACTAGCAGTCACTCCTCATTTCTCTTTCTCCTGGGAACCCCTTATCTAGGTTCTGTCTCTACTGATTTGCCTGTTTTGGACATTTCGTATAAATGAAGACATACACTACGATACCCTTTTGTATCTAGTTTCTGTCACTGAGCATTATCTTTTTGAAGTCCCTCTATGTTGTACTGATAGCATCTGTTGGTGCTCTGTTCCCTTACTTTTTTTTAAATTAATTTTTATTGGAGTATTTTGACTTCCCTGGTGGCTCTGTGTAAAGAACCCTCCTGCCAGTGCAGGATGCAAGAGACGAGGGTTCGATTCCCTAGGTTGGGAAGATCCCCTGGAGAAGGAAATGGCAACCCACTCCAGTGTTCTTACCTGGAGAATCCTATGGACAGAGGAGCCTGGTGGGCTACAGCCCATGGGATCACAAAAGAATCAGACATGACTTAATGACTAAACAACAACAGCAACAGTTGACTTTTATTTATTAATGCAATTAATAATTAATACATTATTAATACAATGTTGTCCATTTCTACTATATAGCAAGGTGAGTCAGTTATACGTATATCTACTGTTTTTTAGATTCTATTTTCATAGGTCATTACAGAATACTGAGTAGAATTCTCTGTGCTATATAGTAGGTCCTTATTAGTTTTCTCATTCCTTTTTAAAAATTATGGTAAAATACACATAACCTAAAAATATACCATTTTAACTGTTTTGAAGTGTGCAGGTCAGTGGTATTAAGTACATTCACAGTGTACAACCATCATTACTGTCTTATTCCAGAACTCTCTCCTCACCCCACATCGAAACCCCACACCCACTAATAGTCAGGCCCGTTCCCCTCTCCCCCAGCCTCTGACAACCGCTAACCTGCTTCCTGCCAATGGCTTTACCCACTGGACATCTTGTATAAGTAAAATAAGTAGAATCATGTTTATAAAAGTAGAACCTTCTGGGACTTCCCTGGTGGTCTCAGGACTCTGTGCTTCCACTAGAGAGGGTGAGGGTTCCATCCCTGGTCACGGAGTTGAGATCTCACAAGCCACAGCCAAAAAAAAATATAAAATCTTCTGTGTGGAATCATACAGTATTTGTCCTGTGTCTTGCTTATTTCACCGAATATAATGTCCTCAAGGTTCACCCGTGTTGTATCAGAATTTCCTTTTTAAGGCTGAATCCTATTCCACTGTGTGCATGGACCACAGGACACTTGGCTTGCTTCCACATTTTAGCTATTGTGAATAAAGCTTCTTTGACTGCGGGCATACAGATATCTCTTTGAGATTCTGTTTTCAATGGCTTTTGTCTATATACCCAGAAGTGGGACTGCTGGATCGTGTGGTAATTCCATTTTTAGTTTTTTGAGGATCACCATGGTGTTGTCCATCGTGGTGGCATCATTTTGCTTTCCCACTAATAGCACACAAGGGCTGCAGCTCCTCCACATTCCCACCATCCCTTATTAATATCTGTTCATTTGATAGTAGCCATCACAGTGAGTGTGGGGTATGAGGTGGTATCTCATTGTAGTTTTGACTTGAATTTTCCTAACAAGTTGTGACGTGGAGAGTCTTTCCTTGTACCTGTTAGCCCTTCAAAGGCTGTATTTGTGTGTGTGTGTGTCTGTGTGTCTGTATGCGGGCTTTTCTCTAGCTGTGGCGAGCGGGGGCTGCTGCTCATTGCAGTGTGCGGGCTTCTCATCGCGCTGGCGTCTTGTGGAGCTCCGGCTCTAGGACGCAGGGCTGGACAGTTTCGGCTCCCGGGCTCTAGCGCACAGGCTTAGCTGCTCCGTGGCTTGTGGGATCTTCCCAGACCAGGGATGGAACCTGTACCTCTTGCATTGGTAGGTGAATTCTTTACCACTGAGCCGCCAGGGAAGTCCTTGGAGGCTATGAATTTTTAAAAACATGCTTTATACCACATTTTCTTTATCCATTCACCCATTCATGGACATTTGGATTTTTTTCCATTTCTTGGCCATTGCGAATAGTGCTGGTGAAAACATTCATGTACAAGCCTTATGTGGACATGTGTTTTCCTGTCTCTAGGGTAGAATCATAGGAGCAGCATTGCTGGGTTTTGTGGTAAATTTGTGATTAATTTCTGAAGAGACCTGAGCAAACGCTGAAGGAGGACTGCCTGAGTCCAAGGTCCAGCTTTGCCATTGGCTAATTTTGTGACCTTGGATGACTTGACTTAGCTGCTTCTTGCCCTAGTTTACCCATCTGTAAAATTGGAATAATACTCCCAACCTCCTGGGACTGGCGATTGCACAAATTCTACAGGTAGAACCTATGAGACTTAAGTCTTCTGTATGCGTCTTCACATGGGTCACCTTTGCAACTCCTTTAGGACAGAAATGATTTCTCATTTTATGCGTCAGGAAACTGAGGCTCACAAGGCCTGTCTGACTACTCAGTTCTGCTCTTGTAGGTTAAGAATGGCTATATTCAATACATAAGTGAATGGGTATAGCCATGTGCCAAAAAAACTTTATTTACGAAAACCAGGTAGATTGGAATATCATACCATAAAAGAATGAGGTACCGACATGCAGTGCCATGGGGATGAAACTTGAAGATGTGTTCAGTGAGGGAAACCAGGCACAGAAGGACAGATACCGTCTAATCCCATTCACAAGAGGTCCTCAAAGGAGTCAAATCCATAGAGACAAGTAGATGGTGGGGCCAGGGGCTAAGAGAGGGGAGTCAGTGTTTAAAGGGGACAGAGTTTCAGTTTAAGAAGTTGAGAATCTGGAGACAGATGCTGGCAACGGTTGCACAACAATGTAAGTATACTTAATGCCACTGAGCTGTGCATGTAATTATTTAAATGGTAAATTTTATGTGTATTTTACCACAATTTTTTAAAAAAGGAGTGAAGCACTGACACACGCTACTGCATGGATGAACCTTGAAAATGTCACTGAGTCAGAGGCCAGACACAGAAGGCCACGTGTGATTCCATTTTTTTGTGAAGCGTCCTGAACAGGCAGAAATCCACAGAGACAGAAAGTGGATTCATGGTTACCAGGGGCCGGTAGGCAAGGGTGTGACAGTCAATGACAACAAGTTTCTTTTGAGAGCGATCAATAAGTTCTGAAATTAGGCAGTGAGAGTTACACAACGTTGTGAACACACTAAAACCCTCTGAATCGTGCATTTCAAACTAGTGGAATTCTATGACGTATGAGCTAGATTTCAATAATGCCGTTAGGAAAACAAAAAACCAGGCAAGAGAAAAAGCAGGTGGTGGGCTGGCCCTGGGGGTGGGATGGGGGGCACAGTTTACTGACGTCAGTTTTAGACCTGAGCTCCAGGACAGTAGGGTTCTCTTGTCTTGTCACTGCCTGGCTCACCGTGGGTGTCAAGGTCATGTTCAAACAAGTGGGCTGCGGGGCCAAGATAGAGGAAGCGCCTGGCGGAACCGGGCAGTTCCTGGCTTGTGCAACCGAGTGAGTGCAGAGAGGGGGAGGCGAGCCATGTCCCTGGCCTGAGCCTCCCTGCCCGTAGCCCAGCGTGGTGGACCGCGTGGCCGGCATGCCCCTCATCAGCTCCACCTGCAACATGGTGTCCGCCGCCTACACGTCCACCAAGGAGAGCCACCCCCGCGTCAAGACTGTCTGCGACGCGGCCGAGAAGGGGGTGAAGACCCTCACGGCGGCTGCGGTCAGTGGGGCCCAGCCCATCCTGTCCAAGCTGGAACCCCAGCGTGAGTGAAGCCTGGAAGCCCATGGACTGTCCACTCCGGCCTATCTCCGGGTGGGGGAGGCGGGGCGGTGTCTGTGGACTCTCCCAGAGCCCCTGAGGAACATGCATGCGCAGTAACCATCAGCTGTCTATCGCCCCCACCCCCGCAGTCACCTCGGCCAGTGAATACGCCCACAGGGGGCTGGACAAACTGGAAGAGAATCTGCCCATCCTGCAGCAGCCGCCGGAGAAGGTGACTAACCCCCTCCATGAGGGGCGGGGTGGAGAGGATGCTCCACTAAGACTGGCGCCCTACCAGGGTAGGGGGTCTGTGGTCTCAGCTTAACTGTAAAAGACAAATGTGACCACATTTATTCTCCCACCCCCTCCCCATTGGGCAGCTGAAGGAACATTCTGAACGCTAGCCAGGTATGCCCAAAACCCCCTCGGGCCTCCCACCTTGCCCGGAGCAAAAGCCAGAGTGTTCCTGGTGGTCCCACCTGGTCTGGCTCCACTGCCCCCTGACCCTCTATGCCCACCTCACTTGCTCCATTCTGTCCGGGCTGGCCTCCGTCCTCCAGTTCAGTCACATCAGTCTCACATGTATGGGACAGGGTGATGGATACAGAGCCCTTGCCTTCATGGAGCTTTCATCTTGGGGAGGCAAGGGAAAGCAGAGACAGTGAACACACCCATCTCAGAGCTGCCTCAGGACCTTTGCACATGCCGTTCCTTCTCTGTAGACCAGGCTGCCAAGTCTCTGAACTTTCTCTGCACAGGTTCTTTCTCTGCACCATTCAATATGGAAACCAACAACCATATGTGGGTGTTCGGCCCTTAGAAGGTGGCCAGTATGACTGAGGAGCTCAGTTACTAATTTTAATTATTTTAAATTTTATTTTTTATTTAATTTACTTTTTTGGATTTTTTGATGTGGACCATCTTTAAAGTTTTTATTGAATTTGTTAGTCTTGCTTCTGTTTTATGTTTTGGTTTTTTGGCCCCAAGGGACAGACTGGATTAGGATCCACTATAATGGCCTCATTTTACCTTAATTACTGCTTTAAAGTTCTCATCACTAAATACAGTCACATTCTGAAGTCCTGGGGGCTTCAGTACCCTTCAGCCCATAACACCATGGGAAGAAGAAGTGGAGGCCCAGAGAGGTCAAGTGACCTGCCTGAGGACCCACAGCTTGGATATATCAAGCCAAGGACTCTAACTGGGCCATCCAGCCCCAGAGCATGTGATCTTAACTGCTCTCACCGTTCAGGATCAGCCGGGAGCTGGAGCTCCTCCCTTCAGCCCACCTAGAGGTTGGGGTGCAGGGGTGGGGGCACCTAGGTACAAAGGGAGAATGGAGATGCTGATGCTGGCCCTTCTTGTAGGTCCTGGCAGACACCAAGGAGCTGGTGTCGTCCAAGGTGTCAGGGGCCCGACAGGCTGTGTCCAGCACAGTGTCCAGTGCCAAGGACACTGTGGCCTCCCGAGTCACCGAGGCAGTGGACGTCACCCGGGGTGCCGTGCAGAGCGGCGTAGACTTGACCAAGTCCGTGGTGACCAGCGGCGTCCACTCAGTCGTGGGCTCCCGTGTGGGCCAGATGGTGCTGAGTGGGGTGGACACAGCGCTGGGCAAGTCGGAGGAGTGGGTGGACAACCACCTGCCCATGACGGACGCCGAGCTCGGTGAGTGCAGGCCTTGCCTCTGGAACCCCTCCCCAGACCATCTGATGTGGGTCCCTCTTAGCCAGCTGGAGTCTGCCCCTCACAGCCTGTCCTCTGGTCCCTGCCGCCTCTCCCCATCTGTCTTAACCCACCTCTATCAGCTTGGTTCCTCTGCCCTGGTGCATGGTATCTGTCCTCCCTGAAGCAGCCTCCAGAGGGCGCCGGCGAGCACTCAAGTCAGGCCCCTCCTCTGCTGGCCGCCCTCCAGGGCTCCCATCTCCCTGTGGGTAACAGCCCCGATCCTCCTGGAAGCTCCCTTGTACTTACCCACCTGCCCTCATTCATTCTGCTCCAGGCTCACTGGCCTCCTTGCCCATCCTTCCCATGTGTTCCCACACCGGGGCCTTTGCACTGGCCTTTTCTTCTACCAGGAACCCTTACACGACATCTAGATGGCTCGTTCCCTTCCACCTCCAGCTTTGTGCTCACATGCCACACACCCCACACATCCCCCATAAAAAATCACACCATTCCTTGCCCATGTTGTGTCCTGAAACCTCCCTTGACTTGGCTCTGATTTCTGTCTAGTCATCAATTCCACAAAGCAGAAGCTGTGTCCCCTGTATGGTGCCCAGCAGGTGCTCAAGTCCCCGAATGAAATCACTGAAACTCTTCTCTATCATTCTACCCATACCCAGGCATCTATTTGTTCAAACCTTGAGCACCAGTCATATGCCAAACCTGCTTCCAGGTTCTAGGGATATGTCAGTGAACAAAGTTCTGCCCTCATAGAACCTAAAGTCTCAAGGGTACAGAAATTAGATTAAAGGAGATGTTTCTGAGGAGGTGACCTTGCCCTGAGGTATATGAAGCTGTGCTGATGTCCGAGCAGAGAGACGAGGGGACAGGGTGGTGCCTGATGTTTGTGGGAGGAGCAGGGAGGAGGCACGTGTGGCTGGAGCACAGTGAGCCTCGGAGAGAGAGGGAAAAGGGCAGGGAGTGCACGGGAGCAGATTGTGGAGGGCCTTGTGAGCCATGGGAGGACTTGGGCTTTTACCCCTAGGGAGATGGGAACCCTGGACCACTGTGAACAGAGGGGGCGAGGCCTGACTCAGTGTTCACAGGCGCCCTCTGGTGGCTGCTATGGGAAAGACACTGTGGGGGTGGGAAGCAGAGGAGACCCTGATGGTCTAGGTGAGCTGTGGTGGGGCTAGACCAGATGGTGGCAGGAATAAACCAGGGGTGAAAGAACTGAGACAAAGCGGCCAGTCCTACTCATGGCTTGTGGAGTTGGCCTTGGCCCTGCGCTCGAGGCACGGCCATCCTTTGCACACCGTGCCGGGAACTTCCAGCAGTACCAGTGTTGCACACACCAGTGCCCATGGCAACAAGGGTCCCCGAGGGCCACGTGTACCCAGACACCATGCTCCATCCAGGGGGAGCAGGGCCAAGGATCTCAGGCCCTGCAGCTCCTGGGTTGAGGGTCGCATGTCACTTGGTGTTTGAGTTTTCAAAACTACCCTGCATCTCTTGAAGGAAGGGATCCACCTGATGTCTTCCATCTTGCACCCTAAGTTCAGTGCCTGCTGGCTCCTCTTAGTGCTCAGACGGAGTAAAATGCAGCTGTGAGTCTTGGTCAGCAGAAGGCAGGGGAAGACGCAGAGTTTGCAGGGAGGCAGGTTGTGAGCCAGGCCTGGGAGCCACTTCAGAGAACAGATCTATCTGACCAGCTTTGACTTTCTGTGCTTTTTTTTGTGTCCATCTGCTAAGGATGAACAGCTTCCCTGGTGGCTCAGTGGTAAAGAATTTGCCTGCCAGTGCAGGAGATGTGGGTTGGATCTGTGGGTGGGGAAGATCCCTTGGAGGAAGGAATGGCAACCCGCTCTACTAATCTGGCCTGGGAAATCCCATGGACAAAGGAACCTGGCGGGCTACAGTCCAGGGGATCACAAGGAGTTGAACACGACTTAGTGAATAAACAACAACAACTAAGGACGAAATCACTGTGCAGAGCGGTGCTTAAGGTGCTGGGGAGTCTGTGAGTTAAGGTGCCATGTTATAGCTGGGATGCTACTCATGGGCTCCTGCCAGAATAGCCCTGCTCCCCCCGTCTCCTGGGTCTCCCCTTTGCCAAGGGCACCTGCCCCCTCCAGGGGCCCTGCCATCTTGCTCCCACATGCCTGGACTCTGCCAGACAGCTCACTTCAGTTCAGTTGCTCAGTCGTGTCTGACCCTCTATGACCCCATGGCATGCTGCACGCCAGGCTTCCCTGTCCGTCACCAACTCCCAGAGCTTGCTTAAACTCATGTCCATCAAGTTGGTGATGCCATCCAACCATCTCATCCTCTGTCATGCCCTTCGCCTGCCCTCAATCTTTTGCCACATCAGGTCTTTTCCAATGAATCATTTCTCATTGGTCTTTTCCAGTGAGTCAGTTGCCAGACAACCTTGGCCTAAATAACAAAGCTGCTTTCACTTCCGAGGGCAGAGCCCCAGGGTTCCGAGAGAGCCATGGAGAAGTTCTGACCAGTAGCCTGGGTTCAGAATGTTGTTGGTTTGGATTTAGTCTTTGCAGACTTGTCTTTGGTCAGGAGAATGGGGCAGGTTTGTTTTTCCCAAGCTGCCAACTTTTGTTTTTGTTGCTTTTATTTTTTTGTTTGTTTGTTTTTGTTGCTTTTAAATGTCCCGTGTGTTTAGTATTTTTGTTCAGTTATTTGTTTGTTTTATACATTGTATAATCCTTTTTTTGAAGTTTAAAAAAATTTTATTGAAATATAGTTGATTTACAGTGTTGTGGTAGTTTCAATTATACAGCAAAGTGATTCCATTTTACATACATATATGAATATATTCTTTTTTAGATTCTTTTCCATTACAGGAAAAGAATATATTATAGGATATTGAGTATAGATCCCTTTGCTATAGAGTAGGTCCTTGTTAGTTATCTTTCTCATTTAGTTTTTACTTTTATTTATTTTTTAAAAAATTATTTATTTATTTTATTTGGCTGCTCTGAATCTTAGTTGCAGAATGCAGAACAAATATTTGATTTTTGTCATGGGAGGCAGGATCTTTAGTTGCAGCAGGTGAACTCTCAATTGTGGCATGTGGGATCTAGTTCCCTGACCAGGGATTGAACCTGGGCTCCCTGCATTGGGAGCTTGGAGTCTTAACCACTGGACCACCAGGGGGGTTCCTTTTTTTTTTTTTTTTTAATATAGCTTTTTTTCAGGGGACCACATTTTCTTGACAGGCCAGGTGGTAAATAATTTGGGCTTTTTTGGGCCATACAGCCTCTGTTCCAACTATGCAACTCTGCTATTGTAGCACAGAAGCGTGGTCAGTAGGTAAATGAATGGGTATGACTGCATGTCAATAAAATTTTGTTCACAAAAGTAGGTGGCATTCGGCCCAGGGGCTGTATTTGCAGACCCTGCTATAGGGCATTTCAAATCCAGATAAGGTTACTTACAAAACTCAAACTTTAAGACTTAAAGTCTACAGGGAGCAGAATAAGATAGGATCAAACTATCAAGATAGATGGATTTCCATCCTGTTGCCTTGTAACTTTATGGGTATTTTCTGGACTAGACAGTCCTAACTTTTCCTTAACTACTGTGAAGATGCTTCTCTTGTGGCTCAGACTTCTTCTCCCGTCAAGTATCATGGTTAAGAGCATGGGGCCTGGCGTCAAATCTTGACTTGTGGAGCCCCAGCTGTGTGAGCTTCGGCAAGTCAGTTAATCTCTCTGAGCCCCAGTTTCCCCATCTGTAAAAATGGGATGACAGTACTTCCCTATTAGAGCTCTTAAGACTTAACAAGAATACATGCGAGGGACTTGCCTGGTGGTCCAGTAGTTAATAATCCAGGCTCCCAATGTAGGGAGCACAGGTTTGATTCCTGGTTGGGGAACTAAGATTCCCGAATGCCACACAGCATGGCCAGAAAAAAAAAAAAGACAAAACAGAATGCATGCAGAGCACCTAGAACATTGCAAAAGATTGACCACTATTAATATATGCTAGGACCTATACAGGCAGGATTGGCCAACTTTTTTTGTAAAGGATCAGATAATGAATATATTTTTAAAAATATTTATTTATTTATTTGGTTGTACGGGGTCTTAGTTGCAGCACACGAGATCTTTAGTTGAGGGATGCAAACTCTTGGTTCCAACATGTGGGATCTAGTTCCCTGACCAGGGATCAAATCCAGGCCCCCTGCATTGGGCACAGAATCTTAGCCACTTAACCAGGAATTCCCAAACAATATTTTAATCTCTGCAGGCTAAGAGGCCACATACTCTGCCACTATAGTTTGAAAGCAGCTGTAGACAGCGTATAACGAACATGCACAATTGTATTCACAGGTTGGATCATATAAAACTGGAGGCAGGGCAGATACGGTCCAAGGGTCGTAGTGTTCAGACCCTCACATTAGTCTAACGCCTCTTAATCCCAGGATATTTGGCCCCCATCCTACCCATTTCACAGATGAGGAAAAAGCCAAGCAAGGGAGGGAGATCCTTTTATGCTTGCGGACCAGGGCATAAACTCTGCCTTCACCATTCTTCTCCTGCCTCCCCATCGCAGCCCGCCTCGCCACGTCCCTTGAGGGCTTCGACATCGCCTCGGTGGCCCAGCAGCGCCGGGAGCAGAGCTACTTCGTGCGTCTGGGCTCCCTGTCGGAGAGGCTGCGCCAGCGGGCCTACGAACACTCTCTGGGCAAGCTGCAGAACACCAGGCAGAGGGCACAGGAGGCCCTGCACCAGCTGACACAGACGCTTACCCTGGTGAGGTCCCGTGGGGAGGGCCGTGGCAAGCAGCATATGCACCAGTGAGCCCACCCCACGCCTGGTGGCTTGTTCCTCCCCATTCTGCATATCTGCTTGGGCCGACTCATGCAGTTGCAGTCCTGGTTGAGTTTGCTGGGGCTGCTGTAACCAAGTACCCAAAACTGGGCAGCTTAAACAACACACATTTATTGCCTCACAGTTCTAGGGGCTGAGAGTTCAAGATCAAGATGTCAGTAGGGTTGGTTCTTTCTGAGGCTTCTTTCCTTGGCGTGTAGATGCTGTCTTCTCTCTGTGTCCTCACCTGGTCATTCCTCCATGCGACTGTGTCCTAACATCCCCCTTTAAAAAAAAATTCATTCATTCGTTTATTTTCTTTTTGGCCATGCTGTGCATCATGCAGAATCTTAGTTCCCTCCCTCACCAGGAATTGAACCTGTGCCCGCTGCAGTGGAACCTCAGAGTCTTTTTTTTTCAGTCTTAATTAATAGACCACCAGGGAAGTCCACCTAATAGCCCCTTTTTATTTGAGGACACCAGTCGTATAAAAACATTGTTGTTCAGTCGCTAAGTCATGTCTGACTCTTTGTAACCCCATGGACTGTAGCACACCAGGCTTCCCTGTCCTTCACTATCTCCCAGAGTTTGCTCAGATTCATGTCCATTGAGTCAATGATGCCATGCATCATCATCCATCATCCATCATGCCATCTCATCCTCTGTGACCTCAACCTTTCCCAGTGTTAAGGTCTTTTCCATTGAGTCGACTCTTCACATCAGGTGGCCAAAGTATCGGAGCTTCAGCATCAGCATCAGTCCTTCCAATGAATATTCAGGGTTGATTTCTTTTAAGATTGACTGGTTTGATCTCCTTGCAGTCCAAGGGACTCTCAGGAGTCTTCTGCAACACATTTCAAAGGCATCAGTTCTTCAGCACTCAGCCTTTTTTATGGTTCATCTCTCACATCTATACATGACCGCTGGAAAAACTATAGCTTTGACTATATAGACCTTTGTTGGCAAAGTGATGTCTCTGCTTTTTAATATGCTGTTTAGGTTTGTTATAGCTTTTCTTCCAAGGAGCAAGCATCTTTTAGGTCCACCCTAATGACCTCATTTTAGCTTAATCACTTCTTTGAAGACCTGTCTTCAAATGCAGTCACATCCTAAGGTCCTAGGGTTCAGGGCTCCAACCCCCTGGGCTTCCTGTGGATTCCTGCCTCTCCCCAGCGTTCCTGTGGATCCCCAGGGGCTCTGCCAGCTTCATTCAATCCCTGAGGCAGCCACCGTCTGTCTCCCTCTGCCCCAGATGGAAACCGTCAAGCAGGGCGTCGATCAGAAGCTGGTGGAAGGTCAGGAGAAACTACACCAGATGTGGCTTGGCTGGAACCAGAAGCGGCTGCAGGGCCCAGAAGAGGACGCAGCCAAGCCAGAGGTACCCACCTGGGGTGGCACTGGGTGCTTGGGGCCCTGGCTCCCCTCTCCACATGCTTTCCCCAGCTCCTCCTCCCATTAACTGCCTTCAGGACCTGATGACCACTCCTCCGGGATGCCTGCCTGGATTTCTACTCTTGGGTGCACGTATTGCTTCTGAACCACAGGGCACTTGATTGGGATGGGCCTCTACCTGCTGAATTCTAAGCCATGCTCCATTTTCTTGAGCCCTGACTCCTCAGGCGTCCCAGGTGACTCAGTGATAAAAGAATCTGCCTGCCAATGCAGGAGGTGCAGGAGACACTGGTTCAATCCCTGGGTCGGGAAGATCCCCAGGAGGAGGAAATGGCAATCCACTCCAGTATTGTTGCCTGGAAAATCCCACGAACAGAGAAGCTTGGCCGACTACAGTCCATAGGGTCACAGAGTCAGACACGACTGAGTGACTGATTCCTCTCCCCCATCAAAGTGTCCCATCACATCCTTCATATTTACCCGCCAGGCTCCTCATGACTGCTGCTCACTGGCACGCTCTGGCCCTCTAGTCCATTTTAGCACTGGTCTCTTGAACGAGCCCTGACTTTTGCCACCTGTGCCATCACTCATCCAAGCTTTCTCTGAATTGCTGCCTTAAACAATTCTCATGCCTCATTCTGAACCATAGCCTGTCTGTGTTAGAGACTCTTTTAATATCCTAGCACTGTTGGTTCTCAGCCTAACCTTGCTGGGCCTCAGTCTCCCCATCTGTGAATGGGGTGCAGGACCATCTGCAGGGTCATTAAGGTGAAATGAACATACGTGTTTACAGCAGTATTTGAGTCACAACAGCCCCAAAGTGGAACAGCCCAGATGTCCATCAGCAGATGATGTATCACAAAATGTGGTCCTTCCACACACGGAAGCATCACTCAGCTGTGAAAAGGCGGGAAGCCCGACACTCACTAACACATGGATGGACCCTGAGAACACGATGCTCAGTGAGAGAAGCAGACACAGAAGAACATACAGGGTGTGATTCCACTGATGGGAAACGTCCAGAACAGGCTGATCTGTTGACACAGACAGTGGATGAGTGGTTGTTGGGAGCTGGGAGAGGGGTAAGTGGGGAGGGAGTTTCTTTTTCTTTCCGTGTTTTTTTTTTTTTTTTTGATCAAGCCAAGAGGCTTATGAGATCTTAGTTCCCTGACCAGGGATCAAACCTGTGCCCCTGGCAGTGAGAGCTCAGAGTCCTAACCACTGGACCGCCAAGGAATTCCCTCTTTTTTTTGAGTTTCTTTTGGGGTGATGGAATGTTCTGAAATTAGATAGAAGGGCTGGTTACACTACCTGGTGAATGTACTATATAAAAAAAAATCACTGAATTGTTCACTTAAAAGCATGAGTTTCCTGGTATGTGAGTTATTTTACATATACACACACACACACATTGACACATAAGGCACATAGTGTTAAAAAAAAATTATATTTCTAAAGATATTGTATCTCTGTAAAACTTTGCACATTCAGACCCTAACCACTTAAAACCATCTCCCCCAATCCCCCAACTGCTGAAGAAAAGATAGATATTGATCCTGGCAGCACCTCCTGGCCAGGTTCAAAGCCAGAGTTCTCAGCTGACCAGGCTCAGGACAGTCTAGGGTCCCTGCCTGCTTTGATTTCCTCCCCAGACTCAGAAATTTTCAAGGACTCTTATCTCAACCATAGTCTCCCCCACTGCTTACAACTTCTGCCTCAAAAGTTCTTCCAGACCTTCTCATTTAAAAAACAAACAAACAAACACTTTTTCAAAAACAAATTTATTAAGGTGTAAAATTCAGGATCTTGTACTTTAAAAAAGTTTGAGGGAATTCCCTGGTGGTCCAGTGTGTTAAGGACTCAGGACTTACACTGCCATGGCCCCAGTTCAATCCCTGGCTCGAGAAAGTAAGATCCCACATGCTGTGTGGTGAGACCAAAATTAAATAAATAAAGAAGTTTTGAGAGAGAATTCACATCGTGTACAACTGACCCATTTAAAGTGTACAATTTAGTGGGTTTTAGTATATTCATGGGTTGTGTGACTATCAACTGTGTTAATAATTCAGAGCATTCCCATCACCCCAAGAGGAGACCGTCTCCCCAGTATAATAACACCCCGCTTCTGTCTTCCTCCATGCCCTGGAACCCGCGAATGTACTTTCTGTGGATATTTCATATCAATGGAATCATACACCATGTGGTGTATGGCTGCTCTCACTGAGCATCGTGTCCTTAAGGTCCATCCACATGGCAGCAAGTGTCAGGGCTTCACCCGTTTATTTGGCGGGAGAACGTCACGGTGTGTGAATGAATCACATTTTGTGCCCCTGTTTGCCAGCAGATGGGCATTTGCGTTGTTTCCGCTTTTGGCGGCTGTGAATAACACCCCTTTGAGCGTTTGTGTACCAGTCTTGGCACAGACGTGCACTTTCTTTTCTCTTGGGCGGAAGTCTAGGGGGTGGAATTGCTGAGTCAAGTGCTTATTTAGGCTTACACTTTACTATTTTGAGGAACTGTCAGACCGTCTCCCAAAGTGACTGCTGCGCTCCAATATATGAGGGTTCCAGTTTCTTCCCATCCTCGCCAGCACCTGTTCGATCTTTTATTTTTTTTTTTTTTTCAAATTTATTGGGCTGTTCTGGGCCTTAGTTGTGGCACTCAGGATCTTGAGTTTTAACATTCAGGGTCTAGTTCCCTGATCAGGAATGGAACATGGACCCCATGCATTGGGAGCATGGAGTCTTAACCACTGAACCACCAGGGAAATCCCATATATGTCTTCTTTTAAAACAAATTTTTTTTTTTTTTTTTTGCTGTGCTGGGTGTGTGTTGTTGCACGAACTATCCCTAGTTGCAGCAAGTGGGAGCTACTCTTTGTTTTGGTGCACAGGCTTCTTTCTGCAGTGGCTTCTTTTGTTGCGGAGCACAGGCTCTGGGGTGCATGGGCTTAGTTGCCCCAAGGTATGTGGGAACCTTCCCAGACCAGGGATCGAACTGGTGACCCCTGCTTTGACTGGCAGGTTCTTAACCACTGGACCACAAGGGAAGCCCCCATATCTGTCTTTTTTAACCCAAATCATCCTAGTGTGGGTGAGTTGTGTCTCATTGTGGGTTTGAACCACACTTCCCTGATGTCTAATGAGGTTGAACATCTCTTCACGTGCTTATTGGTCTGCGTATCTTCTTTGAAAATATCTCTGTGCCTGTTTTTCAATTTGACCGGCGATTATCTGGCACGGTTTGAAACTCAGAGCGCCGGTATTCTGAGCCTCCGTGCCCTGGGGAAAGGGTTTCCCCAAGGTGGGTGGAATATCCCCATTTCCTCTTTCCTGGTCTTTGGGTCCTGTTGTTGTTCAGTCGTGTCAAAAATCGTGTCTGACTCTTTGCCACCCTGTGGACTGTAGCCTTCCAGGCTCCTCTGTCCATGGGATTTTCTCAGGCAAGAATACTGGAGTGGGTTGCCATTTCCTTCTCCAGGGGATCTTCCCAACCCAGGAATCGAACCCACATCTCCTGCATTGGCAGGCAGATTCTTTACCACTGAGCCACCTGGGAAGCCCCTTGAGTCCTGTTACCCCCCAAAGCAAGGGGTCTTGACGTCACGCCCCACCCTGCCCCTTCTCAGCAGGTCGAGTCCCAGACACTCGCCATGTTCCGTGACATCACCCAGCAGCTCCAGACCACCTGTGCCTCGCTGGGCTCCAGCCTCCAGGGTCTGCCTGCCCACATCAAGGACCAGGCGCTCCAGGCTCGCCAGCAGGTCGAGGACCTCCAAGCCACCTTCTCTGGCATCCACTCCTTCCAGGATCTGTCCAGCAGCGTCCTGACACGGAGCCGCGAGCAGGTGGCCAGGGCCCGAGAGGCCCTGGACCACTTGGTGGAGTATGTGGCCCAGAACACACCCATCACGTGGCTGGTGGGCCCCTTCGCCCCCGGAATCGTCGAGAAGGCCCCAGAAAAGAAGAAATAGGAGAGTCTGGAGGAGGGCTCAGAGGGCTCTGGCCTTCTCTGAGGGGCCGGCGAGTGACCGGGGACCCCTCAAATCTGACCCGTCCCTCATCCTCTCCAAGCTTGGAGGAAGCGTGTCCTGAGTGTCACATCCATCATCAGGACAAGATTTCCAGGAAAAGAAATTTCTTTTTTTCTAGAAGTTTCCAATTTTTTTTTCTTCCTTAAAAACCAGGAATATAGTTCTTACATCCCACACCCTTTTTCTACATTGAGTCCCCTGGTTGTCAGCCTTAAGCGAGTGGACTTGGACCGCTGGGAGGTGGGCCTCTTGGGGTGAGGTGAGGGCAGGGCAGCTGACAGTCTGGAGCAGGAGGGGGCTCAGGCCTGCGCAGCGAGCCCTGGGTGCGGGAGGCTTCAGCGTTGCCTTAATAAATTTTACCTGCAAAGTCCAGGCCTCATATATTGTGTGTGTATGTGTGTGGTTTTTTTTTTAATTTTTCAGCAGCTGAACAACTCGAGTCTCTGTATGGCCGTCTTGGGCTGTGGGGGTCTTTCATCTCCCCGCCACTGACCTGCCAGAGTCTTGCCCCCTTTGCCACATCCCAGGCAGCCAGCGGAAGGGAGAAGCCTACCTCTTTTCCTGTACTGGGCCTTCCCAGGTGTGTGGGGGAACCGTGTGACCCCCAAAAGATGCTGATGACCTGATTTCTCACATGGCAAAGGAGACTTTGCAAATGGGATTCAATTAACACATTACTGACCACACATATTAATATGTCTTTTTTCACCTGGACGTTACTGACTGGAGACGTATCAGTATGTTTTTAGAGAATGATACCATTATTATCAGGCTTCCCTGGTGGCTTCCCAGGTGGTAAAGAATCCACCTGTCAATGCAGGGGACATGGGTTTGATCCCTAGGTCTGGAAGATCCCCTGGAGAATGGAACGGCAAGCCACTTCAGTGTTCTTGCCTGGAGAATCTCCTGGACAGAGGAGCCTGGCGGGCTACAGTCCCTGGGGCTGTAAAGAGTCAGATACGACTGAGCAACTCACACACACACATATAATATATATACATATAGATTATATATATAAAAAAGACTCCAAACTTCTGACCTCTAGAACTATCAGATGATAACGTGTGTGGTTTCCAGCCGCTGTGTTTGTGGCCATTTATTACAGCAGACTCAGGGAACTTGTCCTGGCTTTGAGGAATTCAAGGTTGCTAGTTTGGGGTTTCCAAAATTTCTGTCCATTTCTGGGACTGGCCGTGTTCCCACTGCTGTGCTAATGTTTGCTTACAGAGAAAACACAGCAACCAAATTCTCTACCCACTCTGGCCCAGGGCCATTCCGTACGCTTCACAGACAAACCTTTTTGGTCTTGTGCTTTATTTCATTTCATTTATTTTTTTAGGCTGTGCCGTGTGGCATGTGGGATCTTAGTTCCCCTGCCAGGGCTCGAACTCAGGCACCCTGCATTGGAGTGTGGCATCTTGACCACTGGACTGCCGAGGAAGTCTCTGGCATTGAGCTTTACACAATACCAGGTGGAGCACGTGGTAGGGAAGGGTCCGCCTACCGCCAACCATGTTGGTGATGGCAGGACTTTGTGCTCATTCTGTTTATGACACGCTCCTAAGGGCTCGGCGTCCTGTGCTGGCCTGGCCATGCTGGACTCCAGCTTGGTGATGGGACATGGGCCCACTGGCCAGCTCCTTGGTCCCTGCTGTGTGACCTTGGGTGGGGTCTTTTGCTTCTCTAACCCTCAGTTTCATTGATAACCGGCCCAGTGCAGTTCTGTGCGAAGATTCTGTGGAGTGGTGTACTTAAAGATCCTAAGGTCAGGACCTCCCTGGTGGTCCAGAGTTTCAGACCTTCATCTTGCAACACAGGGGGTGCAGGTTCGATCCCTGGTTGAGGAGCTAAGATCCCACGTGCCTTGTGGCCAAAAAAAGCCGAAACAGAAAACAGAAGCATTGTTGTAACAAATTCAATAAAGACTTACTTGATTCACATCAGGGGCTTCCCTGATGGCTCAGTGGTAAAGAGTCTGCCTGCCAACGCAGGAGCCATGGGTTCGATCCCTGATCCAGGAAGATCCCATGTGCCGGGGAGCAACGAAGTCCACGTGCCACAACTACTGAGCCTGTGCTCTGGAGCCCTCGAGCTGCAACTACTGAAACCCAGACACCCTAGAGCCCATGCTCTGCACCAGGAGAAGCTGCTGCAATGAGGAGCTCATGCACCGCAACTACAGGTAGCGCCTGCTCACCACAAAGAGAGAAAAGCCTGAGCAGCAAAGGAGACCCAGTGCAGCCAAAAATAAATAAAATTACATTAATAAAACAATATTTCATTGTGTATTTGAAAGTTGCTGAGAGTAGATCTTAAAGTTCTCATCACAAGAAAAGAAAAATGTTTATGTGAGGTGATAGATGTTACCTAGACATATTGTGGTCTTTTCACAATATATTGTTAATATGTGTGTGTTAGCCACTCAAGTCTTGTCCAACTCTTTGTGACCCCATGAACTGCAGCCCGCCAGGCTCCTCTGTCCATGGAATTCTCCAGGCAAGAATACTGAAGTGGGTAGCCATTTCTTTCTCCAGGGGATCTTCCCTACCCTGGGATCAAACCTGGGTCTCTGGCACTGCAGGCAGATTCTCTACCCTCTGAACCACCAGGGAAGCCCAGTATATACATACATCAAATCGTTATGTTGTATGCCTAAGCTTAATGCTGTGTTGTATGTCAATTATTTTTCAAAAATAAAATAAAAAATAAAAGATTAAACATTTTGGGGTAGTAGTAAGAAAAAGGACACATAAAAATAAATTCAAAATTAGATGCCATGGAAAATTTGCCTGTCAACTCTTAGAAATGAATACTTGCTGTGTGTCAGGCAGTGTGGTAAAATGATTTAGAGTAAAAGTCTGCAAACCATCCTGAGGGCCAATACTATCCAAAGAATTTGTCTGTTGGCATGACTCACAAGTTAAGAATCTGTACATTTTTAAAGCAAAATTACACAACAGTGACCTCCTGTATCCTGCAAAGCTGAAAAGACTTACTATCTAACCCTTTACAGGAATAGCTTGCCAACCTGCTTGAGACCACCTTACTGGCCTTCTTCCTGTTCCATCTTACTGCTTAGACTTAACTGTTTCTCCCAGTACGTAAAGATGGGAATAAGGATGAATTATTGATATTCACAAGGACATGGTTGAAACTCACAGGCATGATGCTGAGGGAAAGAAGGCGGATGCAAATGTACCCACACACTGGTTCTCTTTTGACGAAGTTTCAAAATCAAAACTAAAGCTATGATGAGAGAAACCGGGCGGGTGGTTGTCCTGTGGGTAGGGACAAAGAAGGGGACCTCGGAGACTTGTAGCGGTTGGAATCATCTCTAATATATCTCGGTAAGGAAGTTGGTTACAGGGAGTGTGTGAAATACGAAGGGCTTCCCTGGTGGCTCAGACAGTAAAGAATCTGGCTGCAAATGTAGAAGAACCCAGATTTTACCTCTGGGTCGGAAAGAGTGTGTACATGCCCCCAAACCCACTGAGCTGTCCCTTTAAGCTTTATAGACTTCAGTGCTTATGAATTACACGTCAATACAAATTAAGAAAGAGAAAGTGGCATGGTGGTGGAGATGTGGGAAGTAAGCCCTTCGGTTCACTTCCCGGGGGAGCGCAAACAGGGCTACTCTTTTGGACAAAAAAAATCTCTGGCAGTGTTTAGTAAGAGTGAGAATGTTTCTTCTCCATGTCTGAAAAGATCCAAAAGTTCCTGTTCTTTGCAGTTACCCTAGAAACTCTTAGAAACCCTTTCAATGAAGTCACCTAGTCCTTTTTTTTTTTTTACCCCAGTTCAGTTCAGTTCAGTCGCTCAGTTGTGTCCAGCTCTTTTTGACCCCATGGACTGCAGCACTGCCAGGCCTCCCTGTCCATCACCAACTCCCGGAGTCTACCCAAACTCATGTCCATTGAGTCGGTGATGCCATCCAACTATATCATCCTCTGTCATCCCCTTCTCCTCCCGCCTTCAATCTTCCCCAGCATCAGGGTCTTTTCAAATGAGTCAGCTCTTCCCATTAGGTGGCCAAAGTATTGGAGTTTCAGCTTCAACATTAGTCCTTCCAATGAACACTCAGGACTGATCTCTTTTAGGATGGACTGGTTGGATCTCCTTGCAGTCCAAGAGACTCTCAAGAATCTTCTCCAACACCACAGTTCAAAAGCATCAATTCTTCGGTGCTCGGCTTTCTTTATAGTCCAACTCCCACATCCATACATGACCACTGGAAAAACCATAGCCTTGACTAGATGGACCTTTGTTGGCAAAGTAATGTCTCTGCTTTTTAATACGCTGTCTAGGTTGGTCACAGCTTTTCTTCCAAGGAGCAAGCATCTTTTAATTTCATGGCTGCGGTCACCATCTGCAGTGATTTTGAGGCCCAAAAAGATAAAGTCTGACATTGTTTCCACTGTTTCCCCATCTATTTGCCATGAAGTGATGGGACCAGATGCCATGATCTTAGTTTTCTGAATGTTGAGATTTAAGCCAACTTTTTCACTCTCCTCTTTCACTTTCATCAAGAGGCTTTTTAGCTCCTCTTCACTTTCTGCCATAAGGGTGGTGTCATCTGCATATCTGAGGTAATTGATATTTCTCCCAGCAATCTTGATTTCAGCTTGTGCTTCATTCAGCCCAGCGTTTCTCATGATGTACTCTGCATATAAGTTAAACAAGCAGGGTGACAATATACAGCCTTGACATACTCCTTTCCCAATTTGGAAACAGTCTGTTGTTCCATGTCCAGTTCTAACTGTTGCTTCCTGACCTGCATACAGATTTCTCAAGAGGCAGGTCAGGTGGTCTGGTATTCCCATCTCTTTCAGGATTTTCCACAGTTTATTGTGATCCACACGGTCAGACATTTTGACATAATCAGTAAAGCAGAAATAGATGTTTTTCTGGAACTTGCTCGCTTTTTCGATGAAACAACGGATGTTGGCAATTTGATCTCTGGTTCCTCTGCCTTTTCTAAAACCAGCTTGAACATCTGGAATTTCATGGTATTGTTGAAACCTTGGAGAATTTTGAGCATTACTTTACTAGCGTGTGAGATGAGTGCAATTGTGCGGTAGTTTGAGCATTCTTTGGCATTGCCTTTCTTTGGGATTGGAATGAAAACTGAACTTTTCCAGTCCTGTGGCCACTGCTGAGTTTTCCAAATTTGCTGGCGTATTGAGTGCAGCACTTTCACAGCATCATCTTTTAGGATTTGCAATAGCTCAACTCTTTTGGTCCTGACCAGAGAGCAAACCTGTGCCCCCTTGTGGTGGGAGCATGGAACCACTGGACCCTCAGGGAAGCCCCATCACCTAATCCTTTCAATCCAATGCAGCAGGTGCTGTTATCATGGCTATGTTACAAGGGAAGGAAACTGAGGCATGGCTCAGAGGACTCACCCATGGCCCCATCTCATAGCTGGTAAGTATCAGAATAAGGATTTGAACCCAGCACTCACTCAGACACTCAGATTCCCCCTCCACCTCCCCTGCTCTGCGTTCATAACCATGAGGTGTCCATGCCTGTTTGGGGGGAATATTGGCAGCAACCAGCTTGTCCAATAACAGCTGCTGCTGTGGTGCTCAGTCGTGTCTGACTCTTTGTGACCCGATGGCCTGGAGCCCTCCAGGCTCCTCTGTTCATGAGATTCTCCAGGCAAGGGTACTGGGCTAGATACTGGGTTGCCATTTCCTTCTCCAGGGAACTTCCCTACCCAAGGATGAAACCCTCATTTCCTGCATTGGCAGGCAGAATCTTTACCACTGAGCCACCTCGGAAAGCCCTGAACAATGACAGGGGACTCAACAAACTGTGATACAGCAATGCTTAATGAGACCGCAAGACACTTTAAAAGAACAAAGTTTGGGGACTTCCCTTGTAGTCCAGTGGTTAGGTCTCCATGCTTCTATGCAGGGGGAATGGTTTTGATCCCTGGTCAGGGAGTTAGGTTTCCCCAAGCTGCATGGTTTGGCCAAAATAAAAAAGTCTGTGTTACATATACTGGCTTAGAAAAATGTTGGAGACGTAGTCACCAGTGCCTGTGTGCCAAGTTGCCTCAGTTGTGCCTGACTCTTTGCAACCCAATGGACCATAATCTGCCAGGCTCCTCTGTCCAGTAGATTCTCCAGGCAAGAATACTGCAGTGGGTTGTCATTTCCTACTCCAGGGGATCTTCCCGACCCAGGAATCAAATCCAAGTCTCCTGCCTCTCCTACTTTGGTAGGTGGGTTCTTTCAACCAGCTCCACCTGGGAAGCCCATAGTCACCCAGAATAAAGCAAAATATTGACACCATCGATGTCCAGGGTCAGCAAACTACTATCACTGTCCAGCCCACTGCCTGGTTTTGTAAATAAAGTTTTATTGACACACAGCCACACTCATTTATTGACATATCACCTGTGACTGCTTTGGGGTTACAAGGAATGGCAGCATCAGATAGTTGTAATAAAGACACTATGGGCCGTAAGACAGACAGTATTTTACTCTCTGGTCCTTCACAGGAAAAACTTTGCTGACTTCTGGCCAATTTGGATAAACAGCAAAGCCAGACCAAAGTGAGTTGAAGACTGAGTGACTGAATAACAATACACCAGCAGGAACGGTTGTTTTAAGACATGGATCAGATGACCACCAAGATGTGTCTGGTGTGGGAACAGCCACGTAACGGATGCTCCAAAAAGTGGGTGTGGGGGTGTGGGGAGGGGTGTGGGAAGATGGGTTGGATGCCTTCTCCCTGTCCAGCTCGGGAGGCCCCAAGAGCATGGACCACTTCTTCCCCCACCCCCACCCCCAGGTGTCCCCAGAGCCTAGACATGCCTAGCACACAGTATGGGTTCAATAAAATTTCTCCCTCTCAGGAGACTAGGACTAAGTGAGGCATTGTGGGGGGGGGGGGGGGCAGACCGAAAGAGTGGGACTTAGCATCTAGATAATTTCATTTCTCTCCCAAGAACCTTTCAGTGAACTTCGGCCTGGAATCCATGCACTGCTTGGGAGATCTAATGATAAAATTCAGGGTGTCCAATGTATCAATGAGGGGGGAAAACCTCATATCTTTATTCTCACTGACTCTAACTGATATTTACCATTTCCTCAATTATGAATGAAGTTCTTGTGGCTTTGTCTCAAGTAGAAAACCACAGGCATTTTCACATCAGGTCACATTGCCCCAGGTGGCTCAAAATACAGTTGACCCTTGTTACTATTGAGAAATCACTGGAGTAATGAGATCTTTTTAATGTGGTGATACACACAGAGGTGGAACCTTAAGTTCTGTTTGTTTGCTTGGGTATAGCTCTATTTCAGAAGTCTTTTTGAAGTTATTGTCTTGCAAGTGTTTGAAAACATTTTTTTATTGTGGTGAAATATAGTAAACATGAAACTTACCTTTTAGCCTTTTTTCTTTTCCCTTTGGTTTTTTTGTTTTGCTGGCACCATGTAACATGTGGGATCTTAGTTCCTAGACTGGGGATCAAAGCCACGCACCCTCCAGTGGAAGCAAGGAGTCCACTGGACCACCAGGGAAGTACCACCTTTTAACCATTTTTAAGTGCAAAGCTCAGTGACAATAAGTACTTTCACTTTGTTGTGAAACCATCCCCACCATCCATCTCCTGGACTTTCTCATCTTCCCAAACTGAAACTCTGTCCCACGAAACACTGACTCCCCATCTCCCTGCTGGTGGCACCTACTACCTACTTTCTGTTTCCATGAATCTGACCCCCCTAGGGACCCTGAGTGGAATCACACAATATTCATCCTTCCCTCTCTAGTTGATCTCACTGAGCACAATATCTTCAAGGTTCATTCACATCGTTGTAGCCTGTGTCAGAATTTCCTTCCTTTTTAAGGTTAAATAATACCTCATTGTGTGGGTAGACCCCATTTTGTTTATCCATTCATTCAAGGATGAATCACTAAGCTGTATTTTTTAAAAAGTATTTTAATAAATATGTTTCATATATATGGCTGAGTCCCTTTGCTGTCCACCTGAAACTATCATAACATTGTTAATCCACTATACTCCATACAAAATAGAAAGTTAAAAAAATGTATTTCAACATCATGGACTTTGTTGTAACCTCCTGTATGGATTTGATTAATCTAACAAATGGTACTTTTAAAATCGAAGTGTTGCTGCTCAGTCACTAAGTTGTGTCTGACTCTTTGAGACCCCATGGATTGTGGCACCCCAGGCTTCCCTGTCCTTCACTATCTCCTGGAGTTTGCTCAGACTCATGTCCATTGAGTTGGTGATACTGTCTAACCATCTCATCCTCTGCTGCCTGCTTCTCCTCCTGCCCTCAGTCTTTCCCAGAATCAAGGTCTTTTCCAATGAGTCGACTCTTCGCATCAGGTGGTCAAAGTATTGGAGCTTCAGCTTTAGCATCAGTCCTTCCAATGAGTATTCAGAGTTGATTTCCTTTAAGATGGACTGGTTTGATCTCCTTGCTGTCCAAGAGACTCAAATTGAAGTATAGTTGATTTACAATGTTGTGTTAGCTTCAGGTGTATAGCATATTGAAAAAAATACATATACTTTTCAGATTCTCTTCCATTATAGGTTATTACAGGATATTGAACATAATTCCCTGTGCTCTACAGTCGAACCATATTAGCTGGTTGGGAACATCCCCTCGAGGAGGGCAAGGCAACCCACTCCAGCATTTCTGCCTGGAGAATCCCATGGACAGAAGAGCCTGGTGGGCTATAGTTGGCAGGCTACGGTCCATAGGTTCGAACAATCAGACACAACTGAAGCGACTTAGCACTCATGAACCTATCTATTAATCCTAATTCCTGGTTAGGAATTAACCCCACCCACACCCCTTTTCCTTTCAGTAACCAGAAGTTTGTTTTTAATAACAAATGGTATTTTGATGAGAGATTCCAGGTGACAAAGGGGCCCAGTAGAAGGTATTATTTATGGCTTTTGTAGGCATCTTCCTCCGTTTAAAAAAAATTACATTTTACAACTTTGTTGGTTTAAAGACACATGTAATCTAAGCTAGATTATATTCATTTTTTTTCTCTTTCTGATTTTAAAAGAAATTAAAACATTTTCACGGGTCCCTCTGAGCACGATGGGCTCTGAGCACTGTGGTTTAACTGTGCCAGATAGATATGTAAGTCCTGCGTCTAGGACCTTCCAAAAGGTTAGGACCCCTGTGATTTTAATTTTATATGTATTTTTTATTACTTTTTTTGTTGTTTGTTTTTGGTTACAAGCTTTAGTTAGTTCTGCTCCCCGTGAATTTTAAAACTTCACGTTTGCCTTGCAAATTTCCTGGTGGTCCTCTGGTTCCGACTCTGCCCTTTCATTGACGAGGGCCCAGGTTCAAGCCCTGCTGAGGATACTAAGATCCCGCTGGGTGACTCGGCCAAAAAATATATATATATATATATATATACACACACACACACACACACACACATATATACAAATATACATACATGCTATCATGCTGTCTGTCCCTCTTCCAACCACAAAAGCGTCCCAAACCCCTCCAGGGTGGCCATGATTCCCACCCTCACCCACGCCCCCAATTATCCCATCCCTTTTGTTCATTTCCTGGAAAACATTAATTACCCATTGAGATGCACTAAATTGTTCTTTCTCACTAGACTGTGGGTCCCCGCGGACAGGGCTTTTGTCCCTGCGGAGCCCCGTGGTGGTCTCCCGCGCCCGGGTCCCCCAGAGGTCCCCAAACGCGGTCTACGTGGCAGCCGGCGGGGCAGAGAGAACTTCGCTGGGGCGCCTCAGGGACTTTCCCGGTCCCGCCGGGAAAGCGTGATCTCACCCGGTTCCTCCCTCCTCGCCGGACGCGGAAGGGGCGGGCGGCGGCCGTGCGCCTGGGGCTACAGGCGGGCCCTCGGCGCTCTGCCATCCGCTGGCGCCACCAGGCCGTCCGGCCACCAACCTCCGCCCCGAGGACGCGAGCGGTGTGGCCGGTAGCCCCCGCGACCCCAGGTAGGTGAGAAGGGGGCGAGGGCCTGGGGGGACAGGAGACCCCCGCAGGCCTGCAGGGGTAGGGGGCCTGGCACCCCGCAACCCTCGCCACGGGTCAAGGCCAGCTGCCCCCCCTGGGAGCTTCGGACGTCCTTGCGATGCATGTTCAGGTCGCCCGCCCCAACGCTGCAGCTCCCCTCCCTGGCCCAAGTCCTCATCCCCCCTACTCTTCCTCAACAGCCTGAGCCCTCCCCAGCAGGCTCTGTTTCCCTCCCTATACCCCTTTCCTCCTCCTCCAAACGGGGCGCTCTCTCTGCCCCAGCCCGGGTTCCTCCTGCTCCGTGATCGCCACTCCCACTGCCCTCTCCTCCAGGGCACTGAATCTCCACTTTTTCCAAGGGCTTCGGGGACCCCTTCCCACGGCGCAGCGCACTTCTTTCAGTGGGTCTCATCCATCAGATGGGTTCCGTCCCATTCAGAATGAATCCGGGAATGATCAGCTCCTCATTCCCTAGACCTTCCCGTGGGGTACGGGGGTCGTTGGTACTGGCCCAGGATTGGATCCAGGTCAGCTCAGTTGTGGCTGCTGGCACCACTCAGGGCCCGGCTGGCCCCAGACCTTCTTCCTGGCACCTGTACTCCTACCCTCTCCTTGTGGCTGAGCAGGGGTTTGAGGGAGGGGCACCCCCTGTGACCTGGGCAGGCTGAGGTGTGGGTTCCAGAGTTTGGGGGAAAATTGATGGAAGCCCCAGGCTCCAGAGCCTGCCTGGGCTTCTGTGTCCTCCTCCGAATTAGGGCCATTCATTCATCCTTCAACAAACATTTATGAAGCACCTGCTGTGTGCCAGTAGACACTGTTCAGTACGTTGGGCACACAGTAGGGGCCAAATAGTGTCCTCATGGAACCACAGTGGGCAGAAACTGTGACCCATGTGTGTGCTAAGTGCAGAGGGCAGGTATCTGATCCCTTCTTTAGTGGACAGGCTTGATAATTCCTCAGATCCAGGCGTGGGAAGGGGACTGCACATAGTAGGTGCTCAGTGAATAAAGGGGGCTTTATTGTGATGGCTCAGATGGTAAAGCATCTGCCTGCAATGCAGGAGATGCGGGTTTGATCCCTGGATCCAGAAAGTTCCCCTGGAGAAGGGAATGGCAACCCACTCCAGTATTCTTGCCTGGAGAATCCCATGGACAGAGGAGTCTGGTGGGCTACAGTCCATGGGGTCGCAAAGAGTCAGATAGGACTTAGCAACTAACGCCCGCAATGAATAAAGGCAAGGACCCTGTAGCCAGGCTGTCTGGTTTAAATTCCTGCCTCTTTGCTTTCTACCGGTGTGATCCTGGGCAAGTCACTCAGCCTCTCTGTGCCTCCCTTTACCCCTGGTTAACAGGCAGTTTTTGAAGGAGTCTTAACTCAGAGGCTTGGCTTTTGCTTTGCAGAATGCCTGGCATCTAGCAGGTGCTCAAGAAACATTTATTGAATAAATGCCCCTTGAGTCTCCTACACATTTTCCAGAGATAGTCTGGTTATGTTTTAACTTTCATATCTCTTGGAACTTTAAAAAAAAAATTTCTTTCTTTAAAAAAATATTTATTTGACTGTACCAGCTCTTAGTTGAGGCAGCCGGGATGTTGGGTCTTGGTGGCAGCATGCAGGATCTTTAGTTGCAGCAAGCAAAAATCCTGGTTGCAGCGTGTGGAATCCAGTTCCCTGACAAGGGATCGAACCCGGGCTCCCTGCATTGGGAGTGCATAGTCCTAGCCACTGGACCACCAAGGAATGCTTTATTATATTGTTACTCTAAACTCTCATACATGACAAGGGCCCCTTTCCTGCTGGTTTTACACACAAGGAAACTGAGGCTGAAAAACAGGCTCCTACAACCTGGCAGGTGGCAGAAGAGCCAGGTTCCCTACTCTTGTGGCTGCTCCACTGCCGCCCAGGCGCCCGCCGTCAAGTGTGAGGTGGACTTTGCCCTGGAGGCCGTGGAAGGTAGGGCAGCAGGAAAGCCAGGTTTCCTGAAGGCTGGGGTGACCGCTGGGCAGGGCATATTGAGTGAATGGGGAACATGCTGGGGGAGACAGTGTCTAGGGAGGGGGCACTGAGTCTGGGCTCAGGCTGGCAGACAGGGGGATGGAGAAGAAGCAGGGTGTGATTTTAGGCAATTTGCCAGGAGGGCAAGCAGGAGTGGTCGTGCCTGGCTGGTTCTCAGCCTGGCTGTGCTGTGCGCTTTTGTACAAACGCAGCCCTGAGCCTCTGCTGCGGGGGCCTCTAGCTCAGGGGCCTCAGCTGGGTCAGGGGGCCAGGGTGGGGCAATCATCATGCACTTGAAGGCTCGTGGAGCAGTCAGGATGTGCTAGGCATTGGTCTGTACCATCTCTACATGCATTAGACCTATGGCAGCCCTCGTAGGAAGGGCTTATCTTTGTACCCAATCCACAGAGGTGGAGACTGAAGCACCGACATGTATATGGCCAGTCCAAGATCATAACCTGGAGGCAATACAGCTGAGATCTGAGCCCCAAGGGCACACTCTCTCTGACTGCTCTCTGTTGCCCTGGAGGTGACTCATTTCAGAAAGGTGTCCTGTAAAAGGGGACAGCCTTTGGCTCTGAGATGAGCGCAGCCAGCACGGTCTTGCTGACCGTCCGAATTCCAAGAGAACCCAAAATATCTGAGTTTCACACACAATCTCCTCTGTTCAACGTTGGCAGCTATTTCAGATTGACTTCTCACACTGTTGCTGGTGTAGTAGGGAGTTGGTAAGTTTCATTTTTCCTTTTTAGCATTAATTTTAAGATTTTTTTGTTTAATGTGGACCATTTTTAAAAGTCTATTGACTGTTACAACATGGCTTCTGTTTCACATCTTGGTCTTTGGCCATGAGGTTATGTGGGATCTTAGCTCCCAAACTGAGGATCGAACCTGTACACCCTTCATTGGAAGGTGAAGTCTTAACCACTGGACCACCAGGGAAGTCCCTCCTTTTAATATTTTATAGACATAGAACCTGAATTCAGAATAGGACACAGATCCTAAGTACTGAACTTGAATTTTCAGAGTGAACACTGCATGAAATAGAACTTAATATCCAGCCCCCATCGTGTCCCATCCTTCACACTATATCAGCTGTTGCCCTTTATCAATTAAAAATTGGAGGGTGCATGTCAACACGTGTCTGATTTTTTTATCTTTTTTAAAATTAATTTTTATTGGAGTATAGTTGATTTACAATGTTGTGTTAGTTTCAGGTGTACCAGAAAGTGAATCAATTCTACATATACATATATCCACTCTTTTTCTTTTTTTTAAGCTTCTGTCCCCGTATACGTCATTACAGAGTACTGAATAGAGTCCCCTGTGATTTTTTGCTTTTTAAGTTACTATACACACAGCTGTTTCTAGGAGCCACTGAGAGGTGGAAAGAAAGTTGATCCAAGGGTCAAAACTTCAAGTAATTTTGATATTTCAATAAGTTTTGGCTGACTTGTGGTCCCATCTGAAAGTAAGATTGTTGTCCTTTTTAATCCCATTTTGTTGATGATGGTGAGCTCACATCAGAGGTAGGAGAAAGGATACACTTTGCCTTTTTCTTACTGCTCACTTGTGCCTGCACTATGGCAAGTTGTCTGTCTTCCACTTTCCTCCAGGACTATGCTGGCCATGAGCTCATTTCATGGGCTATTTTAATTATAACTAGATAAGTCTGTTTCTTAGGCCATGTAACCAGGTCCATGGAAGCTGGAATCTCTGGTGATATGCTTTGGAGACCACAGGGTTAATGGGTTTAGATTCAGGCAGCCTGGCTTCCAGTCCACCTGTGCTCCTTACATACCTTTTCTCATACTAATTCTCCCCCCGCCCCAATATTTATTATTTATTTATTTGGCTGCACTGGGTCTTAGGACTTTAGTTCCCTCACCAGGGATCAAACCTGGGCCCCCTGCATTGGGAGCACAGAGTTTTGACCACTGGACCACCACGGAAGTCCCATTCTTGTACTAATTCTTCAAGATCTAGTATGTATTTTTTCAGGTCTCGATTCAAACTCTCTTTTTTATATATATGTATATAGTTTAAGTGAAATCTGAGCCTACTGAAACAAAGTTGGGTTTAACGGGGTGAAATTTTTTCTTTTTTCACACTGCCCAACTTTTCCATTTTAATGAATTAAAATTGAATAAAATGTAGTATTTACTCTCTCCCCGGCAGCTTGTAGCCACATTTCCAGTGCTCAGTAGCCACACAGAGCTGGGACTGCCATCACAAAGTCCCTCAGGTGTGGAGCTTAAACACCAGAAATTTATACTCTCATGGTCTGGAAGCTGGACGTCCAAGGTGAAGGTGTAGGCGGGGCTGGTTCCCTCTGAGGCCTCTCTCCTTGGCTTGCAAATGGCTGTCTTCTCCCTCCATGTCCTCAAGAGATCCTCAAGAGATCCTCTGTCCTCAAGGGTGTCTGTGTCCTAACCCCATTTTATAAGGACACCAGTCTTATCGGATTGGGCTTCCCAAGTGGCTCAGTGGTAAAGAATCCACCTGCAATGCAAGAGATGCAGGAGACTAGGTTTGATTCCTGGGCGGGAAGACCCGCCCCCCAGAGAAGGAAACAGCAACCCACTCCAGTATTCTTGCCTGGAGAATCCCATGGACAGAGGAGCCTGGCAGGCTACAGTCCGTGGGGTTGCAGAGAGTAGGACATGACTGAGTGACTGAGCGTGCGTGCGCGCACGCGCGCGCACACACACATGCACACACACACACTTAATGGATTAGGGCCCCACCCTAGTACCTCATTTTAACTTGATTACCTCTGTAAAGTTCCCATCTCCGCTATGGTAACATCCTGAGGTCCTAGGGGTTAGAGTTTTAACATTTAAACTGGGAAAGGGGGACCCAATTCAATTAATGACAGCCAGTTAGGATTCCCTGGTGGTCCAGTGATTAAGACTCTCTGCTTCCAGTGCAGGGAGCAAGGATTCAGTGCTTGGTCAGGAAACTAAGATTCTGAATGCTGCATGGCACGGCCAAAACTAACCAAAAAAACCCCAACCAGTTACGCTCCATAATAATTATATGGGCTAGTGTGTGTTTCAGTCATATCCAGCTCTTTTCGATCCTATGGACTATAGCCCACCAGGCTGCTCTGTCCATAGGATTCTCCAGGCAAGAATACTGGAGTGGGTTGTTATTTCCTTCTCCAGGGGATCTTTCTGACCCAGGGAATGAACCCACGTCTCTTATGTCTCCGGCGATGACAGGCAGGTTCTTTATCACTAGCACCACCTGGAAAGCCCACATGGGCTCCAGTGACAGGCATTTTGGTTTTAGGATTAGAAACACTAGTGTCATAGCACTGTTCTGCCCATCCCTAACTGTGCAATCTAAGTTTGCCCCTCCATGGAATGGAAAAAGAAAAATCATATACCTCTTTTGTAGCCCAGGTGTTGGCAGACTTTTTCTGGAAAGGATGAGAGCATCTATTGTCATCTGTAGGGGCTACATGGTCTCTGTGGCAGCTACTCAGCTGAAAGCAGCCCTGGGCCCCAGGTCAATGAGTGAGCGTGCTTGTGTTCCAGGACAACTCCACAAAAACAGCCTGTGGGCTGGGCTTTGTGATCCTTGTCCTAGGCAGTTGTACACAGTGTCATCATGTGTACAAGCAAGCTTGACCAAAAATCTGATGGAGGAGAGGGAGTGAGCTGCGGGGATACACAGGGGAAACAGTGTTCCAGGCACAGGAGCAGCCAGTGCAAAGGCCTTGAGATAGGACCATGTCTGGCAAGTTTGAAGGACAGCAGGAAGGACAGTGTGGCAATCAAGAAATATAATATACTAGGTTTGGACTTCCCTAGTGGTCCAATGGTTAAGACTCTGTGCCTCCACTGCAGGGGGTGCAGGTTTGATTCCTGGTTGGGGAAACTAAGATCCCACATGTGGTGCGGTGTGGCCAAAAAAATAAATACACTTGTTTTGTATATAATGTGTATATATATGGCTTCCCAGGTGACTCAGTGGTAAAGAATCTGTCTGCCAATGCAGAAGGCCTAGGTTTGATCCCTGGATCGGGAAGATCCCCTGGAGAAGGAAATGACAACCCACTCCAGTATTCTTGCCTGGAAAATCCCATGGACAGAGGAGCCTGGCGGCTACAGTCCATGGGGTCACAAAGATTTGGACACAACTGAGCATGTATTTTTTATATACATATACCTACTTTGTTGCCATATATTTGCTTTTAACAGAATTAAAAACATTTATGAAAAAAAAGGAACTCTTTGCAGTAATATATGGCTCATATTTAGTCTTTATGGAAAAATAATTCAGAAACCAAGGAAGCACATAAGCAATACTTGTTCTCCTTTTTATAGTTATGACTCTACTTTTTAAAAAAATATTTCTTTATATATTATTTATTTGGTCATGCTGGGTCTTAGTTGCAGCATGTGGGATCTAGTTCCCTGACCAGGGATTGAACCTGGGCCCCTGTACTGAGAGCTTGGAGTCTTAGCCACTGGACTACCAGGGAAATCCCTTTTCTATTGACAAATGAAGCACTGAAATGTTGACCTTCAGTCTAGTGGACAGAAGTGGTTTTGTCACTTTGCTTTTGTCATATATTATATATAATAATAGTATTTTATGTACAGTTTATAAATTGGACTGGATTGTCAGCTCCAAGAGGGAAGAGTATTCCTTTTTTATTCTTCTTTCTGTCCTGATATGATCAGTAGTGTCCAATACATGGCAAATGCTGGAAAATTACCTTTTGAATGAATAAATGAATGTTATCTATGTATACTTTCCTCCTCTTCACAGACTTCCTTTATTACTTGCAATAAATATGTTTAGTGTTTTTACTCTGTGGATGGCACAATAGTTTGCTTGAAATGTGAGCAAATGTGGTCCCGCTGAGCCCATTTGCCTTCTTGGCAATACGCATGAGGCAAGGCCACCGCATTTAGACAGGTTGAGGTGGTTCTAGGTTTTCGAGTTAAAGCCCAAGTGCCCTCTCCCCTACACCCCCAGTCCCACAAGACCCTGCATGACCTGCCCGTCCCCTCCCTGCCCTCTCCTCCTTCCTCTCTCCTCCTTGCTCACTCTGCTGCAGCTACACAGGCCTCTTCGATGCTCCTCAAACACACCAGACAAAGTCCAGCCCCAGGGCCTTTGCACAGGCTGTTCCCTCTGCCCGAATCTCTCTTCCCTTAGATGTTCGATGGGTGACTTTCTCCCCATGTTTGTGTCCTGTTGAAATCTCTCTTCTCATTAAGACCTTCCTAAGCCATGTTGTTTAAAACTGCACACGGGACTTCCCTTGTGCTCCACTTGCTAAGTCTCTGTGTTCCCAATGCAGGGGTCCCAGGTCAGGGAAGTAGATCCCACATGCCACAACTAAAGATCCTGTGTACCACAACTAAGACCTGGTGCAGCCAAATAAATAAATATTAAAAACAGAACAAAACTGCACACACCCACCCCTTAATTCTTGGAGACCATGACCCTCCTCCCCTCCTTGTTTTTCAGTGGCATTTATACAGTATAAATGTGATATACCGTGAATTTCACTCATGTCTCTGTTGACCACTTGTCCCCCCCCACTAGGAAGTCAGCTCCATTTTTTGGGATCTCTGTTATTTCTCCATCCCCATAAGCATTTCAACATGTCAGGCCACTTCAATTTTCAAAAACAACTAGACACTGCTCACCTCCTCGTGGGTTTCCCCCAGCACCACCTCACCCTCTGCCCCTTCTTGCCAACTTCTCCTCTGCCCACTCTGCCCAGTCACATCTCCCTCCACCCTCCACCCTCTGGCTCTCTCTGCTCTGTGCCTGGCTTTCCTGGAATCATTGACCTTTGTCCTGGGCCCTATGACATTTGCTCAAAATGAATTTGAAAAAAAAAAAAAAGCTGAGTCATTTATACAGTGACGTCTGTGATTTGTCAGTCAAGGGGGTTGATGGATGAATCAGCTCCTGATCCAGATCAGGGATCCTCCACGTCAGGGCTTTTCAGCATCTAGGGCCGGGTCATTCTCTCCGGGACAGGGGAGTCGTCCTGGGAGCTGTGGGATGTTGAACTGCATCCCTGGCACCTACCCGCCCAATGCCAGAAGCCTCCTTCAATGCAGTTGTGACAACCAGAACTGTCCCCAGATGTTTCCAAGTGTCCCCTGGGGGGATAGAGTTGTCCATGGTGGAGATGCACTGGTTTTGGGCTCTTGGGGGAGGGGGTCTCATCATGGGCACCAGGGTGGAACTGGCAGTGGCATAGTTGAGGGGCAAAGAAAGTGTTCTTAGCCCCCTGGACTGGAAATGAGGCTGTGCATTTTTACAGGTCTGAATGTGATATACCTTGAGCACATGGGGACTTAAATTTGGGGGTTTGGGACACTTTTCATGGTGTCTTGTTCTGTGCCCTTGGGAGAAACCTTCTCTCTGTGCGTGCTTTTTTTTTTTTTTGCCACACCACGTGGCTTATGGGATCTTAGTTCCCTGTGCTGCGCTAAGTTGCTTCCATTGTGTCTGGCTCTTTGTGACCCCCATGGACTGTAGCCCGCCAGGCTCCTCTGTCCATGGGGTTCTCCAGGCAAGAATACTGGAGTGGGTTGCTATGCCCTCCTCCAGGGGATCTTCCCGACCCAGGGATCAAACCCAGGTCTCCTGCGTCTCCTGCATTGCAGGTGGGTTCTTTATCACTAGTGCCACCTGGGAAGCCCTTAGTTCCCTGACCAGGGATCAAACCCAGGCCCCCCTGCAAGTGGAAGCGCTGAGTCCTAACCATTGGACCACAAGGAAAGTCCCTCTTTGCCTGTTTTCTTTTATTTATTTTTGGCTGTACTGGGTCTTTGTTGCCGCACGGGGGCGTCCTCTAGTTGTGCCGAGCAGGGGGTACTCTAGTTGTTAGTCACTGAGGTGGCTTCTCTTGTGGAGCACAGGCTCTGGGCACTCAGGCCTCAGTAGTTGCAGCCAAGGGCTTAATTGCTCTGAGGCATGTGGGATCTTCACGGACCAAAGATTGAACCTGTGTCTCCTGCGCTGGCTGTGCTTTGCTGTGCTTATTCACTCAGTTGTGTCCGACTCCTTTCAACCCCATGGACTGTAGCCCACCAGGCTCCTCTATCCATGGGGATTCTCCAGACAAGAATACTGGAGTGGGTTGCCATGCCTTTCTCCCAGAGATCTCCTGCATTGCAGGTAGATTCTTTACCATCTGAGCCACCAGGAATACTGGAGGCTCAGAGAATACTCCAAGAATACTGGAGTGGGTAGCCTATCTCTTCTGCAGAGGATCTTCCCGACCTAGGAATTGAACCAGGGTCTCCTGCCTTGCAGGTGGATTCTTTACCAGCTGAGCTACCAGGGAAGCCCCCTGCACTGACAGGCAGATTCTTAACCACTGTGCCACCAGGGAAGTCCTGTGCCTGTTTTCTTTTCTTTTTTTTTTTTTTTTTAGGGGATGAAACAAATACGTTTATTTCAACACAGATAGCTCTAGAAGGAGTATGCTGTGCTGTGCTTAGTCGCTCAGTTGTGTTCAACTCTTTGTGACCCCACGGACTGTAGCCCATCAGGCTCCTCCATCCATGGGGATTCTCCAGGCTGTGCCTGTTTTCTTATCAACAGTGTTGGAAGGAAATCTTGTCAGTGTCATATATTCACTGATTCATTCATTCAACAAGTATTTATTAGGACCTTCTCCATGATTCCACAACCCCTCACCCTCTGATGCTCCTGTTGGTTGGGAAGTGAAAGTGAGATTCGCTCAGTCAAGTCAGACTCTGTGACCCCATGGACGTCCATGGAATTCTCTAGGCCAGAATACTGGAGTGGGTAGCCTTTCCCTTCTCCAGGGGATCTTCCCAACCCAGGGATCGAACCCAGGTCTCCTGCATTGCGGGTAGATTCTTTACCAGCTGAGCCATAGGGAAGCCCAAGAATATTGGAGTGGGTAGTCTATCCCTTCTCCAGCGGATATTCCCCACCCAGGAATTGAACTGGGGTCTCCTGCATTGCAGGCAGATTCTTTACCAACTGAGCTATCAGGAAAGCTGGTGGTTGGGAGGCAGACAGAAAATGTAAAAGGTTTAACACACAGGAAATGGTCACCCGGTGGCCAGTTCTGTTGTGGGGGGACATGGAGAAGACAGACTGGGATAGAGAACCAGGGTGGTCATGGAGGGCTCCCTGAGGTGGTGTCATTGTACCTGGGGGCTGATGATGAGATTTGGGTCACCCAGGCAAAGGTCTCGGTGCTCCAAGCAGAGGGAATGGTGTGTGCAAAGAGCCTGTGGTGGGAACCAACTGGGCATTTTTCAAGAAATGGAGAGAAGAGGAAAGAGCCTCCAAAGGGCTTGGCAGCAGTGTTAGTCATAGACCTGACCCTCTGTCATGATTAACTTCATAGTAATAATGAAACATGTATCAGTTAGCTATTGCTACATAACAAATTACCCCAGAACTTTGTGGCTTCAAAACACAAACATTTATTATCTCACACAGTTTCTGAATATTAGGAATCTGGGGGTCAGATGAGCTGGATGCTTCTGTCTCTAGGTCTCTGATGAACTTGCAGTCTGGCTGTCTTCCTGGCTGCATCATCTGAAGACTCAACTGGGGCTGGATTCTGAGATCGCCACCCCCATGTGGCTGGTGGTGAGAAGCCTCAGTTCCTCCCCAGGTGGGCCCCTTACATCGTGGTTTACCCCTGACAGAGTGACAGACAGAGTGACTAAGAAGGTAGCCAGTGTCTTTTATTTATTTTTTTAAATTATATTTATTTTGGCTGTACCATATGGCATGTGAGATCTTAGTTCCCCAACTAGGGATCGAACTCACACCCCCTGCAATGGAAACGCAGAATCTTAACCACTGGATTGCCAGGGAAATCCCAAGCCAGTGTCTTTCATAACCTAATGTCACAAGTGACGCCTCATCACTTCTACCATATTCTGTCAATCTCACAGAACTCTAGGACCACATTGGAAGGACTACCCCGGACTGTGAATACCAGGATGTGGGGTCACTGGGGTCGCCTAGGAGACTGACTCTTCCTGAGTGACATGTACTGAGCACCTGCTGGCTTCCATTCATGGGACTCAGAGTTTTCCTCTCTGAGTTATGTTAACGCTACTCAGCTCCCTGAAACACTTCCATAAGTGGGCTTATTAGCAGCTTACTAGGCAGTGTAGTCTTGTGGTTAAGCACATTAGCCCCAGCCTCTGGAACCAGACAACTGGGGTTCAAATCCCAGCTCTGGGATTTCCCTGGCAGTTCAACAGTTAAGACTGGATGCTTTCACCTCGGGGGCGCAGTTTCCATCCCTGGCTGGGGAACTAAAATCTCACATGCCATGTGACAAAAAGTCAAACAAACAACTAAACAAACAAACCCCAGATCTCTCACTGGCTGTGACTTGGGGCAAATGACTTCACTTCTCTGGCTTACCTTTTTCCTCTGTGAATGGAAAAAAACATTAGTTGCTCAGTCGTGTCTGACCCTTTTTGACTTCATGGACAATAGCCCGCCAGGCTCCTCTGTCCGTGGGATTCTCCAGGCAAAGATACTGGAGTGGGTAGCCATTTCCTTCTCCAGAGGATCTTCCTGGGAATGGCTACCCACTCCAGTATTCTTGCCTGCAGACTTTCCAATTGTGGCACTTGGGCTTCAGAGCCTGGGCTCAGTAGCTCTGCTGCAGGTGGAATCTTAGTTCCCCGATCAGGGATCAAACCCACATCCCCTGCATTGGAAGGCAGTTTCTGAACCACTGGGCCACCAGGGCAGTCCGGGTCTGCAGGGTTTTGGCGGCACTGGGGTGGGGGTGGGGGTGGGGGGGGGTATGTGTGTGACGTCTGGACTGCCTTTCAGAGCCCCCTTTCTGGTGATAAGCATGTCTTTCTGCTTCACAGGTCTGCTCTACAGTCCCCAAGGGGCCTGGTACCCGTGAGCAGGGTGGAGACACCAGGCTTGCAGCGCAGCGGGGCGGCGTGCAGAACATGACTTCATCATCCAGTGCTTCTCCCGCAGCCGCTGGAGGCCACGCCCACCTGAGCCCATGGCCTGCGCGGGCCCTTCGCTCTCTGCCGCCTTTGACATTCTAGGCGCCGCGGGTCAGGACAAGCTCTTGTATCTTAAGCACAAACTGAAGACTCTGAGGCCCGGCTGCCGGGGGGCATACCTCCTGCACGCCATGGTGCTCCTGAAGCTGGGCCAGGAGACCGAGGCCAGGATCTCCTTGGAGGCGCTGAAGGCGGATGCGGTGGCCCAACTGGTGGCCCGCCAGTGGGCTGGTGTGGACAGCACCGAGGCCCCAGAGGAGCCCCCAGACCTGTCCTGGGCTGTTGCCAGGGTGTACCACCTTCTCGCCGAGGAGAAGCTGTGTCCCGCGCCTATGCGGGAGGAAGCCTACCGGGCAGCCCTCCGCGCTTTCAGCTCCAGGGACGACCTCAAGCTGGGGGAGCTCCAGGAAGAGGCCCGGGACCGGTGCGGATGGGACGTCCTTGAGGATCTGGGAGGAGTCCAAACACTGCGCTCCAGCTCCGATCTGGGCTGCCTCCCGCCCTCCTCGGCCTCACCTTCCCGGACGCGCAGCGACCCGCGGCCCATAGAGCATCTTTCGGGCTGGAGCAGAGCGTGTTCCCTGAGATCCACTGGCAGCCCGGCCTCCCTGGCCAGCAACTTGGAAATCAGTCAGTCGCCCACCATGGCCCTCCTCAGCGTGCACCACAACCTCCATGGGCCCAGCAAGCTGTGTGACCATCCCCAGGCCAGCGTGGTGCCCGAGCCCGCCCCTTTGGGTTGCCAGGAACCGGAGGAGATGAGCTGGCCCCCATCGGTGGAGGCTGCCGGCTCCCCAGTGCGGCGGAGCAGCCCAGGCCCAGGGCTTCCCGAGGTGACCACGGATGCCTGCCCCGCCAGCCCACACGACCTTCCAGAAGTGCCGGAAATCAGCGCCCACTATCCGGTGGAGTGTACGGATGTGCCAGCGGCCCCAAAATCTCTCCCTTCACCTTCCAAAAACGCCTGCCTAGTCACAGATCAGACGCCAGTCCAACTTTCAGAGGAAGACACCGCTTACCTGTCGGCTCAGCCACGCCCACCGACTCCTTCCATGCCCCAAACATCCCCGTCCTTTCCTTCCCCATCGATGTCTCCCTTTCCTTCTCCATCGACCTCTCCTAAGTCTCACCCGACCGCTCCTAAGGCTCACTCGACCCCTCCTAAGGCTCACTCGACCCCTCCTAAGGCTCACCCGACCTCTCCTAAGGCTCACCCGATCGTCTGGAACCCAGAGCCCTCTCCTGCGGAGCTGGAGTCGTCCGAGCAGAAATTCTATAACTTCGTGGTGCTCCACGCGAGTGCAGATGAGCACATCGCACTGCGCGTGCGCGAGAGGCTGGAGGCGCTGGGCGTGCGAGATGGGGCCACGTTCTGCGAGGATTTCCAGGTCCCCGGGCGTGGTGAGCTGCACTGCCTGCAGGACGCCCTAGACCACTCGGCCTTCATCATCCTGCTGCTCACCTCCAACTTCGACTGCCGCCTGAGTCAGCATCAGACGAACCAGTCTCTGATGCGCAGCCTTACGCGCCATGGATGGCAGGACTGCGTGATCCCCTTCCTGCCCCTGGAGACTTCCCTGGCCCAGCTCAGCCCCAGCACATCTAGCCTGCTTACCGGCCTGGTGTGGCTGGACGAGCACTCCAAGATCTTCGCCAGGAAGGTGACCAACACCTTCAAGCCCCAGATGCTGCGGGCCCGCAAGGCCAAGTGGAGGAAGGACCAGGATGCCCGGGCGCTACGGGAACAGAGCCAGCAGCTGGAAAGTGAGCGGCAGCACGCAGCGGCGTGGGGCGCGGCGTACTCGGCTTACGTCCACAGCTACCTGGCCTACCAGACGCAGGTGGAGAATCTCCAGGTCGCTTTGGCGAACTACATGCCATTTGGGACTCAGCTGCCCTTTGGGGGACAGGGGTCCCTGGGAACCCCACCATCACCCTTTCCCACCCTGCCGGGTCATCAACCGCCGCTCCTACCTCCTTGGCTGGGGGGCACGCCCCCACCGATCTTCCCGCAGCCCCTGCCGACCTTTCCGCAACCTCCGCCGACCTTTCCGCAACCCCCGCCGACCTTTCCGCAGCCCCCGCCGGCCTTTCCGCAACCCCCGCCGGCCTTCTCACAGCCCCCGCCGGCCTTCTCACAGCCCCCGGACTTCCCACAGGCACCACCTGCGCACCCTCAGAGCTCTGGGCACCAGCCCCTCATCATACACCATGCACAGATGGTCCAGCTGGGGGTAAACAACCACATGTGGAATCAGAGAGGGACCCAGGCACCCGAGGACAAGACGCAGGAAACGGAATGACCTAGTGACTGGACCTGATGACCTTGGCTTTGACCCCCCCCCCGCCCCCCACAATCTCTAGAGGGCGGTGGAACACGGGGTCGTTTGCTACTTTCAGGACACTGCCAGGGGAGAACTTCCATCTCAGGAAATAGGGCAAAATGGGCCCCATGACTTTCTGGCCCTGGAGGTGGCCAGAACTGGATGTGAATTTACCAATTCTCTCTCTTCCCCTCTCTCTAGATGGTGGTGATGGGGAATGAGCTGGGGGTATGGGTATGGTGTTTCAATTGTAATAAATATTTATTGAATGCTTTGATAGCACCATTGTACTCAGGAAGGCCTGCTCCTTGCCATTTGTCAAGATAAAAACGTGGCTAGTGGGACTTCCCTGGTGGTCCAGTAGTTAAGACTCTCTGCTTCCAATGCAGGGGGCGTGGGTTCCATACCTTGTCAGCAAACTGAGATCCCACATGCCAAGCTGTGTGGCTAAAAGCAAAACAAAAAACAGAGTAGGTGGCTACTATTGCCATAAAAGGAACAGGAGCTGAAAATTTGGTTTTACTTCATTCGTCAGGATGTAGTCGCATGGGCCATCCCCAGCTTGGAGGGAAGGTGGGAAATATAATCTTCTCATGGGCCATGTGCTTTGCCAAAAGTGTTGGTTCTAATGCTAGAGAAGGTGCAGAGAAAACACAATGAGAATACATTTAGCTGTTTCTATTGCAGCCCTTTTTTGAGGAAGAGGGGGTCTGCATTGATGCTCTCACCTTGAAGGCTGGGCTCCGATCACACTGTGTATTCTTGTACAAGTGCCTTCACCTCTTTTGAGTCTCTGCTTTCTCATCTGTGAAATGGGTTTATGAGGCCATTGTTCCAAGGTCATCAGCAGATCATGGGTAATTGCACTGAAATACCAGGGACAGTGTAAGTGCTTGTAAACTTCATGTCTGGTATGAAGGGGATTAATCATTTTAAGGGTCTCTTATCCTCTTTTGAGAGTAAGAATAGAATTAACATTTGTTGAGCACTTACCATTTATCCATTCTGGAGGCTTTATATACGTAAACATTCTAATCCTCCAAAATGACCTCCCTGGGACTTTCCTGGTGGTCCAATGGTTAAAGACTCCAACGTCCACTGGAGGGGATGTGGTTTCCATCCCTGGTCAGGGAAATAAGATCCCACATGCCCTGCAGTGCAGCCCCCCCCCCAAAAAAAAAATTGACTCCCCCCCAGGGTAAAAGATTCTGTTACTGGTCCCATTTTACAGACGGGGAAAACCAAGGCTGAGAGAGGTGAATTCTGGCCCCAAAGCCACACCGATTGTAAATGGGGAGGTTGCAAAGCCGTAGTCAGATTTCTGAGGGAGGAAATGAAGACCAGCCCAGGAAGGGTGTATGGGGTCAGATGTGCAGGCCTCCTCTGGCCCAGCAGCATGATTTGAACACTGACTTAGCATGCCCTTTCTTCCACCAGCCACCCCAAAGGGCGAGCCTGGTGTGAGTCACCCAGGCTGTCACGTACCATTTGCTATTTTAGTAGCTGACTCAGATTTTGTCGAGGATCTGCTCCTGGACTGGCCTCCCCCCAGTGAAGTGAAATCTGGAAAGATTAGATTCTTGGTTGGGGTGGGGTCAACCGAACAGACGGTTTCCTTTTTTTTCTCTTCTCTTTGACCCTGCAGCACGTCTTACAGGATTTTAGTTCCCTGATCAACGACCAAACCTGGGCCACCCAGTGAAAACGCCGAGTCCCAACCACTGGGCCACCAGGGAAGTCCCAAACAGAAAGTTTCTGATGACTGAGGCTAGGATCTGCCACAATTCATTGGACACTTGCCATTTTTTCAGTTGACCAATATTTATTGAGCTCCTGCTGTGTGCCAGAATCATCCCAGATATTGGGGTGCAGTAGGGGCAAAGACAGATGTGAACTGTCCCCTACTCTATTTTCAATTGGAGGCTGAGATGGAGGGGAGGGGCCAGTGAATGAGTCATCAAATGAGGAAGCGAGGTAGTTTCAGAAAGTGAGGAGGCTTCAGAGGAAATCAACATGGCACCTAATGGTAGTGCCTCAGGAGGAAGAACTTTGGCCCAGATAACCAGGAAGGGCTTCTCTGAGGAGGTTGCGTTACAGCCAATATCTAGAGGAAGAAAAGGAGCTGGTCATCATGGGAAGAACTTGGAAAGGAAGGTGATCTTCTGGGCAGAGGAAACAGGCTGTGCAAAGACCCTGGGGCAGGACCGCACATACTGTTGCATGAACAGCAAAGATAGACAGACTAGGTGAGGGGGAGACAGGGAGGAGGTCCGGGAGAGAGGGGACAGGCAGGTCGTGCAGGGCTTTGTGGGCTGCAGGAGGACTTAGATTTTTGCTCTCAGGGAGTTGCAAGCCCTGGAGGGCTATGGGCAAAAGAGGGGCGGAGTCTGACTCAGGTGCTCACACGCGTCCTCTGATGGCTGCTGCCGGGAGGGCAGACTGGGGAGCGAGGCAGAGGCTGTGAGTCCAGGCTAGTGAGGCTGGGGGCTAGACTCCGGTGGAGGCAGAAGACGGAGGAGAAGTGGGCACATTCAGAACGTGAGCTTTTATTTCGTCCCTGAAATGTTGTGAGTCACAAGTCACAGCCCTTTTCTGGGCCGCATCTTTCTCACCTGTGCCATGGCCCTGGCAAGCTTCCGTCTGGAGCTCTGGTAGGTACATCACTGCATCAACCCAATATATTTAAAGGATGATCATTTTGAAAGCCCTGAGCTGAGGCACCCCAGGTGGCTCAATGGTATAGAATCCGCCTGCCAATGCAGGAGACATGAGTTTGATCTCTGGGTTGGGAAGATCCCCTAGAGGAGGAAATGGCAACCTGCTCCAGTATTCTTACCTGGAAAAGTCCATGGACAGAGGAACCCGGCAAGCTAGGTCCACCAGGTGGCAAAGAATTGGACACGACTGAGTGACCGAGCTTGCATGCCTGGACTCACTTCATTCTCTCGATAGCCATGGGAGCTAGAAGCAGTGTTCCCAGTTTACAGATGAGGAAACTGAGGTCAGGAGGGGTGGTATCATTTATCTAAGGTCACACAGCTCACAAGAAGTCTTTTGGGGCAGGATAAAGAGCCAAATGTATCTCTACTGGATCTTAACAGCTTGTGAATTTATGGCCTTGAGTTTTAAAAATTCTTGGAAATATTCCTGTTCACTTCATTACTTGCTAATTTCTGGCTTCTCCACTACAGATTGCCCACCTCGAGGAAGCTTGGGCCTGATCTGTCTTAGTCACTGCAGCATTTTCAGAGCCCAGCACAGACCGTGGCACACAATAACTGTTCAGTCAAGTGAATCCTTTTGACAGACAGTTAGTGAGCACCTACTGTGGGCAGACCATGCTGAGCACGGTGGTCACAGGCCTGGCCACTGCCCCCATGGAGCTTACTGGGCAGTACGTGGAGAGGATGTGGATTCTTCCATCCATTTAGCCAACCAACATTTATTGAGCTCCCACCATGTGCAGGCCCTTGGACATAGGGATGATTGAGTGCTCACCCCCCTTAGATGACTTGAGACACCTCTGTTCTGCCCTTTCAGGGGTCATGGAGCAGTTTCAGAGATAGAGTTACAGGGTGGTCAGCACTGTGATAAAGTGTAGGGGGCTCAAAGGGGATCCTTGACCAGTCTGGGGGGAATTAAGAGGATCTTCTGGAAGGAGGAAGTCAGCTGACCCCAGAGGCTTATGTCAGAACGAACCATTGGTGGGTAAAAGTGTCCCTGGGGGTGGCCATAGCACTAGCAAAGACCTGGAGGGGGTACCCTGTAGGGAAGGTCAACTTCACAGGAGGCCACAATTCCTGCTGCCCCAGCGCCCCCTGGTGGCTACCACCAGCTCAGAGACCAGCCTACCTCACACGGCTCCACCAGCCTGGGGGTGTTTCCTAGAGAGGACCTGTGCTTCCTCTAGGCCAAACAGCCTTGAAGGAAAAACAGAGGAGGGGCTTCCCTGATGGTCGGTAGTTAAGAATCCTTGCAATGCGAGAGACACTGCTTTGATCCCTGGTCCGGGAAGATTCCATACGCTGTAGAGCCACAGCTACTGCCAGCCACAACTACTGAGCCCAAGTGCTCTAGAGCCTGTGCTTGGAACAAGAGAAATCACTGCAATCAGAAACCTAAGTGCTGCAGCTAGAGAGTAGGCCCTGCTAGCCATAACTAGAAAAAGCTCTTTTGCAGGAACAAAGACCCAGTACAGCCCACCCCGCCCCCTCCAAAAAAAAAAAAAAAAGGGGGGAAGTTTTAAAAATTTTTTTCCCTTTTTAAAAATCTAAAGCTTGAGTTTTTTTCCTATGAGAATTATGTTGTTTTTTAGTGTACACTTCAGTAGTTTTTAGTATAATCAATATATTGCAAAGTCATCCCCAATTCCAGAATGTTCTCATCACCCCTTAAAGAAGCCACATCCCCAATAGCAGTCACTTGGCAGCCCCCTCCTCAGCCCCTGGCAACCATGAATCTGCTTTCTGTCTCTGGACGTTTCATATCAATGGTATCACACAGTATATGGTCTTTGGCGTCTGACTTCTTTCACTCAGCAGAGCACGAACATGCATTCTTAGGCCACCCCTATTATCAGGAGCATGGGCTAACACAGTTTGTATGTTCTCATTCTTTTTCATGGCTGCATAGTATTCTTCCCCACCAAAGCCCCTTCATAACCAGTATGAGAAACACTCTTGGAAGCTGGATAGCTAGAGCAGTGGGGTGCCTAGGGGTTGATCAGGCAATCCATTGAAGGGTGGAACAAAAATATGAGAAATCATACTTTTGTTTTTTATTTTCTGGTTGCACCATCCCTATCCAGTGGTGGCCACGGAGTGTCCAGGCTCTCTCCTCAGGTGAGATAATGAACAAACACACGCCTGGGCAGAGTTGTTCGCCAGGGTGCTGGTGTGGAGGTCTGCAGATGGCCCGTGATGAGGCAACCAGTGTCTTGTTTCTTCTAGAAGCATCTGCTTCCTGCTCAGGTCTGGCTCTGTCCTGGGCCTTTGCCAGCGGTCGTGATGCTGGTTACCCTGACCCATAACCGGGCCAGAGAGGCCCTCGCTCAGGAAAATGAAAGTCTAGTGGAGTCAGAAGGAGGAAGTTTCTGGACGCTGCGTAGCCACCTCCTCCCCAACTCCTCTGCCCATGCAAATACAGTGTCTTCTAGAGAGAGGGCTCAGCCCTGAGAGGGGCCAGGGTGGGGTCTGCCCTGAAGTGCTTGCTCCAGAATCGGCCCTCTTTCCTCCCAAGGCTGCAGAAACCACCCTGGTCTAGGTCATTAGTACTGAGTTGTTAAGTCCAGGGATCATTTCTCTGTCCTCCTCCCCTTGTCTGAAGTGTCTATGTGCCTGTTGGCCTCCAAGACCTCGGTCCTCACATGGCTTCAGGGCCCATATTCTCTCACCCCTTCATGCCCCACGCCATCCCTCCCCACTCTCCTGGACCCCTTGGGGTCTCTCCCCTCCGCAGTGGCCTCATCTATACACTCAGCCCGTCTCCAGCTCGGACCTCCCCTGAGCTCCAGGCTCCAGACGCCTCGACGTCTCCAGGTGCTGGGGGTTCATGCGGGGGGGTCTCACACTCAGCATGGCCACGCTGTGTCTGACCAGCATCCCTAACCTGTTCCCCCCACATCTCTTCTTTGTGGATGGAAGCTCTGTCCTGGGAGTTGCTCAGCTAGAAGATGGCAGGCACCCTCGACTGACCTGTCAGCCAAGGTTTCTGCTTCTGCTTTCAGAAAGCTCTCCAGAGCCCACCCACTTCTCTCCCCCTTCTGCTCCCACTTGGACCAGCGCCATCACCTGCAACCTGGTCCCTAGACTCCCAGGCTCACTGCCACAGCCTGTCCTCCCTGCAGCATCCACAAGAGGGCAGGCCCTGCCCCTCCTCTGCCCTTGGCCCTCCAAGGTCTCACCTGCCTGGGGGTAAACATCCAAGTCCTACCCACACGACCTGTGCATTTCCTCCATGCCCTCTGCTCCTCCCTCTCTCCCCCTCGCCCACTTGATTCCAGCCATACAGACTTCCTTGCAGTCCCTCTAACACACTAGCCACAGTCCTGCCCCAGGGCCTTTGCATATGCTCTGCTCACTGCCCAGTGTGGTTCCTTCACACTCTGCTGTAGTTCCTTCTCTCACCTTCTCTAGATCTTTGCTCAAATGTCACTCTCTCAATAGAGGCCTCTGTGAGGTTCCCCCCATTTAAAATTCATTTTCAGTGGCACCCACCAACCCCCCTGACTCTGCCTTCTTTTTCCATAACTCTTAGCTCTTTGGGACAAATATAATTTACCTAGTCATCACACACATTGTTACTGGTCTTCTTTCGGAGGATACGACGTTTGTCTGACTTCACGGTACCTGGCACACAGTAGGCACTCACTGTGTGAACAAGCATACCTTGCTGTATCCTGTTTCACTTTATTGCCCTCCACAAATATTGCTTTTTTTTTTTTTAAACAAATTGAAGGTCTGTGGCAACTCTGCGACAAGCAAGTCTATCAGCACCATTTCCCAACAGCCTCTGCTCCCTTTGTGTCTCTCTGTCACGTTTTGGTAATTCACACAAAATTTCAGACTTTTTCATCATGACTGTATTTGTCACGATGAGCTGTGATCAGCACTTTTTGACTATTGTAATTGTTTAGAGATGCCATCCAAGACTGTGAACTTAATAAATGTATACGTGTTTTTAAAAAAAAAATTTTTTTATGTGGATCATTTTTAGAGTCTTTATTGAATCTATTACATTATCACTTCTGTCTTATGTTTTATTTTTTAGACTGCCGGACCAGGGATCAAACCTACAGTCCCTGCATTGGAAGGCAAAGTCTTAGCCACTGGACCACCAGGGAAGTCCCCGCTGTGTGTGTGTGTGTGTGTTCTGATTACCCACCAGCTAGCTGTTTCCCCCTCTCTCCTCCTCTCCTTGGGCCTCCGTATCCCCTGAGACACAAGAATATTGAAACTAGGTCAGTTAACAACCCCACAATGGCCTCTACATGTTCTAAGGAAAGGAGGAATCACACATCTCTGTAAATCAGAAACTAGAAATGATGATGCTTCATAAGGAAGGCATGTCAAAAGCAGAGAGCGGTCGACCACTGGGCCTCCTGCTACAAATAATTAGCCAAGTTGTGAATGCAAAGAAAGGAAAAGGCTTTGAAGGAAATCAAGTGCTTCTCCAGTGAATGCACAAATGATAAACAGGATGAAATGATAAACACTGCTGAGAGGGAGAAACTTTTTGTGGTCGGGATAGGAGATCAAACCAGCCACTGCATTCATTTCCTTAAGCCAAAGCCTCATCCAGACCCCAGCCCTGGCCCTCTTCAGTTCTGTGACGGCCGAGAGAGGTGAGGAAACCACAGGAGAAAAGGGTGAGGCCCGCAGAAGTGGGTTCCTGGGGTTGAAGGAAAGAGGCCGTCTTCATAACAGAACAGCGCAAGGGGAAGGAGTGAGTGCTGGCATAGTAGTTGCGGCAAGTCCTCCAGAAAGTCTGGCTCAGATCATTCGGGAAGGCGGCTACGCTAAACGAGAGAACTGCCGCACACTTTTATTTTTCTTTATTTACGTTTATTTTGGGCTGTGCTGGGGCTTCGTGTGGTGAGCAGGGATTGCTCTTTGCTGCAGTGTGCAGGCTTCTCACGGCAGCGGCTTCTGTGTTGCAGAGCACGCGCTCTAGGGCGCTCGGGCTTCAGTAATGGCAGCCGGTGGGCTCAGCAGTTGCGGATCCCGGGCTCGAGGGCACAAGTTCAGTAGTTGTGGTGCTCGGGCTTCGTTGCTTCTGAGGCGTCTGCGGGATCTTCCCAGATCAGGGATAGAACTTGTGTCTCCATTGGCAGGCAGAGTCTTCACCACTGGACCACCAGGGAAGTTCTGCACATTTCATAGCATACAGTCTTAGTGTAAATATAACTTATATACACTGGGAACTGGAGAAGGGAATGGCAAGCCACTCCAGTATTCTTGCCTGGGAAATCCTGTGGACAGAGCAGCCTGGTGGGCTACAGTCCATGGGGTTGCAGAGTCGGACACGACTGAGTACACACACACACACATGCACTGGGAAACCTCAAAATTTATGTGACTTGGTTTATTATGATATTCACTTTATTGCCATGGTCTGGACCCAAACTTACAGTGCCTCTGAGGTCTGCCTGAATTTGAATTACTGCTTAAGTCTGTTTTTATCTTTAAAACAATCTCTTTTTCTGGTTTACAGCAAGGTGATTCAGTTATACCTATGTATATATTTTCATATTATTTTCTGTTATGGTTTAATACAGAATACTGAATATAGTTCCCTGTGCTAGGCAGGAGATCTTTGTTGTCTATCTATTTTATATATAGTAGTTTGTACCTGCTAATCCCAAACTCCTCCTTCATTCCTCCCCACCCCCTTTCCCCTTTGGTAATCATAAATTTGTTTCCTATGTCTGTGTGTCTGTTTCGGTTTTGTAGATGAGTTCACTTATATTTTAGAATCCATATAGAAATGATATGATGTTTATCTTTGATTTATTTCACTTAACAGGATCATCTCTAGGTCCTTCCCTGTTGTCGCAAATGGCATTATTTCATTCTTCTTTATGGAGGAGTAGTATCCCATTGTATATATGTACTACTTCTTCTTTATCCGTTTATCTGTTGATGGCTACTCAGATTGCTTCTGTGTCATGGCTATTGTAAATAGTGCTGCTATGAACATACAGGTGAGTGTATCTTTTCAAATTAGAGCTTTCTTCATATGTATGCCCACTAGTGGAGTTGCAGTTTATTCTATTTTTATTTTTTTTAAGGAACCTCCATACTGTTCTCCATAGTGGCTGCACCAATTGTACATCCCCACCAAAGGTATAAGAGGGTTCTCTTTTCTCCACATCCTCTCCAGCATGTGGAGAGCATTTTTAATGATGGCCATTCTGACCAGTGTGTGGTGGTACCTTATTTTAGTTTTTGATCTTCATTTCTCTTACGATCAATGATATTGAGCATCTTTTTATGTGCCTATTGTCCATCTGTATGTCTTCCTTGGAGAAATGTCTATTTAGGTCTTCTGCCCATTTTTAGATTGGGTTGTTTGTTTTTGTTATTGAGTTGTATAGCTGTTTGTATGTTTTGGAAATTATGCCCTTGCCAGTTGCATCATCTGCAAATATTTTCTTGTAGTCTTAGGTTGTCTTCTTTTCCTTTTGTTTATCGTTTCCCTTGCTGTGAAAAACAGACTCCTGATACTATGTTCCCTTCTTGCCTGCCAGTGAGTGTCCCATTCATTCATTTACTGAACAGTGTGTATTGGCACCTAGGTATGCCAGGGACTGTTTCAGATTGTTGATTAAAGCAGACCCTGTTTCTGCTCACACATCTGTGGGGGAGATAGATATTAGACTAAGTGGTTGCAACCAAGGTGGTCCTGGGTGTGCTGGGACATGGTGGAGGGGGAAACAGGGATACGAGTGGCTGTGGGGGGCTTCCTGGAGTGGCTCATGCCAGGGAGAAAGGGTGCTCTAGGTAAGGGGCACAGCCCAGCATAGGGCCCTGTGGTGGGAAGGAGCACTGGGCTTGGGAAGGGTAGGGCAGAGCCAGTGTGGTCCAACCTGGTACAGAGCTGTGTCCAGCGGTGGGGGGCAGAGGGGAGAACAGGATGCTTCCTTTATTTGTGGGGATCCAGAGTCACCGACTCAATGGACATGAATTTGAGCAAACTCCAGGAGGTAGGGAAGGATAGGGAACCCTGGCAGGCTGCAGTCCATGGAGTCGCAAAGAGTTGGGCAGGACTTAGAGACTAGCAAGATGCTGCGATGAGCATTCACTGACACTAGGGGGCACCCTTGAACAACAGCGCCTGCCTCTCCTTCCCTGGGGCTGGGAAACGGCTCCTTCCTAAGAGAAACCAGGTAGGGAGGGAGTCAGAACTGCCAGAGTGCCAGCTTCCAGGCCATGCCAGAGGCCACTCTCCCTGTTAACAACCTCTGTAAATAAGATCAGCAGCTGTATAAATATGCCCATTCCCTGGACGTTTGGAAATCGTTCAGTCTAATGCTATTGGGGACCAGAGGCCAGAGAGGGCAGACACCTGCCTTAGGTCACACAGCAAGACCTGCCCTGCCTTGCCTACACAGTGTCTCCTCCCAACCCCAAATGCCCCTGGGTGGGGATCTTTTATTTTTAACCTGGCCAGTGGACACACCGCCTTTTTATAGCCCTGGAAGGCGCCCAGGGTTTCCAATTTCCAAAGGAAGTTTTAAAAAAAAAAATGGTCCTCTTCCTAAGAAAAGGAACAGCCTGACCTCTCAGAGGGCCCTGGCCCCATCTCTTATTTTTCCCTGAGGCTCCCTGGGGTTCCCCCAGACCCCTCAGCGGGTGCCTAAAACATTCCCATCCCTGGTGGTTCTTAGAGGCCCCTTCTGTCAATCTGGGCCATCATGCCCTCTGAAAGCCTCCTGGGGATTCGCAGACTTTGCTTACCTGTCTACTGTCCTCAGCATTGCTGCTGGCCATCTGCCCTCTTACTTAATTTCTATTCCTTGAGTCGTTTAATATTTTTCTTTAAACAGATTTAAAAAGCAACTTTTTTTTTTTCTTCCTGGAATTAGATAGGGGTGATGGTGGCATCCTTAAGATTATACTAAAGCCACTAACTGTACATTTAAAGTGGCAAAACTTGGGACTTCCCTGTTGGTCCAGTGGTTAAGCCTCTACACTTCCAATGCAGGGGAGGTGGGATTGATCCTTGGTGGGGAAACTAATATCCTACATGCCTCATGGTGCAGCCAAAAATAAATTTAAAAAATATATATATATATATATATATATATATATATATTTTAAAAAGGCAAAGAAGAAAACCTCAAACCCTTAAAAGAGTCATCTAAAGACTTAAGACTTTTTAAATAAATAAATAAAATGGTAAGCTTTTATATCAGAAAGATTGTAAAAAAATATGAACTCGTCTTTATTTTGAACTTTTCAGTATTAACATCTATGAATTCACATATTGGAAATAGAGGGCCTAGCCATACTTTGTTCCCCAAAACACATTCAAATAAATGTGCAACTACTTAAAAAAATTTGTTTACAGGTCATCTGGGTATTGTTATGTATAAATGGGTGTACAGGCATAGGTACCTGTAACTATGATAGCTTCACTGAGCACTTACTGTGTGCCAGGGTTTCCTGGATGCTGCTGCTGCTAAGTCACTTCAGTCGTGTCCGACTCTGTGTGACCCCATAGACGGCAGCCCATCAGGCTCCCCCGTCCCTGGGATTCTCCAGGCAAGAATACTGGAGTGGGTTGCCATTTTCTTCTCCAATGCATGAAAGTGAAAAGTGAAAGTGAAGCCGCTAAGTCGTGTCCGACTCCCAGCAACCCCATGGACTGCAGCCTACCAGGCTCCTCCATCCATGGGATTTTCCAGGCAAGAGTACTGGAGTGGGTTGCCATTGCCTTCTCCGTTTCTTGGATAAACTCATTTAATTCTTCATGCCCACTCCAGTATTGTTGCCTGGAAAACCCCATGGACAGAAGAGACTGGTGGGCTCCAATCCACCGTGTTGCAAAGAGTTGGACACAACTGGTGACTGAACCCACTGCACTGCAATGCTGGTAGGCAGCTGCTACCACCAACCCCATTTTACAGATGAGGAAACTGAGGCTCAGGGAAAGGAAGTGCCATTCCCAAGGTAATACGGCCTGTGTCCTAAAGCACCACACCACACTGCCCAGTGAACATATTCATTCTGAGCGAGGAAACTGGACTACATCAGAGGATTGATTGCAAGGTGGTAACCCCAGGGCAGAATCTAGAACCCCACCCCACCAGTCCATCTGTTTCATTCAATGTTTTTTTTTTATGTGGGCCACTTTTTAAAGTCTTTATTTAATTTGTCACAATGTTGCTTCTGCTTTATGTTTTGTGTTTTTTACCTCAAGGCATATGAGATGTTAGCTCACTGAGCAGGGATTGAACCCACATCCCCTGCATTAGAAGCACCATCTTAACCACAGGACCAGCAGGGAAGCTTCTGTGTTTCATTCCATTTTATTAAATTTTCTAAAGAATCAGCTTTGCTTTTGTTGGTTTTTACTCTATCATTTGCCCATTTCTATTTTGTTGATTTCCACTGTTTTTTGGATTTGGTTGGCACTGAATTTTCTAGCTTTGTCATTGGCATGCTTTGTCTATAAAGGGCTAAACATTCTATTAATTATTAATTTATTAAGTAAATATTTTAGTCTTTGGGGGCCAGATGGGTCTCTGGAATAACTTCTCAATTCTGCCACTGCAGCATGCAAGTGGCCACAGGGAAGGTGTAAGCACAGGAATGTGACTGTGCCAATAACACTTGATTTGTGAAAATGAGGCTGGATTTGGCTCATGGGCCATAGTTTGCAGATTCTGTTTTTCTTGTCTTCTAGTGCAAGCACTTAAAGCTACACATTGCCCTCTAGGCACTGCTTTAGCTGCACTGCATACATTAGCATATGTTGTGCTCTATGAGGAGTCTAGCAGGCTATATAGTCCATGGGGTCGCAAAAGAGTCAGACACGACTGAGCAACTCAACAACAACAAAATGCTCAAAGAATTCTCTAGTTTTCTTGGTGATTTCTTCTTTGATTGAAGCTGGGTCACAGCTGCCGACCCACCAGCTCACTCACATGCCTTCCCCGGGGCTAAAAGTCTTTTTATTAGTCAACATGTAGTGACTGAACTCCCACTACCTGCCAGGCGTTTTCCTAGGTACTGACCAAACGGTGGTGAACAGGGCAGCTACTGTGGAGCTTGCCATCAGGCCCTGGAGTCACCCTGAGTCAGCAACTCTGCTCCGTTAAACAGGCCCACGATCCACTCATTGGTTCTGGCCATCAGACTCAGGAGTCACTTCAGACTCTTCTCCTTCCTCAAACCAATTCATCCAGTCCTGCCAGCCCACCTCCAAAGATCTGAAATATGTTCATTTCTCCCCATCCCACCGCCTCCCTCCAATCCGTTCTTCCAGCTGCAGCCAGTGATCCCAAGGCTTAAATCAGGCCATGTCTCTCCTTGGTGTGAAATTAATCTTCAGTTCCCCACAGCCCTGAGGGTAAATATTACTCTGTTCTTTAGGGCCTTAAGGCCCTACACCATATGCCTGTGTCCACCAGCTCCTCCTGCACTCCTTTTTTTTGGCCACACTACACAGCTTGTGGGATCTTAATTCCCCAAAAATGGATTGGACCCTCATCCCTTGCAGTGGAAGCTCAGAGTATTAAACACTGGACCCCCAAGGAAGTCCAATCTCCTCACTCACTCTGATCCAGCCACACAGAGCTCCTTGTTCTTTTTGAATGAACCATGTGAGCTCATTTATTCATTCAACAAATGCTTAATGAACTACTGAGTTAGGCCCTCTTCTAGGTGCTATGGACGCAGCACGGGATGAACTTAAGTAGCTGACAGTCTAAGGAAGGGACATGACAGTCTAAGGAAACAAAGAAAAAGGTGACAGGGTTAACGTTTTGAGGATTAAGAGGCAAGTACACAGGAGGATGGCGTAGAGGTTGTCTGGGGCCACATTATTAATGATGATCTGGGAGGGCTTCATGGAGGAGGTGACATTCGATCAAGAACACTGCTTGACAGGCTTTTAATAGAAGACAGCAGGACTCAGGTCAGGGGGAGATGGCTGCACTGGAGGATCTCAATGTCCTGTCCACTGTGGAGGGTCACCGCCTCTTTTGCAACTTACTAGAAACACAGATGCTCAGGCCAGAGAGGGGAACACTCCCTCCCCCGATCCCTCCCGCCCCCAGGACGGATGGTGCTGCCCGCATCTGGGCTGGGTCTTGCTTAACACTTGTTGTGGCAACCACTGGGTGGATCCCCCCCACCCCCGCCTTTACCCAGTCCTAACTGAATCTCCCGAAGGACTCCACACCCCCCAACCTTTCTGCAGGGACACGGGGTCAGCACCCTGCAGTACCAGCCGAGTGCCAGCGTTCTGGGGGCTGGCCCGTCATCTCCCTTTGGGCCTGTGATGTGAGCCCCTGAGCTGTGCTATCTTTAACCTCGGGCTGGGACGCTCTGCTCCCTGTAAACACTGCTCAGATGACAGTCCTGGAATCCTGTGGGGGCGGCGGGTTCCATGTGTGGCAGAGCCATCAGGGGCTGCTCCCCAGTTGTCAGAGGGGGACTGGAATCTCCAGGAGCAAGAGGCGTTGGTTCTTTCACTCACCAGAGGGGTCACTCAGTGGGGACCAGCACAGACGCTCCCAGGGTTCCCTAAGATCTGAGGCATGCATTAAACAGACGCGTCTGAGCAGAATTTCAGGCTGACTCCAGTTGTGTGGAGGCCAGAAGTGGGGTGGGGGTGACACTGAGAGGGGCAGAGGCTCCCCCTGGTGGGGTGGGCTGCACACTTTCTGATGCCAACCTTGGGGCTCAGCCTTGCCCCCAGTGAGCTCAGGCAAACCCTCCTCCCTCTGAGCCTTGGTCTGCTGCGTCTACCAGCGAGGTGGGTCACCATCCTGGCTGTGACCTGGGGCAGACCACTTGGCCTCACTGAGCTTGTCTCATCACTAACTTGCACGCAGTAATTGACCCAGGTTTCCCAGGTGGCTCAGTGGTAAAGAATCCACCTGCCAATGCAGGAAATGCAGATATGATCACTGGATCTGGACGATCCCCCGGAGAAGGAAATGGCAACCCACTCATATGTTGTTGAGGAGCCTGGTGGGCTATAGTCCAGGGGATCCGAAAAGAGTCGGACACGAGTTGGTCGCTAAACAATAACTGACTGTCAGCACGACCTATTCCTGGGCTGCAGTGACTTGTCCAGTCCCAGTGAACATCACAATGTTGGCTTGGCTGTCATGTGGCCTTCTGCTGGCCGCCATGTCAGGACCCGGGAGGAACCTGGTCATTCCTAAGTTCTGAGCTGCTGGGTCAACCTGCACCAGAAATCTGCCTGAGCTTTACGATGGCTTTCTCTGGGCTTAAGTCACAATTCTCAGGTGTGAGCTTTTCTTTTTTTTTAATTTTTTATCTTCCTGATCCAGGGATTGAACTTGAGTCTCCTGTGTCTCTTGCATTGCAGGCAGACTCCTTACCACTGCGCCACCTGGGAAGCCCCTCAGGTGTGAGCTTTTAAAGCAAGCAAGCGATTGGCCCACATGGGTTCCTGTCTTTGGTGAGTCCTGTCAAACACGCAGAATGGGGCCTACCATCCAGTCGGGGTTCAGTAAATGCTGCCAGTGCAGGTGTCTCCTGGGAAGCTGCTGAGAGCACCTGCTGACTCGAAACCCACTCCTCCAGGGTGACCACCATATATTTGCATGGCCGCTGGGTGGGTGTGGGATGGTAAGGGTCCCAGTGAAACCAGGGGTTGGAGAACCCTCCCACCCTCCCGTCTCACTTGGGAAGTGAGACGGCCCCAAGGCACAGTCTCCCTATTGTCTTGGGAGGTGAGGATGTGGGGAGATGCCTGCCTCAGGTATGGCTGGATCAATCCTCTCCTCTACCAGGGCTTGAACCCAGCCTGCTGCAAGGCAGGTCCTGGGGAAACAGTCAACATCAGTCTCCCAGGACGATGCTGTGGGCAGAGGTGACTGACCATGCCAGTGCAGAGAAAATCAGAATTTAACATGGCAGGACAAAAGGAAAGGGTGGGACTTTCCTCCAGGAAACCCAAGTTCATGCACAGACCTCTTGGGCCAGAGAGTTCATAGGCTCCATCGCAAGGTCTCAGGGAAGCAGGGCTGAGTTGGGGGCCTTCCCGTTCCCTTAGACCTTCCGGAAGGTCAGATCATGCCACGCTCTCCTCTGAGGCAGCCCCCCTGCACAGCAGAGCTGACGACTAAGTCAGTGGTTTTGTTTTTTCTGCAGTAATTCATTCTCCTGACTAACTCTGACACTAAGCCCCAGGACGTAAACTGGGATGGGAGCGTGCTCCCTTACCTGGGTCTTCCACAGCCAGCAGACCCCTCCTCCCCCACCCCCTCAGCACTCCCCCCCCGCCCCCCCCCGTCTTCCAGTTAACACACGGCTGAACGACTGCACCGCACTTGCAGTTAACACTGCCTCCTCTCTTTATTCCGGGCTTTAGGAGGGACAGTGAGGGCGGTTCCCGCCTTGGTGGAAGGCAAAACCTGGTCTTGGAAATAAAGAACGTCCTAACTAACACTGCAAATCCAAAGAGACCTGGTTCCCTCGGTGGGGGCGGGGCATCCGGGGACCCACTGTGCCTGCGGAAGGCTTCCATCCGTGGAGCTGCCCCGTGACAAGGCTGCGGGAGGGGCGTCCGCTCCAGTCCCCTTCCGCTCCCCCAACAGGCCAAGAACACTCTCCTGCTGGCGGCCAGGGCCATGGAGGATAGGCCCTGAGAATCCCACTGTGGAGGGGTCTCTGGCAGGGGGACTAACAATTCCCCTACCCAGGAGCCCCCAGTGATGGGAGGCCGAGATTTCCTTCCACCTTAACTGGCAACCCGTCTCGACCCCCACTGTCTATCTAGCGGATAGACACAGTGGGTCAACAGTGTACCTGGCGTTACCTCAGGGTCACCTGCATCCAGGTCTCCGAGCAGCTAAAAACTGGACACAGCCACTCAGGATGCTGGCCACGTACCTGTGCCCTCAAGCGTGACTTGTGACGTGGAAGCGGCCTGCGGTTTTAACTCATAAATTGTGAAAACCAAAGCCCAAACCAACCATGCTAGGTTTTGCTGGGCGTGAGGCAGCCTGACCCCCAAAAAGGCTAACAGTGAACTATCAGAAAGAAACGTACCGTCACCTTCGCTCCGGGGATGGATACGTGGGGCTAGCACCTCCCTTCCTTAACACAATAAAGCTCACCTCTGCCGGCCGGGGCTGCCTCGGGCACGACAAAACCCTCGCTGCATGAAATGAACTTAGCGAGTCTGACAAACTAAAAATTTTAGAAAAAGAAAAAAAAAAGGAATATGGCAGCAAAACTTCAGGACTCCTGCATCACACCTGTAACCTGCCCGCTTAGTAAAATAAACAGAACACCAAACCACGAAAGCTACGCAAAGGGCAGGCCGCCCCTCCCCGGGTGGAGACCCTTACCCACTGCAGGGTGGAGGGAGCAGGTGCGAACGTGCTAGAAAAGGCAGGTCTCCCAGTTTCCCCTCGGGGCCCAACGTCCTAACCCTGCACTGGGGGGGTCTAGGTCTATCCGGGGGCGGACCAACTCTCAGCTTCTTCCTGCGTTTCTAGGTGGGGGAGGAAGGCAATGGCTTCAACTCATCTGCCCCTGAGTCAGAAGGCAAGACCCTCCTTAACCCAGGCAAACAGGGCGTGTGGGAGGTTGAGCGTCTTCTCCCAGCCATGGATGGGTGCGCAGGCTCCTGCAATAAAGTCCATTCTCCGAGCGCGTCACCCTGAAGGCTTCTAGCACCGACAGCTCGCTCACTCCTATCCCTGCTCCCTGCGGAGGGGAGGGGGCCATGGAGGCGGGAGAGCCCCTCCCCTTTGTCGCTCTCCCAGGTTTCTAGCCACCGGAAGTGCTCCCAGAGAGAGGGCGGGACCGGTGCGGGCCCCGCCCTCCTGGGGTTCGCCTCTCCCACTGTGGTCAGTGCGGTCAGTGCAGCTCAATGAAGGCCTCCAGCTCCTCAGGGATGAAGCCCTTGTAGGGGATCTTGTTCTTGTCCAGGGCGCGGGCTGCAAGGCACTGCAGGGTCACGTAGTTGAAGGGCTGGATGGTGCTCTTGGCAAGCAGCTTCTCGTCCAGCAGCTCGTAGGCCGTCTTCTTGAAGGCGTTGGTGGCGTCCATGTGGGCCCCCGCCTCAATCAGGGCGTTCATGATGCCCGGGCAGTTGTTCTGCGCTGCGATGTGCAGTGGGGTGTTGTTGTCGAAGTCCCGGCTGTCTGGGTCGGCCCCGCAGTCCAGCAGCACCTTGACTACCTGCAGGGAGGGGAACCTGCCCACTGGGTAGCGGCCCACGTTGGTGGTCTCTGCATCCACGGCCATGTGCAGAGGGGTGAAGCCGTTCTTGCCGCGGGGGGCGCACTTGAGCAGCCGGTAGACTGTCTGGTGTTTCAGGTGCTCCTGGTCGGGCGTGCACTCCACCTTCTCCAGCAGGTAGAGCAGGTGGAGGATGATGGCCAGGGCCTTGGTAAACTGCGCCGAGTCCCCGGGCTCCTTGGGAAGCTGCAGGGCCCGCTCCACTTCCCGCACCCCTTTGCACAGCACCCCCATGAGGTCTGCGAAGCCGATGGGCGTGCCTAGGCTGCCCTTGGCCGAGCGGTCCTGGAGCACGTAGGAGAAGAGTTCGGCGAAGGACAGGAAACTGCTGGCCGTCATGGGACTCAGAGGCTCCAGATTGTTTTGCTGCATGTCCAGGGCGTACTTCCACAGGCGGATGCAGCGCTCGAAGTTGCCCGAGTCGGCGTACACCGCGCCCCGGTAGCGGATGTAGTAGGACGTGTCCGGGTGGGAAGGACCCAGGATGCGCTCTCGGATCAGCAGGGCCTGCATGCGCATCTCATCCGGGTCGGTGATGAGCGCCTCCAGTTCCTCGGTGGTGTTCACCTCCCTCGAGTAGTCATAGGCCAGGACCAGTTGCGGGGGCTCCGGTTTGGGCAGATACTCGCCCCCCTGGTGCCGCAGCTCCATGGCCCGTCTCCAGTGTTTCAGGGCCCCGAGCAGATCCCGCTTCTTATCCACGTAGGTGGCTCCCAGCAGCTCCAAGGCTTCCACGGCGGCTTCCCTGCTGGTGGGGCAGCAGCTCTCGTACGATTCACCGCTCGGGGGTTCCTCGGGGGACGAGCGGGCGCCCTGGGGCTGCGCCCTGGCCAGCCCGGGCTGCGCCTGCTCATCCCCAGCAGGCTGCTCCTGAATGAGGTACTCCACGATGTTGGTGTGGCCCGTCACGCTGGCCGCCAGCAACGGTGTCATGCCGTAGCCATCACGCTCCATGCGGGCGTTGCAGCCGAGCAGCAGCTGCAGAATCTCCAGGCTGCCGGACTCGGCGCAGTCGTGCAGGGCTGTGTTGCCCTTGGCGCTGCGCCGGTTCACCTGGGCGCCCTGCTCCAGCAGGTAGCGGGCGATCTCGCGGTGGCCCTTGTAACAGGAGATCATGAGGCACGTGTGCCCGTGCCGGTTGGCCACCTCCAGGTCCGCCTGGTGCTCGCCCACCAAATAGCGCACCACCTCCAGGTGCCCGTCGAAGCACGCGGCGCGCAGGGGCGTCGAGTTGGTACGCGTGGTGCGGTTCACCGAGGCCCCGCGGCGCAGCAGGCTCCGCACCACGTCCAAGTGGCCGGCGGCTGAGGCGGCCCACAGCGGCGGCGCGCCCTCGATGATCTCGCCATCGAAGTGCACCGAGCCGCCCGCCTCCACACTCGCGCCGCACCGGTCCACCAGGTACTCGACTACGTCCAGGTGGCCGTAACGGGCGGCGATGAGCAGCGGCGTACCCCCGCTGGCCACCTCGCCCGTCAGCTCTTCCAGCTCCTCCCGGCTCCGGCCGCTGAGCAGCTTCTGAAGGAGCTGCAGCTTGCCGTCGCGGGCGGCATTGTACACGGCGGTGTGGAGGTCCATGATTTGGGCCTCCGCCAGGCCATGGGCCGGCCGCCGGGGGACGAGGGGACCGGGGGACGACGGACTAGCGCCCCGAGGGGCAGGCGGCAACCTTCACCGTCTCCCCCACCGCCATCTTAGGTGCTTCTGGGGCGGAACAAAATGGCTGCCGCGGCCTGTTTCCGTTGGCGTATGGAAATGTGCAGGGAAATGTAGTTCTCTAAGCGGGCACATTCCGTGGGACAGAAGAAGAACTGTAAGGTGGTAAAACTACAACTCCCAGAATGCCGCGGGACAGGCGCGGCGAAGTGGGAGCACGATGCATGGCGGGAATAGCAGTTCCAATCCAGCCAATTGTGACGGAAACTGGCTGCTCAAGGACTACGACTCCCGTCATCCAATGCTATCGCAATGGCTTGTGGGACCCAGGGAAGTTTGGCTACGTACTTCCTGTGGCTGTCAGTGCCTGAGCCGACAGGAAACGCTGACTCCAGCCAGAGGACTACATTCCATAAAAGGCAGGGCGAGCGACTTGGAGCCAACCAGAAGCGAGAACGAAGGCGAAGCCAGGCGAGTGGTCCGATTTGGGCTTCGCGAGGCTAAACCTCTCACTGGCAGGGGGCGCTCAGGAGAGGCAGGAAAGTGAGTCGGAGTGGGTAGATTTGGAGAGCAGAAAGTACAGGTGGCCCTAAGAGTCCGTGTCCTGCGCGCTTGTTCATTTCTCATTCATTTGTTCGTTCATTCACACACTTATGTATTTATTTACTTACTCATTAATACACTATTAAAAATTTAGTTTTCCTTCATTCACCCCTCAGCATCCTCAATGTTGTTGTTCAGTCGTTCACTCGTGTCCAACTCTTTGCGACTGCAGCCCGCCAGCAGCGTCCTTCACTGTTTCCTAGAGTTTGCTCAAACTCATGTGCATTGACTCGGTGATAATTTGCAAGGCCCAATACAAATGGAAAATGTAGAGCCCCTTGTCCAAAAGTGATTAAAATTTTCCCAACAAAGACAGCAGGGCATTAAACAAGCGTCAGGCCCTTCTGAGTGAGGGGTCCTAGATGACTGCTCACGTGGACAACCCTGTGAAGGCCGAACCCCACACTCAAAGACAGACCCTTGCCTCCAGCACTGTCTGACTTCCATTTTTCTGCTGCCTGCCCCAGGGTTATTGAGGATAATGGGAAAAATGAGGAAGTTGCTATGTCCAGGAATGTTCAAGAAATGCATGCTGTTCTCTACACTCCCGACTTTTGTGTGTGCTGTTCCCTCTGCTTGGAATACTGTTCCATATCTTCTTCACTTGGCTACTTCGTGGGCCTTCTTCAGGTCTCAGCTGAGACTTCAGGTCTTCCTGGATGTTCCTTGACCTAAGGCTTAGTGGGTGTCCTCCCTGGCACCATTGGCATTCTGATCCCTGAATCTTAGTGAAATACTATGTTTTGATCAATTCAGGGTATTGTAAAAAATACCACAGGCTGGGTAGCTATATTAGTTAGGAATCTCCAGAGAAACTGGAGAAGGAAATGGCAGCCCACTCCAGTATTCTTGCCTGGAGAATTCCATGGACAGAGGAGCCTGGTGGGCTGCAGTCTACCGGTTGTAGAGAGTTGGACACGACTGACTGACTTTCACTTTTCCAGAGAAATGGAACCCAATGGCTATATACATATTATATCCATATTCATATCTACACACACACACACACACACACACACACACACACACACACACACACACATATTACATTACCAAACTCAGGATTTGGCTGCTGGCCACTCAAAAGCCAATAATCTAGTGGCAAGTGTCAGTAGAAAGGAAAGATGGTTTATTGAGAAAAGCCAGCAGTTTGGGAAGAAGGTTAACTTATGTCTAGAACCCAACTCTGCAGATTCTGCTCAGCCATGACAATTTTTAAAGGGAAAAAGAGGGGAGTCTCAATTAATCATTATGGTAGGAGCTAAGATTCTTCATCCTTTTTCCACTGTGTGCCGACCACTGACTTCTCCTGAAAAAAAAAAAAAAGAAATGTAGTCTTTTTTTCCAAACCCTTTGGCCACACTGCCTGTGTCTGAGATCTTAGTTTCCAGACCAGGGATTGAACTAGCATCTCCTGCATTGGCAGTGTGGAGTCTTAACCACTGCACCACCAGGGAAGTCCCTCCTGATCTTTCTTTGGATGCTGTCTTGCCTTCATGGTCCGCCTGCAGATTTGCTATGGGGAAGCTGGGAGTAGAGAGCCAATAATTCTTTAATCCTTCATTCTTAACACCTTTTAATTCAGGAAAGGAATCAACAGGTTAGGCAAGGCCATTGTATACATTCTGTAAAACAAAAGTCAGGAATGCTACCCAGTGATCTCATTTTTATGATTAAGGTTTAAGGGGAACAGAAATAGATAAACAGGGAAGAGGCAAATGAGATGCTTACAAATCGCCACTTGTCAGACATCATTCCACTCTGTGAGATTAGGGGCAGAGGTCCATCTCCTGTAACTTCTTCGTGCTGACATACAGCGCTGTGTTTTCAGAGAGGAAGATGTTGACATGGGTCTGTAGCATATATTTGCCGACAGTTTTAGTTGCCTGCTTACATATGTGGGCAGAGGAAGCTATAATTATCCTAATACAAAGATATAGATTATTACGAGCAACAGTGTTAATCTCATTCTTTCCTTGGACACTGAGACTGTGCCTCTAGTGTCCTACTCTGTGACTGCCTGAGCCTGCTCTTTTGTGACTCAGGGAGGCCCAGGAGACTTCAGCTTTTCTACAGACGAGGCAGGGGACACAAAGGGGCTTTGTATTTGGGGAGGGCCCTGCAGGGTCCCTGGGAACTTTTCTTCTCCAGTTTCTCTGGAGATTCCTGACTAATATAGCCCCTGAACTCGTGTGGCTATGGAGTCTGAGAAGCTCTGTGATCGTCCATCTGTAAGCTGGAGAACCAGCAAAGCTGATGGTGTAACTCAGACTGAGTCCGAAGCCCTGAAACCCAGGAGCTCTGACGTCTGAGGGCAGGAAATACGGATGTCCCCGCTCAAGAAGAAAGAGAATTAACCCTTCCTCCACTTCCTTGTTCTATTCCTGCCCTCCTTGGATTGGATGAATCAAATGCTAACTAACCTCTTCCAGAAACACCCTCACAAACACACCCAGAAATAATGTTTTACCTGCTCCCTAGGCATCTCTTAGCTCAGTCAAGTTGACACGTACAGACTTCCCTGGTGGTTCAGTGGTTAACTTCCACTTTGGTGGGGCATGGGTTCAGTCCCTGGCTGGGGAAGTTCTGAATGCTGTGTAATGCTGCCAAACACACACACACACACACAATCGACACAATTAACCATCACAGTGGCTTAAACAACGAACATGTATTTCTTACAGTTTTGGAGGCTAGAAGTTGAAGGTTAGGATGCCAGCCTGATTAGATTTCTGGTAAAGACTCTCTTCCTGGCTATTAGACACCTTCTCACAGTGTCCTCATGTAGAGGAGAGAGAAAGAAAGAGAGCTCCAGTCCCTTTATCCCTTTCTAAGTGCACCGGGGACTTTCCTGGTGGTTCAGTGGCTAAGACTCTGCGCTCCCAATACAGGGGGCCCAGGTTTGATCCCTGCTCAGGGAACTGGATCCCACATGCAGCAACAAAGATCCTGCATGCCCCAACTAAGACCCGGTACAGCCAAAAAATTAAAAAAAAAAAAAAAGAGCTGTTAAATTGTCAAAATTTTTGACAACCAGAGATTAAACCCACCCAGTACTGAACATTAAAACACAGAGATTTAACACTTAAGAAAGCATATAAAAACAAAAGTGAAGGTTGCTCAGTCGTGTCCAACTCCTTGCAACCCCAGGCCAGAATACTGGAGTGGGTAGCCTTTCCCTTCTCCAGGGGATCTTCCCAACCCAGGGATTGAACCCAGGTCTCCCGAGTTGCAGGCAGATTCTTTACCAGCTGAGCCACAAGGGAAGCCCAATAAAAAACAAAGGTGACACTCAAAAACTCATCACCTCCTAATTGTTCACTAAGTGTTATTGTTGTCTGTCTTTCAAGGTGACTTATGCCTCTGAATCTCCTTGGCAGAAATACCACACAGTGGTGTGGACCTGCCCACCTCCTTCCAGTTTTCTACTCTGTGACTCCACCAGGTAGCTCAAAACCATTGATAGGAGTGTCTACAGTCTCAGCAACCCTCCTCCCAGGCCCCCGACCTTGCTCTGTTTTTATTATTTTTTGGCCTCTATGTTGGGTCTTAGTTCCCTGACCAGGAATGGAACCGGTGCCCCCCACCCCCACCCCAACCCCCTGCCCTGCCCGGGAAGTCCCACCTCGCTCTATTTCGTTTCCCACAGCACGTTTCAGTTTGCTACCTAAGTTCCTATATCATTTGCATATTTATGATGTGTATCAGTCTGCCTGCTTACCATGCCAGTCCAGACAAGCCAGGGAGTTTGGTTGTTCGTGTTCACTGCTGTGTCCCAGTTTCTAGCAGCACACAGTAGGCGCTCGATAAATCTGAGTGGCAGTGAATAAAGAGGTCACTCCAGGAAGCCCATTTTAACCACACCTTCACCCTGCCTAGGGCTTCCCAGGTGGCTCAGGGGTAAAGAATCTGCCTGCCAATGCAGGAGACTTGGGTTAGATCCCTGGGTAGGGAAGATTCCCCTGGAGAAGGAAATGGCAACTCACTCCCAGTATTCTTGCTTGGGAAATCCAATGGACAAGAGGGACCTGGCGAGCTATAGTCCATGGGGTGGCAAAGGGTTGGGCATGACTTAAGGACTAAACAACAACCGTCCTTGCTAATGTTTCCTGGCCCCAGCAGGATCCAACCTCCTTCTGTTACATCGGGGTTGGCCAAAAAGTTCGCTCGTGGTCATCCATTACACGTGGCAGAGAACCCAAACGACCTGTTTGGCCAACTCCACTGTTTCTGCCGCCCAGCAGGCTTCCAGGGAGGGAGGCACGGTGGGGGCCGCTGTTTGGCAACGGCGGTGGCCCCCCCAGGTGGCGGCCCCTTGTCTCACCCCTCTGCATCTGGGGAGCCCGCTCTCCCAGCGCCTGTCCCCGCGCCAGGCCCGGGAGGCTGCAAACGTCCAGGCCCCCAAGCGCGGGCACATCCCGGGCGTCCCGCCAGGTGCGCACCGCGGGGCGCCCGCAGCTGCGCGCTTCCCCTCCCGCGCCGCCTAATCGCGGCAGCCGATGCGGGCCCACGGCCGGACCACCTGCGCGGAGAGGCAAGGAAGCCGCGGGGACCTCTGGGGCGGGCCAAACCCCAGCTGGGGGGCTTTCATCATAGGGCGCTTTAAAATCTTTCTAATGAGAAAATATTTTAAACGTTCAGGAACATAGGGAAAATAATACGAGAGACCCCCAAGATAGCAATGCCAAAGATGAGGCGTCCTTATTCAATCCCATAAATATTTCATGAGGTTGCCAGTCGGTTTAGCATTGTTTTAGGAGCTGGGACACAACTGGGAGAAAAATACACAACCCCCCTTCTCTCTGGAATCTGGTTCAAGGAGGGAGAGGCTGGTATGAAATTAAATAACTGTGTTCATTTGTAGGCGTGTGTTAAGGGCTGAGTTTTGTGCCTCCGTCCATCCGCAAATTCACATGCTAGCCCCCAAAGGTGATAGTATTAGGAGGTGGTGTCTCTGGGAACGAGGTCGTGAGGGTCAAGCCCTCCCTAATGGGATTTTGTTGTTGTTTACACGCTCAGTCATGTCTGATTATTTGCGACCCCATAGACTGTAGCCCACCAGGCTCCTCTGTCCATGGCATTTCCCAGGCAAGAATACTGGAGTGGGTTGCCATCCCCTTCTCCAGGGGATCTTCCCGCCCCAGAGATTGAAGCCCTGACTCCTATGTTGGTAGGCGGTTTTTTACCACTGAGGCACCAGGGAAGCCCCCTAGTGGGATGATTTCCCTTATAAAGGGGCCATAGAGACTGCTCTTCCCCCTTTGCCCAGTGAGGACACAGCGAGGAGACCCAGGAAGGGAGCCCTCACTGGACTGTGCTGGCACCCTGATTTTGGACTTCACAGTTTTCCCATGAAAAATAGATTTCTATTGTTTATAATAGGGGTCTGCGGTATTTTGTTTTACCAGCCCAAACTGACTAAGACAGACTGGGCTCCTTAAGTAACAGGTTGTTTATTGTATCACCTTCTGGAGGCTGGAAGTCCAAGGTCAAGGTGTTAGAGGGCTGATTTTTCCTGAAGCCCCACTCCTTCCTCCTCCTCCTTCCTTGCTACTTCAGTAGGTGTTTGTGGTACTTCTGAAACGTGACTCCCCACAGTCACTGACCCTTCTCCCATTGAGAGGTGAGGTCCGTGTCTGCTCCCCTTTAATGTAGGTGGACACATGCCTGCCTCGACCTCTACAAGAAAGCAGAAGTGGCACTGGGATTTCTTCTTTTTTTCTCCTTTTCTTTCTTTTTCTTTTTTAGTTCTCTGAGCTATGCAGTACGTCTGTGTTGCTTATCTATTTTATTGTTTAATTTTTTGGCATGACCACATGGTGCATGTGGTATCTTAGTTCCCCGACCAGGAATCAAACCCATATCCCCTGCATTGGAAACTTAGGATCTTAACCACTGGACCACCAGGGAAGTCCCTGCGCTGGGATTTCTGAGGCTAGGACACAAAAGGTCACCAGCTCCCCCTGGTTCTCTTGAGGTACAGAGTCTGAGAATTCAGCTGCCAGGAAAGAAGTCAGCCCCCCAAAGATCATCATGCTGAAGGCACATGTAGACCCTCTGGACTGCTGTCCCCACTGATCCCTGCCTTCCAATCCTTTCCCTTTAGGATGTCCCCCATCTAGGAGATCATGTAGGACCTTCCAGACCAGCCATCCACCTGACCCCACCCACAGGCCACAGACACTGAGTCTGCCCAGAATCCTGACCTGAGATACATAGATGTCCGAGAGATATACACAAGTGAGTGTTCTAAGCCTGTACATTTTGGAATAGTTTGATGCGTGGTAATAACTGGAAAAGCATTACATGTAGCTTGTGGCTTTAATTTGCCTGTCTGTAATTCCTGAGCGGATCAGAGAGTTCCCTCCTGAGAGTTTGTTTACCGTCTGCTCCCTCTTGGGGGCACTGCCTGCTCATCAGTTAAGATGCCACAGTTTAGTTTCTAAGAGGCAGCCTCAACGTGCCTCTCTCCCCCAAAGGGATAGATGGATTGCTGTCGTCTCTCACAGCCTGAGGGGTTATGTCTTCCATTCATTCATTCAGCCGTGCTGATTTATATTCTAAGCACTGACTGCACAGTGGGCCAGGTGCTGGAAGCTGGGATGCATTGAGCGAGACACAGTGTTCTCAGGAGCCAGGAATCTGGTGGAGGGAGAGAACTTGAGTCAGGGGGTGTGGTCCGGATGCAGGAGCCCTGAAGACCCCTGGATTGTAGCTGACTGGAGAGGGAATGAGGACGTGGAGAGAGGCTTCGTCCACGGACAGGGTTTTTCAGGTAGAGTGAATGAAGTAGTGTTCCAGATCACTCAAGTTGTCCGTTTTGGCTTAACAAACTACCTCAAGCCTAGTGTCTGCTGGGGGCCGAATGGGTCCTCTCCTAATTCTTACATTGAAGCCCTAACCCCTGAAAGTGAAAGTGAAAACGTTAGTCACTCAGTTGTGTCCAACTCTTTGCGACCCCATGGACTATAGCCTGTCAGGCTCCTCTGTCCTTGGAATTCTCCAGACAAGAATACTAGAGTATCTAGGGATCGAATCCAGGTCTTCTGAATTGCAGGCAGATCTCTTTACCGTCTGAGTCACCAGGGAAACCCAAACCCCTAACGTGACTGTATTTGCAGATAGAGGAAGCACGCAGCCTCAGAAGTCACTTAGCATCACTTCCACCCTGTTCTGTTTGCTGGGAAGTTGATAAGGCTTACCCTCGTTAAGGGAGAGAGGGGCTTCACAGGTGGCTCAGTGGGAAAGAACCCACCTGCTACTGCAGGTCCACTCCCTGGTCTGGGAAGACCCCCTGGAGGAGGGCATGGCAACCTACTGCAGCACTGTTTCTGGGAGAATCCCCATGGACAGAGGAGCCTAGCGGGCTACAGTCCACAGGGCCACAAAGAATCAGACACAACTGACGCGACTGAGCCCATAGGAATGCACTCATTCAGTACCTCATAGAATCACCCCATACCCACAAGATAGAAGTTCAGGGACATTTGTTGCCAAAGGTGAGGGGACACTCTTCTCCTTAAAAGCCCCTGAATTAATCACACAATGGGGCCTTTTTGTAACACAGTGAATGAGACTCAGATTTAAAGACATCTATCCAAAGCACATTTCAACAAAATCCTCTTCATTTTCACCTCAAGATAAGACATCTCTGAGTAATAAAGCAACATCATCCATACTACTTTCCTAGCTGCCTATGATGAAATGTCTATTTTTTTAAACTGTAGAAGTCTGAACTGTAAAGACCATTCCCTAACATTAATTAAAGTGTATTAAATGCATTTAGTATGTTTACTGTGTTCTGCAGCTGTCATTTTTATCTCATTTCAAAATATTTTCATCAGCCTCAAAGACAGCCACATCCCATTAGCAGTCACTCTGTACCCTCTTTCCACCAATCCACTCTGTGCATCTGTGGATTTGCCTGTTCTGGACATTGTGTATACATGGACTCACGCGCTGTGTGCCCTTCTGTGCCTGACTTCTCTAACTGAGCATCCTGTTTTCAAGGTTCATCTACATTGTAGCAAATGTCATTGTTCTTTCTTTTTCATCGTGGCTCAGTAATAGTCCATGGTGTAGATGGACCATATTGTGTTTATCCATTCATCCATTGATGGACATTTGGGTCATTTCCACATTTTGTCTGCTGTGACTAGTGCTGCAATGAATACTTGTGTATAAGAATTTGAATTCCTGGTTTTAATTATTTGGGGGTATAGACGAAAAAGTGGAATTGTGGGATCATATAGTAATTCTATGTTTAACGTTTGGAAACATCATCATACTGTTTTCCTGTGTCTCTGTTTAAAAAAAACAAAAACAGTTTTGCCGGGACTCCCCTGGCGGCCTGGTGGCTAAGACTCCACGTTCCCAGTACAGGGAGGGGGGTGGGGGCTGGGTTTGATCCCTGGTCAGGGAACTAGGTCCCACATGCCACAACAAAGATCAAAGATCTTCACAGTCAAATAAAAATGAATATTAAAAAACAGCTTTACTAAGTAAAGTTTGCATACAAGAAACTAGACATATTTAAAATGCACAATCATGTCCTCCACAAATAAAGGCAGTTTTTCTTTTTCCTTCCGGAGAAGATGCTGTTTGCTACAGGTTTTCATAGGTATCCTTTATTGGGTTGAGAAAATTCCCCTCTATGACTAGTTTCCTGAAACTTAAGAAAAATCAAGAATAGATGTTAGATTTCATCAAGTGCTTTCTCTGCACTTACTGAAATGATCATGTGGTTTTTCTTTTAGTTGTTCATATAGTGAATTATTTTGATTAGTTTTCAGGTGTTAAGCCAACCTTGCCTTGTTTGTAACTTTTTGTGCTCAGACTGTGCAGTCGAGTCCACTCTTTGTGAACCCATGGACTGTAACTCTCCAGGCCCCTCTGTCCATGGAATTTTCCAGGCAAGAATACTGGAGTGGGTAGCCATTTCCTTCTCCAGGGGATCTCCTGACCCAGGGCTCAAACACATGTTGCCTGCATTGGCAGGCAGATTCTTTACCACTGAGCCACCAGAGAAGCCCAACCTGTACTCTGGGGTCTGTCAGAATATCCCTTCTCTGCCCTGAGGAGCAAATTCTGTAACCTGTGTGGTCACTGTCAGTTAAAAAGTCTTACCTTGTCCCCAGCCCTGTTTACCACTTCCACCTAAAGCTTTCTCCATCCCCTCTGTTGGCTAGATGCGTGTCTGGGAAAGCTCGGGTGACGTGGAGGCCCCTGGGACCCCCCGCTCCCCGTGCCTAGCCCCTTCTGCTTTGCTTTGCACGTGTGCCTGGTGGGTGCTGTTTGCGTCAATCCCTCCCTCACCACGCTGGGGCTGGGCTGAAGAGAGGGTGCTCTTAGCATACCTGTGGGTGTGAGCACTGACCACCCACACAGCTGCCCTCTCTGGGCTGGGCTGAGCACCAGCTGGGATCCAAAAAGGCAGCGATGGGAGGGAACAGATTCCCGAGCCAGCTGTGAGTTGGGGGAGGAAACTCAGCCATCTCCTTGTGATGCTGCCTGCCTGTTGTCATGGAAACTGAAGCCACTCTCTTTTGAAGGACCCATTAAGGTACAGGATATAATCGGCGCTCTCTCTGGCCGACCCCCACCCTCCCTGGTGGGAGGCGACCACCCTCTGAACAGCAGCCCCCAGATGATGAAGCATCCGAGTTCTGCCCTCACCCCCCCTTTCCAGCGCTGACTGGAGACCACGTGTGGTGTGACCTTATTGGCACCTTGGCAAACTCCCCCATGCAACTGAACAACAACAACCTCATAGGAGGTAATGTAGTTAAAGTTGTCAAAACAGTGTCTGGATGAAGAAAATGTAGTATACTCACATCATGGAATAATACTCAGCCTTGAAAAAGTAAGGAAGCACTGATACACACTGCCTTGAAAAAATTATGTTCAGTGAAGGAAGCCACACACCACAGACCACATGGTGTATGATGTCATTTATATGAAATGTCCAGAACAGATAAGTCCTCAGGGACAGAAAACAGATGGATGGTTGCCAGGGGCTGTGGGGAGAGGGAAATGGGGAGTGACTGCTTAATGGGAATGGGGTTCCTTTTAGGGTGATAGAATGTTCTGGAAGTAGGTAGTGGTGCTGGCTCTGGATCTTTGTGAATGTACCAAATGCCACTGAATTGTCACTTTAAAATGGTTGAAATAGGGAATTTCCCTGTGGTCCAGGGGTTAGGACTCTGTGTCTTCACTGCTGAGGGCTCAGGTTCAATCCCTGGAAAAGATCCCATCCCGCAAGCTGTGTGGCATGGCCAAAACAACCATGACAAAACAAATGTTGAAAAAAATTTTATGTGTATTTGTTTTATAAGATTTAAGGATTTTAAAAATTTGTTTATTTGGCTGCACTGGGTCTTAGTTGTGGCATCTGGGATTTAGTTTCCTGACCAGAGATTAAACCTAGGCCCCCTGCATTGGAAGCATGGAGTCTTAACCATGGGACCACCAGGGAAGTCCCAGGATTTAAAGATTTTTTTGATGGTGTGACAGACATGGTGACACTCAGGTGGAAGAAAGGCTTCTTATGTTATTTGAAGCTCCAAACAAGAGGATACAGGGCTTGTCCTGGGGGACTGGGGGACAGCAAGCTGGAGCTATAGGAGGCAGCTTCTGTAGGCCTTGTGATGGGGTTAGCTAGGTTTCCTGGGCCTCCTGGGGTTGACTAACTTGAGTGATTTTTTGAGTTCCAAGACAATGGGGCAATCAGAGCAGGTGTGTGGTGGCCCTTGAGTATGAGAGCTGATACGGGAAGTGATTCAGGTGTGGACTTAGGTAGTTTCTCAAGAAGAACTGGATCAATCTCTGTCCAGGACCTGAGAAATGGGTCCGTCGCTCTTCTTTCCTCTCTCCCTCCCTTTTCTTTCCTCCCTCCCTTCCTTCTCCCTCTCTCCCTTCCTTTCTTCCTTCCTTCTTCCTCCCTCCTTTTCTTCCTTTTCTCTTGTCTATCAAACCGTTGTTTGTCCCTCTTTATACTTTTATCAGCATCATTATTTCCTCAGGATCATTTCCTGAGTCCATGGTGCCATGCACTTACACACTATCTCCTTAATCTTTATAACAGCTTGAAGAAAGAAGCTGTAATCACTGCATTTCACAGACAGGGAAGCTGAGGCTGAGGAGGCAACGCACTTGCCAGTGTCCCTGCTCAGCATCCTTTGCTGCCCTGCCCCAAGCCTTGGAAGTGCTTCTGGTCCCGTCAGTGTCCTCGGCTGCTCAGTCGTGTCCGACTCTGTGCGACCCCGTGGACTGTAGCCCTCCAGGCTCCTCTGTCCATGGGGATTCTTCTGGCAAGAATACTGGAGTGGGTTGCCATACCCTTCTCCAGGGGATCTTCCCAACCCAGGGATCAAACCCAGGTTTCCCACATTGCAGGCCGATTCTTTACTGTCTGAGCCACCAGGGAATCCCATCAGAGAACAATAAATTATTTTTTCTGAAAGACCCTGTGGAAGGAGTCACTTCTTTTTTAAAATATTTATTTATGTACTTATTTATTTGGCCGCACTGGGTCCTAGTTGCAGCACTCAGGATCTTTGATCTTCCTTGCGGCATGTGAACTCTTAGTTGTGGCATGTGGCATCTACTTCCCTGACCAGGGATGAAACCTGTGTCCCCTGCAGTGGAAACAGGGAGTCTTAATCACTGGACTGCCAGGGAATTCCCTGCCAGTTCTTAAATATCATGTAAATGGAATCATGCAGTATGTATCCTTTTGTGTCCAACTTCTTTTGTTCTGCATGACTTTTAGTCATCTGGGCTGCTGCCTGTGTCATCAATTTGTTCCTTCCCCCTGCACCCCGAGAGGTATCTCATGGTGTGGCTCTACCACAGTTTGTTTATCCATTTGCCACTAGTTAGTTTTTATTTATTCCCAGCAAAGCTGTCATGACTATTTTTGTGAAATTTGCTCTGTGGAAATATTCTTTTCCCTTCTATGTAGACCTAGGCATTAAATTGATGAGTCAAAGGGAAGAAAATAAACTTCCATTTTGTTAGAAGAACTCCACTGTCTTCCTATATATTGGTGTCTCCTCCTTCTTTGCCTCACTCTGATTTCTTCATGTCTGCTTTCTTGGGACTACCTTCCAAATAAACCAAACTTGTCTCAGGCTCTACTTTCATGGATTTTCCAAATTAAGCTAACTGGACACTGATGAAATATAGTAAGATGGCTCCCTGGGTTGTACCTTCAGTTCCTATGTCCACAGCACCTCTGGTGATGGATGGACACCTTTATAGGTACATACGGGTGATGGCTCATCTTTGTAGGTACATGTGGCCCTCATGCTTTTGTGTCTGGTGAATGTGACAGGGTTTCATACATTAACATCTCAACTGAATACTTATTAGATGCTAGCACGGAGCTGGGCATAGGGGGACTACAAAGATGAAACTGGTGAGATTAACTGGGGTTCCCCCCCCCCGCAGTGGTCATTGGAAGAAATAAAAGGTTAGTGTTTTTTTGTTTGTTTTTTGTGCCATTCCACAGAATATGGAATCTTATTTCCCAGACCAGGGATTGAACCCACATCCCCTGCACTAAAAGTGTGGGATCTTAACCACTGGACCACCAGGGAAGTCCCAAGACTAGTGGGGCTTTTTTTTTTTTTTTTTAACCAAAGGAAGGATTCCCCTAAATAAGAATCAATGGGGAAGCTGCTCAAAATGCAGATTCCTTGACTTACCCAACCCCTGGCTTATTGAAACTGAGAGGATCCTGGGAAGGTGCATTCTTTGTGAGTTTCATAGGGAAATCATCCTCATATTAAAATTGGAGAATTCAAGCAAGAGGTGATAGTGGGCAGGCCAGTTGTTGAATATACCTGGTGGGAAATGATAGGCTATTACTATCAGCAAGGAGGGGCCAGATCATGTAAGTCACTTGTGAGAATATTTGAATCTTATCCTGCAGGTGATGGGAGTCTTGAAAGAGTTAAAGCAAGGGTGGGACATGGTCAGATTTTCAATCTAGAAAGACCCCTCACTGTATATGGGGAATGAAGTGGCTGTGTGTGTGTGTTGAGGGAAGAAGGAAGAGACTATGAGATGCCCAGGTAGTGATGGAGATAGGGGGCTGGAGAAGAGGACAGATATGATGAAAATGACTTTCCATGGGGAATATGGGAGAGGGAGGGTCTCTGGGATGTGGAGAGCCTGCCACGTGATGGGGGCCTGGAGGGAGGGGCAAGTTGGGAGTTGGGTGGATTGGGCATTCAGCTTGACATTATTAATTTGAAGTGATGGAGAGACACCCAGGGATAGGTATGCTTAGAAATACAAGGGCAGAACCTCCTCTTTCACTGGGGTCCCTAAAGGGTGGTCTCTGGGTGCCTTTTCATATCTGAAAGCTCTCTCATTCCCAGAGAAGAATTCTAAATATACCAGAAAGTCTCTCACATTTAGCCTTAACCCAGATATTGAACTCTCTCTCCCCTCCCCATTCATGAAGAGCCTCTGGCATTTAGATATCTTGTAATCCTATTTTCTCTGCTTGTTAATGGACCCACTGAGGCAGTACTCCTGGGAAAGAGAAAGATTTCATTTGTCTGGGGCTGAGGAGGGAGACGGGGTTGCCAGAGCTAATGAGGAATCAATGCCTTGTAATTGCTAATTAAACGAGCCTGGCTCTCTCCTGGGGCTATTAGTTGGCTGGCTGGCCCTTGAGTGTCCACAAATTTAATTATTCTTCCCAATAAACACCTGCTGCAACCATCACCCTCTGGTATCTCTTCAGGGGAGACCAGAGAGAAGTGGGGTCTGCATGTGTGTTCCAAAACCATCAATTCATTTATTGATGGGTGTATTGGTTTATTCTCAGATGCCTTTATTGAGTCAACAAATGTGTTTATTGAGCACCTGCTGTGTACCAGGGACACAGCGCTGAACATACAAGCACAGCCTCTGCCCTCATGGCGCTCACAGTGTCGTTGGGGGACAGTTCTGTAAATAGCCAGCACAAAACAATTAGACCAAGTGCCGGTGGAAGCTTCCCCAGGTCTGTGAGAATGTATAATGTAGACTGGGCATAGGGAATGGTCATGCAACAAAGAAAGACTCCCTTGATGAAATGAGGCTTGGATGAAGAGGCAGAATGAGCCCCAGGGCACTCTGGGTGGCGGGGGAGGTGCAGAGCAAAGGTGAAGGCTGTTCTGAGACTGACCTGAGTTGGATGTTGTGTCTGTGACTTAATTGTTGGGAGCGGGGGCAGAGAGAATTGGGCGTGAGCTTCAGTGATGCCACAACCCACCTACTAGACACAAATTTGTATGTGTTCCTGTAATTGGTCTATGGAACTGATGGCAGGGTTGGGAGGGAAAAAAAAATCACTCCTCAGAACTTTTATTGAGAAGTCTCTGTAAAACCCTTACCTAGGGAGGCCTTCAAATGCCATTCCCTCATTGATGCCCCAGGAAGGTGTAATGAGATGGTTAAGAGCCCTGGACTCAGAGTCAGGTGTTTTGTATTTCCAGGCCTGTGGGATGCATCTGAGGGACATGACCAACAGCATACATCGCCATATGTTCTTGGGGTGCATGCCCCCTATATTGTTCCCTCCCCTGCCCTTGTTCCATGGTATTAGTCAGCCCAACCCCTGGGTGGAAGTGATTTCTCCCTGAATCCCCACCCCCAACACTTCCTTGTTCATCTTGGGAGGAGGTCGATGGGAGTCCACGCTATGAGGAAGCTGTGACTTGTTGTCATAGTACATCAGAACAACAAAATCACTAGTCTTCCACACAGCACTAGACCACAACCGCTCCAGTCTTCTTCGCCACCGTCTGCCCCATGTCTTAGATCCCCACTGAGTTATCTCCCCTCACCTGAGCTAAGCCATGACACCTGTTCTCCACTGTCTCCTGGTATCCATTCCTGGTCCTCCTGGAGAGAGGCAGGGTCTGGTCCTCAAGGGCCCAACTCCCACCCAGCTATATTGGAAACATGGAATTTGGAGTTGGGAAGCTGTGGGGTTGACTTGCAGCTTCACTCTTGGGCTTGTTACATCCCTGCCCCTCTTTGGGTCTCAGTTTCCTCAGCTGTCGCCTGAGTGTAACAAAAACTCATGTCCCAGGGCCAAATAAGGCAAGATATAATGTATATAAAACGCTTGGCACTATGCTTCTCACAGAAGTCTGGAAAGAGGACACTAATGCCATGTTGGCAGGCTCCTGCACCCCCCCCCATCCCCCGTATTACCGATTGGCCGTCTCACCTGTTGGAGATTAGATTTTTGTGTGTGTGCACTTTTATCTCACCTGCTTGTCTGAAAAATAATTCGTTGAGAGATTCATTAAATGAAGAACAAGTCTCCAGAAATGTCAGACACTTCAGACCACCCTCTGTACCACCCCCACCGCCCCGCCCCGCCCCCTTGTGACTTGTGAGTACAAGGGCTTCCCGGTACCAGGGAAGCTATCCAGCGTCTTGGTTCTGAAATGAAGTCGGCCCCGAAATCCCCAGGAGCTGTCCGGAGCTCTGGTGCTGAAACAGCTTGTGGCTCGCTTCCTGGACCCCGAGCGGCGCTGTCCGGAGTCTCGGTGCTGAAATAAATAGCAATTTCCTTCCGTGGTCGTCGGAGAGCTGTTCCCCGCCTCGGTGCTGAAGAAACTTGATTTGCTTTCCTGTCATCCCCAGGTCACTCCAGTCCCCTCTGTTCTTCTCCCTCTTGGGAACCAGTACAGTTTTTTCCCCTCCACTCTTCTTCCAGGCGCGCTTTCCGGCGCTAGGTAGGGGAGACACGGAGAGATCTTAACTAGGACTTATACCTGCACCCCACCTCGTGGAATGTTTCCAGAACTTACCTCCCAGATAGTCAGCGCGGCTGGCCTCTGCTTTCCAGACCGTCAAACTTCACAGTCTTCGTCGCCTATTAGGAAAATGCCCATGCCCTGACCTGCAAACCAGCCCCATTCACAGGAACCCGCGTCCCTCAGACCACCCCCTCCCCCCACGCAGCTTCGTCCAGCCCTGTGTGCCTCACCTGCTTTCAGTCCTGTAGGCAGTTGCAGGTGTCCAGTGGATGCCTAGGCGGGGGACCTGCGCTTTTATGAGCTTCAGGGAAGGCGGGGCGCCGGGGAACCTGGGGGAGGGGCTTTGCCAACCTGCCAATGACACTCCGCCTCGAATGCAACTCCAAAGATTACCTCATAGGTTGTGGCCTCGGCTTCAGAATAAAAGTCTGGCATCTGCCCAAAACCTGGGTTAGAGGTTTTCAGGAGGGGAAAGGGGCACTCATTGTGTTCCCCAGGGTCTTCCCCCAGGGCCCAACCCCCTCCTAGGTCTCTGAACTCCCTGTCAGCTCAGGAACCCTGGTCTGTACCTACTTCTTCCCATTCCCAGCTTGTGCTATTGCTGAATCAGGAGAGAGAAAACTAGTGCACAGGGCAGAACATTTAAGTCCAGTTCCAGATAAGGAAACTGTAGTCTGTGGGACTATAGGGCTCAGAGGAGGCTGGGGCTGAGGTGAGATTAAAGCCGAGATTTTCTTTAATAACTTGCCAGGATTCTTTAAATATATATAGATATTTATTTGGCTGCTCCTGGTCTTAGCTCGGCATGTGGGTTCTTTAGTTGAGGCATGCAAACTCTTAGTTGCAAGCCTAGATCTTTTTATTCCTTGATTCAAAACCAAACTCATAACTTTAGTTTATTGTTTTGCTTTCCTGAGCTGGCTCTGAGACAAAACACACACGAATTTGGCTTCAAACTCAAGATTTTTCTCCTCCTTGCTGTGGGTATTCTGGTACAATCAAACCTCTTCGTGCTTCAGTTTCCTCAGTTGTGAAATGACAATGATGGTAGTACCTTCTCAGAGCATTGAGATGAGGAATTAATGATATGCTTGTGGATTATATGTTGGAAATAAATAATCAGGACTGGGGCTAGGGTGAGGGAGCCAGTGGCCTCAGATGCAAAACTTAAGGGGCTACAAAAATCCCTCAGCAATCCAGTGTTTTATGAAATAAAAATTAATGGAAAAAATCCACAATGAACAAAATACCTAACTTTAAGTAAAGACATGATCAGCATTACTGATTTCTCCTCTTGCCTCAGGCTCCAGTGCAGCTTGGCATAGCACTAGAAATCATGTCTGAACATGATAAGTTTCCCAATAGTGTAGCTATGATTGTTTTCCAAGACATCCCACTCACTTACTGACTCAACAGACTTTTCTTGTATTAGAGAATGGGGACACATACATGAATTCAGCAACCAACCCTACCTTTAGGGAGGAAGACATGAAGACGTAACTATGCTTAGAAGTACTGTGTGTGACAACAGAGGGACTTCTGTCCTGGCTCGTGCTGTCCCTAGTGTGAACATCCCCTGAAGGAGCTGTTCATTGTGTGGAATCTGAGCTCACAAGTGAGCTACCTGGAGATCACCTGTGAATTCAGGGGCATCAGATAAGGCACTTAGTGTTTGTCAACAAAGTGCCAAACCAAGGGTTAGCCCCATCCATACACTGGGGAAAAGTTCAATCACACCCATAGGGATAGGGCTCCCTGGTGGCTCAGTGGTAAAGAATTCTGCCTGCCAATGCAGGGGATACAGGTTTGATCCCTGATCTGGGAAGATCCCACAAGCTGCAGAGCACCTAAGCCCAGGCACAACAACTATTGAGCCTGTGCTCTAGAACCCGGGAGCTGCAACTACTGAGCCTGAGCACCACTACTACTGAAGCCTGAGTACCCTAGAGCCTGTGCCCTGCAACCAGAGAAACCACCGCAATGAGAAGCCCAAGCACTGCAACTAGAGAGTAGCCCCTGCTCACCACAACTAGAGAAAAGCCCGAACAGCAGCAAAAATCCAGCACAGCCAAAAATAAAGCATTAAAACAAAAAACATAAGGATGGATGCAGAAGGGAATTCTGACACATAGTAGATACTCAACAAGTTCACTGTCAGCTACATGACTTGTGGGAGTGCAGCTGAAACACTCTGCCTTAATTCTTCCATTCTGCCTCCCACGTGGAGGACAGCTCTGACTTCCCAGCTCCAAAGGAGGAGCAGGGAGCCTGCCATGAAAGGAAGAGGAAGAAACAGGAATGAAGTCTGGGGGTGGCTACCTCATTTATTTGTTCTCCTCTTTAAAAAAATTTTTTTTTTTATTTTTTAAAAAGAAATTCAAACCCACAGGAAAGTTGCAAGAATAGTGCAATGAACTCTCATATCATCTTTACCTGGATTAATCCACCCATTGTTAACATTTGGCCACGTTTACTTTCATGGCATCTGGTCCCATCACTTCATGGCAAATAGATGGGGAACAGTGGAAACAGTGGCTGACTTTATTTTTCTGGGCTCCAAAATCACTGCAGATGGTGATTGCAGCCATAAAATTAAAAGACGCTTACTCCTTGGAAGAAAAGTTAAGATCAACCTAGACAGCATATTAAAAAGCAGAGACATTACTTTGCCAACAAAGGTCCATCTAGTCAAGGCTATGGTTTTTCCAGTGGTCATGTATGGATGTGAGAGTTGGACTATAAAGAAAGCTGAACGCAGAAGAATTGATGCTTTTGAATAGTGTTGGAGAAGACTCTTGAGAGTCCCTTGGACTGCAAGGAGATCGAACCAGTCCATCCTAAAGGAGATCAGTCCTGGGTGTTCATTGGAAGGACTGATGTTGAAGCTGAAACTCCAATACTTTGGCCACCTGATGCGAAGAGCTGACTCATTGGAAAAGACCCTGATGCTGGGGAAGATCGAGGGCAGGAGGAGAAGGGGACAACAGAGGATGAGATGGTTGGATGGCATCACCGACATGGGTCTGGCTGGACTCCGGGAGTTGGTGATGGACAGGGAGGCCTGGTGTGCTGCGGTTCATGGGGTCACAAAGAGACACGACTGAGCGACTGAACTGACTGACTGACTTTCTCTTTGTCTTTTTCTCTACAGATATATTTGCCTCTGTTCCAATCATGTAAGCTGCAGACACAACTGCTCCTTCATCCTAAATACTTGAGCACACATTCCCCAAGATCAACTCTACTACGTAACTTAATGCAGTGATCCCAACCAAAAAGTTAAAGCTGTTTCAACACCACTGCCTAATCCAAAGTCCACATTCCAGTATCACCAGTCGTCCCAGTCCTGTGTGTTATTTTTTAATTAATATAATTGCTTTACAATGTTGTGTTAGTTTCTGCTGTACCACAATGTGAATCAGCCAGCCATGTGTATACATACATCCCTTTCCTCTTGAGCCTCCCGTCCCCCTTCCCGTCCCACCCCTCTAAGTCATTACAGAGCACAGAGCTGAGCTCCCTTATACAGCAGCTTTCTGCTAGCTAGCTATTGCCAGTCCTGTCTTAACGGCATTTCTTCCCAAGCCAGGATCCAATTCAGAATCATGCATTGCATTTCATTGTCCCATCTTCCATTTCTTTTGCAGAGGGGTGGGCTTTGTATAAGAAGATGAGTCAGACTCCAGGCTCTTCCTTTCAACCCTGAGACTTGGCCCCATCGCTGTCTTCTACAAGGGTGTGCTGTGTACACAGGGTCTGCCCCCCCCACTAGTGTGCTTAGTCACTCACTCGTGTCCCACTCTTTGTGACCCCATAGACTGCAGCCTCCTAGGCTTCTTTGTCCACGGGAATCCTCCAGGCAAGAATACTGGAGTGGGTTGCCATGCCCTCCTCCAGGGGTTCTTCCCAAGCCAGGGGTCTAACCCAGGTCTCCTGCATTGCAGACGGATTCTTTACCAACTGAGCCACCAAGGAAGCAGGGGTTTGTTTAGAGGATTTCTTGTCTCCTCTCCTCCAAAATTCTGGAAAGACGTGACCAGATCTGCACCTCACCTCCAAAGCCTACTTGATATATTCATCTACACCAGAAAAAAAAAAGTTTGTTTGTTTTTTTTTAAATATCTGCTGTATACCAGCTACTTTCCTGGTGGCTTAAACGGTAAAGAATCTGCCTGTAATGCAGGAGACCCAGGTTCAATCCCAGGGTCAGGAAGATTCCCTGGCTAAGGGAAGGGAATGGCAATCCACTCCAGTATTCTTGCCATGGACAGAGGAGCCTGGGTGGGCTATAGTCCATGGGGTCACAAACAGTCAGACATGACTGAGCAAGTAACTCACACACATGTGTCAGGCACTGGGAATATAACAGTGAACCAAACTAATATGATTTTTTTGCCCTCTGTTTAGTGCAGAAGATAATAAACAAGTAAAGAAATAAAGGAACAGGATAACCTCACACAGTGATGACTGCTATGAAAAAAAACAGACCAGGGGTTTGTGATAGTGCAGCAGTCAGCAAACTTTTCTGTAAAGGGCCAGAAAGTAAATATTTTCAGCTTTGCAAGCCAGCCGGTCTCCCTCGTGGCTACTCCCCTCTGCTGTTGTTGCTCAAAAGCAGCCTTGAAGAATATATAACTGGATGAATGTGACTATGTGCCAATAAAACTTTATTTGTGAAATAAAGTAGCAGCTGTGGAGAAATTTAAAGGATAAACATGGGACTGAAGGAACATTTGTTGTAAAAGCCCTGGGGGCAGGGGAACAGGTCCTGATGGATGTGTTGGAGGATGACCAAGGGTGGTATTAGGAGATATAATCAGAGAGAGGTGACCAGGGGTCTGGTCACTCAGGACAGGAGTAGATCACACAGAAAAGCCTCCCCCACCTTTCTTCCTCTCCCTCCTCAAGCTTTTACTTTGTGCAGGGTTCTGTGCCAAACATTCTACATGCCAAGTATTTCTAAGACCTTGGGACAACCCCGTAAGATAGCTACCATTGTTGTTCCCAATTTACAGATGAAGAAACTGAGTCTCAGAGTAGCTAAGAAACTAATGCAAGGCCACCCAGAAACCAAATGAGCAAGAATTTGAATATAGCTCTGACTCTTGGTTCCAAAGCTCAAAATCCTCTCCACTGCCCCTCCACATTCCCTTCTTTAAAAAAAAATTATTTGGCTGTGATAGGTCTTAGTTGCATGCGGGATCTTTAGTTGCAGCTTGTGGGATCTAGTTCCCTGGCCAGGGATTAAACCTGGGCCCCCCTGCTTTGGGAGCTCAGAGTCTTAGCCACTGGACGACCAGGGAAGTCCCTTCTCCTATTTTTTTTAACATCTAAGGAAGCATTCTATTCAAACCTTGCAAAATGCTCTTTTTTACTTACTAGCACGTGTGGAAGAATAAGATATACTCTTTGACAAAATGTCTAAGAGAGACAGTCCCAGGCTGTTACAGCTCCAAATGAACAAAGCTGTGATGGAGGAGACTTGGGCATTGTGGGAACTCAGAGTAGTCACCTGCCCCCATTCAGGCCAAGGAAGGAAGAGTAAATCAAGGAGGGCTTCCTGGAGGTTGCCCCACTGTCTAAACCCTTAGGCTGAGGAGGAGCAAGCTAGGTGAAGTTGCAGGAAGTGCACTCCTGATGGGGGAAACAGCATGTGCAAAGGTCAGGGGAGAATCTGGACTCTGCACATTTGGAGTCAGGACCCCTGGTTTCTCCTCTTAGCTCTCTGAGCCTGCCTTTCAGTCTGACAAGTCCATTCAAAGAGATGGGGCCACTTTTCCTTGCAAACACTGGCACCTCAGGAGGCTGCATTCCGCCTTCCAGAATTCATCATAGCTGGCATTTAAAAATCACTTACTGTGCCCTTGCTCATTGGAGCTCTGCCCTTGTCAGCTCGCTGGGAATCTCAGCTTCACGGAGCTGAGCCCCCTTTGTTCTGCCTGAGCCCCCTGGGTCCCCGGGATCCTCACCATTTGCATGTGTCCCAGGCAGGTGCAGGTGGGCAGAAATGGATGAATCTCTTTAGAAACGTTCCCCGGGAGACTCCAGTTAGGAACAGGAGTAGCTCATTATCTCTGGGGATAATAAGCCAGCAGTGAGAATTAATTAATAGCTCATCATGGCAGAAATAAAGGTTTCAGAGTAAGGGTTAAGGGTCTGGGATGATTCTTGCTCCCTGTCCCCTGCCTTACACACACACACTCAGGCACACACACAAGCACAGTGAGGCACAGGCGCACACACAGCCCCTTCCTCAGCCGTTACTATAGAGACCTCCTTCCTGCCACCCTCATGAGCATTTACAAACCAAGACTGCACAGATGGTGGCCTCAGCGGGCCCGCTGTTCTCTCTTCTAAGGACAGGCTCTGGAGCCCCAAGGATTAAGGAAACAGGGCTACTCTGGACAACATCCGCCTGGGGCCCTGAAACCTGACCCTGAAGCCCAGGCAGGGGGAGATTAATGGAAGCCTTTATCCAGAAGGGACAGTGTGCACAAACAGGACCACACACAGGTCGCCCTCCCCACCTGAGGCCACCGGGGAATCCCTCATGAAGGTCTCAGTCCGCCCCCATCCCCTCAAGGGAGAATCACCCCAAAGGTCAGGCAATTTAAACTTCAGACCCTGTGACAGAGGGGAACAGCTTGCTGTGTGTGTCCTGGAAACTACTGCAATAATATTACCTAGGGTTTCCTGAGCATCTATTGTGTGTCAAACACCGCACACTTTATATATAATAAATGCATGGTGCGTGTGTGCGTGCTTAGTCACTCAGTCGTGTCCAACTCTTTGTGACCCCATGGACTGTAACCTGCCAGGCTTCTCTGTCCGTGGGATTTCCCAGGCGAGAATACTAGAGTGGGTTGCCATTTCCTTCTCCAGGGAATCTTAACAACCCAGCAATCAAACTGGCATCTCCTGCATTGACAGGTAGTTCTTTACAACTGAGCCACCTGGGAAGTCCAATCACAATGATACTAGTGCTCATTTATCTGTTATTAACTATATGCTTAGAGCTTTATAAGGGCCAGGATCTTGCCCATTTGTTATTCTTTTTTTTTTTTAAAATATTTATTTATTTGCATTGGGTTTTAGTTGCAGCACATGGGATCTTCTGTCGTGGTGTGCAGACTCTCTAGTTGTGGCACACAGGCTCCAGGGCATGTGGGCTGTGCTGCTCCGCTGCATGTGGGATCCGAGCTCTCTAACCAGAGACTGAACTTGCGTCCTCTGCATTGCAAGGCAGATTCTTAACCACTGGGCCAGCAGATCTTGGCCATTTTTACCCCAGTGCGTATTTTCCAGTGCTCAGAATATATAGCCATTAAGTGAATGAATGAATGATCCAATTTACTCCTCTCAGCCACCCTGCTGCATAATTACTGAATCCCCTTTTTTCAGAAGTGGAAACTGAGGCTCAGAGAAGTGGAGAGATCCTTCCAAGGACACCGAGGAAATAGGGAGCAAAGGAGGGACCTGAAGGGAGGTCTTCCTATTGCAGAGACCCCCTGTGACTCATTTTGAGGAGGCCCAGAGAGGGAAAGGAGCTTTCTCCAGCTCACACAGTATGTCAGGGACAGCAGCCAGGACTAGAATCCAGCTTTCCCAGCCCTCTCTCAGGTGCTCTTTTCCTTGGCTCTCCCATAGTTTCTTGTAGTCCTAGCACTAAATACAATGTCTGGAAAACAGTGGGCTACAATAGATATTTGTGAGGGATGCTATGGGCCTTCCAGAACTTCCCAGAACCCTTCTCAGGTGGTTTCTGCGCTGATCTCACATCCTTGCCTTCCAGGTGGCCAGAACTTGGAGTTTTGCCCCTGTCTGAAAGATGAGGGGAGAGGGAAGCACAGAGCTGCTAGATGGCTAGCTCATGGTCACACCCGAGGGTGAGGCTGGGGCTGGATGTCTCCACCATATGTCATCTTGCCATTCCTTTGAATGGCTCCTCTCTTGGTATCCTCCTGTGTTCAAAACCAATTTTCTATTTACTGAGCACCTACTAGTTGTGGGGTCTTTCTGCTTCATCTCATCCTCATGTTAACCTACCAAGCTCTCTGCTCGTAGCCTCTTTTCCCAAAGATAGAGGCAGACATAGAGGTTGAGACACTTGCCCAAGCGCACAGGGCAGGGAAGAAGGGAGAGCTGCCATTTGGATCCAGAGTCCACATGCATGGCCACATTCTCTGGTTGGTGTTTGTGTCCGGAGTGGGACCAGCCCCCAGTCTCTGAAGGGGGTTTCTTGGGCTGCTGAGTCGAGCTGTATAGCCCAGTCAGTAAAGACCTGGTTTCCGCTTCAGCCCTGAGTCCTGGAAAGACCCTGAATTAATGCTCTCTTCTCCTTTCTCAGCTTTTGAACATGTTTCAGAACCTGTATGGAAAAAATTTCCCATACAGCCCTCCCCACAACTGCCCTTGCTCTAACTGCCTGACCTAGCGTCCTAATGGCTGTGGAGGAGCGGACAGGAGCAGAATTCCTGACTGCCACAGTGGTGGAGGGGAGTGCACCAAAGCTGAGGCAAAGAAGAGATAAGCATGTTTCAGGAGGCCCCTCCGTGCTATCTGTGCAGGAAAACACAAGGGTTGATCAGTCAGAGGGTGCAAAGGCCTGGAGCGGAAACCAGCCCTGGAGAAACTGAGAGCAGGCCACATACGTGCCCTCCCGTCCACTGAGATCCTGGTCATTCCCTGTGGTCCATGACGGAGTAGGTCTGTGGAGCCTCAAACTCTGTAATGAGGCCGAGGATTCAAACCTGCAGCAGAGCCCAGTACACAGCAGGGGCTCAACTAATGCTTGTTGATGAAAGAATGAACAAAGCAAAGAACTGGAAGGAACTTAAGAGATCAGCTAGTTGAAGAATGGAAAGCTCAAATGCCCACAGGAGTGTTTCACATTGAAAACCTCCGATTTGGGCTCTTTTAAAAAGAATTATTCAGAGAAATGAACTTCAGTGGCAGCCAACTCGCCATGAGGTCCGTTATTCAATCCCTTCATTTTATCTATGGAAGAAACTGAATTCAGAGCCATTGAATGACATTTGGAAGGTCTCACAGACCATAACTGAAAGCTGGGACCATGATGAATAGCTTCCTTTTACTGAATGCTTACTATGTGCCTCCCATACATTCTCTCAATGATACTTAAAATCCCCATGAATAGATACTGGGATTTTCCAACTTGCTTTTTAATTGATGGGGAATCAGAGGCTCAGAGTGGTTAAGGGAGAGTCACACAACGCTGAATGGAAGCAATGGGATTCGAACCTGTCTATCCAGAACTGACTCTGTATACACTCCCTTCAAGAGCATATTTTCCATATTTTTCATACAGAAGGAAACCGAAACTCAGCGGAGGGTGGGTGGGAGGTGGGAGTTTGTGTGTGATTCAGTACAGTCAACCGCCATCGAACAGTTCCGTGAGACCACGAATTTTAGGAATCAAACCCATTGATCTGATTCGCGCCCCCAAACTCAGAAATACTCAAGCAAAAGGCTAGGGTTCCCCACCCTCACCGCTAGCGCGCTGGCCCTCTTCCCTTACAGTAGTTTGTACACAGTAGGCGCTTAATGAGCGCTTTGATGACAATTATGGAGGCAAAGGCGAGGTTGCTGAAGTAAGAAGGTCCTGCTTCTCTGCCCTGCCTGCTCAACCTCTCGGGGCCTGCCCAGCCCCCAGCGCCAGCCCCCGTGCACTCGGGAGCTCTCCCACAGCAATTACGGTAATTAGTTCCGAGCGGCAGGCGGGGGAGGGAGGACGGAGGGAGGCGGACTTTGGCCCAAACTGACCTGCTTCCCGGCGGACGCTCAGATTGGTCTGCGCCAGGCACGTGACACCCGCCACGGACTTGTTGCTGGGCATCCCGGCGTTGCCAAGGCAACGCCTGCCGCGTGTCCTCTCTGCCAAGAGCCGGGGAGAAGTGGCTGTGCTGAGGGTCTCGAGCCTCACAGGAGGCGAGGAGGGGGGACCCGAAGAGCGAGGCGAGCTACCTGTCTCCCCCAGCTCTCCAGGCCCAGTCCTACCCCCACCTCCCCGCAGCCCAGTCGCCCTTAGGCTCCTGGGAACGCGTCGTCTATAAAGATGGACCCAGCAGTTTCAAGGTCGCAGATGGAGCCAGGGGACACGCAGAACCCTTGCCACGGACAAGGGTATATAGGCAGAATGGAGAGGCACAGATCCTGCATTAACAAGCACACAGTTGCTGAAAGCTCTCCAGCCTCATAGCCTGTATTCAGAGGGGTGACACCAGACAAGGCAGAGATGAGACGTCTCTGTGCCCCCAATCATTATTCTCATCACAGGAGCCCGTGCACCTCACGACTCCCACCTGGAGGGCCTCAGCTAAGCACATCACCTGCATCTCATCCTCATTACCTGCCCATATTAATCCCATTTTACAGATGAAGAAACTGAGGCACCGAATGGGGCAAACATCTAGCCAGGAGGCAGGGACTCCACCCTTCAAGGGTGTACCTATTAAAGCCCATATAATTCTTCACTTTATAAAATTAAGCTAATGATAACAGTAAAAGTAATAATAATGATAGTGTATTAGTCATTGTTGTGTAACAAATTACCCCAAACTTAGTGGCTGAGAACAATATGTATCATCTCACAGTGTCCGTGGGTCAGAAATTTGCATGTGACTTGGCTGGGTTCTCTGCCTTAGAGGCTTTCCTGCTGAATTCAAGGCGTTGTGCAGGACTGTGGTCTCATCTGAGATTTGACTGGGGAAGGATCCACTTCTAATTCATGTTGTTATGGGCAAGACTCAGTTCCTAGAGGGCTGTTGACTGGAGGTGGCTGTCAGTTCTTTGCCGTGTGGGTCTCTGCAACACAGTAGATTGCTTCATTAAAGCACATTAGCCCAGGAGACAAGAAACAGTTTGCTAGCAAGATGGGAAGCCAGAGTCTTTTATAGTATAACCTAATCACGGAGATGATGTCTCATTACTTTATGTGTGTGTATGCTTGTTATGGTAAAATATATGCAACACAAAATTTGCCTTTTTAACCAGTTTAAGTGTATGTTTCAGTGGCATTTAGTACATTCAAAATGTGGTACAGCCACCACCACTATTTCCAGAACTTTCTTATCACCCCCAAACAGAAGCAAAAGCTCCCCATTCACCTTTCTCCTTAGTCCCTACTGAGGAGAAACCCTAACCTCTAATCTACTCTCTGTCTCTATTAATTTGACTATTATAGGAACCTATGTATAATAAATGGAATCCTACAATATTCTTTATTGTCTGGTTTATTTTACTTAGCATAATGTTTTCAAGGTTCATCCCTGTTGTAGTGTGTGTTAGAATTCCTTCCTTTGAAAAAGCTGAATAATATTCCATTTTAAGGGGTGGCTCACATTTTGTCTATCCATTCATCTCTCAGTGCACACTTGGGTTGTTTCCACCTTTTGACTATTGTGAATAATGCTGCTAGGAACATGTGAAAATATGTCTTTGAGACTCTGCTTTCAGTTCTTTTGGATATATACCCAGAAGTAGGACTGCTGAATCATCTGGTAATTCTATTTTTAGCATTTTTGAAGCACCTACATACTGTGCATACAGTTTTCCACAGAGGCTTTACCATTTTATGTTAACACCAACAGTGCACAAGGGGCCCAACTTCTCTACATCCTTGCCAACTCTTTGCTATTTTCTTTCTTTTTTGGGGGGAGATTAATTTTATTATTTATTTGTACTTTATTTTTTGGCTGCACCATGTGGCAGAGGGATCTTAATTCCCCAACCATGTGTAGAACCTGTGTCCCCTGCAGTGGAAATGTAGAGTCTTAACCACTGAACAGCTAGGGAAGGCTCTGCTTGCTATTTACTTTTCTTTCTTCTTTTTTTTTTTAATGCTAATGAGTGTGGCAGTTGGGTGCATTTTGCATCAAGGTCTTGCCAGGTGAATTTGAAAGGCTTGAAGGACAAAGAGTGATTAAGGACAGGGAGACTCAAACAATCAACGTATTGGTCATAAGATAGGCATTATAGGTTCACCCCAAAGCTTTGGGGTCATGTGGAAGGATACCAAGATGATTATGGGATAAAAGGCAGAGAGGAAAGATGTTGGGAAAGTCTGTTGAAGTGGTATGATATTGTGATTTATTTAAAAAATTAAAAAAAAAATTTTGGCTGTGCCGCTGGCATGTGGGATCTTATTTCCTTGACTAAGGATCAGATCTGCTCTCCTTGCATTGGGTTAGCACTGAGTCCTAACCCCTGGACAGCCAGAGAAGTCCTGATATTCTGATTTATCATAAGATAGATACAGATATCTACTGGTCTATATAGTCAAAGCTATGGTTTTTTGAACTGTGGTGTTGGAGAAGACTCTTGAGAGTCCCTTGGACTGCAAGATCAAACCAGTCAATCCTAAAGGAAATTAACCCTGAATATTTATTGGAAGGACTGATGCTAAAGCTGAAGCTTCAATACTTTGCCCACCTTATTCGAAGAGCTGACTCGTTGGAAAAGACCCTGATGCTGGGAAAGATTGAGGGCAGGAGGAGAAAGGGATGACAGAGGATGAGATGGTTGGATGGCATCACCAACTCAATGGACATGAGTTTGAGCAAGCTCCAGGAGATGGTGAAGGACCGGGAGGCCTAACATGCTGCAGTCCATGGGGTCACAAAGAGTTGGACACGACTGAGCGACAGAACAACAATAACAGATACAGACATAGATATATTTGGTCTTTCCCCCTGTTCCTGGCACAGAGCTGCTAAAACCCTTGGAATTTCCTAAATGGTAAGAGCAATTAAAGGTGAAATGGGTGTTATCCCAATAGTCAACAATTTTATCAGTTTTGCCTACATAATGAAACCTCCATAAAAATCTCTATGGATCTGGAGAACTTTCAGGTTGATGACCACGTGGAGATGCTGGGCGGGCAGCACACCCCAGAGAGGGCACAGAAGTCCCTCCCCTCCTCCATACCTTGCCCTGTGCATCTCCTCCATCTGACTGTTGCATTTTTTCCTAATACATGTGTGATCTAGTAAGTAAACTAAGCAAAACAGTTCCCTGAGTTCTGTGAGCCACTCTAGCAAATTACCTAAGCTGAAAAAGGCATTGAGGGAGCCTTATTTATAAGCTGGTCAGTCAGAGGCCCAGGTGATAATGGCCAGGACTTGCGATTAGCATCTGAAGGCAGAGGGCAGTCTTTTGGGATTGGGTCCTCAACCTGTGGGATCTGATGCTATCTCAGGGTTTGTGTCAGAATTAAGTTGAATTCAGGGCACCCAACTGGTCTCTGAGGACCATTTTGTGTGTGGTAAAACCTGCACATTTTGGTGTCAGAATTGAAGTATTAAGAGCAGTCCTGGAGAGGAAACACAGGAGTTCTTCCTTCCAGGTGGAGTTTCAATGGAGGAGCTCTGGTTGCCAGCAACAGAAGCCACACCAGTAAGCCCCACAGAAGAAATGGGTTGTTCACAGGGTTGGCTGAATATAGGACCCAGGTCAGTTCTGGGGATCTGGGGAGCAGAAATCAATGGATGTCCCCTTGAGGGAGCTTTGGTCACCATGGTTGACTGAATAATGCAGCAAAGGTATTATTCATCCTGACCTCCTCCCACTCAGGGGAAAATTCTGGGAAATTTCTGCTAATTGGCTCAGATTCATGAAACTGTCCCCTGCTTGAGTGGGATGTGTGGATTGACAGCCCATCCAAGACCCAACATCTAGGGAGGGAAGTGTTCCCCAGCAGTAAATCTGGGTGCTGTGAAAAAATGAAAGTGTTAGTTGCTCAGTCATGTCCAATTCTTTGCAACTCCATGAACTATAGCTCTCCAGGCTTCTCTGTCCATGGAATTCTCCAGGCAAGAATACTGGAGTGGGTTGCATTCCCTTCTCTAGGGGATCTTCCCAACCCAGGGATCAAACCCAGGTCTCTCTCTTTGGAGGCAGATTCTTTACCATCTGAGCCACCAGGGAAGCCCTGAAAATCCCACCAGTTCATTATAAACAGTACCTCAGGAACCCAGGCACTGGGACAAAGAGGAATGAGCTGACCCTCGTCCAGGAGAAAAGTGTCTGTAGTCAGTCACCCAAGTCATATAGTCTTACAAGGTTGATTATGTTCTTCCCCTGCTCTAAGCTCTTCCATTGCTGCCTATTGCCCTCAGGATAAATTCCATGCCTCAGTTTGCTCTTCTGCAAAACAGAGCTATTGTTCTTTTTAATAGAATCAGCCTCCTCAGGACACGGTGAGAATAAAATGAGTTACCACAGGGAGGGCGCACAAACAGTGTCAGGCATGTAGTCACCACTTAAGAAATGAAAGTGACCATGATGATAATTAAAGGCTTCCCTGGTGGTTCAGTGCTAAAGAACCCACCTGCCAGTTCAGGAGACCCGGGTTTGATCCCTGGATTGGGAAGATCCCCTGAAGAATGGAATGGCTACCCACTCCAGTATTCTTGCCTGGAGAATCCCATGGACAGAGGAGTCTGGCAGACTAACAAGCCATGGGGTCCCAAAGAGTTGGATATGACTGAGTGACTACGCATGTATGCATGTGATGTTAATTATCTTTATGATGGATATTATAGTCTTTTGCGCGCCTTCACATCCCCCCCTCAAACACCTCCAGAGGTTCTGATATGCTTTCCTTCTGCTCAAAAAACTCCCATTGTGCCTCAGAAACTATTTCTGCTTCTGTGAAATGGACACAGTGACACGAACCCCACCCCCCCACCAACAGGTTTGTTGTTCCGTCACTAAGTTGGACAGGTTGTGGTGCATATATTTTTAAACTCATGTGTCAAATGCTTAACCAATGCTGGGGACATGGTAAGGGCCCAGAAATTTGTATTTTTTAAGGAAACATTTATTTATTTATCTGACTGCACAGAATCTTAGTTGCAGCATGCAGAATCTTTTTTTTTTTTCTTCTTCTTCCAGTTGCGGCATACAGGATCTTTAGTTGAGACGTGTGGGATCTAGTTCCCTGACCAGGGATCAAACCTGGGTCCCCTGAATTGGGAGTTCAGAGTCTTAGCTACTGGACCACCAGATAAGTCCTAAAATTTTTAGATAGTATTATATACCTTTTGTGAAACTTAATTTTGTGATAACTGTAGGCTCATATGCAGTTCTAGAAACACAGAAGGGTCTGGGGTATCCTCTACCCAATGACTACATGTTGCAAAACTATAGATGTATATCCAGAAAATTGACACTGAACACTTCTGACACTGTGGGGGGGCCCTCTTGTTGATCTTTTAAAGCCACCCCCAATTTCCTTCTACTCCATCCTTTTTTTGGCTCAGCATGTGGAATCTTAGTTCCCCAACCAGGGATCAAACCTGTGTCTCCTGCATTAGAGGTGTGGGATCTTAACCATTGGACTGCCGTGGGATCCCCCTAATTCCACCCTCTAAACCCCTGGCAAGCACTGATACGTCTCCTGTCTCCAGTTTTGTGATTTCAAGAAGGTCTGTTAGAGGAATGCATACAATGTGTAAGCTTTGGGGAGTGGCTTTCTTTACTCAACATCATTTTTTGAAAATTTATTCAAGTTGTTGTGTGTTATCAGTCATTTGTTTCTTGTAACTACTGAGTAGTTCCATATATTAGATTTCCCCTTTTTCTTTTGAAAAGAATATCAAAGGTTATAAGACTGGTACCATGACCTCTTGGGTACCCATTGCTCCACCTCACATTTTGTTGTTCACATTTTAATACATCTTGCATTGTCACCAAGCTCCAGAGGATTTGGCACCTCTAAGAAAAAGGCCATCCTCTTACATAATCATACAACAAATTCATGCAATTTAACATCGAGTTGATGTTATTATCCAATATATGTAATCCATATTCACATTTCTCCAACAGTCAGCATTGTGTTTGTTAGAGCCCTTTCCTTTTCCAATCTGGGGTGTAGTCAGAATCACATATTGCATTTGGTGTTCCTGTCTCAACCAGCTGTAATTGTCTTCCATGATGTTTGAAGACAGCAGAAAAGTTTTTTTTTTTTAAGGTTGTACTGCATGGCATGTAGGAGCTTAGTTCCACAACCAGGGTTTGAACCTGTGTCCCCTGCATTGGGAACACCAAGTCTTAACCACTGGACCACAAGGGAAGTCCAGAAGTTGTTTCATAGATGGAATTTGTCTGATGGAGTCTCTAATTCATTTCATTCATCCAGCACACACTTATTGGGCATCTACCATGCCAGGTGGGTTTCCCAGGTGGCACTAGTGATGAAGAACACACCTGCCAATGCAGGAGACCTAAGAGACACAGGTTTGATCCCTGGGTCAGGAAGATCCTCTGGAGGATGGCATGGCAACCCACTCCAGTATTCTTGACTGGAGAATCCCATAGACAGAGGAGCCTGGTAGGCTACAGTCCACAGGGTGGCAAAAAGTCAGACAGGACTGAAACGACTAAGCACGCAGACATGCAATGATTGAAGCAATCCATGGTTAAGACACCAAGCACCACATATCTACTCAACCAAGTGTTGAACATTGCTGAGGAATATAGCCAACTTCTAAGCATCCAAGGGTGCCTGGTTTCACAAGGGTAAGATTTCCCAAGCTGTGGTCAGACTTTCTGCTTTTTACCCAGCCCACCCGGTCCCCAGAGCTCCACCCCTGTCTCATCCGCACTGTGCCTCTACGGGTCTGGATGCACCTGCCTGCCCAGCCTCTATCGCCAGAGCCTCAGCCGAGAAGAGGAGCTCAGGTTTCTGCTAAGAGCAGCTGCTAGGAGGCCCCGGGCAGGTGAAGGACTTGGCAGCGAGGCCCTGCTGATGAGGAAGGAGTCAAATAATCCCTGTGTCACTGTTGTCCCTTGCAGTATCCCAGGTCACCTGTGAGAGCCAGCTCAGGGGTCAGAGAACCAGGGAGAGCGTGTGTGGGTGGGTGAGCATATAGAAACAGTCAGTGGTAGTCAGCTGGATTGGGGGGTTTGCCCCGCTCCAGAGGACATTTGGCAATGTCTGGAGACATTTAAAATTTTTTTATGCTTTCATTTATTTATTTATTTAATTTTGGCTATACTGGATCTTTGTTGCTGTGCATATGCTTTCTCTAGTTGCGGCAAATGGGGGCTGCTCTCTAATTGCGATGTGTGGACTCACTGCAGTGGGCTCTCTTGTTGCGGAGCACAGACACTAGGGCACTCAGGCTTCAGCAGTTGTGGCGTGTGAGTTCTACAGCACAGGGTCAGTAGTTGTGATGCTCGGGCTTAGTTGCTTTGCGGCATGTGGGATCTTTCCTAACCCTGGGATCGAACCCATGTCTCCTGCTTTGGCAGGTGGATTCTTTACCACTAAGCCACCAGGGAAGCCCTAGAGATATTTTTGATGGAGGTGTTGCTGGCGTATAATAGGTAGAGGCCTGGGATGTCCCTAAACATCCTACAATGCACAGGACCATCCCTAAAAACAAGACTAATCTGGCCCCAAATGTCAGTAGTACTGAGTCGGAGGAACCCTGATCTGTAAAGATGGAAAGGGGCTCATTTCACCTCATCTTCTCAAAAATAGCCTTCCTTGTTGTCTTCTTCTTATTACATGAGTGCAAGTTGCCTGCAGATAATTCAAAGATTAGAGAAGAACAACAGAGAACATAAAAGTCACCCACAAATACCCCATGCAGAGGGAATTGCTGCTAGCAATTTTTTAATATCCTCACCCCTAATATATCTGTGTTCTCATTCATATATTTACAAAAATTGAATCATTCAATTTTTTGAATCATTCATTCAGCACACTATTTCACATAATAGATGGGAAAATCTTTTTGCATCTTAAAAAAAAAATTTTTTTGACAGCACCCCTTAGCACGCGGGGAACTTAGTTCCTTGACCAGGGATGGAACCTGCACCCTCTGTAGTGGAAGGCAGAGTCTTAACCGCTGGATTGCCAGGGTAGTCCTGATCTTTTGCATATTGAAATTCTCTGCTACATTCTATTTTCTGATATGGCCACGTTGCCACTTAAGTAGGAGCCTCATCATTGGAGATTCCAGTTGGTCACAGTTTAGGGTTAATGCACCTTTGTGACAAAGCTCTTTGGGACTAACTCTTTATACTGGTTCATATCTATTTCCTTAAGATAAGCAGTTGGAGGCTGAATTGCCATATTAACAAACATGCTCATTTTAAAGCATTTTTTAAATGACAACTTATCTGCTACCTATAACTGCAAGGCAGTTGATAATTACATTGTTTACTACAATGCAATTGTAAAAAAAATTAAAGAAGGATATGAAGCAGGAAAGTAAATGTTTCAGTTAGCTCCACCTCTTAGTACCATCTCTCTAGCCAGTTTGGAGCACACCTTACCAAAGCTTTTTCTACACAGACACAAACCTATGTTCACCAATTTCACGTCTATAAAATGTGAGCTTGCTCTGTTCCTAACTATAAAACTCCAGAAAAATGATAAAGATGAAGCTATTTGCAGGGCAGGAATAGAGACACAGACATAGAGAATGGATACATTGAGTTTGGGAAGGGGAGGATGGGACGAATTGAGAGAGTAGCACCAACATGTATACACTACTGTGTGTAACGTAGCTTGCGGAAAGCTCAGCTCAGCGTCTGTGATGAGCTGGTGGGGTGGGATGAGGGAGTGGTAGAGAGGGGATATATGTGTCCTTACAGCTGATTCACTTCCTCCTACAGCAGAAACTAACATGACCCTGTAAAGCAGCTGGACCCCAGTAAAAAATCCTAAGATGAGTAAGACCATTTCCACCCCCTCTTTTCATCTCCTAATCACTTCAAAAGCATAAACCCATCTGATTCTCACTTTTCTCAGGTGGTGTGACCTGAGGGTGGAAAATGTCCCCATCCATTCATCCATTTACCCACCACATGTTTACTGAGCATCTGCCGTGTGCTGGACATTATTCTAGATGAGCAGTGAACAAGACAGACAAAGATCCGTGCCTTCGTAGAGGTTACAACTCAGAAAGGGAGACAGGCACTGAACAAGGAAGCCTTCTAACACAGAGCATTGGAGAGAAGTATAGGATACTGTGAGTAAGTAACAGGTGACCAGGGCCAGCTTCTCTGACTGTGTGAGCCGACACAGAAGGGTGCATTAGCACAAATAAGAGGCCCAAGAGGAAAGCGTGTTCCTGGTGGTGGACACAGCATGTGCAAAGGCCCTGAGGTTCGGGGGAAAATGAACCATTTGGGGTACTGCAACCAGGCTGGAGAGGAGCAGAGAGTGTGGGGGGAATCCCATGTTGCTGGAAGGGTCCTGACTGTGACGCTGGCAGAGATTAAACTGGGTGTGGGGAGGTGGAATTTCAGATGGGAGCCGTGGAAGTGTTGGGGGACTCCCAAGACCCTGTCAGGATGGATGAAGGCCAGGTTTACAGGGGGTGGATCATGGGTTGGGGGTCTGTGAGGGTTCAAATTGCAGACCTTGATAACAGCCTCCTTTCTCTCTCCTACAACTGTGAATATTTGTCTATGTCAGTTGAATCCAAAGCCTGTAAAACTTAAAAAAATTTTTTTGGCTGTACCACATGGCATGAGGGATCTTAGTTCCCCAACCAGGGATCGAATCTGGGCCTCCTGCATTGGAAGCGTGGAATCTTAGCCACTGGACCTCCAGGGAAATCCCCAAAGCCAGTAAAACTTATATCAAGGTATCAAATGTCTTCTTTAAACAGAGAGAGAGAAAAAGGGGTGGAGAGAGGGAGAGAAACTGGCAAATGCAGACTGTGTCTTCCTGAAACCATGGTGACCAGAATAATGACCTGGGGGGCTGCTGATGATATTAATAATAAATCCCTGTGAGCTTGTGTGTATTTTTCCAACATGGGTATTGTAAGGGCAAGACAACATGTTTGCCTATGTGTGTGTGTCTGTGTGTGCGTGTGTGCACGCATGCATGGATGGGGCTCTGTGTGTATGCACTTTTGCATAGGTGTCTGTGTGTGTGTGTGTGAGTGACTGTTGTGCATGTGGATTGCAGGTGTGTGGCTTGTGTGTGTTGTGCATGGGTGTGACTGCATGAGCGTGCGCTTTCACGTAGGTGTGTAGAGTCCTATGAGTGTTCGAGTGCCCCTTTCCATGACTGTGTAATCAACTGTGTGTACATATACATCTGTGAAGGCATCTGAATCGGCCTGTACATATGTGTGTGTGCAACGCTGTGTGAGTGACTTGTGCCCATGGATTCAGGTGTGTGTATGTATAGCATGTGTGTTCAACACCAGAAGTGTGTCTGCACATGTTTAGATGTGAGTGCCAGAGGGGAGCTTAAAGTGATAATTGGAAAAGTGAAGACCCACATCCTACCTAACAACTGGTCCCCATGCCAAGTTCCTGATTTTGAGAATGTACTAGAGTTATGTAAGATGTTACTACTTGGTGGAGGGGGAAGGAGGGGTACAAAAGAATGTCTGTGCTATTTTTACAACTTCCTGTAAAGCCTATAATTATTTAGAAAACAAGCTTTTTTTTTTAAATCTGAAGATGAGAAACATGAATTTCACATATTTTCTTGTCTCCTCAAAACAAGCAGTAGAAAAATGGAAAAAACCTAAGCTGCCAACCAAAGATTTCTTTTAAGTGAGGTTTTATCTGGGAACATGGTTGATGTCCCCAAGTCTCCTGGGTGGGGGATGGCGATACAGGCATGTGTGCTGGGGAGGCTGGGGAGGTGGGGAGGCTCAGGCTGGACCCAGGCAGGTGCAGTCAGTGTCCACAAGCCTGTGGCTGTCTAGTGACCTGGATGGGGACTGGGAACATGCAGAGTGAAGGGCAGCATTGGCGAACACGCGGGACTTCACAGGTGAAGACGAGGAAATTTAATCAAGGCGGAGCGGACAAGTCAGCAGTGTCAAATTGCTTGGGTTGGCAGGAGAAGGAGGGGCAGAGCAGCTAATCCCTGGGTTTCAGGTTGTCTGACCACCTGCCTTAGTGGAGGTCCTCCCTAGACCTCAGGGTCCCGAGTTGAGTGGGTGTTGGGGTACAGAGGGAGGCAGAGACATGGAGATAACATGGAGATACAGAGAGAGAATGTGAAAGAGAGGGAGAGAGACAGAGGCCAGGCAGAGCAGGGAAACAGAGAGAGAGGCAGAGACACAGAGAGAGAGACGAGAAAGAGAGAGAGAGAGAGGCAGAGAGAAAGCAAGCTTTTGTTGTCTCTGTTGAGCCTTTGTTTCCTTGCCTAAAAGGATAGATCAATTAATTGGTCCATCAGTGGCATTCTCGCAATAGGCCAGTAATTTATCAGTTATCTATTGCTACATAACAAACCATCCCAAAACTTAAAGTCTCAAACAACAACAGTTTATTATTTCTCAATTATTCTGTGATATGGCTGGGTGGTTCTTGCCTGGGATCATTCATGCAACTGGACTCAAAGGGCAACATGTTGGGCTGAAGTTCTAAAATGGTCTCATCCACATGTCTGGGGCATCATGGGGTTTCTGGAAGCCTGGAGTCTCTCTCCTTCTACTTCTGGGTCTGGAAGCTTAGAAACTACATTTCCCAGAATCCCATGCAGCTAAACTTTGGGTGCAATTAAATTCTGTTAAGGGAATATAGTGATGCAGAGGCTGTATTTCTGTTTTATTTGTTTATTTATTTTTGGTTGTGCTGGGTCTTTGTTGCTGCAGGGAGTTTCAGAGAGTAGAGGCTACTCTCTAGTTGCCGTGTTCAGCTTCTCCTTGCAGTGGCTTCTCTTTGTTGTGGAGCCATGGGCACTAGGGCACTCAGGCTTTAGTAGTTGCGGCACATGGGCTCAGCAGTTGTGGCTCCCAGGCTCTAGAGAACACAGGCTCAATAGTTGCGGTGCATGGGCTTAGTTGCTCTACAGTATGTGGGATCTTCCCGGATGAGGGATCGAACCTGTGCTTCCTGCACTGGCAGACGGATTATTTACTACTGAGCCATCAGGGAAACCTGAGGCTGTGTTTCTGCCACACCTATGCTGTATTTCTTGGGAAGCAGGGTGGTGATATGATATGAACAGAGGCATGAAAGTTCAGGTACCATTTTTTTTGTTGGCATTGAAAGGCAGGACATGGCGGAATCAATTTTTGTTGCTGTTTTCATGGACATTTAATGACCAATAACAACCTGTTTGAGATGGGTTTTCTGTGACTTGCAATCCAAAGAATCCCAACTGATGTGGTAAGGAAAGTGAAGTCTTCATGGATGGATATTTTATACACAAGGAAGCAGAGGAATTAGTTTAAGGAAAATGATTTCCATGAGGTCAGGTTCCCAGCTCAATCAGACCAAAGAGCAAAAATGCTCGAGCCACATGGGATAGCAGAGACAGAATAGCCTTCAGAAAAATGTTACTGGAGCCACAGCAAGGAAAACTGAGTCCAGCAGGGGCAGAGAGGCTTGCCCAGGATCACGTAGTGATGCCAGATGAAGCTGTTTTCCTGCTTGTGGCTGGGGGGAAGAAAAGATGTAGGAGGGAATGGGAGGAAATTTCTCTGTGTGCAAAATTGCTATTAGAACAGGAATAGTAAATGTGTCATCAGCAAGATAACTGAGAGATAGAGCCTTAAAATGTCACTGGTCTGGGAAGGGCCAGCTCTGAGAAAAGATGGAGAGATGTACAGCAGACATCAGGGGAGATGGTGGCATGGATGATGACTGTTTTTCAAGCTCTCAATTTAGTCTCTGAATTCCTGGATGAAGAGCACACAGTAGCTGATACTGCCAGGATCCCGGGGGTGCAAAAATGGCCTCTATTGTCCTAGGTGTGGCCATACCAACAGTTACGGCATGGCATATTTTATCAGGTAATGAAAAATCTCTGCTTGTTTCTGTGGTGGAAACAGTGAGATTTCAGAAAAACCAGGGATGTATCAGTTAGGGAAGGCTAAGGTTTTGCTGCTGTAACAAACATCCCCTAAATCTCAGGGGCTCAAAACCTCAAGATGTACTTCTTGCTTGTGCCAGCCCCTCTATTGGGATTTGGCTGAGGGCTGTATATGGACTTCTTCAGGACACAGGTTGATGGAGTCACCACCGTCTCAAACTTTACCGTTCATTAGTTGAAAGAAAGAGACAATGTGATGAGTTGTGCTCTGGCTACTGGAGCTTCCACCTAGAAAGGGCAGCCCCCTGAGGTAGTGCTAGTGGTTAAGAATCTTTCTACCAATGCAGGAAACATAAGAGACATGGGTTCAACCCCTTGGTGATCCCCTAGAGAAAGGCGTGGCAATCCACTTCAGTATTCTTGCCTATAGAATTCCTTGGACAGAGGAGTCTGGCAGGCTACAGTCCATAGAGTCCCAAAGAGTCAGATAGGACTGAAGCAACTTAGCACACACACAAAGATAGGGCACATGTCACTTAAGCTCACATTTAACTGGCTCAAGGCCATCTCATGGCCCGCAGCTGACTTCATGGGGGGCAGGGAAGTGCAATTCTGCCTGGGAGAAGACTGGAACTTTTAGGGAAACAGCATTTTTGGCTAACTTGGGAGATGGGGGAGGAGAAATATTCTCTAGAAATGAGGCATTCATGCCAGTTTTTTTTTTTTTTAATGAATGTATTTATTTGGCCAGGTCTTAATTGCAACACATGGGATCTTTAGTTATGGCACACAGACTCTTAGTTGCAGCATGTGGGATCTAGTTCACTGACCAGAGATTGAACCTGGGCCCCCTGCTTTGGGAGTGCACAGTCTTAGCCCCTTGACCACCAGGAAAACCCTACTCATACCAGTTTTTTGTTTTTTTTAAGACTAACTATTTCTAAGGCTCTTGGATATTGGCTCTATTCTAAGCATTTGATACGACTTAACTAATTTAATTCTCATGACAACTCCATGACAGATAAGGAAACAGCCCAGAAAGTTTGGTTAGGTATACTAAGAACCCAAGAACTATCCTAAGAACCCAAATTCTGAAGTAGCAGAGGTAGGGATTTGAAACCAAGCAGTGTGACTCTAAAGCTGGTGCATTTAAGCACTACACTATGATGCCTCAAATCCAGAGAAGACTTCAGGGTAAAAAAAAAAAAGAGGCCAAGAGATGTCAGTGGCTGTTGGACCACATAGGAGCCCCTAAGGACTCTCAAGGTGACAACCAGCCTAAGGACAAAGGTAACACACTTGAGAATGTTAGGATAAACTTTGGGGACACTGGAACATTTCTGAGCAAGGCAGGCACAGGAAAGCTGTGAAAAGATGTCGGCATTCACTTAAGATGTGGAAGACATTTGTACAGAGGCCATGGACCAAGAGAGCTTTGAATATGGGTCTGTGGTTAGACCCAGGGGCTTTGGACCATGCAGACTCAAACCCTGGCTTGTCTGCCTCTTAGCTGTGTGACTTTAGGTCAGGAACTTATCCTTTCTGTGCCTCAGCTCTCTTATGCTTGGGCAGCCCTTTAGAGGGACCCACGTGGTGAAGAACTGAGGCATCCCATCCACAGTCTTGCAAGGGCATCATTCTCCAATTCCCGCCAAACATTTGTTTAGTCCTGGTAACAATCTGACTGGAACCTCATAAGAGACTCTCAGCAAGCATCATCCTATGAGTCTGTCCTGGACTTCGATCCTCAGAAACAATAAGATCATAAATATTTATTGTTTGAAGCTTTAATGTTTGGGGAGAATTTGTTACCTTGGACAACAAGGAGATCAAATCAGTCAATCCTGAAGGAAATCAACCCTGAATACTCATTCGAAGGACTGATGCTGAAGCTGAAGTTCTAATACTTTGACCACCTGATGTGAAGCACTGACTCGTTGGAAAATACCCTGATACTGGGAAAGATTGAGGACAGAAAGAGAAGGGGGCGAAAGAGGATGAAATTTTTGGATTGCATCATTGACTCAATGAACGTGAGTTGGAGCAAACTCTGGGAGATGATGAGGGCAGGGAAGCCTGGCATGCTGCAGTCCATGGGATCACAAAGAGTTGGATGTGATTGAGCGACTGAGCAACAACCACCACCACAGAGAACTGATATACTGGGGAGGCGAATGGGTGCCATGTGGGCTGAATTGTAGGATTAGCAGATGGTTTGGGAGCCAGGTCTAGCTGGTGCAGAGGAGGTGGGAACCGGGTAGGTGGAGCCAGTGAAAGCCAAGGAAAACAGTCAAGGACAGTCTCCCAATAGGGGGCCACACCTGCCTATGCATCCACGATGTTCCACCTTGAGACTGCCCTGGTGGTCCAGTGGCTAAGCCTCTGTGCTCCCAATGCAGGGGACCTGGGTTTGATCCCTGGTCAGGGAATTAGATCCCACATGCTGCAACTAAGAGTTTGCAGGTTGCAACTAAAGATCCTGCATGCCACAACTAACAGACCCCACATGCTGCAATGAAGATCGAAGATCCCATGCCTTAGGCTGCAACGAAGACTCAGTGCAGTCAATTTTAAAAGAAAATTTTTATTTTGTATTGGGGTATAGCCAATTTCAAGGTAGAACTTTTTTTTTTTTTTTTAATTTGGCTGCACCAGGCCATTACAAAGAATGAAATAATGCCATTTGTGGCAACATGAATGAACCTAGAGATTGTCATACTGAGTGAAGTAAGTCAGAGAGAGAAGGAGAAATATCATATCCCTTATACATGGCAACTCACTCCAGTATTCTTGCCTGGAGAATCCCCATAGACAGAGGAGCCTGGCGGGCTACAGTCCACAGGGTTGCAGAGTCGGACACGACTGAAGGGACTTAGCACGAGCACATAGCCAGTTAACAAACAATGTTGTGGAGGTTTCAGGTAAATGGCAAAGGGACCCAGCCATACATATACATGTATCCATTCTCCCCCAGACTCCCCTCCCATCCAGGCTTCCACACAACATTGAGCAGGGTTCCATGTGCTATACTGTAGGTCCTTGTTGGTTATCCACTTTAAATGAAACAGTGTGCACATGTCGGTCCCAGACTCCCTAACTACCCCTTCCCCCCATCCTTCCCCCCAGCAAGCATAAGTTCCCAGAAATTAATTCTCTAAGTCTGTCTCTTTCTGTTTTGTGAGTTTACTTGTATCATTTCTTTTTAGATTCCACATATAAGGGATGGCATATGATATTTCTCCTTCTCTGTTTGACTTACTTCACTCAGAATGACAATCTCTAGGTCTATCTATGTTGCTGCAAATGGCATTATTTCATTCTTTGTAATGGCCTGATGCAGCCAAATTTTAAAAAAGAGTTCTACCTTGAAATGACGGTGACTGCACATAGCGTTGTCCTTGAAGTTAAGGCCCACTGCTCAACTACCCAGCCCAGCTTCTGCAACTGCCCCTAAGAGCCTGGGAAGGACCTGACTCCCTTCCCACCTGGCTCTTTCCAGGGTACCCAAGGGGACCAAGGAGTCCCCCCACATCTCTTCTGTGGACCTTCAGCAGAACCCTGAGCCTAGGTTCTCATCAGTTGCCAAGTGTTCTCCTTTCCACTTCCGATGCTTCTCCATCCTCCCATCACACATGTGGTCCAGGCTGCCAGCGTCACTTGTTTGGATGATGCTCCCATGTCCTCTTTTTTCCCCTTTTTATTTCTTTCTTTATTTAGTGACTGTTCTGGGGTCTTCATTGCTGCACCGGCTTTCTCTAGTTGTGGAGAGTAGGGGTTACCCTTTGTTGTGGTGCTCAAGCTCCTTAATGCTGTGGCTTCTCTCGTGGGACACAGACTCTAGGTGTTCGTGCTTTAGTATCCATTCTCCCCCCCAAACTCCCCTCCCATCCAGGCTGCCACACAGCACGGAGCAGAGTTTCACGCGCCATACAGTAGGTCCTTGTTGGTTATCATTTTAAACATAGCAGTGTGTACATGTCCATCCCAAACTCCCGGACTATCCCTTATCCCGTCTTCAGTAATTTCAGCACGCAGGCTCAATAGTTGTGTCACCCGGGCTTGGTTCTTCCGCAGCATGCACGATCTTCCCGGACCAGGGATCAAACCTGTGTCCCCTGCATTGGCAGCTGGATTCCTAACCACTGGACCACCAGGGAAGCCCTCTGAAGTTTTCCTGGCTCCCTGTGACACAGCTGCCTCCCACTCCCATGTCCCCAGGCGGCTCTGGGAAATGTCAGCCTGAGCTAGTCACTGTCCTGCATAAAACCTTCCCATGAGAACAGAAAATGGCACCACCTCTCGGGAGAACCACTTGACAGCTTTTAAAAATGTTAAACATACACCTCCCTTAGGAGCCGTTGCAATCCTTGATACTTACCCCAGAGAAAGAGAAACATATGTCCGTATGAAGATATGTCCATACATGTTTATAGCAGCTTTATCTGTCATTGCCAATCGAAAGAAAGCTGTTGAAAAGTGGCAACTTCCCATGAGGGCAATCGGATGACATCTACCAAAATTACAAATAAGCCTGCCCTCAGACTCTATAATCGCACTGCTGAGAATTTACACTCCAGATGGGGCCACACACGTGCCAAGTGGCACATGTAGAAGACTGTTTCTCATAGCAGTGTGTGTGTGTGTGTGTGTAACAAAAGAGTGTAAATCACATAAACGCCCATCATCTAGGGGCTGGTTAAATCAATTATGAGAAATACATGCCATGAGATGTTATACAGTGAGTGAAAGCAACAAGAAAGCTCTTTATGTACTGAGAGAGAAGCTCTTTATGTACTGAGAAATACCTTCAGGATGTTATTATTAAATGAATAAAGCAAAGTGCGTAACGATTTGTTACCAGTTGATCATGTGTGTATGCGCATGTGGGTGAAATGTTTCCATTAAGAGTCTTTGCAGTGGCTGTTTGCTCTGCTTAAAAGGCTCTTCCCTTGGGGACTTCTCTGGTGGTCCAATGGTTAAGAATCTGCCTTCCAATGCAGTGGACATGGGTTCAATCCCTGGTTGGGGAACTAAGCCCATCTGCTACAACCTCTGAGACTTTGAGGCACGTAGAAAGAAACCAGCTTACCAGTGAGGATCCCGAATGCCAAAACTAAGACCTGCCCCAGCCAAATAAATAAATAAATATTTTTATTTTTAAAAAAAATGCTTTTCGCTTGATAAACTAGAGGGATGGGAGGGAGCCTCAAGAGGGAGGGGATATATGTATACTTATTCACATTGTTGTACAGCAAAAACTAACATAACATTGTAAAGCAAGTATCCTCCAATTAAAAAAAAAAATGCTCTTCCCAGGATTTCCCTGGTGATCCAGTGGTTAAGTCTCTGTGCTCCCAATGCTGGGGGCATGTGTTCAATCCCTGGTTGGGGGACTAAGATCCCACATGCTGTGTGGCAAAAAAAATGCTCTTACTATAGACTCTACATGTCCCATTCCCTCACTACTTTAAACCTCTGCTCAAATATTGACTTCTCAGAGAGGCTTTCTTTGGGCACCTTATTTAAGATTTTTCACACAACTCCCATCTTATATCCCACCTCTTTTCCTTAATTTATTTTTCTCCGTAGCATTTAACACCATCTAATATGAGATATTTATGTACTGATACTGTTTCTTAACTATTTCCCCAACACTGTGACTTCTACCAGGGCAGTGATTTTTTTTTACTTGCTTTGTGCATGCTGTGTCCCTGTTCCTATAATAGTGCCTGGTATACAGTAGATACTCAGCAAATGTTGGTTAAATGAGTGAGTGGATCTCTCTCTGAGATCTGAAGCTGCCCACAGGTATTCTAGATGGCCACCACAAACCAATGGATATTTAAGCCTCCAAAATCTTAGCGGCTGCCTTTGAAACATTTCCTTTGTAGCAGTCCGTCTCCTGCTGTAATAGTCAGCTATTGCTCTGTAACAAGTTTCCCTAAAGTGTCGCCGTTTGAAACAATGAACATGTGTCATCTCACAGCTTCTGTGGGCCAGGAATCCAGACCCGCTTAGCTGACTGGTCCAGGCTCAGTGTCCCTCATGATGTTCCAGTCAGATTCTTGGCCAGGGTTGTATGATCTGAAGGTTTGACTGGGACTAGAGGATCTGCTTCTCAGATTGCATATACATTTGTTGGCAAAAGCCTGGATGATATTCAGATTTTTTTCCCTTTTATTTTATTTTGAAATAATTTTAGACTTACAAAATATTGTGAAAATAGTACACAGAATACCTCTCTACCCTTGACTCATCTTCTAATCTAACACTGTCGATAACTGCAGGAAATTGCCACTTATACAACATAGTGAACTGATTTAAGATCTTACTCGAGTTTCCCTGATTGTCCCATTGAATACTATTTAACTGAACTATATAGATATTGAGATTCATCCGGCCTGGCATTCAGCATGATGTACTCTGCCTATAAGTTAAATAAGCAAGGTGACAATATACAGCTTTGATGAATCACAAGCTGGAATTAAGATAGCTGGAAGAAATATCAGCAACCTCAGATATGCAGAGGATACCACTCTAATGGCAGAAAGTGAAAAGGAACTAAAGAACCTCTTGATGAGGATGAAAGAGAAGAGTGAAAAAGCTGGCTTGAAACTCAACATTCAAAAAACTAAGATCATGGCATACGGTCCCATCACTTCATGGCAAATAGATGGGGAAAAAGTGGAAGCAGTGACAAATTTTGTTTTCTTGGGCTCCAAAATCACTGCGGACTATGACTGCTGCCATGAAATTAAAGATGCTTGCTCCTTGGAAGGAAAGTTATGACAAACCTAGATAGCATATTAAAAGGAAAGACATCACTTTGCTGACAAAGGTCTGTATAGTCAAAGCAATGGTTTTTCTAGTAATCATGTATGGGTGTGAAAGTTGGACCATAAAGAAGGCAAGCACCAAATAACTGATGCTTTTCAATTGTGGTGTTGGAGAAGACTCTTGAGAGTCCCTTGGACTGCAAGGAGATCCAACCAGTCAATCCTAAAGGAAATCAGCCCTGAATATTCACTGGAAAAACTGTTGCTGAAGCTCCAATACTTTGGCCACCTGATGCAAAGACCCAACTCACTGGAAAAGACTCTGATGCTGGGAAAGGTTGAGGGCAGAAGGAGAAGACAGCGGCAGAGGATGAGATGGTTAGATAGCATTACCAACTTAATGGACACTAGTTTGAGCAAACCCCAGGAGATGGTGAAGGACAGGGAAGCCGGGCATGCGGCGGTCCATGGGGTCACAAAAAGTCGGACATGACCGAGCAACTGAACAACAACAACAGATCTTACTCAGATTTCACCGATTTTTCCTCTTAATGGGATTAATATTATTGGATGATTAATCCTATTATTATAAACATTAACTTAATCTTCTCAAATATTAATAGGATTCTGGTTCAGGCTCCCTCATGGCATTTCATCTCCTCCTGTCTTGTCTTTCACAACCTTGATATTTTTGAAGAGCATGGGTCAAATAGTTTTGTATAATGTCCCCCAGTCTGGGTTTGCCTGAAGTTTGCTCGTAACTAGATTGAAGTTAGGCCTTTGGGGGAAAGGATGCCACAGAAGCAATGTGCTCTCAGGGCATCTTCTGGAGAGGCATGTAATGTCAAGTTGTGTCATCACTGATGATGTTCACCTTAATCTCTTGATTACAGTGGTGCTAACCAGGACTCCCCACTGGAAAGTTACCATCTTTCCCTTTGTAATTCACAAGTGTCCTGGGGAAGATACAACAAGATGATGCACATAACCCGACAATTTGAGCATATGGATGGATGTGGAGGATCAAACCAACAGGACATCCCCAAGTTTCCAACTCTGGCGTCGTCAGTGCCGCATCCATATCCCCTTTGCCCACCTCACATGTCACCTGTTCTTAGTTCAGGAATGTGGTACACTGGGGGTGTTCTCTGGTTGGGCACTGAACTCGGTCAGCATGTCAGGGAGCCACTACCCCAGGAGGGACCCTGGATTGATTGATTAAGGTATTGATTGATTAAGGAAGAGGCAACTCCAAGGTGCATCCTATTGGAACACCTTCTGCCATGGCCCGTGCCTGCTCTGTCTCTCTTCCCTCCCCGCTTCTGGGGCTTCCTCTGCCCCCACATGAGCTATCAGTCTTCAGATCTTTTTTTAAAAAAATATTTTAACTTATTTATTTGGCTGCACCAGGGTCTTAGTTTTGATGCATGGGTTGAGCTGTGGCATGTGGATCTAATAATAGTTCCTGGACCTGGGCTCTGAACCCAGGGTCCCTGCATTGGGAGCGTGGAGTCTTAGCCACTGGACTACCAGGGAATTCCCTGTCAGTCCCCAGATCTTGTCTCTGGAGCTGCAAAGAACTGGTGTTTAAGGCATTCTTATGACCTCCAGCTTGGATACAAAGATTTTTTTTTTCTCTCTAAAACAGCTTTAGAAGAGTGTGCATGCTCAGTTGTGTTGACTCTTTGCAGCTCCGTGGACTGCAGCTCACCAGGCTCCACTGTCCATGGAATTTTCCAGGCAAGAATACTGGAGTGGGTTGCCATTTCCTCCTCCAGGAGATCTACCTGACCCAGGGATCAAACCCATGTCTCTTGTGTCTCTGGCATTGGCAGGTGGATTCTTTACCTCTGAACCACCTGGGAAGCCCTTAAAACAGCTTTGTTAAGATATAATTCACACGCTGTACAATTCACCCCTTTAAATATACAGTTCATACTGGGTTTCTTTTTCTTTTGTTTTTAATATATTCACAGAGTTGTGTAGCCACAGTCTAATTCAGGACACTTTCCCTCCCCTGGAAGGAAATCCCGTCCTCATCAGCAGACCCACCCCATTACCCCTCCACCAGCTCCTGGCAACCACTCATCCACTTCCGGTCCCCACGGATCTGCCTGTTCTGGATGTCTCATATAAATGGACTCAGACACTATGTGGCCTTTTGTGTCTGGCTTCTTTCATCACAGGCATCAAGTTTTCAAGGTTCGTCCACGTGTCACATGAATCGGTGCTTTGTTCGTTTTTGTGCTGTGCTGTGCTTAGCCGCTCAGTCGTGTCCGACTCTTTGCAACCCCATGGACTGTAGCCTGCCACACTCCTCTGTCCATGGGGATTCTCTGGGCAAGAATACTGAAGTAGGTTGGCCATACCCTCCTCCAGGGGATCATCCCAACCCAGGGATCAAATCCAGGTCTCTCACATTGTGGGCAGATTCTTTACTGCCTGAGCCACCAGGGAAACCATGTTCCTTTTTAAGGCTGAATAGTATTCTATTGTCTGGGTGGACCACATTTTGTGTGTCCATTCATCCATTGATGGACATGTGGATTGCTTGCACTTTCTAGCTGTTGTGAATAATGCTATTACAAACCCTGGTGGGTACATTTTCCTGTGCTGTAATTTGTCTTGGGTGGACTCACTGGATCATGTGGCACCTTATTGAGGAGGGGGTGCTCCAAGCCCGAGGCTGAGCAATTGTAACCGCTGTCTCTGATTGTTTCTTACAGACTTTTTGGTTTGTCTCTCCCACTGCAAGGTCAGCACCATCAGGACAGGGGTTTCCTCCTGTTTTTTTTTTTTTTTCACTGCCGCATTGTCCCCAGGGTCTAGCTCCCAGTGCCTGGCATGTAGCAGGTGCTGGGTAAATAAGTTAAAGATCAAAATGAGGACCATCCAGGGCTCAGTGCAGGGTCTGAGAGCTTGTGAACACAGGGTACCTGTAACTACTGGTTTCACCACCAAAATACCTTAGGGGCGGGGCAGAGGGAAGGTCCTGGGCTGGTTCTATTGCTTGTGTCCCCACCTGAGTCTGTGTTTAGTCTCCTCCTCACCTCCCCCCGCCCCACCAGTCCTGCCTCCCTCCCTGGGAGGATCTCCCAGGCTTTCTCTATGGTGCACCCCCCATCTCCCTCTGACAGATGTCACTTGTCGGTTCATGGGCCTGGATCACTTTCTCTCTTTTGCTGTTGGGTTGTTTGCATCTTTCTCTCTCTGTTTTTCTGTCTTTTTCTTGCATTTCTCTCCCCCGCGCCGCCCCCCCACTCTGGCCCGTCCCTCTCTCTGTCTTTTTTCTCCTGGTCCTCTGGGGCTCTCCCCCTTGGAGACTGTGTGTCCGTCCATCTTTGTCTGCCTTTATCTTTCCACTCTCTCCCTCCCTGCTAGACTTGCGGTCTGTCTTCAGCTTCTTTGCCTCTTCCCCTCGGTCTCCTTCTATCTCTCCGTCTCTGAACTTTTGTGTCTCTGGCTCTCCTGCTCGCTTTCTCTCTGCCTCTGTCTCTGCCTTTCTGCCCTATGTGACCCCGTGCGCATCTTTGTCCTCCGTGTCTGCCTCTCTCTGGGGCTGTCCTTCCCCTCCTCTCTGTTCCCATCCCCCGTTAAGTGCACACAGGAGGGAACAGCAGCCCCGTGGGCCTGGGGACACCCCCTCCTTGGTTGCCAGGGTGCTGGAGCCTGGGAGGGGCTGTGGGCTCATTACCCTAATGGTGTCTGCGGTGGGCACCCAGCCGGCCCAGGAAATGGGCCACTTAAGCCTATTGGAGCTGATAGCAGCCTGCGGCCACTTTTCCCCTGCTGCTTTCAGGCAGAGAGCTGAGAGAGGGGAGAGAGGGAGCAAGCGGGGACTGGGAGCGAGGGGGGAGCAGTGGAGAGAGGGAGAGGGCAGGAGAGAGAGGAGGAGGAAGAGGGGGGAGGGAGGGAGGAAGGAAAGGAGGAAAATGCCTCTTCATCTCAGGCCTGGTAGGTCCTGGAAAACTGTGCTGGGCTGGACCCCGGACCCCAGGAGCAGGGCCATCCCTTGTACACACAACTTGCACACCCCAGAGAGCGCCACCTATAGGTTCCACTCAGGGACACCGCACGCCGCGCCCCCACCCCATCCCCCACCCCTTACCGTCACAGACGTCATCAGCACACCCACGCACCAGGACAGGCGCAGACCCTCACCGATGGTCATGGTGTACAGGTCACGCGCGCACTCACGCTCACGCAGAGCACTGAGACATGTGGGGAACTGAAAAGGAGGGGCGCTCACGAAGAAACCTCTCACACACAACCAGACACACACTTGCGGGCTGTGGGAGTATGGAAAAGACACGGTGACCACATCCCATATACATGGTCCACCAATCCCGTCACACACCCTCACACCACGGTCAGGCACAATCCATGCTACACAGACCCACAGATTCACAAAGCTGTGGACACCCACAGAAGCAGCAGCATCAGAGACAAATGACAGGTACAACCACAGCCAGCCACGTCTCACCCCAGCCTCTGCTCACGGCCACGCGTCACCACAGAACAGTTAAGTCTAGCTTGGCCAGATCCAACCATTTTTTCCGGAGAAGCCCGAGATCTGGATTTTTATGTGAAACCACTTAAAAAGAGGATAAAGTGTGTGCCACCCTGGGACTTCCCTGGGGCTCCAGTGGTTAAGACTCTGCACCTCCACTGCAGGGGGTGCAGGTCTGATCCCTGGTCAAGGAAGTCCCACATGAGGTGTGGCCAAAGGAGACAAAAAAGAGTGTGTGCTTCCCAGACCAGCAGAACTGATGGTCTAACCTTAGCCTCTATTTTCAAAGGCCCCAGCCACACCATGAATAGCTGGGCAACCCCTAGGCCTTTCTAGGCCTCCACCTTCGGTCCCTGGGTCAGGAAGATCCCCTGGAGAAGGAAATGGCAACCCACTCCAGTATTCTTGCCTGGAGAATTCCATGGACGGAGGAGCATGGTGGGTTACCGTCCATGGGGATGCAGAGTTGGACACGAAGGAGTGACTAACACACACACCTGCTCTTCTAGAAAACTCCGTCAGAAAGAACCTCATTTCCCAGGCCTGATGTGAGGACTGTGGCCTGATGCCAACTCAGCTGTGGGACAGAGGGAGTGCCTCCTGCCCTCTGCATCTCCCCGAGCCTGCCTGCCTCTGCTCCTCTGCTGGGTCCTACCCCTTCTGTGTCTTTCTGCCACCTGCACACACACACACACACACACTCACACAAGTGGCCTGGAGTCCCAGCCAGGAGGCAGAGAGGCCACTGGACTGAGCTGGGTTCTCACAGGGTCTTTGATTTTGAAGAATCTGCAGAGAAATGTGTGTGTGTGTGTGTGTGTGTGTGTGTGCGCGCGCGTGCATGCAGGTGACTGGTGTGCCCGCATTTGCATGTGTACCTTTGCCTACGTGCAGGCATGAGCCATGAGCTCACAGGTGTGTGGTTCCATGTGTCCTAGGCAGATGTTTGGAGTGGGTGGTAGGGTGGGGCCATTCTGAGACCCACTCCTGCCTAAACTGGATCTTCATCTTCTTGAAGCGAGGCCCCTCCATCCCTCTTGCTTGGGTGGGGTCCCCATCCCAGGAGCTGCATCCCAACCCTGCTCCCACCTCTGAGTGCCGCTGGTCCGCTTGGAGCCATTTTAGACAACCAAGCCACCACCGCCGCCACCACCACCAATGGCGCAAAAGATACGGCACTCAGATCATTCCCAAAGGACACTTGTTGACAATCTGAGTGAAGTCAGAAGAGAGGAATTGCCTGGTTCAGCCTCAGCAGGGAAAACATGTGGTGGAGACGCATTTTTCACCATTCTGCACACGTCCAGGAATGACCGTGAGAGTCAAGCGTATTTGCTTTGGAGCTACAAAAAAATGTTAGCAACGAGATGATTTTGCATATACCAAACCTGAAAATGGATCTTCCACACGGTTCAGACAGTAAAGAATCTGCCTGCAGTGTAGGAGATCTGGGTTTAATCCCTAGATCGGGAAGATCCACTGGAGAAGGGAGTGGCTATCCACTCCAGCATTCTTGCCTGGAGAATTCCATGGACAGAGGAGCCTAGAGGGCTACAGTCCATGAGGTCACAAAGAGTCGAACACATGTAAATCCATGGCTGATTCGTGTCAATGTATGGCAAAAACCACTACAATGTTATAAAGTAATTAGCCTCCGACTAATAAAAATAAATGAAAAAAAAAGAGTCTAACATGACTGAGTGACTAACACTTTCCTTTTCAAGCCTGAAAATAAAGAGGATTGACTCTATAAAGAATGTGTATCCAGGGAATTCCCTGGCAGTGGTCCAGCGGCTGGGACTCTGTGCTTCTAGTGCTGGGGGCACAGGTTCCGTCCTTGTCCCTGGTCATGGGACTGAGATCCTGCTTGCTGCTTATTGTGGCCAGAAAAAGAAAAAGCCCCCAAAGAACATGTATTTAAATTGCATTATTGCTGTCTGTATTCCCCGGCTAAATGATCACATGGGCAGGTATCTTGGTCTCTCTTGTTCACAGCTATGTCCCTTAGCTCGAAAGAGAGAGACTGGCACACGGTAGGTGCTCAGTAAATATTTACTGGTGGACAAAGAAAGAACCAATAGATGCATTTCTTTTTTGGCCACATAGCATGTGGGATCCTGGTTCCTCAACTGGGGATTGAATCCTCACCCCCAGTATTGGAAGCATGAAGTCTTAACCACCGGACTGCCAGGCAAGTCCCTGATGGATACAGTTTTTAAAAGCTATCTTGTGGTATAACTGACATAGAATGAACTGCATTTAAAGTGTACAACTTACAGGGCTTCCCTGGTGGCTCAGTGGTAAAGAATCCACTTGCCCATGTAGGAGACATGGGTTTGATCCCTAGTCAGGGAAGATCCCATATGTCTTGGAGCAACTAACCTGGTGAGCCACAACTATTGAGTCTATGCCCTAGAGTCTGGGAGCCACAACTACGGAGCCCATGCACCCTAGAGCCCATGTTCTAAAACGAGAGAATCTACTGCATGAGAAGCCCAAGCTCTGCAATGAAAAGTAGCCCCTGCTGTCCACACCTAGAGAAAGCCCTGAAACCAATGAAGATGCAGCACAGCCAAAAATAAATAAATAAATAAAATTATAAAAAAGATTACTATTTAACTGAAAAACAAACAATGAAGTGATTTTTTTTTTTAAAGTGTACAGCTTGCTAGGTATTGACATCCATGAAGCCATCACCACCATCAAAATAGTGAACACATCTGTCACCCCCAAAAGTTTCCTCCTGTCCTTTGTCATCACTCCCTCCTACTCTCCCCCTCAATTCCCAGGCAACCACTGACCTGTCATCTGTCACTGAAATGAGTTTGCACTTTCTGGAGTCTTCTGTGAATGGAATCCAACCATCTGTACTCTTTTTGTCCGGTTCATTTCACTATGGATAACTGTATGAGATTCATCCATGTGTTGTGTGGATGTATAGTTTCTTCTCTTTTCTTAGTGCATAGTATTCCATTGTGTGGATGTACTACAATCTCTCCATTTACCTAGGATGACATCTCCGTCATTCCTAGGCTTTTTGTGATACAGTACAATATAGTTCTGACACTAACCACTTGGAGTTAAGGCAGACCCCATAAGTTAAGGGCACAGTCACCAACAAGACTGTTCTCACTTCAGATTCATTTACCAACCAAGAAGCTCTACTGAGCTTTGGTGCTCAGAGTTTTAATTGGAGTTTCATTACATAGGTATGAATGATCAAATCATTGGCTGTGAGACTGAACTTAATCTCCAGTCACCCTCCCATTCCATCCCTTAAGGTCAGTCAGTGTTTCCTGCATGACCAGTCCCCATCCTGAGTCGTCCCATTTGCATAAACTCAGATGTGGTCAAGCCCCACCGTCAACAATAGACACTTCTATTGTCCATGGAAAACCCAAGGATCTAGAGGTTATCTTTCAGGAACCTGGGACAAAGACCAGATACATTCTTTTTTTTTTTCTTTTAACAATACAGCAGTTGGTTATGAATAAAGCTTCTATGAACATTTGCGTACAAGTCTTTTTTGTTGTTCAGTTACTAAGTTGTGTCCGACTCTTTGCGACCCCATAGACTGCAGCACGCCAGGCTTCCCTGTCCTTCACTATCTCCCAGAGTTTTCTCAAACTCATGCCCACTGAGTCAGTGATGCTGTCTAACCATCTCATCCTCTGTTGCCTGCTTCTCTTCCTGTCTTCAATCTTTCCCAGCATCAGGGTCTTTTCCAGTGAGTTGGCTCTTCAAATCAGGTGGCCAAAGGATTGAGAACCTCATGAACACAAGTCTTTATATGAACATAAATTCCCTTTTCTCTTCGTTAAATATTATTACATAGGAGTAAAAAGACAGTCATGGCATTTTTAAAAGTTTTTTTTTTTAACATGGACCATGTATTTTAACAATTTTATTGAACTTGTTACAATATTGTTTCTGTTTTATGAGTTGTGGGTTTTTTGTTTTTTCTGGCCTTGAGGCATGCGAGATCTTAGCTCCCTAACCAGGGATTGAACCCATACCCTCTGGAATAGAAGGAAAGGTCTTAACCACTGTACCACCAGGGAAGTCCCTGGGTCAAGGCATTTTAAAAGCATTTGATTTGGGGAACTTTCAAAATACACGCAAAAGGAAGAGTACAGAATAGTGAGTTCCCATTCCCTGTCCCTGTCTCAAATTTGTGGCTATTTGTCGTTGTTTAATTGCTGAGTTGTGTCCAACTCTTTTGCAACACCATGGACTGTAGCTCACTAGGCTCCTCTGTCCAAGGGATTTTCTAAGCAAGAATACTTGAGTGGGTTGCCATTTTCTACTCTAGGGGATCTCCTACCCAAGAATCTAACCCATATCTTCTGTGTTGGCAGCTGGATTCCTCACCACTGAGCCACCTGGGAAGACTTTGTGGCTATTCCCAGGCATTACATCTCATTTACAAATATCCTAATGGTCTATAAAAGATAAGGACTCTTTTAAACAATGTAATCCCAATATTATCACCACTCTTTTAAAAGCTAGCAATAGTCTTTTTTTTTTTTTTAAAGCTAGCAATAGTCTTTAATAAACTTAATAGTGTGGACTAGGAGCCTGTTAGAGCTCATAACATTTTTGCACGATTGGTTTGTTCAAATAGCCCACATATGGTGCTGGAATATGTTTTTTTTTTTTTCATCTAAAGGAATGCTCACCAAAAAGTTACCAGTGTGGTTGTGTATGTGGGGGAGGGGGGTGTGGGGGGTGTAAGTTATCAGCGGGAAGTGGAATTAGGAGTCCCTGCTGTTTTCTTCTGGGTATAGCTGGTAATAATGTTCGTTAAACTTTATTTTTAAAATGTGCTTACCTCAGTGTCTGTCAGCTGTAGACTTTAAGCTTTTATTACTATCTGAGTGTTTGCTGTGTTCTCAGCACCAAGCCCTTCAGTACACAGTTTATCTTATTTAATCTGGACAACCGCCCCCTGTAGCAGGCATGGTTATCCCATTTTGCAGATGAGGAAACTGAGGCTCAGAGAGGTGAAATGACTTGTCCTCGGGGACACCCAGCTGGAGACAGGGGCCAGGCTGGGAGCCCAGGTGTGCCCAGCTGTATTTCTACATCAAACCTGGGAGCTCCCTGGTGGTCCAGTGGCTAAGATTCTCCATTCCCAATGCAAGGGGCCTGGGTTCAATCCCTTGTCAGGGAACTAGATCCTACATGCTACAATAAGAGTTTGCATGCTGCAGCTAAAAATTGCACATGACATAACTAAAAAAAAAAAAAAAAAAGATCCTGTGCTTCAATTCCACAACCAAGACCTGGCAAAACCAAATAAATAAATAATTTTTAAAAATTTAAATAAATAAATAAAATCTGTATTCCCTAAAGATTCTATTAGTACAACAAATATCTATGACTTTAGGGGAAAACAGGGTGTATTCATCTCCTGTGGCTGCTGTAACAAATGATCCTAAACTCGGTGGCTTATGACAACAGAAATGTCTCCTCTCACAGCTCTGGGGACCAGAAGTCCTACATCAAGGTGCCAGAAGGGTTGGCTCTTTCTGGAGGGCGTGGGGGAGAAATTGTCCCATGCCTTCATCCTAACTGAACTTCCCTGGTGGCTCAGATGGTAAAGTGTCTGCCTGCAATGTGGGGGACCTGGGTTCAATCCCAGGGTTGGGAAGATCTCCTGGAGAAGGAAATGGCAACCCACTCCAGTATTCTTGCCTGGAACATCCCATGGACGGAGGAACCTGGTAGGCTATAGTCCGTGGGGTCCCAAAGAGTTGGACACGACTGAGTGACTTCACTTTCTTTTTTTCTTTTTCTCCTAACTTCTGGTGCTTTCCCCAAATCCTCAGTGTTCCTTGATATATAGATGTACCTGTCAAATCTGCCTCCAACTTAGCATCATCTTCTCCTCTGTGTCTCCCTAGGGGTCCCCTCCTCTTAGACGGACACCAGCCATTAGATCTGCGGTTGTGACCAACTCTTTGCGACCCTATGGACTGTAGTCTGCCTTCAGGCTCCTCTGTCCTTGGAATTCTCCAGAGAAGAATACTGGAGTGGGTTGCCATTTCTTCCTCCAGGGGATCTTCCTGACCCAGAGATCAGACCCAGGGATTGAACCTGGGTCTCCTGTATTGCAGGCAGATTCTTTACCGTCTGAGCCACCAGGCCCTTGGATCCAGGGCCCATGCCAAATCCAGCATGACCTCGTCTCAACTAATTACATCTGCAAAGACCTAATTTCCAAAAAATGGTCACACTTGGAGGTTCGAGGTGGCTACAAATTTTTTTTGGGGGACACATTGAACCCACTACATAGGGTTAACTTTTAAAAATATTTATTTATGTATTTGGCCACACTGGGTCTTACTTGCGGCACACATGATCTTCATCTTTGTTGCAGCATGCTTGATTTTTAGTTGTGGCAGGTGGGATCTAGTTCCCTGACCGGGGATTGCACCCAGGCCGCCTGTGTTGGGAACAATGAAATCTTAGCACAGTTAGCATTTTAGACCCAAAAAGGCAGGAAGGAGGACCCGTCACCTATTCTCCATAACCTGATGACCCTAGAGCCCTGGACCTGACTCCTCCGGCCAAGATGGGGCCGAGTTTCTGGGCTGGGGGCAGTGCGAGCAGGGAAATGGGGCGTGTGGACAGATGGCCCCAGATCATTGGCAACGCAGTCAGGAAAGGAGCCTGGCTTCACAGCTCCAGGTTTCTAGGCTCCTCCTGCACTGTGGGATTCTGACACTTCCAACCCCCCCAAACTCAGGATGGGGACACAGAAATAACCAAACAAGGCAAGGACGTTGAGGTTCTAGGGACACTACTCCCATCTTCTCCCTGGTGCCAAATGGCTCTCTTTGTATGAAGGAATACCTTTTGTGGTATTTCTTCTACTTTGTATGGAAACATCACCTGCTCATATGAGGCAGACATTTAGCACACTGAGCCCATACATGTGTGTAGACGTTGTAACCACCATCCAGCTGGTTGTGTGGAACACTCTGGGACTCCCCCAGAGGGCTCCTGGGAAATCTTTCAAATGGGAAGCGTGGTCCTGTCCTCCCTCACCTAAATCTTTCCGTGTCCCATCACCATGAGGATCAAACTCATAATCATCACCATGATGACAGCGCTCAGTGTACATCAGGCACTTGATCTGCCGCAAAGAGCTTGTCTGCATGGAGTGCCTTTCTCTCCTGATATCCTTTGGACACAGGGATTCCCTGGTAGCTCAGCTGGTAAAAAATCCACCTGCAGTGCAGGAGACCCCAGTTCAATTCCTGGGTTGGGAAGATCTCCTGGAGAAGGGGTAGGCTACCCACTCCAGTATTCTTAGGCTTCCCTGGTGGCTCAGCTGGTAAAGAATCTGCCTGCAATACAGACAGGTTCAATCCCTGGAGGAGGACATGGAAACCCACTCCAGTATTCTTGCCTGGAGAATCCCTATGGACAGAGGAGCCTGGTGGGCTACAGCTCATGGGGTCTCAAAAAGTTGGACATGACTTAGGGACTAAACAGCAATGCTTGTTACACCCATTTTATAAATGGGGAAGATACTACATGGAGTGTTGAAGTCATCTGGGCTAAATTTGAAGCCAGATCGTCTGGCTCCAGCCCCACCTCCAGATAGTCATGGAGGCTGCTTCTTGTGACACAGCTGTGTGCTTGAATGTCACCTCCTGTGATCCCTAGCAACTAGCAGTCTGGGTTGAGAATTCAGGGCAGGGCGCCAGATATGCGGAGAGACAGAGTCAACGTAGGAATAAAAAAGCAGCGGGAGAGACTTCCTGGTGGTCCAGTGGTTAAGGCCGCTCCCTTCAACTGCAGGGGCATGGGTTCCATCCCTGGTGAGGGAACTAAGCTCTCGTATGCCCCATGATGTGGTCAAATCGGGGAGGAGGGGACAGAGAAAGAATCAAGGAAAGAGAGAGAAACAGAGAGGGATTAGAGAGAAAGCAATGGATGGAGACAAACTTGTCCCAGGTCCCTAGTACGTGCTTTGAATACATGGGTGGCTGGGGAATGCCCATGAGATCATCAGACACTGATGCTGATCAGGGAAAGGGGAGAAGCAGCAAGACTCCAAATCTAGGCACCTGGGTACAGAGCATGCGTGAGAGGGCGCTGAGATGTACCAGTGTGTGTGCACGTGAGGGCCCTGCATGGATGCAGCGATTTGGCCTTATGGCCGGGCAAGCATCCTTTCTCCTCTCTCCCAGTCTCTCTTCCCCATCCTGGGTCTCCCAGCTTTCCCCCTGTCTCTCTATCTCTTGTCTTAGAGTCTCTGCATCTCCCTGGCAGCCAGTGTTGGGCGTATGTTGGCACAGAAGGCACCTCCTTGGGGGTGGGGTCCCCATGGCAGCGGCTGATGCCTCACACACACTCATTCACATCGGAGTTCCTCCGCCCCCGCCACTGAATCCCCAGGAGGACTCACCCACGGCTGACAGTCACAGTGTGGTAAATGGCAGCCCCCACCCCATCTCACCCACCAAGTGTGGACTGCAGACCCACAAGTGGCCTGCTCTGACACTGAGAAGGGAAAATGGATGGGAGCCCGTCTCCCTCAAAACCCCCAAAACCTGGCCGAGGAAGGATCGTGGGGCCTCTCAAGCTAGGCCAGGCTGAGGACTCCCATCTTTAGAATCCCAGGGAGGGAGGCTGGTGGTGGTGGTGGGCTGTTCAAGAGGAGGAGGAAGAGGAGGGAAGGGGCTCTGGAAACAGAGGGGACTCGGAGTGGAGGGGGCGCAAAGAGAGGAGAAGTCAGAGAGGAGCTCAGAGAATGGGAGGGGGCTCTGAAAGCGAGGATCAGAGTCGGGAGGGGACAGCACCCAGGCTTGAAGACTCCCCAGAGAGGGCCCGCAGCAATCCTGGAGAGCTTCCAGGAGGCCTGGCCTGCTTCCCCCTTGGAGAGTCCTTCCCACCCCACCTCCCAGCCTGAAGGAGTGGACCCCAGAGCCCACCAGCTAATGACCAAGGGACTGACCAGCTGACCCTTGTTGACCAAAGAAAGCCAGTGGCCTGTTCAGGGGTATGTGTGTGTCTGTGTGTGTGTGTACTTCCCAAGGCTGTCCTGTGGACCTTTCCCCAAGGGGCCCTGTTGCCCTTCCAGGTCCCCAGGGCATCCCTGTCTTCCTAATAATGTCTGAGGGAATAGGCCTGGCCAAGGACAGAACTCGCTCCTTCTATGCTTTGCGGTGGTCGTTCAGCTGCCCCCACTGCCCAGGTCCCTGTGGGCCTGGGAGTCCCAGCCCAGGTGCCCCCACCCTGGATCACGTGGTCCCCTTCCCCCGTTCCCTCCTCCTTCCTCCTCGGCCCACTTGGCCCCCTGCCGTCTTTAATTGGCTTTTGTGGAGCTGAATTCACTGGGACGCTTGCTGCACAGCCCTGCGAGGTGGGGCCCGGCTGCCGCTCTCCCGCCTCCCTCCCTGGCTAATTGGGGGGCTTCATTGTCGAGAGGAGGCCCCCCCCAGCCACCGCCCGCTCCCGCTGCTGTCTGCTTGCTCCCGCAGACAATGCTGGAAGCCTGCTGTCCTTAGGGGCGGGCTGCTGTAATTTGGTCTAATTCAGCCCCGGAGACAGCGATTACAGCTAATAAATAGACCCCAACCCTCCTTTGTCTCATGCTTCCTTGCATCCTGCTTCCACCCTTCCCCCCAGCTGCTCTGTTCGTCTCCCTTCCCACAGCCAGGAGAGGGCAGGAAAACAGACAGGGCCTCCAAGCCTCAGTTTTGCCATCTCAGTTCAGTTCTGTTCAGTCTCTCAGTCATATTTGACTCTGCGACCACATGGACTGCAGCACACCAGGCCTCCCCGTCCATCACCAACTCCCAGAGTTTACTCAAACTCATGTTCATTGCGTCAGTGATGCCATCCAGCCATCTCATCTTCTGTTGTCTCCTCCTCCCGCCTTCAATCTTTCCCAGCATCAGGGTCTTTTCCAATGAGTCAGTTCTTCATATCAGGTGGACAAAGTATTGGAGTTTCAGCTTCAGCATCACTCCTTCCAAAGAATATTCAGGACTAATTTCCTTTAGGTTGGACTAGTTGGACCTCCTTTCAACCATCTAGGAAACGGTTATCGCATGGGTCCCCAGGAGCTGGTGCCCATCCATCTCCCCTGCACCTTGAGTTGGGTGTGGGCAGCAGTAGCTTGCTCACATCAGCACCCCGCCATGTCCTAGGCACACCAATGTGCCCCATTCTTTAGTGGAATCTCTCTTACTCCATCCCGCCCAATTCAAGGTCAAGGTCTGGGAATCTGGGAAAGGACTGTGGACCCACCAGACTGGGTACTCCTCCCCTCACATAAATTAACACTGACATGAAACCACTCCTGATGATGGCTTGAAGCACAGGGAGGGTGAGACACCTATCTGATGTCACACAGCAATTAAGGGGCAAGGTTGAGGGAATTCCCTGGAGGTCCAATGTCCAGTGATCAGGACTCCGAGTTCCCATGGTAGGAGGTGTGGGGTTTATCCCTGGTCAGAAACTAAGGTCCCACAGGCTGCATAGTGCTGCCAAAAAAAAAAAAAAAACAAAGAGGTGGGGGATGTGGGCAAGGTTGAGATTTGAACCAAGGCTTTAGGAATTCAATGCCCATGTTCCTAATCACCATGCTATAGTAATTTAGAGGATGAACTTGCCTTAGGGAATGGGCTTTGTTTTAGGGGGGTTGTTTTTGTTTTTCAATATTTATTTACTTGACTGCGCAGGGTCTTCATTTCAGCATGTGGGATCTTTAGTTGTGGCTTGTGAGATCTAGCTCCCTAAGCAGGGATCAAACCCAGGCCCCCTGGATTGGGATCAAGGAGTCTTAGACACTGGACCACCAGGGGTCCTGGGGATGAACTTTGAATGTAGTAGACTCAAGGGCAAGCTGGCTAAAGGAAAGAGATTTCTAGAAGGAAGTCACAAAACATTCATTCATTCACATAGTTTATGTGAATTCACCTTCATTCACATTCAGTCCTTCCTGAATACCGCAGGCTGTGTACTATGGACAGAGCCATGGCTCAGATAGGTAGGCAAGGCTTGGGGAGAAGCAGAAATGACAAGGAGATGTTCGAGGGACAATGTGGAGACCGCGGTGTTTCCCTGCCTGAGCGGGGACAGGTCAGGGCACAAGTGTGGAGGGGACTGAGGTGAGCAACAGGAGAAAGGACTCCATTGACTCACCAGGAGCCAGGGGTCTGCGGGAGGAAACCCTTCCTGCACTTTGCTGTGAACTCACCGCTTCCCAGGTAGCGCTAGTGGTAAAGAACCTGCCTGCCAACTTGAGAGATGCAAGAGACTCAGGTTTGATCCCTGAGTTGGGAAGATCCCTTGGAGAGTGAAATAGCACCCCACTCCCTTGCCTGGAGAATCCCATGGACATGGAGAATCCCCTGACAGGCTGCAGTCCATGGGGTCACAAAGAGTTGAACGTGATTCACACACACACACACACACACAGACACACACACACGACCCTCCATGAGGGAGCACTATTTTTATCATCTCCATTTCAGAGATGAGAAAGTTGAGGCTCAGAGAGGGAAAACCACCTGCCCAGTGGCACACAGTGAGGCTGAGTTCACCAGGCTGCCCAAGAGAGAGTGGGAGAGGAGTGTAGTTCTGGGGAAACTCCAGTAGGATATGTGTGTGTGTGTGTGTTTGTGTGTGTGTGTGTATGAGGGTCTGGGAGACAGATCTGGGGGATGAGAAAATCTTTCTCACATCCCTCTATACCCTGCCCTCACCACATCCCATCTCCCCCCACATTTAGCCTTCAGAGAATGACGGTTTGATTGTGCAGAGCTAAGAATAACCTCAACTGTAAAGTGCCCTGGAGATGCAGGGAGGTGAGAGGCAGAGCCTGTAGGAATGAGGCAGGGAAAGGGACAGGTCTCATCCACACATGCCCCCTACCCCTGTGCCAGAAGCTCTCCATTCTGCAGCTTCTGCCAGCAGCCCAAGGCTTCTGCTTCTCTCATCAACCATCCCTGCATCCCCATGACAGAAATAACAAGCTCACTGTGTCATCATCTCTTGATGGAGAAGGTCCTTTCTATATTTATAGGCGCTGGGTTAGCCATGGAGAGGTTTAGAATCGTGCGTTCTGGAGTCAGAATGCCAGGTTAGAATCGGTGCTCCCCAGCTGGCTGACAGATGACTTCATCTCTTTGGGCCTCAGTTTCCCCATCTATACAATGGGATTAATGATCATACCTCTCAGTGTCACAAGGGTGACTGACACATTGTGGTACAGAAGATACTAACACATTGTAAAGCAATTATACTCCAATTAAAAAAAAATAATAAAAAAAAAGAATTTATGGGACCCACCCCCCAGTGCTAGGGATTGTGTTCAAATGGCGGGGGGTGGGGTGGGGGGGGGAGGAATCCACATGGGCTGCAGGCAAGAAGGCATCATTTCATAAACTGATGAAAATTATAAAGATAAGGTGGGCAGGGGAGTTCCCAGCTACTGCAAACCTCCCCAGGTAATCAGTCAAAGAATTGATTCATTCAAACATGACTGTTGTGGTTCCAACACTTATGGAATAAATAGTTTAAAAATATTTCTCAATAGCAAAAAACAAGTGAGTGAGGTTGTTTATGAAGTTAATCTCTCTGTGTGTCTGTCTCCCCAGTACACTGCTTCTTGTGTAACTTAAATCACCAAGCCTAGTTTCCCCATCTGTAAAATGGACATAATGAGAGTTGTGATAAAGAAATTATGGAAACACGTACTTCAGGGGCTTCCCTGGTGGCTTGGTGGTAAAGAATCTGCCTGCCAAGGCAGGAGATGTGGGTTCGATCTCTGGTCTGGGAGGATCTCACATGCCTCGGAGCAATTAAGCACTACAGCTGCTGAGCCTGTGCCCTAGAGCCTGCTGAAGCCGACGCGCCCTAGAGCCCATGATCCACAAGAGAAGCCAGCGCAGTGAGAAGCCCTCGACCACAGCTAGAGAAGAGTCCCCGCTCTCTGTGACTAGAGCAATGAAGACCCGGCACAGCCAAAAATAAATAAATAAATTAAGTTATTTAACAGCAATAAAAAAAAAAACAAAAACCCTAGTTCAGGACCTGGCACCTTAACTATCATTATTTAATTACTAGTTAACCAATTCATTAGCTAGTAGTTCACTATCATGATGTTTGTAAACTAATTTCTAATAAAAAATGTGATTGATCCCTGGTCTGGGAACTAAGGTCTCACCTGCCAAGTGATGCAGCCAAAAAAGAAGGAAAAAAAAAAAGGTTTTTGCATTAGAGCCACAATTCTTCTGTCCCACAAGTTTTTCTGTATGTTTGGAATGATTTCCAAAATAGAGATGCAACTTGTATACAAGCTGAGGAGTAGTAAGTCAGTCTTGCCCAAACCCCCAGCCCCCAGCCTCCAGGAGCCTCTCACCCAGAGGTCATAGGCAGTCACCCTTGCTGCCCATTTCACAGGTTCCTTCCAGGGCTATTTTGTGGGCACACCTCACTATGTTCATATACATTGGTGCCCTTTCTGAGTTGTGATTATTTTGATAAACGCTGGCATAGGCTATAGAGTTCCCCAGACTGCCCCAGTTCAGAACGTAAAGGGTCTTCTCATTTATCACACAGCTATGGATGGACAATTGGGCTGTTTCTGCTCTTCAAAAAAAAAAAAACTTATTTGGCTATACTGGATTTTAGTTGTGACACGGGGGATCATCACACTTTGTTGTGGCATACGGAATCTAGTTCCCTGACCAAGAATGGTCAAACCCAGGGCCCCTGAATTGGGAGTACAAGGTCTTAGCCACAGAGCCACTTGGGAAGTCCTGGTTTCTGTTCTTTTGCCCAGAAAGCTCTTGGTCTACTATGTCTTAATATACTCATGAATGACCATGGTATGGCCCAGGCCGAATGTTCTAGTGGCTGATTCCTGTTCAATGAGCTTTTATTTTATCTTTAGTCATCTTGATTACCTTGAACTTCATCTATGTGGTATGCAGTCTAGTTTTGTGCCGTGAACTTTGGAGCCAGACCACCTGTCTTTGAATCTCTCGTCTATCATCAAGTTGTTGTCGATTAGTCACTAAGTCATGTCCGACTCTTGAGACCCCATGGACTATAGCCTGCCAGGCTCCTCTGTCCATGGAATTTCCCGGGCAAGAACACTGGAGTGGATTGCCATTTCCTCCTCCAGGGGATCTTCCCCAACCCAGGGACTGAAACCACGTCTTCTGCATTGGCAGGCGGATTCTTTACCACTGAGCCACCATCTACTACTTATAAGCTGTGTGACCTTGGGCAAGTTACTTAACCTCTCTGTGTCTCCTTGAGCATGTTACTGTACTCTCCATACCTGGGTCTCTTCCCCTATTAAAAAGGGGGCTGCTAGGGGGTTGTTGGGAGTTTATTTATTTACTTGGCTGTGCCAGATCTTAGTTGTGGTGTGTGGGATCCAGTTCCCTGACCAGGGATGGAACCTGGGTCCCCTGCATTGGGAGTTTGGAGTCTTAGGACTCCTTAGGACTACTTGGGAAGTCCCCTAAAAGAGTGTAAAATGTGACATTTTCTTAGAAAGTTTCTCAGCTCACATTTGCTGGAAGTACAAAGGGATCTGTTGCAGACAGCCAGTTACAAGAGATGTTTCCCAGACTGGAAACACTGAATCCTTACCCACTTCCCTTCTTTCTTTCCTCTTTCCTCTTCTTCCCTCCAACCTTCCTGAAGGCCCCTGGAAGGCTGAGCACTTTGGTAGAATAGACTCTGCCTGCTGATGCTGCCTGCTTGGGGACAAGGACACTTCTGTAAATACTGGGGGTGGGTGTTAGGGGAGAGAAATCTGGGCCTCAGTGAGGAGCTAGAAGAAGGATGGGATGTGTGGTAGGAAGGGGATAATGGTGGGGTGGTGTGGATACTGCAAGATGCCTGTGGTCTGGGCTCCTGCTGACACCTAGTGGAAAGATGGAATTATCGTTGTTTTCATTCGAGGCACCTGAGTTTCTAGCCTCCTCAAGGACATCTACTGGACACAGACTCAGAAAAGGGGAGCAACTTTCTGGGCATCACACAGCAGACTGGCTGCCTTGAGTCAGTTTGAAGGACACAAGAAATGATTTTTTAATGAATTCCTTCAATGAGCTTTTTTAAGTGAATGTTTTATTTTTATTTTTAAAAATTATTTATATTTTGGCTGGGCTGCGTCTTCATTGCTGAGCTCAGGCTTTCTCTAGTTGCAGCAAGTGGGGGCTGCTCTCTAGTTGGGATAGGTGGGCTTCTCATTTAGTGGCTTCTCTTGTTGCAGAGCACAGGTTCTAGGCTTGCAGGCTTCAGTAGTTGTGGCACGTGGGCTTAGTTGTCCTGTGGCATGTGGAATCTTTCTGGACCAGGGATCGAACCTGTATCCCCTGCATTGGCAGGCAGATTCTTTTATGCAGGTCTTTGCTGCTGTGCGGGCTTTTCTCTACTTGCAGCGAGCAGAGGCTACTCTTCATTGCACTGCGCAGGCTTCTTATTGCAGTGGCCTCCCCCGTTGTGGAGCAGAGGCTCGAGGGCCCCGAACTTCAATAGTTGCAGTTCCCAGGACCTACAGCACAGGCTCAGTTGTTGTGGCCAATGAGCTGAGTTGCTCTGTGGCATGTGGGATCCTCCTGGATCAGGGATCCAACTCGAGTCTCCTACATTGGCGGGTGGACTCTTCACTACTGAGCCACTAGGGAAGCCCCAGCAGGTGGATTCTTAACCACTGGTCCATCAGGGAAGTACAAGAAATAATTTTAAAGAAGATTTTCTTTTTGTTGCTTTTTGTTTTTGTTTTGTTTGCAGATAAGTGACCTCTCAGACCTTGATGCAGGAAAGAACAGGCTTTGCAAGGTTTTGTCCTTCACCAGGAAGCCACCTGTGTTACTCCATCCCCAAAACCAGGTATTTTCACGCCATCCCTTGGTATTTTCTCTCCTCTGAGCAGCTGTTCATTTGTTTGTAATTTCAACACATGTTTCCTGAGCCCATAGTGACATGTAGGGAACAAAATAGATTTAAACAAACAAATAACAACAACAAAACCCCTGAACTGGTGAAGCTCACAGTCCAGTGGGGTAGACAGAGGAGAAAGAAGTAAACAGATCTACATATGGGGTTGTTTCAGAGACTGATAAGTCATTGAAGGAACAGTGACGTGATAGGGACTGCCAAAGTTAGGGGAGAAGATTAAGGTTAGCTGGGCTCAAGGAAGGCCACTCTTCAGAGGTAGCATTAAAACCATGACTTGGAGGAGAAGGAGGAGCAAGCCCTGGAAATAAGTGGGAGAATGTGGCAGGCACAGCTTGTGCAAAACTGTATGGTCCTTGGGGCAGGACCATACCTAGTATGGTGGAGGGACAGCGAGCAGGCCCATGTGACTGGAGCAGAGTGAGGGGGAAGAAGAGAGGAAGGAGAGGAGGGCAGGGAGAGGATGGGGCAGGTCGTGCGGGACCTTATGAGCCATGGGAGGATGTGGTCTTTTATCCCAAGGGAAATGGGAGTCCTGGAGGGCTGTGGCAGGGGAGGGGTGGGGCCTCAGTCAGGTGATCACAGGTGCAGTGGCTGCTGCAAGAAATAACATGCTGTGAGGGTTGAGAGGATGCAGGTGACCACACTGGTCCATGTGGGCCATGAGGGGGAGGATGAGAGAGATGGTCATATAGTATGTAGTCAGTAAATACTTACTGAATGAATGAATAGGTGGAATACTATGCAGCTGTCAAAAAGGATGCTGCAGAAGAATTTTTAATGGCAGGGGGAGGTGTAGTTGGCAGAATAATACCCCCCACAATGTCCACGTCCTAATGTCCAGAACCTATGAAGATGCTTCCTTCCATGGCACAAGGTACTTTGCAGGTGAGATTAAGTTCAGGGTCTTGAGCTGGAGTGATTATTTTGCATTATCTGAGTGGGCCTACTGTAATCAAAGGGATCCTTGTAAGGAGAAGAGGGGACTTCCCTGGGGGTCCAGTGGTTAAGACCCCATACTCCCAAAGCAGGGGGCACAGTTTCAATCCCTGGTCAGGGAACTAGACCCTGCTTGTTGTGACTAAGAGTTCACACGTCATAACAAAGATCAAAGATCTTGTGTGCTGCAACTAAGACCTAGTGCAGGAAAAGGAAAACTGTGTGCTTCTCAATATGATTAAAAAAAAAAATTATATATTTTGCTGTCCCGTGTCTTAGTTGCAGCATGTTGGAACTTTCACGTGCAGCATGTGAGATCTAGTGCCCTAACCAGGGATCAAATCAGGGCCCCCTGCACAGGGAGCTTGGAGAGTTAGCCACTGGACCACCGGGGAAGTCCCTCAGTATGTTTTAAGTAATTTTTAATAGTAAATCCCCGCCTCGAGCCTATGTGGAAAGTGTTATCAATATGTTTGCTTCCATTAAACACAGAAACATAAAATTGTAAGTTCTTAATGTTGTGAATTTTAACATACCTACTTTTAAGTTTCAATATTCTCAATGATGTTCTGGGGGGAAATAGGACTTAAAAATATGTAAAACCAGACATAGAAGGGCACACATTTTTGTTCTTGCCTCAGACTGCAATACGGCTTGGTAAGACACTGCCAAAACCTGTCTTGATTTAAGATTTTGATATTTTGTCCACTGTGAGGTTGCTTTTTGCCATTAATTTGATATTAATATATTGGGATAATGTATTAAAATATTATTTATCTTGATTGTTGAGTTTTTTAGAGCCACCTTAATTTTTGCACCTGAGGTCTGTGCCGCCTCACTCTCCTTCTAATCCTGGCCCTGCAAGGGGCAAAAAAAAAAAAAAAGCAGATTTTACAGTAACTTGAATCTAAATCCTTATGATTACCTACCTCCCTTCCTTCCACTATCTCTCTTAAAAAAAGAAATGCTCTAAAATGAGTTAACTCCAGTTAAGATGAAAACTCATTTAAATTATCTTCAATTAACTTCTTCCTGTGTCCTGATTCCACCCCCCTCCACTTCCAAATTCGATGCACCCAGCAGCCAGATCTTTTACAGAAAATTACTCTAGAAAGTGGTTTGGGCTGAAACAGCATGGTTAATATTTGTAGGCAGGAAAGAGTTTAAAATAAGGAATCTATGAGACGAACTAATGAAACGTTGACTTCAGGATAGGTTTGAGAGCAATTTCTGTCTTAGATTGTTTTAATAGTGTGTTTGTGCTTGTTGAGAGGGGGTTATTTTCCTCCTTCTAGCTTCCACATCAGACAGAGTGATGGACATTTAGGAAGAGTGGAAATCAACGTGGGGGGACGGAGCCAAATAATAGTCATTTCAGGAGCTACAATGTAACAACTTCTGTAATATTACCTATAGTAAACTCAAGAAGTGTGACTCTTGTCCGTTTCCCTAGTGTAGCGGTTATCACTGTCACCTCCCACAAGAAAGATCCCTGGTTCAAAACCCAGATGGAAACACTTAGGTATTTTTACTATGGGACTTTAAAATTTACTACAGTAGAAATTCAGATTAGGCGCTTTTAAAATTTATTCTTGTTTTTTAAAAGCTATTCTGGAATTGTAGAAGTTATTGCAAAGTAATAGAAATACTAGCTTGATGTTTAGGAAATTTTAAATAGACAGTAAGAGAAGCTTTTTAAAAAAGCGACTAACCAACTGTTGCGTTGGCCGGGAATCGAACCCGGGTCAACTGCTTGGAAGGCAGCTATGCTAACCACTATACCACCAACGCCTGGGCAACAGAAGATTTCTCACAATACCCTTAGTAAAAGTCTTAGCGGTTTGGTTGGGTGGTACCAAGTTACCAGGGGTGTCTCTTCCCAGTGTCCCTTCCTCGCACAGGAAGACGCCACCCGTGGCACGTCTCACCCCACTTACTGCGGGGGACCCTGCTGACGCGTCTCCCCCAAGCGCCCCTGGCTTCTTGGTACTGGCCGGGCCGCGACCAATCCCAGGGCGCCGCCTGGGCCGCTCGACTTCCGGGTCAAAGGGGCCTGGGCTGCCGGGTACCCCGTGTCCGCCGGCGCCGCTGTGCCCCGCGCCCGCCACTTCCGGGGCCGCAGTCCCGGGCATGGAGCCGCGAGTTTGAGGTGCCGCCGGCCCCGGGACGCCCTGCCCAGCTCGGCCGCCTCCCTCGTGCCGGCCTCAAGTCCCGGTAAGCAGCACCCCCACGCCCCGTCCGGCCTCGGCCGCAACCCTGAGCCCGCCATTGACCCGCCCCGCTTCATTCCCGACTCTGGACCCTACGTGGAACCCTCCGTCCCGGCCTCCGCGCTCCCCGGCCCTGCCGTTGACCTTACGCGCGGTTCCTCCAATCCCCGCCTCCGTTTCCCCTTCGCCCCGCGCCTCTCCTCACTTCTCGTCCGCGCGTTCCCTCCGCTTGCCCGGCCAGCTCTCAATCTCTCCTCTGCCCAGCCTAACCCGACGTCCTCTCCCATCCCGTTGCTGCCCGGGCCACTGGGCTCTGACCCCTTTCCTGGGGTGGCCGGACTCAATAACGCCTTCTCTTCCCCGTCGGCTCTGGAGGTCCCTACCTTGTCCTCTCTTCATGCAGACACATGCTACCTATATGAGAGCAGAGGCCACCGCCCCGCCCTGCGTCCGGCCCCCACTCCTTCATCCCACATCCCCACTGGGTCCAGCCCGCTTCTCTGAGCCCCCTTCCCAGCCCTGTCCAGCTATCCACCCTCTTCCAACAGAGTCTTGACACTTCCCCATCTGTGCGGCAGAAGTGGCCCCTTTCCCTTTGAGCTCATCCCTGCCCCCGACTGTGAGGAAGTCAGTTGCCTGAGCGGCAAGCATAAACCTTTACAGGAGCTGGGACTAAAAGCCCAGGAAGGGTGCAATGTGGTCACCAGTCCCTGTAGTCCCTTGTTGGATCCTGGTCGAATTGGCGCCTGGTGGCAGGACTTTCCTGCGGGGTGTGGTCCAGGGCGTGCAAACAGCGCTGCGGGGCTGTGAGGCATCATTAAGATCTACTGGGTACAGTGAATCAGGCTCAACCACTGGGGACTCGCCAATGGCAGGAGCGTGAGGGGGTTAGTCAGTCCTTCTGTTAAGTCGCAGTGTTAATGACACATTTACTCTGTCAAGGTCTGTGAACCACATCTGCAGCTGAAATGGAGGCTCTCTGGACCCTTTAGAAGGTCAGTGGCGATGGGGTGGGGTGGCTGGACTGCTGGGTATGGGTGGGTGGGATTCATTTGTCTGTTCCAGGATATAGAATCTGGGAGGAAGTGGTTTTCTACAGCCCTGGTGTCACTTGCCCTGGGGGACAGTTAGCCTGGCCCCAGGCTAGTGGCTTCAGCTTTGCTCTAGTTGGAGACTTTTCTTTCTATCCAGGAGGAGAAAAAAAAGTATTTGGTGGATGTGTGGCTACACATGCAGACATACACACCACGCCCACCCCCCATCTAATAGGGTGCCTGGCACTCGGTACTGGAATGGTGTGGATTCTTGCTCTGAAAGGGGCTTGAGTCCAGTTCTCCTCTTGGAGATTTTAAGTAACTTGTTACTTTGTTATTAAGTACTTGTTATTTAAGTAACTATTGATTTTAAATAATTTGTTCAGATGACAGTATTAGCTGCCCTGTGGTTTCTATGTGTGTGATTTTACCCCTGTAATCTCATTCAATCCTCACAGTAGTCTTAGGTGTTGGCCCTGCCAACAAATAGGGCGTTGGTCCTGTTTTACAACTGGGGAAATTGAGGCACAGGGATGTTAGGCGACTCCTTCAAGGTCACAGAAGCCACGAGTAGTGGAATCAGGATTTGACCCCAAACCTCTCTGACACCAGAGCCCACAGTTTTCTTCCCTGGTCTGCGGTGAAATTGGTGCTGCTTTCTAGTGACAGTTTGCTTCACTTCCAGGTGATTATCCTGGGACCAGGTGCTGCTTTCTTTTTCTCTTTCAAATATTTACTTGACTGCGCTGGATCTTCACTGTGGCGTGCAGGATCTAGTTCCCTGACCAGGGATCGAACCCGGGATCCCTGTGTTGGGAGCACAGAGTCTTAGCCACTGGACCGCCAGGGAAATTCCACTGCTTTATTTTTCTTCAACCATCGGGGCACCTGTCTTGTCAAGAAGGTGGTGGAGTGCCTCCCACACCAACGGTCCCTTTGACTTTAGACAGCATTCAAGTGAGGACAAGGACGTGCTCATTCAACCTGAGATGTCTGTTGAGTGCATCCTGTCTGTCAGGGCCACAATGGGAAGAGACAGGTGAAGGTCTGCTTCCATGGAGCTGACATCCTGTTGGGAGTGGTCATCTACCCAGAGAGGGGTTCTCAGCCTCAGCTCTAGTGGTGTTAGGGGCCAGATTATTCTTTGCGGTGGGAGGGGGTTTATCCTGCTTATTGTGGGGGCTTAGCAGCATCCCTGGTCTCCACCCACCAGATGCCAGCCGCTTGCCTCCCAGTCCTGACAACCAAAACTGTCCCCTCGGGACACTGGCCTCGTTGAGAGGCGTCTGCGTACCAGGATTACCTGACCTGCAGAGGCCCTGGGAGGCTGCACACATCTAAGCACACAAACAGAGAAGGGGTGACTCACAGGCCCTGGGGGCCACCCTGGTATACCACCTAAACCACAGGTGATTTACTTTGGTGTCTAAGTGTTAGTCGCTCAGTCATGCCTGACTCTTTGCGACCGCGTGGACTGCAGCCCACCAGGCTCCTCTGTCCATGAGATTTTCCAGGCAAGGATACTGGAGTGGGTTGCCATTTCCTTCTCCAGGGGATCTTCCCAACCCAGGGATCGAATCTGGGTCTCCTGCACTGCAGGCGGATTCTTTACCGACTGAGCTACAAGGGAAGCTCAGTGTCTGGTGTCTAGTGTCACTTTGGTGTCTAGTATGAGTCTAAGAATCTCACTCAGTTTTTGCCCCCCAGACAGTAAACACAGTTTCTCCCCCTTGGCACTTAGGACACTGAGACCAGATCATTCTTGGAGAGAGTGGGAGTGGGCTGTCCTGGACACCCTAGGGTGACAAGTAGCATCCTAGACCCCGCCCACTGGGTGTCGGTAACCGCCCCCCCATCAGAACAACAAAAAATATCAACAGACATCACCAAAGATGCCCTGGGCAAGGGTGGAGGGCAGAAATTTCTCTCACTGAGAACTGCTGTCTTAGAATGAGTGCCTGCAGAAATGCCCAGGCATTGAGATGGGGCTGACAGGGTAGCACTCTGGACTGAGTGCCAGGAATGACCCCTGAACAGCTGGTACTGGGACCCAAAGGACAAGAGGGAGCAGGTCTCACAAAAAGCAGGGCAGGGGTGTTCTAGGCAGAGGGGCTGTGGAGTGCAAAATCCTGGAGGTGGGCTTGTCTGTGTGTTTAGGGAGGTTAAGGCCAGTGTGGTTGGAGATGGTGGTCAAGATCTGGGAGGAGTGGGGTTGGGACAGCCATCGGGGAGCAACCGCAGTGGGGAATGTGGGTTTATTTGATTCCCCAAAAGTGCTGTGGGTGGTATCTCCCTAGTCATGTGAAACTCGCATCTTCTCAGGACTCTTAGCTGGGGAGAACTGCCCGCTTCCTGGCAAACATCTGGATAGGCCTTCAGATTTCTTAACATCTGCCCCATGAGAGGGACTTCCCTGGTGGTGCAGTGATAAAGAATCCCCCTGTATATGCAGGAGATGCAAAGACACAGGTTTGATCCCTGGGTCGGGAAGATGCCCTGGAGAAGGAAAATGGCAGCCCTCTCCAGTATTCTTACCTGAAAATCCCATGGACAGAGGAGCCTGGCGGGCTACAGTCCATGGGGTGGCAAAGAGTCAGACACGACTGAGCACGAGAAGGCCCTTGGCGTTGAGTGTTCCTTGCAAACCAGAGGGCTGCCTTTGGTTTTTCTGGGGTTTTTTTTGGTCACCCCATATGGCATGTGGGATCTTAGTTCCCTGACTGGGGATCAAACTTGAGCCCACTGTATAGCCGAGAAAGTCCCGGGAGGGCTGCGTTTGAAGGGGAGTGAGGCCTCACCCCTCCACACTGCCAGAGCTGCAGCCCTGTGGTCTGCCCCCTCGCAGGCTCCCCCACCTCGAGGTCAGTCAAGTGGTTAATGCGGAAGGTTAAGAAGCTGCGGCTGGACAACGTGAACACAGGACATTGGAGAAGGTAAGGGGTGCTTGGGGATCCCTGGTCGGTGGTGACATCGCAGAGGTTCCCAAATTTCTAATCGAATCATAGGTCTGGAGGGTCTAAGACAAACTGGCTGTTCCCAGCTTTCTGGTTTTCCCCACAGTGTGCTTCTGGCTCTTCTGTGAGGGCAGCAGTGTGGGCTGGCAGGGTTACTCAGCCATAGCATTTAAAAAATAGATTTTTATTTATTTATCTGGCCATGCCGGGTCTTAGTTGTGGCCTTCAAACTCTTAGTTGCGGCATGAGGGATATAGTTCCCTGACCAAGGATCGACTCGGGCCCCCTCCATTGGGAATGTGGAAGTTCTAGCCTTGATATTTTCTCCACTGGGCTAGGTCCTTCAGTGCTTGCCCTGGCATTGCAGGAGTGGAGCATCCACCCCCACCCCCAGTCATGACAACCCCAAGTGTCCCCAGACATCACCCAGTGTCCCCTGGGGAGGGGATTGAGAACCACTGGCCAGATGGTCAGGATGTGGGCTTGGGGCTCCTGCCCTTTCTTGTGGGGAAGGTTGGGTGGGCCACTTGACCTCAGAACCTGCTTTCCAGTCACCTTTAGGGAAGAGCCCAGAACTCACTTCCCAAGGTTTCAGTGAGGATCAAATACAATTATCCTCACAAGGCTCAGTCACTCATCTGTTCTCCGTGTGGGGCCTGACACGAGAGGAAGGGACCATGAAAATTCCTCAGCTGAGCCGATCTCTGTCAGTATCAGTTTTCTGATCTGCAGCTGCTGCTGCTGCTGCTAAGTCGCTTCAGTCGTGTCCGACTCTTGTGCAACCCCATAGATGGCAGCCCACCAGGCTCCCCTGTCCCTGGGATTCTGCAGGCAAGAACACTGGAGTGGGTTGCCACTTCCTTCTCCAATGCATGAAAGTGAAAGTGAAGTCCCTCAGTCGTGTCCGACTCCCAGCAACCCCATGGACTGCAGCCCACCAGGCTCCTCTGTCCATGGGATTTTCCAGGCAAAAGTACTGGAGTGGGTGCCATTGCCTTCTTTTCTGATCTGCAGGCTCACCTGCTTTCCATGAGTGCAAGGATCGGGATGGGGTGGGCAGGAAGGGAACAAAAGACGGTTCTGGAAGACAGGGCTGGCATTAAGTGCGTGATTTGTTTCCCAGATGTGACTCTGAGCTTGTGTGGTGCCCGCGCATTCGGGCGTCAGTTCCCAATGGGGTTGGAGTCTCCTCTCTCCTGTGCACCAGGTCTGGGGCGGGCATGGGCTGGGCTGCTCATGGACTGGTAGAAGCTGAAGGCCTGGGCGGTGCTGGGGGTGGCCCTCATAGAGTGGAGGATGGCCTGCTATTCCAGGGGAGCCCCCAGCAGGAGGGGTGCTGTGAGGTCCCTAGGCTGCTCCCAGGCGTTTCTAAGCGTGGTGGCCGCGGCCCCCACCTCCCTTCGCCTGGCCCCTCCTGCCTTCTTGCCTCCGCCTGCTTGCCTCATCACCTGGGACTCTGGCTGATAACCCGGGGGCAGGTGGTCCCAGCTTGAGAGGCTCTGGGCGCTACAGAGCCCACACGGCCCCGGCACTGTTGGCAACAAGCTCACATCTCAGAAGCCGAGCGGGCCTTGACAGCGACCCTGCTGGCAGGTCCTGACCTGGGTGCTGGTGGTGGGTGGTATGGGCTGTGGGCCGTCCTATCGATTGGCAGAAGGAAGGCGTAGGTGGGTCTGACCTAGGTGGCTTGGAATCCGCTTTCATTTCCCCAGCTGTGTAAACTCTTGACTCAAGAAGCCGAGCCCCAGCTGGCGCTGAATGAGGCAGGGCCGGCACAGGCTTGCTTCCCGAGGACTGCATTCTGTTCACCTGTTCCCCTCTCCAAGCCTCTCTTTCTGCCCCTGGGGAGGAGAGAGGCGAGCTGAGGGCCAGGGCCCAGCAGCAAGTGTTGGCCTGCCTGCGAGCTTGGGCTGCCCAGCCACGTCTAGAAGGTTCCTAGAAGGTCCTCCCAATGTTTCATTTCGTTTCTCATCTCCTGGATCGTGTTTTTGCTTCCTGGGCTCTCTGCACTGATCGGAGGCAAGATCATTTTTATTTTCCTTTGCTGTGGACATAAGCCATGAGATTCCATGAGGGTTTTTGCCAGGCTTACTTTCTGCCTCTGGGGTTCCCCATGGGAGCACCCGAGGCCAGTTTGTTTTTCTGCTGTGATCGCAGCTGGAATTGTGGTGGCAGCGTGGTGGGGGGGTGGGGGCGGGGCTTGGTGGTTAGGGGACTTGCCCTGACTTGGTTTTCTGAGCTTGTTGCCAACAGTGCCGGGGCCGCGTGGGCTCTGTAGCGCCCAGCTGGTCCTGGCCCGGCCCCTTCCCAGCCCTGCCTGTGGCCCCTGCTGCCCTCGAGGTGAACCGCAGCTCTGTGGCAGGCCAGGACAGGCCATGGGTGCCCCTCAGCAAGGGTGCCATCCTGCCAGGGTTTGCTTTATTTGACCCGAGGGCCCCAAAGGCTCTGATGGTCTGTGGTCCATGTCTTCAGAGCCAGCGTGGGGGCAGCTGAAGTGTTTGGGGTGGCAGGCCATGTCAGTTTGTTGCCCCTCCCCCAGCTCAGCTGGGTCAGAAAGGACCAAGCAGGGGCCCAGTTGGAAAGAGGAGTCTTAAGATCAGCCTACAGTGGGTGGTCAGCAGCCATGGGTGCCTCCCCGTGTCTCTTTCTCCTGTCGCCTCTCACAGCGGGCAGGGATCTTGTACTAGTAAGGGGCAAAGCCTTCTGGAAGTCTTAAGGCCCCCACGTGAAGGTGGAGCCCTAGCTCTGTCCACGACTTCTTGAAAGCCAGTTCCTCCTAAAAGGGAACATGTACGTGTGCCCACAGAGGCACTGATCCCACAGGATGAGGTATCCAGGAGTCTAAGCAAGACCTTTGGCTCTTTGGTACCCTCACAGGAAATCCAAGCTGGCCTGCCCATGTTGGCTGGCCTCACCAGACGACCCTGGCTCTTCTATAATCAGGTCACCAAGGCTGTGTTTAGATTTCCATAAAATAAATATTTGCCTGGCCAGTCTAGTTCAGTCAAGAAGCCCTAGTGCGGGGGGTGGGGAGGGTATTACACAGCAGCAACCTTTCCTGGAGTGGGCGGAGAGAGTGGAGTGGCCTCTGGGGAAGGGGGTGCCTGTCCATCCTCTCACCTGAGGCTCTCTGATGACCAGCAGATGTCTGCCTGGCTCTCTGAGCCCCTCCGGTGAGACGGGACAGCTTCCCCTGCTGGCTGGTGAGCTGATGGCATGGGCCATGAGATTTGCCCACCTGCCCCTTATTCTCAGTTCTTGGGGAATGAGAGAGTGTTTCCCGGCGGAGATCATCACGCTGTGGCTCTCCAAGGAACTCCTCCTGTGCGCCAGGGGCTGTGTGAGGTTCCAGGGACACTGCCGTGGCCAGGACAGACACAGTGTTGGGGGCGGGGGGTGGTCCTGGGCAGGAACAAGCAGGAGATCCGTGAACAGTCACCATGATGAAACACTCTGAGGGTGGAGCAGCCAGGGGGCAAGTGAAAGATAGATGGACAGTTTTGGTCCAGATGGCCATCCACAGCCCTGACAGACAGTTACACTGAGATCTGATTAGAAGCTAGTCCAGTATGGAGTGGGGCAGAGGTGTTCCAGGCAGAAGGCCAGCACAGACAAAGGCTCTGGGGTGGGAAGGAGCCTGGCTTGTTTTTGAAGCTGAGAGAAGGCCTAGATTAATGAAGGTGGGTGAGGTTTGAAGGCCTGGCAGAGGTCAGAAGGCAAAAGCCAGCAAAGGCCATGTGAGTGCTTGGTTTTACCCCAGCTAAGTGTGGGAAACCAAGGAAGGGTTTTAAGTCGCAGGATCAGATTTGCAACATGTGCGAGGTTGAGCTGGGAGACAGTGTCAGTGTTTCAGCCAGGAGGTGCTGGTGGTGGGGGTCTGCGGGTTCCTGGCTTGAAAGAAGTGGAGGAATTTGAGGCATCCTCAGGGGGTGAGGCAGGGTGCCCAGAGGTGGGACCTGACCAGGGGAGTTGGGGGTAGGGGGCGGCTTGTGAGCGGAACTTGGGTGCCACCCTGCTTCTCATCGTCTTCCCGCCTGTCCTTCCCTCCCTCTCCCACCCTCCTTGTAGCTTCTCGCTGAATTCCCAGGGGGCGGAGAGGATGGCCACCGGGTCGCCGACGTCTGAGCGGGGCGACGCGGCGGAGACGGAGGACCCAGCGTCCCGCTTCCAGGTGCAGAAGCACTCGTGGGAGGGGCTCCGCAGCATCATCCACGGTAGCCGCAAGAACTCGGGCCTCGTGGTCAACAAGGCGCCTCACGACTTCCAGTTTGTGCAGAAGACTGACGAGTCAGGCCCCCACTCCCACCGCCTCTACTACCTGGGTAAGGCCCCTGGGCTCCCCGCCCCCACGACACGTTTCCGGGCCAGCTGTTAAGACGTCCTCTCATCCCCAGAGATCAGTGAGTCAGAAGGTCCAGACAGAGGGCTGAGCCTGGGGCAAGCTGTTCTACCAGTGATGTGGTCCCACCCACAGGTGACGGCTATGAACAGTGACAGCCTGGGGCAAGGGTCCCCCAGGGCCTCAGCTGTGTGGTGGCCAGCACAGAGGGCAGTCCTGCCCCATCCATGTAGTAGCAGCTCCAGGTTTGGGCCTGGTAGGTGGGCACAAGGCCCTGAGATTGTTTCCAGTGCCTGTCAGCTAGGCCTGCCCCCTGAGTCACTTCCCAGCGGCCTGGGCTGGGCCGGGGTGGCTGGTGAGCAACGTGACTCCCCACAGTGGAAGCGGAAGGTCACTCCCGTGGAGGCTGCCGGCTCGTGGTGTGTTGAGAAGGACCTTGAGGCTCACAGAGAGGTGGCAAAATTGCATCACCATGGGCGGGTGGTTGGGGGTTTGCTCCCCCAGCCCTGGATTCCCGGATAAGCACGTCAGTTGCTGCTCACTTCCGCCCCCTGGGGTGTGCCTCGATGCAGGGCTTCCTACGTCATCAGCAGTTACTTCTGCGCTTGTGTTCCCCGCTGGCCTTTGGGGCACGGTGTGGCCTCACACACACCTGTGGCCTCGACAGCCGGGCCCCAGCCTGGCTCCTCGGAGGTGGATGACAGATACCTGCTGAACAAATGAATATTGCCTGAGGGTCTTCCAGGCCAAGAAGGAATGGCGCCAGTCATGTTCGTTTGGACACAGCCTGACCCGCGATTGTTGCTCCGAGGCAGGTTTTTAACCCCAGCTCTGAACCTCTGGGGCCGGGTCACCCTCCACATACCTTCAGCCTGACCCCGGTCAGCCCTCAGTCAGTATTGGAGTGAGTGATGGAGCGAACGTACAAGTGAAGGTCATCCCCCACCCCGTGCTGCCCTCACGCCGAGGCCCGTGACAGTGAGTTCAGGGGCTGCGGATGCCCTCCCTCCCTGCGGAGGCCCGCGTGGAGACCAGATGGCAGTTGGGCAGGCGGAGTCAGAGAGAGGAGTGGTCTAGAAGGGTCCGTGCGCGGCAGCCAGCTGTTTTTAGAAATCCAGTTGTGCTGGTGTGCGGCCACACCCGTGGGTGTACAGACCATATCGGGCGGCTTTCAGGCGTAACTGGGACAGAGGTTATGTGGGCTGCACAGCCAAAAATACTTACTGTTTCTGGCCCCTGTGGAAAAAAGTTTGCCAGCTCTAGCCTAGGAGAGATTAGGGCGGGCTTCAGGTTTCATTTACCCCGGGGAGAGGAAAGAGAGAGGACTGAATGTGGCCCAGACTCTGTGACTGTGGCAAGCCACAGCCTCTCTTTCTTTTTCCTGTGGTTCTGTGTTCCCCAGTCCCTCCCCTGTCCTGCATGCAGTCTCACTTGGGTCCCTCGCTCGCTCAAGTTCAAGTTGCCCTCCCAGGTCAAGGTACTTGTAAGAGTGTCCCAGGACAGCTGTGACCACTGACCTGGTGGTTTAAAATGACAGAAGTGTATTTTGTCTCAGTGCTGGAGGCCAGAAGTCTGAAAACAGTTTCTCGGCCAAGAGCCGGGTGTCTGCAGGGCTGGTCATCTTCCTGAGGCTCAAGAGGTTGGGGGATGTGTTCTTTGCCGCTTCCGGCTCTTGGCAGCCGTCGGTATTCCTCGGCTTGTGGCTGCATTGCTGCAGTTTTTGCCTCCCTGGTCACATTACCTTCTCCTCTCCTGTGTGTCTGAAATCTCCCTGCCTCCCTCTTATCAGGCTCATTAGGGCCCCCTGCATAATCCTGCCTGATCTCCCCAGCTCTTTACTATAATCCTAATGGTAAAGGCCCTCTTGCCAGGCAGGTACCATGCTCACCAGCTCCTGGAGTTAGGATCTGGGCGTCTTTGGGAGCCATCATTAAGCCAACCACAGAGCTGCTGAAAGAGCAGAAACGCTCTGAGTTACTCTGAGCCTCATAGTAAAGATGTAGGTGCGTCAGGGACCTCTTCCAGCCCGCCCCGTGCCTCCCGACACTGAAAAGCCTGAGCTAAATGGAGTCCAGGCATCCGCTTCATGTGTTTCTCTCTGCGGCTCTACCCTCACTTCCCACCTGCCTTCTGCTGCCACGCTCCCAGGATCACACGTCTGGTTCCGGCCACCAGCAGAAATGGACCACCTTTCTCTGAATATGACGGGCTTGATGTAGGTCAGATGTCCGCTCCTTTGGTCAGCCTTGGCCTGTGCGTGGGTCTGGGCCTGGGGTCTGCAGAAGGTTCTGAGAGCCCACCCCAGAGGTCTGGGCCAGCTCCAGACAAGGGCTGTAGAGCCACTGAGACCCCGAAACGTGCCTAGAACAGCCTAGAGACATCCTGCTTCTCTTGGGCTAGATCACCCTTGAGCTGATCCAGTCTGTATCACTCAGCACCCTGGGGTGCCCTTGACCTCACATCACGTCCAGGTTCCTGGATCAGGTCTCCCCCAGGCCCCCATGCATTTATAGCTCAGTGCTGGGGGAGTGCTGGTAGTGAGACACTTTTATGGATTGAACAGAAAGGACCTCCCAGGTTGATGGCCAGCCTGCTCGGGTGCCCTGAGCATGTGGCCTGTCCCCCTGTTCCTCCGGGACCCCTACCTCCCTGGCAGGCCCCATCACACCCCTTTGGGAAGTCTCTCTTGGAGCCCAATGCATGTGGGACAGAGCAGAGAAGGGAATGTGCCTGCTGCTGTCCCAGAAGACGGGCTCCGGTTCCAGGGCTCCACTGCTCCTAGTGGGTCGGCTCTTCCCTGCTGCAAATGGGTGTCGCATGTCCAGTGGAGGAGGGCGCGGGGCCCAGATGGCACTGGGAGTCCCTTCAGGCGTAAGGGAGATCTCTCGTGTTCTGGGTCCAGGTCCTGGGCCACCTGACATGCTGGGGGGGCTCTGGGATGGGGCACTGAGATGGTGGAGCCAGTACAAGAAGCGACAGCAGAAGTCAGGGGCCATGCTCAGCCGTCCCAGACCCTCACTGTGCACACAGATCCCCATCAGCACCAGGGCCTGGCAGCTGCCTCAGGGAATGTGCCAGAGCGCGTGTCCCTTTTCATGTCCGTGCTTATTAGTCAGTGGGGAGGGGAGGTGTCTCTGGTGTTCTTTGGTAGGACTGCACCACCAACTTCCTGTCTGGAAGGCTTCGGCTCCCAGAGAGTCTGTGGACCAGGGCTGTTCAGAGTCCACGGCGCTTGGTTGAGAATGGCCACCTACCCCCTCCCAGCTGTCCACTCTGGCCCCCACACTGGACCTTGTTTGTTGTTTAATTGAGAAGTAATTCACGTCCCATCAAATCCCTTCTCTTAAAGGCAGACGGCATGGTGATTTTGGGTACAGTCACAGGATTGTGCAACCATCCTCACTGTCTAGTTCCAGAACATTCCATCACCCAAGGCAATCCCCATCCCCGTGAGTGGTCACTCCCCATCCCAGCCCCCAGCCCCGGCAACCACTGACTTGCTTCCTGTCTCTGGACTTGCCTGTTCTGGACATTTTAGAAGAAAGGAGTCACCCACCACATGATTCCCATCCCCACTTGTCTTGTGAACTTGGGAAGGAAGATGGCCCCATGGGTGGCCCGGGTGGGCGGGTCAAGTCCATGCCTCTAGCTGGGAGTGAGTCTAACTGCAGCAGCTTAGAGCAGCGGTCCCCAATGTTTTTGGCACCAGGGACCAGTTTCATGGAAGACAGTTTTTCCGCCGACTGGAGGTGGGATGGTTTCAGGAAGATTCTCATGAGGAGCTTGTAACCTGGGTTCTTCTCGTGTGCAGTTCACAGTAGGATTTGCTCCTGACAGTAATGCCGCTCATCTGACAGGGGGCAGGGCCTAGGTGGTAACACAAGCAAAAAGGAGCGACTGTAAACACAGATGAGGTTTTGCTCACTAGCGCTCCCCTCCTGATGTGAGGCCTGGTTCCAAACGGGACTAGGGACCCCTGGCTTAAAGTCCTTAGATGTTGAATTGTGAACACTTCCTCACTTGTACATCCAAGTTAGCTTTGCATTTTCACTTCTTTTCCAACTATATTTCATGAACAGACTGTCACGAGTTGAAAATGCAAGTCGCTTGCTGTGTTGAGAAGCTACCTGTAAGAGTTACTGCAGTGGGACGGGTATTACTTGTGAAGCTCTGTTTAGCTCTAGAGGCATCAAACTTGGGGCCCTCAGCCTCCAGTCTTAGAAGTGAGGGTGCGTATGAGGACAGGAGACCAGTACCAAACCCAGTCTTCCTCCTGGAGGAGTTTGGGATTGAAAGGGGTCAAAGAGAGGTGCCCACTCTGTGTGATCTGCTGTTGGTCATGGTGCATTCCTGGGCCACAACCTGCTTCCAGGGAGCCCTGCCCCAGTCCCCCATCTTGGTACCTGGAGAGCTGGGACCCCCACACTCCCCGAGAGAACCGTCTTGTTCCCACTGCTAACATTCTTAACAGCCATCACGCCATTGTCCATCAAGGCAAAGACACCAGGTTGGAAGATGTGTCCTTGCCATATTGGCTGCTGTCTGTGCTGAGCACTATGTATTTCTTTCCTCACTCACCCACATGGAGCTCTCCCCAGGCAGCCACTCTGCTCTACAGATCAGCGGCTCCCAGTCAGGTGCTCCTGCCCCAGGAGATGATGCTCAGTCATGTCTGGGGACATCTTGTGGTTGTCACACTGATGGGGCTCTTGGCATCCAGCAGGTAGGGCCAGGGAGGCTGCTTCACACCCTCCTGTGCCCAGGATGGCCCTGCAGAAGCTGACTGACCTGGAGTCAGCACTGCAGAGGGGGAGGGGCTGGGCCTGAATACACTTCTCCCTGTCATTCTGGAGCTTTGCCCTTCCTCTGATCCAAGACTAATTCCTGGCCTTTGCAAGGGTCCATAGTATAACAGGATACACGACCTGAGCCCAACCTGTGAGGAGTCGGGGATCACTGACCCCCCATTTTTTGTCCTCTTGGGTGCTTTTTGTTCAGTAACCGAGGCTGACATATTTGGCTCTAACATTTCAGGTGGAGGAGCCTGCTGCTCCTGCTGGCCAGTGTAAATTCTATCTATGGATTCTCTGGGGAGGGATGTGCGGCCAAGGGGCTGGAGAAGCAGGAGGAGCTAGCCAGGCCCAGTCCCCAGGAGCTGTGGGGAGTCTGGGTCCTAGGCCTGTCCCACCTGAGGCTCTCCTCTAGCGCTGGGCTAGGCTAGAGTTGGCAAGGGCAGCCACTCTGCTTTTCTTTCCCCCACAAGGGATGCCTTATGGCAGCCGAGAGAACTCCCTCCTCTACTCCGAGATCCCCAGGAAGGTCCGCAAGGAGGCGCTGCTGCTCCTGTCGTGGAAGCAGATGCTGGATCACTTCCAGGTGAGCCCCGTGATTGAGTCGGGCCCTCCCCCTGGCTGAGGCGGGCAGGTGCACTTGGCCTCTGAGGGGTCCCAGCCTTCCCCGCCAGGAGGAGTGCCCGGCCCTGGACACCTACCCTACGCCCGCCCTCCCCTTCCCCCGGGGCGCCCGAACTGCAGCGCAGGCTTGTGATGACAGTGCCGGCTGGAAGCACCTCTCCCTTTAAAAGCCTCATCAAAAGCGTGAGAATAACTTGGGCTTGAGGCCCTTTTATAGACGTTTAGCTAATGACCCATGTGGTCCAAGTCACCTCGCTTCCAAAGAGGATGTGGCTGGTGAGCAGGGAGAGTGCCGTTTGTACTGGTTGACATTGACTGCTTTTGGATCATAAATATATGACAGTACTCCAGGGAGAGGACCCATGCAGCCCTCTTCCCTTTGCTTGTTGCCTGTCCTGGACAGAAGTTGCCAGGCTCACCAACTCCTATTTGCATGGCTTTCCTTGCAGCGGGGGAGGGGGTGTGTGTGTGTTCATTTTGCTTTGGATTCTGCTCTTTAAAAACACATTTCTGGGATCTCCCTTCTGCGGTCTAGTGGTTAGGACTCCACGCTTCCACTGCAGGGGGCAAAGGGTCGATATCTAGTTGGGGGACTAAGATCCTGCACACCTCGCAGCATGGCCAGAGAAAAAGAAATTTAAAAAATAAAAATGTGTTTCTTCCTTTTAATGTTTCTCTGAATTCCCATGTGGTGTTCAGAATTCTCCATGGGGCAGCTGCATGGTGTCCCCCATAGAGCACCTGCTCACCTGCCTGCTGCCCTCCCACCCCAGGTCAGGCATCTGGGTGGTCCTGAATCTGCCCGTCCCTTCCCCTGCACAGAGTGGGAACATGTGGTGGTGGGTGGAACTAGCTCAAATGTTCTCACAGGAAGGGGCTGTGATCCAGGACAGAGGGTGGGGGTCTGTAGGGTGGCACTGGTTGGGGGCCAGGCCCTATCTGTCTGGGAGAGAGTTGGTGGGGAAAGGGGGCCGGGGCCTCGGCTGCTGACACTGATGTCCCCCTTGTGTCCTCAGGCCACGCCGCACCACGGGGTCTACTCCCGGGAGGAGGAACTGCTGCGGGAGCGGAAACGCCTGGGCGTCTTCGGCATCACCTCCTACGACTTCCACAGCGAGAGCGGCCTCTTCCTTTTCCAGGCCAGCAATAGCCTCTTCCACTGCCGGGATGGCGGCAAGAATGGCTTCATGGTGAGCCGTGCTCGCTTGTGGGGAGGGCGTTGGGGGGACGGCGGCAGGAATGGCTTCGTGGTGAGCCATGCTCGCTGGTGGGGAGGGCGTTGGGGGGGACGGCGGCAGGAATGGCTTCATGGTGAGCCGTGCTCGCTGGTGGGGAGGGCGTTGGGGGGGACGGCGGCAGGAATGGCTTCATGGTGAGCCGCACTTGCTGGTGGGGAGGGCGGGGGAATGGCTGGGGCCTCCTGCCCCACTGAGCCAGGCCTCTCTGTCTGCAGGTGTCCCCCATGAAGCCCCTGGAGATCAAGACCCAGTGTTCGGGGCCACGGATGGACCCTAAGATCTGTCCTGCCGACCCTGCCTTCTTCTCCTTTATCAACAACAGCGACTTGTGGGTGGCCAACATTGAGACGGGCGAGGAGCGGAGGCTGACCTTCTGCCACAAGGGTGAGGCCGGGCGGGCGGTGGGGAGGGGGACGCGGGGGCGATGGAACACCACCACCACTACCTACCAGCCCCCTCCCTGTGCCCCTGTGTGGAGGGTGGGGCGGATGGGAACCCGCTGTCCCTTGTGGTCAGTCCCCACAGCCACCATTCCAGCTTCTGCTGGAGACCCTTGCCCCACCATGCACCCCCACCAGACCACGAGCACCTGCTCAGAGCCTGGTCTCCCAGCCACCACAACTCCCCACCCCACCCCCACAGTAATCCCACAGAGTCCTGCTGCCTGGCTTTCCTCTGTGTGAATCACCCAGGCCATGGGGGCCTGGCCTGCCCGCTAGATGCTGCCCATCTCAGCCTTCGTAGCCCTGCCCCTCTGTCCTCCACGCTTCCAGCCCAGAGCTCACCAGACCCGGGCTTGCCTCAGGCCCCTGCCTGCCCCGGGTGATGTCACCCCTGTGCAGAAGCCGGTGGAAATCTGAGGGCTGTGGCTGCTCCTGCCTACCATCCTGCCCCAGGGCCTGGTGCCCTCTCGATAAGCCTGAGCCGCTCAGCTGGGGTGCCTGGGACACTGACCATGTGCTGAGACGTTGTTAGCTGTCACAGCGGGGCAAGGATGTTCCTGGCATGGAGTGGGTGGGGTGGCGATACTGCTCTATATCCCATGGCGCCCAGGATGGCCCCCAACATCAGCAGTGCCAGGAGAGCAGCCCTCCTCTGAACCAGACCCTCATCTCCCACCTGGCTGTGTCCCCTCCAGGCTTGTCCAGTGTCCTCGATGACCCCAAGTCTGCGGGTGTGGCCACCTTTGTCATCCAGGAGGAATTTGACCGCTTCACTGGCTACTGGTGGTGCCCCACAGCCTCCTGGGAGGGTAAGCGCCTCTGGTTTAAACACACTTGTGCAAGGGACTTCCCTGTGATCCGGGGGTTGAGCCTCTGTGCTTCCACTGCGGGGGCTGCGGGTTTGATCCCTGGCTGGGGAACTAAGATCCTTCATGCTGCAAGGTGCTGCAAAAAATAAGTAAATAAACACACTTCTACAAATGCTTTTCTATTAACAGAAGCACAGTATACGTGCTAATCTACCCTTCACGCTTTTCATTTAATATTAGCCTTGGCCAGCTTGCTGTTGACACTCAGGCCGCTGTTACAGAATACCACAGCCAGGCAGCTTATAAACAATGGATATTTATTTCTCACTGTTGCAGGGCCTGGGAGTCCACGACCAAGGCAGATTTGTTGTCTGGTGAAGGACTTTCCCTGGCTCCCGGGTGCCGTCTTATCTCCCTATCCTCACGTGCTGAAGGGGCAGGGAGTTTTCTGGGGTCTCCTTTTTGTAAGGGTACTGATCCCCTTCATGAGGGCTCCACCCTCATGACTGGATCACGTCCCGAAGGCCCTACTTCCCAGTACATCACACTGAGTAGTGGGGAGCTAGGATCTGCCATTTGAATTCTGGGGGGATGCACACATTTAGTCCGTTGTAATCAGAACACAGAGAATTGGTCCTCTACCTGTGGATGTCTTGAGTGTCTAGAGAGTAGCCCCACTAGCTGAAACTTGAGAAAGCCCATTTGTAGCAGTAAAGACCCATCACAGCTATAAATTAATTTAAAATAAAAAGAGGAAAGAAGAGAAAATCCCGCCTTGGAGAAATTCCCAGCTGGAAGAGAGGTGAATTGAAGCTACATGCACCTGGAAGTTTGATGGGTTTTGTCAGCGAGTTAGGAAGAAGCCGGAGCAGTGGGCCCTTTTGTATCTGTGTTTCTTTGCGCTGCCTAAGGCCAGGATGTGTCACCTCTTCCTTGTTCAGCAGAGCACAGTCTGTCTTCTGAGTGAGGGAACAGTCATTTCCGGGGCCTGTGAGTAGTGTCAGACCCTCCACAGCATAAGCAGAACTGGCCCAGGCCTCCGCTGCCCAGAGTCCCTCTGACCTGAGTGCCAGTGGGCATGGGGCCACAAAACCCAGGATCCTGGGGACCAGGTATTGGTGTCTACCGCCGTAGCCGTGCACCACCCCATCGGCCATCCACTCCCACCTTTACATCAGCTCACCTTTTCCTTAAGTTGATTTGTAAAGAAAGCTTTATGGTCCAACCATGAATACAAGATCGGCCTGAAAATTGTGCAGTGGGGAGAAACCAGTGCCATACACTCTAGCCAGCACCCAGGTAGAGGTTGAATTGTCAGGGTTGGGTAGGCTGCTGGCACTCCTGAGACCTGGCGGGGATCGGCATGTTTCTGGGGAGGACACTGTCCACACTCCTCCATCTGGTCGGTGATTTTCACCATCACAACACCTGGTGTGCCTGAGGCCCACCAGGGAGAAGGGCTCCAGGTCAGAAGTCAGGGTCGGGTCTGGTCACTCTGCTCATGACTCTGCCTACCAGCAGCCGGTGACTGTCCCACCCTTGAACTTCATGGTCTGTAAAATGAGGTCTCCTCCCCTTATCCCTGTGGGCATGGAGGTGGGCTTCTTCTCTCTGGGGGGCTGTGGTCTCCTGAGCTTTCATGACAACCACAGATGTCTCCAGACATAGCATAAGTCCCTTGGGGACACAGATTGACCCCTGCTGTTATCCACTGGCCTTGATGACATCAGCGTTCTTACTCTGCTATTCTCAGCAGCTCAGAACCCCTCAGATAAAGCCCCCCATATGCAGGAGCCCAGGGGCACTCACTCTGCTTGCTGTAACCAGCACCCTACAGAGCAGATGTGGAGATCTGCAGGCCAAGTGGGGCTTAACCACATTTGACGGATGTTGTTGGTCCACCCTAGCGAGTTAGACGAGGGTATAACATGCAGAGGGGACCCTTCTCAGCAACTGAGAAAGCAGTGGCTGTGGGCTCCGTCCCCTTGACCTTGGCACTGGCAGCCCCCATGCCGCTTGCTAAGCCAGCAGCTCCTGGCTACTCGCTTCCTTCTTGTGACAATGTTCATGTCACCCTTTCTTGCCCCAGCCCTGAGTGCTGGTCTGCTTGGGTGGGTGTGACCAAGTCCCACAGATGGGGCAGCTTGGACATCACAGCTTGGAGACTGGATATCCTAGGTGGAGGCATTGGCAACTTTGGGTGTCTGGGCCCCACCGTGGAGGGGCAGAGTCCTGTGTGGGCAGGGGTGGGGGACAGCAGGGGAATGCCTGGCACCCTCAGCAGGTACCGCGCTCCTTCCCAGGGTCAGAAGGCTACAAGACACTGCGGATCCTGTACGAGGAAGTGGATGAGTCTGAGGTGGAGATCATCCACGTGCCCTCCCCTGCACTGGAGGAAAGGAAGACGGACTCCTACCGGTACCCCCGGACAGGTGAGGGCCTGGGATAGGTCAGGGCCCAGGATAGGTCAGGGCAGCTCGGAGATGTCTGAAGCCTCTTGGAACATGGTAAGGCACCAACCAGGATGGGCCCACAGGACCCAGGCAGGGATAGACCCAGAGAAGCAGGCTGGGCTCGGGAACAACAGCCGGGCCAGCGCCACCATCAGAGGTGACTGGTGTCCTGCCTTGGGGCCCAGGAGACAACGGGAGCCCTGGGGAGGTAGTGGAGGGTGTGGCCCCTCTGACGGCGTTGGGGACGCTCACTGCCTGTGAGAGTACAGAGTTTGCCCCGTGTCTCAAGAGAAGCCAGAAATCTAGACTCACCCATGAAATCTCCCAATTTATTTTTTTTAATGTGGACCATTTTTAAAGTTTTTATTGAATTTTTTTATAACATTGCTTCTGTTTTATATTTCAGTTTTTGGCCAAGAGGCTTGTGGGATCTTAGCCCCCCAACCAGGGATTGAACCTGCACCCCCTGCATTGGAAGCTCCGAGTCTTAACCACTGAACCCAGAAATCTACCAGTTCTTAAACATGTCTCAAATTATTTAAAAATACTTTTAGGAGGACTTCCCTGGCGTCCAGTGGTTAAGACTTTGCCTTCTAATGCAAGGGGGTGCAGGTTCGATCCCTGGTTGGAGAGCTAAGATCCCACATGCCATGCTAGGCGCAGTCACACAATTTTAAAAAAGAAAAACGAACTTGGTGAGCCATACAAGATACTCATGCAGGCCAGGTTTAGCATCTTCGGGGCCCCCGTGGAAGCCTCTGATAGACTTGTTCCTGCCGACTGTGGGCCGTGCTAGGCAGAGCCTTCCTGGGGAAACTTCCAGGCCCTGGTATGAATGGGGAGGTCAGTCTTTCCCTTCCATTGCTGGAAAGGTGAGGAAGCAGAGCTCCAAGATATCACCTGCCAGAGTGCTAGAGCCATGAGGCCAGAGCTGAGACATGTCATAGGAACTGAATCCTGCCCTGGAGAGCCTGTCTCGGCCGCCCCAGCCTATAGGCTGCCTGCCTCCTGACTGCTGAGCACCAGCTGTCGCCAGACATGGGCCCTGTTTCTGCGTCATGGGTGCTTTCATTAGGGGCATGTGCCGTCTTTACACCCAGCTGCTTTCAGGGTCTCCCAAGGCAGGGAGATGTCTTCCTCCTGTCTTGTGTCCCCCCGTGATCCCCGACCAGCCCAGGTCTGATCTCTGTTCTTACACAGCAAAGATGTAGCCACGTCCCCATTGGGACCATGGTCCAGGCTCACAGTCAGTCCTGCCTGGCGGCCTTTGTTCCCCAGGCCAGAGAGGGTGACACACCCACAGAGGGACCTTTGGACAGTTGGTGCCTTCCCTCCCCCCATGTCAGCTGGGTCACAGCCCGTGAGCATCACCTGAACCCCCTGCTGCCAGCCTCTGCCCCAACTCCTGCTGTCAGCCCTCTTGGTCCACCTGCCAGGTCCACCTCGCTTTCATTTCTGCAGGCAGCAAGAACCCCAAGATTGCCTTGAAACTGGCTGAGTTCCAGACCGACAGTCAGGGCAAGGTAAGTGTGGCCGGGGTGCCTGGAAGAAGTGTCCAGATGAGGAGGGGAAGCCGGGGTCTGAGCTGGGAGATCAGGTGGCCCCTCACCCCCATTTCAGGTCAGGTGCTTCTCTGGCCAACTGAACTCAAAAGAGGCTCCACCCGGAGCCCCGGCTTCCAGGCCGCACCCTTCCACCCATCACCCTAAACCTGGACTCAGACAGCGAGTGGCCCTGAGGTGCGGAGAGGGGACCCCTGTGAGTGAGCTTCGAGCGGAGGCCCTGCAGGGGTTGGGCTGCCCAGAAAGGTAGTGGCTTGCAGAGCTTCTGGAACAGAGAATCCAGGGAGCGGGGGTGCAGTCACCTGGTGGACCTGACCTTAGACCAAGGGTACCCCCGCCCCCGCCTCTGGGCAGTTCCTTATCCGTCACCTCAGCAGATGCATCAGTGTTCTGGGATCCTTCTCTCCATCACCTAGTCAGCCTGGATGGGGGTCATCATCACCCAGGGAGTCACTCTTCAGGATCCATAGCCAGGAGGGCAGAGGAGGCTGTGGGGAGAAGGGTGGGAGGGGGGGATACCCAACTCCACGTGAGGATGTTGGGTGGTGCTCCTCATGGCAGAGATCAGAGCAGGCTGGTGAGCTGGGAAGCCCCTTCGTATTTTAGCCAGAATGGCTTCTTATGTAATGTTTCAGAAAAATGCCTGAGATAAACTACATTTATTTTCACGATCTAGGGGTTGGTTTTGGTTTGGGCACGAGTAGGACCTAACCAACCAAACCCCTTCCCCACTCCTGACCGGAATGTTCTGGTGGATCCTCCAGGGACCTGTGCTAAGCGGCTTTGCCGAGCCCCACCAGCTGTTGCAAATGGTTCCAGGCCCCCCTGAGACGAGCAGGGTCCTGAGATGGCTGGGAGGTTTTGCCCACTAACCCACAGCTGGGGGATGCAGAGGTTGGGGGCACGCCTGAGTGTGGGATGTGCTGGGCCCTGCTGGCCTCTCTCCCATCCACCCTCCCCAGGAGATGCCCCGCTAGCCTTGTGTCACCGCCAGGAAGCCACAGGGACCAGAGGCTTGTCTTGCCCAAGGCCACCTGGCTCTTCAGCAACAGCCATGCCAGAACCCTTGGTTTCCAGTCAACAGGCTGTCATAGCAGAGACCCCTGGGAGGCTTCAGTCTGTCATTTGTTCTGGAGGCTGAAGGCCTGAAACTAAAGTGTTGACAGGGCGGCTTCCTCCAGAGACCTGGCAAAAGACCTGTCCCTGGCTATCCGAGGCCTGGGGATGCCACCTTCTCCCTGCATCATGTCACAAGACGGGATGCGTGGAGCCTGTGTACACATCTCCCCTTTTTATAAGGATACTCATCCTGTGGGTTTGGGCCCCCACACCCCAGTATGACCTCATCTTAACTGATTACATCTGTAACTGCCCTGTTTCCAAGTCAGGCTCCCTCCTTGGGTCCCAGGAGTTAGGGCTTCAGTGTGTGGTTTTGGGGAGTTACAGCGCCTCACAGCAGTGGCAGCACATGGCCAGGCTGGATGGTAACCCATGTCTGTCTGTTCCCCTTTAGATTGTGTCGACGCAGGAGAAGGAGCTGGTGCAGCCATTCAGCTTGCTCTTCCCGAAGGTCGAGTACCTCGCCAGGGCCGGCTGGACCCAGGACGGCAAGTAGTGAGTGTCATCCCTCAGAGTCCAGGATACCCCTCACAGTCACTTCTGTCCTGGGTTGGGGCAGACACACTACACCAGAGCCCCAAAGCACACCCGGGGACCAGACCTGGTCGGCTGCCTATCACCATGCAGCTTGTAAGAATGGCTTTTCCGTTTTCCAGTGATGCGGGGGCCGGGGGTCCAAAGAGGAGTATTTCATCACATGGAAATGATAGGAAAGCCATATTTCAGTGTCCAGAGATAAAGCTTTATTGGCACATGGCCACACCTCTGTGGCCACTCACCCCACACAGGCAGGGTTGAGTAGTTGAGAAAGGAACAGTGGCCCGTGATGAGGGTATCTGGTCTGTCTTTCTGTTGAGAGTCAACTTTTCCATCTCTGACCCCAACAGATCTTTGTTTACAATACATTGAAGTTGGGACTTCCCTGGTGGTCCAGTGGTTAGGACTCCGCACTTTCACTGCAAGAGGGCAAGGGTTCAATCCCTGGTCTGAGAACTAAGATTCTGCATGCTGTGCATTGCGACAAAAAAAGAAACAAACAGAAAAAAGATTTAAACTAACTGTCCACTTAGAGCAAGATATGAAACAAAGGACAAATAAGGGCTGAAGATTTGGCAGAAGTCGCCTAAGTTCACCAGTGATGCAAGGTGTTTGCAGAACAGCTGGATCGTTCAGTTTTGTCAGCACCCACCCCACCCCCCTCCCCACCACCCCCGTCTCCCTCCTGGGCATGCCTGCCAGCCAGGGAGGCTTTATGTGCTGCGTAGTCACTTGCTTGTGTCCCTGAAGCTGACAGGAGGAGCCATTCTGATCATGCACATGGACGGGCAGGGGGCGTCTGGCCCCAGCTGGCCTGCACCGGGCCCTGAGCTTCCCGTCCTCCCATCTCGCCCTCCAGCGCCTGGGCCATGTTCCTAGACCGGCCCCAGCAGCACCTCCAGCTGGTCCTCCTGCCCCCAGCCCTGTTCATCCCTACCACTGACAACGAGGAGCAGCGGGCAGCCTTCGCCAGGGCTGTGCCCAGGGATGTCCAGCCATACGTGGTATATGAGGAGGTCACCGACGTGTGGATCAATGTAAGAGCTGGGGTGTGCAGGCTCTGTCCTACCGCACCTCCTGGTTTCCCATGTCCCCGCGCCCAGGTCCCCAGCTCCTCAATGTGGAGAAGCCAGCTCAGGAGGGAGGGTTGGCGGGGACCGCCCTCTGGCCTGGCTGTCCAAGCCTCCCCTTTGTCAAAGAGACACAGCCCAAGTTTCCCCCCACCCACTCCTGCCACAGCCCCCACTTATGACATGTCCCCTCTCTGTCCGGACAGGTTCACGACATCTTCTACCCCTTCCCCCAAGCAGAGGGAGAGGACGAGCTCTGCTTCATCCGCGCCAACGAGTGCAAGACTGGCTTCTGCCACCTGTACAAAGTCACCGCTGTCCTGCAGCCCGGCGGCTACGACTGGACCCAGCCCTTCAGCCCTGGGGAAGGTGAGCAAGCCCAACTGATACTTACTCACCACTCTTGCCTGCGGTTCAAGCAGGTGGTTCAGTGCATAGCTTTTTCACGGGTCCCACCCCACAGGGAGTGGGTGTTTATGATTAAGAGACTGGCCTTTCCTAATGCCGTTCCTGGTCTGGAAGGGCTGTCACAGCCACGACTGTTTCTTTTGGCAGCAGGCTTCATCCAGCACCAACTGCATGCCAAGGCCCTTTGTGTACCAAGGCCCTTTGTGTACCATCTGACCCTTTATAGGAGAAGCTGCCCTGCCTTGCACACAGGGAGGGTCACTGTAGAAAGAGACAAGTGTGGACATCTCTGCTGTAGAGGGGAGGCAGGCAGACATCCAGAGACTGTGAAAGGCACCAGGAGGCCTGGAGCACATCAGTGGATAACGTGACACAGGGCAGAGACCTGTAGCAGAGGTGGCCGCACAGTGCTCCAGGCAGAGAGCCCAGCCGGTGCAAAGGCCTTGGGGGGTAGGACCGGGCCTGGTGTGGGGGAGGGACAGTGAGGAGGCCCGTGTGGCTGGTGCAGAGTAGTTGGGGGGCAAGGGAGGGAAGGCCTGGTGTGGTCGGTAGGACCCTCTGGACCGTGAGAAGCATGGGCTTGAACCCAGAAGGCTCAGGAGCTCAGAGTGAGTTGGAGCAAGGCAGGGGAACCAGCAGGCTGTGCCATCACCCAGGCCCGCTGGGGGTCTCGGGGCGGCTTGGTAACAAGAGGCACAGAGGCTATAGAGCCGGAGCAGTGCATCATCGGCAGGGCCACCAGCCCCAGAGGAGGCCTGTGCAACTCGGCTCCCCATGTGGGCCCAGCAGTGAAGGCATCGGGGAAGGTGTGGGGGCAGGCAGTGGTGCACCCACCTCGCGGTGAGTGAGGGGCAGAGGAGTGTCTGTCTCTCCTGGGTCCTCTGGTGATGGCCGCTCAGCCCAGGTCTCTGTTCTGTACACCCTGTGGATCTGTGTGGGGACGTCTGACCCTCCATAGGAGACGTTGACAGTAGTTTGCTTCAGACCCAAGAGAATAGAAAAGACCTGTAACCACTGCTCATAAACTGTTTTTAATATAAAATTTCTAACACATGGCAAGAAACATTACATATTGTTATTTACCTGATAAGAACTCTAAAGCGAGGACTTCCCTGGTGGTCTAGTCGTTGAGAATCTACCTGCCAATGCAGGGGACACAGGTTCAATCCCTGGGTCAGGAGGATTCCACATGCTGCGGAGCAACTAAGCCTGTGTGCCCTGGAGCCCGTACTTCTCAACACAATGAGAAGCCCGCTCACCACAACTAGAGAGGACCCACGTGTAGCAACAAACACCAAGCACGACCAAAAATAAGTAAATAAATGTATAAAAAAGGAGATACCTACCCCCCCCCAAAAAAACCCCCAAAAAACCTACTGTAATTCCACTGAGCCTTTGCTTAGTCCCAGAGTTTAGTCAAGACCTGGTTCCCAACCTGTCCTAACCAGTCACAAGTCCAAGGCCTGGAAGGAGGTGGTTTGGCCCGCAGGGTTCTAAAATTGGGCGCCGTTTTTTTTTTTTGGCCTTATCAGTCTGCATGTGGAATCTTATTAATAGTTCCCTGACAAGGAATCAAATCTACACCGCCTGCAGTGGAAGCTTGGAGTCAGGAGAAGCTCAGAGTCCTAACCACTGGGCAGCCAGGGAAGTCCTGAAAATTGGATGTTTTTGATAAAAATGCCGATCTCAGGTCTGCGTCCCATGCCGGGGGCCCGGCTGTTCCACATGCCTGTCCCCCAGCTGCCTGGGCTTTGCAGTGAGTCCATTTTGTGCTTTGAGTCCGCGTCACAGCTTCCCTGGGCCCCTTTCACCTCTTTTCCTATCCTTCCAGATGAATTTAAATGCCCCATCAAGGAGGAGATCGCACTGACCAGCGGCGAGTGGGAGGTTTTGGCGAGGCACGGCTCCAAGGTACCCGAGTCTCCACACACACCTGTATACATACACGTGCACAGACACACACACACAGTCCTGACCCCTTCAGACCCTTAGACTTGTGGCTTCTCCTCCACCCCCACGCCCCCCACCTGGCCACCTGCTCCTGCTCTGCAACTCAGGGCCATGGGGGCTGCACTTCCCACCAGCAGGAGATCCTGGGTCCGGAAGCAGGGTTGTCTGTGTTTCCTTTGTTGGATCCTGGTGGTTGGGGCCTGGCCCATTCTCCCTGCCACCAGGAGTGTCCACTTGGCCTCCTTTGGCTGCATGAAGATACCTGTGGACAATGGTGGGGCCCACCGTGGAACCACCCTGCATTCATCACTGGGGGCCAGGTCTGCAGAATTCTTGATTTTATGGAGAGACCCCTTAATCAGACATCCTGGAGCCCTCCCGCCCTCCCAGCTTTTATAAAGGTCTCCTGGTCCAAAGACTCAGACAGACCTAAACTGTCCAAGTGCCCAAGAGGAGATGTAGGCCAACCTTTTTAAAGCCCAGAGCTGGGTGGCCTGTGTGCTGCCAAGAGAAGGGGTCTGGGCACTCCTGGGCAGGGGGCAGAGAGGGCATCCATTACAGTGTCAACCTGCACTTCATTTGACCTGACAGCCCCCATTCTAGGCAAGAGCACCCAAGGCACACCCGGGTTAGCGCACAGATGTGCACTGTTTATACGGTAGAAAATAGCAGTCCGACTTGGAATGTAATGTAAGGAATAATGTAAGGCACTGTGCCCATGACAGTGGGACCACAGCTGTCCCTACTGGGTGGCTCTGCTGTGCTTGAGTCTTGCTGGAGGCACCCCTGGGCTCATGGCCTCACTTGGCCCAGCCAGCCAGGCACTAAGACTGGGTTTCCTTGCTGTGACATGTGGCCATCAAACAGCTCCAACCCTCCCATCTCCACAGCAGTATCTCCCTCAGTGCTGTGGACACTCGGGGCAACTGTGGGCACTGTGGGTGTGGAGCAGCCTCCCTGGCCCCCACCCCAGCTGTGATGACCACAGATGTGTCCAGTGGCTGCCAAATGGCCCAGGGTGCGAGTGCCCCAGGTGAGAACCCTGCTTTAAAGTACTTTGAAGGCCTTTAGCAGCTGGCAGACACACAGGACAGTATTAAAATCTTTCTCTCGGGACTTGCTGGGTGGTCCAGTGGTTAGGACTCAGTGCTGTCTCTGCCAGGGCCTGGGTTCAGTCCCTGGTAGGGGAACTAAGATCCCACATGCCCTGCTCATGGCTGGAAAAAAAAAAACAAAACTTTTCTTCGTGGTCAAAGTTTAACCCTCTGCACACCCTATCTTTTTACCTAGAAATTTTCTTTAAAATAAAAAAGCAACATTTTAAGAAAGAAAAAAGGAAAGAATGCCCTTTGCCGTCCCTGCCCACAGCCACATGCTCCACCCTTGTGTCCCGGGTCTTGAGTGGGTCCCTCACCTGCAGACCCTCCTTCCCACCCACACAGCTTCTCGCAGAGTCTTGGTGACAAAACCAGCACACGACTTAACTACAGGTGGTTTGGGATTTTCTGATGACATCCTCCATTTTCAGAAAACCTGCATTTATTTTCCAGTGAGCACATGACAACCACCATATCAGCATTTGTTGTAAAAATTGAACTTCTCTATACGGTCCCCTTCCATCCTCACCCCAGGCCCCCATGACCTGCCTCCGTCCTCAGAAGTGACCACAGTGGGGAATCACTATAGGTCTTTCCTGTTTGCACAGGAACATGAGTATTTTAGAGGGTTTGTAGGGTTGCACGGCTTCTTGTGGCCCCAGGGAGGTGTTCTGTAAAAGTGGAGCCAGCCTGTCTTTAGGACATTCTGGCTGTCAGCTCTCTCATCTGAAGAGCACTTGGGGCATCGCTGTGCCTTCATCTGGAATTTGCCCCTCCACTGCCATCCTTGGGAGCAGTCCCCAGGCACAAAGGCCTGTTCAGAACATCTGCTGCATGGTCAGCCCCGCAAGGCAGTGCCTCTTCCGTCCCCAGAACGAGGTTCTTTCTTCCTCCTCCTGAGGTCACTGCCTGAGAACCACGCCCAGGTCTGATGGGCTTTTCCTCTGGGAAATAGCAGGGCAGGGAGTTAACACTTCTTAACCCTGAGCACTTGGGTCAGAGGGTGGGCTGTCCCCACCAGGGACCAGGACTGGGGGCTGCTGGACCCAGGACAGGCTCTCACTCAGCCTCGGTACCCCCACACTGTAGACCTTCAGTCCCCCTCCGGCGGCTCTGGGCCCGCCTGGAAGGAGCTGTCCAGACTGGGAGTTCTGATTCCAAGTCGGACCAAGGACATGTGGTTAGCCCAGCTCTAGTGGAGTGGGCTTCTTCCCCACGGGATCCAGGACCGTCTCCCAGACAGTTCTCCAGCCGGCGGGCTGAAGCCAGCTCTGGGAGAACGGTCCTCCCTGTTCACAGAACACTGAGCCCTCCCAGGGGGCGGGGAGGGAGGCCCCGGGGGCCATGTCACCAGGAGCCCCCATGCCACCTGCAGATCTGGGTCAATGAGGAGACGAAGCTGGTGTACTTCCAAGGCACGAAGGACACGCCCCTGGAGCATCACCTTTATGTGGTCAGCTACGAGGTGGCCGGCGAGATTGTGCGCCTCACCACGCCCGGCTTCTCCCACAGCTGCTCCATGAGCCAGGTGGGCCCCTCCCCAATGTGCCCTCCCTTGGAACATTCCAGGATATCAGGCAGCAATCTGGAACATGACCACAGGGCCACCCTTGACCCAGACAAGTAGCCAGTGTAGTCTGCTGGCTGTAGGACCAGCAAGATGGGCAGGTCCCTCAGTCAGCACCCAGGGCCCCCCTGGTCAGGGGACAGGCTCTTCTCACCTCTCAGGGTAGGGGTGGTGGTAACAGCAGGGTCACACGAGCAAACACACCACACGGGGTATAGACGGCAGGCAGTTAATGCAGGTGGGGGTGATGGGGGAAGGTGCTGGCACAGCGTGGGTGATGGGAGGCACCCCGCGGTCTCAGCGCCCCATCCCGCCTGCAGAACTTCGACATGTTCATCAGCCACTATAGCAGTGTGGGTACGCCACCCTGCGTGCACGTCTACAAGCTGAGCGGCCCTGACGACGACCCTCTGCACAAGCAGCCCCGGTTCTGGGCCAGCATGATGGAGGCAGCCAGTGAGTAACCCCAGACCCCCGAGACCTTGACCGAGTGCATCGCTGCCCGAGCCCTGGTGAATAACGTGGGTGAGCGCAAGGCAGCAAGTGGCCCAGAGCCCCAAGAACCGATCAAGTGTAACCACAGCCCCGAACTGTCCCGTGGGGCCCCCAAGACAGCCTCAAGTTTCTGTGCTGCTGTCCCAGAGAGAGCACATGCAAAGGGCAGGAGCCGGCTCTGCCAGGTGGAGGGGTCCCTACATAGAGCCAAGTGCACCTGTGCAGAGCAGATGGCCCCTGCCTGGGGTTGGTCACTAGGGGCCTCAGGGAGTGGGAGGCAGCTGGTCAGTTAACCCAGGAGCCTCCAGGGCGGCCAGGCCTCCACCCGGGTGACCTCGGGTTCCAATTCTAGCTGCGGAAGCAAAGGCCAGTCAGTTCAGTTCATCTCTCTTAAATGCTTCATTACCTACTGAGTGGCCCCATGGCAGCCCACGAGATGTAAACAACGCTCTGCAGGGCACCCTGCATGGGGATCACTTACTAATAAGGCTGCCCTCCCCTGCGCAGGGCTGCCCCTTGTAGATTTCCAGGACACCGTAGGACATAAGATCCCTGGGGGTTGTGGGTGTTAACAGGCTTTCCTGTGGCTCAGATGGTAAAGAATCTGCCTGCAATGCAGGAGACCCAGTTTCAGTCCTTGGGTTGGGAAGATCCCCTGGGGAAGGAAATGGCAACACACTCCAGTATTCTTGCCTGGAGAATTCCATGGACAGAGGAACCTGGCAAGCCATAGCCCGTGGGGTCACAAAGAGTCAGATACGACCGAGCGACTAATACTTTCAACACTTTGAATGGGCTGGAAAGCAGTCTCTTACCATCACTGCTCACAGAACATGAGTAAATAAGCAGCCTCCTCCATCTGACAGCACAGTCCTGGAACTTGGCCCTGGTTCACAGATGAGGAAGCTGAGGGAAGAGAGGGGCCTGACAAGGTGCCACCCAGCACTGAACAGGGGCAGCGAAGGGGGCTCAGGCGTCCTGATGCCCAGCCCTGGATGTGCAGGCAGGCCCATGGGGACACTGTTTTCCCCCAAAGCCTAATCTGGCTGTGTTTGTGGGTCACCTCTGTGAGAAGTGGGCAGACTGGCCCCCTGGCCACACCTGACCACGCTCAGTCGTTCCGGCTTCATCTGTGGCTGCTCTGGGCGGCCGCAGCAGAGTCAAGTGCACCCAGCCCTTCGTGGCCACAGGTCCCCCAGCCACAGATTCAGCCAGCCACAGAGCATGCCAAAAGGCAAAACCTGACTTGTGCATGGCAACCATTTACGTAGCACTTACACTGTGTTTACAACTAGTTACGTAGCGTTTGTGTTGTATCAGGTATAATAAGTAACTCAGGTGACTGAAAGCACACGGGAGGGTGTGTGTATGACATCTTATATGAGGGACTTGAGTATCTGCAGCTTTTGGTATTGGGGGGGGGTGCCCTGGACCCAGTCCCCTGAGGATACAGAGGGACAAGTGTGGTGACAACCCAGACACACAGAATGTCTCTTTTGCACGTAAAACCAAAAATACTACCTGGCCTTTTGTAGTAAACACTGTGGACCCCTGGCCTATATCACTGTTGACTCATTTGCCTTTTAAATTGACACCCTGTTTACTTTAAGAAACTTAAAATCTCTTCACCACTGGATTGAAAAGCGAGTGTTGCTTTGCAAAAACAGAGGTAACCATAAAAATCAGAGAGAAGACCCCTCCCCCCACCATAAAATCTATCTTAATCAGATCCCAGAGCTGCTGTCACCTCCAGGGGAGAGGAACTAGTGTCGAGGGCTCCGGAGAGGGTCCCAGACCAGACTGTGGCCTGACCTGAGCAGACACCCAGGGTGCAGGTCACTTCCAGCCTGCAGACTCTGTAACTTCCAGGAAGCACAGAAGACGGGGTGCTTCTGGCCCACCTTCTGGGTTTGGGGGAGTGTGGGTTTGGCCAGACGGGGGCCCCACTCAGATTTGAGCCTGCCTTGGCTCACCCTGGCCCTCAGAGCCACAGCCGCTCTGTCTCCACAGGCTGCCCCCCGGATTACGTGCCTCCAGAAATCTTCCATTTCCACACGCGGTCAGACGTGCGGCTCTACGGCATGATCTACAAGCCCCACGCCGTGCAGCCGGGGAAGAAGCACCCCACTGTTCTCTTTGTGTATGGAGGCCCACAGGTGGGCACGCCCTCCCCCCATACTCCCCCTCTCCACCCAGGGCTTGAGGGGCCCCTCCTAGTGCTGCTTCCCGTCCCCACTGACCACACGGGATTCTTGGGGACCACCTGCTCGCTGCACAGCCTCCTCCCCCGCTCCACCTGCTGATACTCTACATCCCTCTGGGAAGCCCCCAAAACCCCGTCTATGTGTCTGGGCCACCCACCCAGCAGTGACCCACTCTTACCCTTGGTCACCAGCTTGGAGCCCTGGGCCCAGCTCTCTGAGAAGGGGACAGGCCAGGCAGGCAGGTTGGCAAGCAGGTGCATCTAAGACAGTGGTTCTCAGCTGGGGTGGCTGTCCCCCAGGAGACGCTTGGTGACATCTGGGGACATTTGTAGCCATCACAACTGGGGTGGGGGAGCTCCTGGCATCTAGTGGGTGGAGGCTGGAGGTGCTGTCAACACCCTACAGCCAGCAGGACACCACCCGGAACTTGATGAGGCCCGAACATGAATTGTGGTGAAGTAGGGGACCAGCATAAGCCACATTACTTGGGGGATACACCGCCTGGCACCACCAGCCTGCCAGCCTCCCCATCAGCTTCTGTGTCTGTTTCTAGATATAACAGGGGGGTAGAAAGGAGGCAAACGTAGCTGAAGAGAGAGGGGGTAATCCCAGGGAGGGCCTGGGGCAGCGGCCTCCTCTCGGGGCATCCATAGGCTTCATGATGGAGCGCAGGCCTCCTCTTTAGACTCACATCTGCCTTGCCTTCCCCACAGGTACAGCTGGTCAATAACTCCTTCAAAGGAATCAAGTACTTACGGCTCAACACCCTGGCCTCCCTGGGCTATGCTGTGGTCGTGATTGACGGCAGGGGCTCCTGTCAGCGAGGGCTTCGATTTGAAGGGGCTCTGAAAAACCAGATGGTAATGTCTCTTCCCATTCCCTTCTTGTGTGGTGAAAGTGGGGGGACCTGGGGTTTGGGGGCGGCCCTGAAGCATCTTCCTCAAGGACAGTCCTGGCCAGGGTGTCAGTCCTAAGTGGGGCGGCCTATGGAACTAGAGAAATGTCCACTCTGCTGCTCAGCTCTGAGCGGTGCCCCGTGGGGAGACAGATACACATATGCCCCACCTGGTGCCTAATACCCAGATGCAGCCAGGCATGTCAGTATAGGCCCGATCAGCAGGAAGCCCCAAGGGCTACGCCAGACAGGCACTGGTGGCTGTGGAGGTGGTGCTAGCGGTGGTGAGGGTGGTGAGGATGGTGGGGATGGTGGGGTCCTGATGGTGGTGGGGGTGATACTGGTGATGAGGAGGAATTTGATGGTGATAGTGGTGGTGAGGATGGAGGTGGTGGTGGTGGTGGCGGTGGTGGTGATGGTGGTGGGGGTACTGATGGTGGTGGGGGTGATGCTGGTGATGAGGAACTTGATGGTGATAGTGGTGGTGATGAGGATGGAGGTGGTGGTGCTGGTGGTGGTGAAACACCAGCTGTTTGAGTCTTGGCACACACCAGGCCTCTGAATACAGGGCACCTCGCATCTCATTTCATCTTCACACCCACTGTAAAATCTTCATGTTAACCTCATTTTGGGGATGGGGAAACTGAGGCCCAGAGAGGGGATGTGACTGTATCAGAGCCAGCCAGGAGATGGCAGGGCAGGGTTGGTGCCAGGTCTGGCTGACCACCACCCTGAGAGGTTTGCATGGGGCCTGGAGAGAGGGTGACTTCCAGAGAGGGCCTCCTGCGAAGGAAGGGAGACAGTGGGGCATGGGCCTGGGAGGAGGCCACTGAGGGGTACCTGGCCTCATCCCCCAGGGCCAGGTGGAAATCGAGGACCAGGTGGAGGGCTTGCAGTTCGTGGCCGAGAAGTACGGCTTCATTGATCTGAGCCGGGTGGCCATCCACGGCTGGTCTTACGGAGGCTTCCTCTCGCTGATGGGGCTGATCCACAAGCCCCAGGTGTTCAAGGTGGGTCCCGCCCCGCCTTCTCCCCCATCTGCCAGCGCCCCCGTGCCCCTTGGAGCCCGCCCCCCCGGGGGAGGCATCTCGGCAGGGGCCTTGCCACGTGGCTGTTTCTCCCCGCAGCAGCCCCACGGGGCCGAGCCCCCCTCCTCATTGCCCGCCACTGCTGACCCCAGGATGGCGTCCGGCTGCACAAAACCCCGCCAGCAGCTCTCTGTGGGAGGCTGAGCTCGGGACCCCGGCCCCGGACGGGCAGAGGTGGGGCATGGTGTGGAGAGCGTCGGGGGAGGGGCCCCCAGGCCGGCGGCGCTGCCAGGGCGATGAGGAGGAGGAGGCAGGAAGTCAGTGGGCCCAGGGAGGGGCCGAGTCCAGCCTGAGCGCTCGCCCAGCTCACCCACCCTCCCACGACAGTGCACGGTCCACGGGGGAGACACGTCGGAGGGCCCCTCCCCGCCAGCCCCCGTGTGCATGCCCGCTCCTCATGTCCTCCGGGGGAGGCCCCGGGACCACAGGCCAAACGCAGGCTCCCAGGACGTGACCTCTGTGTGTATGTCTCTTTCTCCCGCCACCCCTTCACCCACGGTGGCCCCCAGGTGGCCATCGCAGGCGCCCCGGTCACAGTGTGGATGGCCTATGACACGGGCTACACAGAACGCTACATGGATGTCCCAGAGAACAACCAGCTTGGCTACGAGGCGGGTTCTGTGGCCCTGCACGTGGAGAAGCTGCCCAATGAGTAAGGCCCCTTCCGCCCGCCTGCCCGGTCACCAAGGCCGGCCCTCTACTGAAGCTGAGTTCTCCTGGGGCTGGGTGGGCATGGCTTCCACACCTCCTCTCTGTCTGCGCTGGCGCCCCCTCCTCTTCCTCTATCCTCCCTCCCTCACCGCTCCTCACAGAAAGCAGGCCTCCAGGTCCTCTTGGACCAAGGAGAGAGGGAAGCCCCCCAGCCCTGCCCCCAGAAACATGGAGAGGAAGATCTACAGTGACACTGCTTTGGACACCCTGGCACCCCTCACCTCCTAAGCACGTGGCCTGCTGTGGGCCCCGTGTGTTGGTCTTGAACCCTAACCGCCTCTGTCTTGCGGGTTCTGCCTCAGAACCCACGTCCACAATGGTTGTAAAACCTACGTGTGTTGGCCCAGCTGTGATATTCCATGTGTGCTTTGGGCACTGGTTTCTGATTCTCCCATTGGAAAGAAAATGGCAGGGCCATTTCTCATGTGCCTTTTGTCTGGTGAACGTCCACCCTGGCCCCACCTTTAGTACCAAGGTTGTTGTCCCAGACTGACCCCGTCCTGGCCTCTCTCCCTGCGAGGCCATTCTCTTCAGTCTAGAGGGTGACCTGGACTCCAGGGGCTGCCATGGTGCAGCCAAGCTCAGAACCCACAGCTCTGCAGCCACTTCCATTCACTTTTGCATTCATCTCAGTTCACTGGAATAATAAAAGACAGAAGCTTGGTGGTTGCCAGGGGCTGGGAGCAACTGCTCATGGGCATAGAGTTTGCTTCAGAGTGATGGAAATGTTCTGTAACTTAGGATCCACGTGATGGCTACATGACATTATGAATGCACCAAATGCCCCTGAATTGTTCCCTTTAAAATGAGTGAATTTTAAATCATGTGTCACCTTAGTAAGCTATTTTTATGTCAAAATTTCAAAAGGAATCAACCTCCACCACCCATGCCACATGTCAAGTACTTGGTAGCCACTGGTGGTGTTGGGTGGGGCAGGCCTAGCACATTCCAGAAGCTTCTGGGACCTCAGGGCATTCCAGGTACCACCAGCCACACCCTCCCCTCCTGGCCAGGCATTTCCCAGACATGCCAGTCACACCAGATCATTGGGTTGCTCCACCATCTGCTGCCAAGTTGCTGCTGCTGCCTCCTCACTGCCATGGGGCAGGGTGGGAGAAGGGGGTTCAGCCTCAGACCCTCACCCCAACCTTGTCTTCCAGGCCCAACCGCCTGCTCATCCTGCACGGCTTCCTGGATGAGAACGTGCACTTTTTCCATACAAATTTCCTCGTCTCCCAGCTGATCCGCGCAGGAAAGCCTTACCAGCTCCAGGTGAGTGGCTCCTCCCAGGAGCTCCCAGGGTGGGCAGCAGCGTGGATGGGGAGGGGGGCAGTAGGGGGAACCCATGTCCCTGTCCCCATCCTCACATCTGACTGCCTGGCTCCTCAGGGTAATTGGTAATTACCCTGGCTCTCTGGGTCCCCGAGTCCATTCAGTAGATGTCTCGCGGTCCACTCCGCCCTCTGCTGGCCACCTCTGGGAACTTGGGGGAGCACACGCGTTATTTTAAACCAAGCAGCTTGCTTTGAAGTTCAGAACCCCACCCAGAAAGTATGAGGCTTGGTGGTGGCGGGGTGGGGGAGGGGTTACCTTGAACAGGGGTTGGAGAGGAATTCCCTGAGGAGGTGACATTTAAGGATGCTAATGAGTGGGGACTCAGCTAGGCCTAGGGGTCGGCTGTGGAGGACACTAGACACAGGAAATTAGTGAAAGGGAGCAGCTCAGCGACAAGAAACCAGCGTGGTTGCAGCCAGCAGAAGAGTTGAGGACCAGGGCCAGGTGACGAGGCAGGTGGGCCCTCCGGTGGTGGGCGGGGCTTAAGCAGTAAGGGCGGGGTCTCAGGCGGGGGCGGGCCCTCTCGAGAGGGTGGGGCTTCGGTGGTAAGGGTGGGGCTTTTGTGGTAAAGGGCCCGGCTTTGGGAGTGGGTCTCAGGGGAGGGCTGTATTTTTTCCTAAGGGTGAGGAAAAGTCCGTCATCTTTCAGGCAGCCATGTAGACATGCCCATGGGACATGCACCAGTCAGTTGTCCCAGCAGGAAAGGGGCCGGGAGTGGGGAGCGAGAGGCTTGGTGGACTCCAGGGGCGGGATGTGGTCGGGGGGTTGGTTGGGGGAGGCCTGATGCTGGAGGTAAGAAGGACAGATTTGATTACCTGCTGCTGCCACGCAGTCTTTCTGCTTCCTGGACGCCTTCACGTGCTCAGTCCTGTCAGGGGAGGACACGTTGCCATTCAACAGATGGAAACGCTGAGGGTCGCCGGGCAGGAGGGACAGGCCTCAGGGATCTATGGCTGCGCATGCGCGGGCCGACAGGGCAGGGGGGCGGCGGGGCTCCCACAGGATGAAGAGCTGTTGGGAGCAGCCCCGCCCCGGCCTCACATGCACCCCCAGCACAGGCCAGCGGCAGCTGCGCTTCAGAGCTGAGGAGTCAGGCAGGGCCAGGGTGGATCCTCAAGTGTCCCTTCTGAGCCTGAAGGCCTGAGTCTCCTGGTTGGGGTAGCCCCTCTCTCCCTGAGTGACCACAGGTGGCAGGTCCTTTAACCTTGGGCCTGGTCTCCTTATCTATGAAATGGGCTTGATAACCCCTGCCTCTGAGAGGTGTTGAGGGTCAAATGAGTGCTCTCAGGAAAAACATTTGGCACATGGGGGCCTGGAGACTTGTGCCTCTGCCTCCCAGGGGAAGTTGAAAGTGAGACAGGATGCTCCCTTGGGGGGTGGGAGAGGGGGGATGGAGCTCACCCACTTTCTGCTTCAGACACCCAGAAACACTTGGCCTGGAGGCTGACAGGCCAAACTTGTTCCCACGTCACATTGTTGCCACAGACCAGGCCCGCGACCGGGGGTTGGGAGCGTAGTGGGGAACCAGATGAGCTTCTCCTTGCCCTCACAGCCCAGGAGGAGGAAGTGACCAGGCACCCAGGACCCAGGGTGGCGTAGAGGGGTGGGTGTCTGTCCCAGGGCGTGCCACTGCCCCGGGCCCTGAAAGAGTGGGACCTATGAAGCTGTGGGAGCAGTAGGATCCAGGAATCCAGGTCTTGATCTCAGCCTGGCAACTCCTCTGAGCTAGGGACAGTATGATGAGACTTGTGACTCATCCAGGATGGATTACTAAGGCAAAGGTAGAGGAGGGGAGATCTCTGAGCAGTTAGATGTATTCCTAGGGTGTGAAGCAGGTCTCACACCTGCCCCAGGAACCCTTACTCCATGGCCAGAGGCAAGGCCTGCCTTGCTGTCTGTCACCATCCACCTGCTGCTACTCAGCCAGGTCTCGGACTGGGTGATTCCTTGGGTGTGGCCCCTGTCACCAGCACACTGCCACTTCCCTCAGGGGATGGTCCCACCCTTGGTTACTGAGAGGGCCCAGGAAGCACTTTGCAAAGCCTGGGGGGACGCCCTCCTAGAGCGAGGCCTTCCTGTAGCCTCGGTGTGTCCAATCCCCAGTGGGGCCTGTTGGTAAAATGCAGTGGCTCAAATGGAGGGCAGCAAATGTCTCCATGATTTGAAGCCCCAGCCCCTCTGCTGATATGAGTTCCTCACGCTCCCTGGGTTTGGGGGACAGAGGAGCAGCACAGCTTCTCAAGGCTTTCATGTGTGCTTACATACCTGCATTATCTGGCCCAGGCCACACAGACCCTACAAGGTCTGAGTTTTTCACTCAGCTGTCATGGGGGGAGGCTGTCACCTGCCCAGAATCACTTGCCCAGCAAGTTGTCTGTGGAGGGGGGATTCGAACTTGGATCCCTCAGTTCCAGAGCAACACCTCTTCCCAGGGGGGCGAGGGTGGGACCGAGGCCCTGAGGGGAGATGCTGGGAGCCAGACTCAGAGGGCGAGGTTTGGAGTGCAGGGTCCTCGGTGCCACCAGCCTGCCTTCTCTTTCCACCCAGATCTACCCCAACGAGAGACACAGCATCCGCTGCCCCGAGTCCGGCGAGCACTATGAAGTCACACTGCTGCACTTTCTTCAGGAACACCTCTGAGCCTGGGGCCACCTCGGGAGGGGCCTGCACAGTCAGAGCACAAGTGGCTCCACAGCCGCCATCGCGCATGCTGGGGGCAGGAGGGACTGAGTGGCCTCGCGGGCCCCGCACCGCGCCTCCTCCCACCAGCCCGTGGGACTGCCTGCCCCGGGAGCCACCACCTTCGCCCCCACACCTTTGATCGTTTTTGTTCACGCTCCTGGGTTTTTTGCCTGCTGCTTCTGGGTTGCCAGGATGGAGCACTGAGGCCAACGTCCACAAAGCACTTCCTCAAGCCATCCCTCCACTCCCCATTGTCTGGGAGCCTCAACTCCACTGGGCACTGGAGGCCTGAAGAGACTCAGAGAAGCCTGGCCTTTGCACCACTCACCCCCGGGGGCAGGGTCGGGTGGGGGATGGCCAGGCCTAGGCTCGGGCCCAGCCACAGGTGCAGAAGCATGCGGTTGCCTGTCCTCCCCACCTGCGCCCACTTCTTGTGATTTTTTTTTTTTTTTTTTTTTGGCGGGGTGTGGGGCGTGTTTTATTATTTAAAAGACAGAAAGCTAGGGGTGCCTAAATCTAGAATCTGGGTCTGCCGCTGGCCGCCGGGTTCACCCCAGCCAGCACTCGAAACAGGAGCCATGCACCCAACAGACCCAAGTAGTGCGCAGGGGAGCGGGCAGCCCTCCGGCCCGGCTCTCCCCCGGCTTTTAGGCAGGCTCTGAAATGTGACCGGCTGAGGCTCTGCTGGCCAGCAACTGCTGCCCCCTCTCCAGCCCGGCCATCTGGTCCCACGTTTCTGCCTGGCCCGCACTAACCGGGCTTCCAGGGTTGGGAGTGGAACCCTCCCCGCCTCAGGGTTATCCTTACTCTTCCTTTCCCTCCCGCCAAGAATTCTGCCAGGGGCGGGTTAAAAAAAAAAAGAAAACCCAACAAAAAAAAAAATCCCACCAGAGAGACGAACCACCTCTACATATTATGGAAAGAAAATATTTTTGTCAATTCTTATTCTTTTATAATTATGCGTGTAAGAAGTAGACACATTAAACAATTCCAGATGGAAGCGTTGCCACCTGCCTGAGGTTCCTTCTAAGCTAAACTCCCCAGGGCTGGTGATGGGGGTTCCGTGGGTGGGCAGGGAAGTCCCAGGAGGTGACTGAGCCAAGGGCAGGGCAGTCTTGGCAGTGGTGGGAGAGGGGTTGCTTGCTCAGCCTTGCTGCCCTGGCACAAAATAGCAGGGGGCCCCATGCCACAGCTAGAAGATGCCCAAAGGACAGTCTCAGAGGTCCTGAGGCAGCTCGTGGGTGCCACTGAGGGACCCAGCCCAGGCTGTCGTGGGCAGCCTGGCCCTGACTTCCTTTTGCATCTTTTCTTGTCCAGAGGCTTGATTTGGTGGTTGGAGCATCAGGACACGCCGACAAGTGGGGGCAGGGGGCGGACTCTTCGTCTGTCCCAACAGCTGAGAGAGGAGGCTGGAGACCCTGCCCGTGCCGAGCGCACTCGTGGTACTTGAGTGTCTAATGGCACAATGACCTCGGCCCCAGGGCCACCACCCGCTCCATCCTTTGCGAAGGTCCAGTTTTATTTTCAATGGCTTAAAGAATAAACCAGGGACTCCCCTGGGTGGTCCAGTGGTTAAGAAACCATGCATCCACTGCAGGGGGCACAAGTTTGATCCTTGGATGGGGAAGTTCCACATGCTGCAGTGTGGCCAAAAATAAATAAACCAGTACAAAAGGGTACAGAGAGGAAAACGATGCCCTCCCCACCTCCACGAGAGGTAAGCCCTCCCCAGTCTCTCGTCAGAAAAATTATTTTTGGCTGTGCTGGGTCTTCGTTTATGTGCTCAGGGTGTCTCTGGTTGTGGCAAGCAGTGGCTACTCTCTAGTTGCAGTGGCTTCTCTTGTGGAGCATGGGCTCTAGAACATGCAGGCTTATGTAGTTGCAGTGCCTGGGCTCAGCAGTTTGGCTCACAGGCTTAGCTGTCCCATGTTATGTGGAATCTTCCCGGACCAGGGATTGAACCTGTGTCACCTGCATTGGCAGGAAAATTCTTAACCACTGGACCATAGGGAAGTCCCCCAGTCTCTCTTTTTAATACCTGCCTTCTGTTTTGCTCTGGGAATGCCATAATTTATTTTGCCAGGCACTTATCAAGGGATAGGATTATTCTGGGCTTTTTGTATAAATCAGGGATCAACAGACTGTCAAGGACCAGAGAGTAAATATTTCAGGGTTTGTAGGCCAGGCAGTCTCCGTTCCAATTGCTCAGCTCTGGCCCTTGCAACTCAAAAGCAGCCAAGGGTAATGTATAAATGAGTGGATGTGGCTGTGTGCCAATAAAACTTTATTTACAAAGCCACACAGCTGGCCAAATTTGGCCCACAGGTTGTCATTGACCAACCTCTACTACAAAAGATCCTGCAACAAACAGCCTTGTACATGTTTTTGGCATGTCTGAATTTATAGGCTAATTTCCTAGAATTATTGAAAGGCATATTCATTTTTAATTTTGAAGAATATTGCAATATTGCCTTCTAAGGAGAACGCCTCCATGTACACACCTCTTGGTGAAGTGTGCCCCTTGTTCCATTCCTTCAGTGTTGCTCTTGTTCAGTTGCTAGGTCATGTCTGACTCTTTGTGATCCCATGGACTGCAGTACGCCAGGCTTCCCTGTCCTTCACTATCTCCTGGAGTTTGCCCAAGTTCATGTCCATTGAGTCAATGATGCCATCCAACCATCCATCCAATGATGCCATCCTCTACCATCCCTTTCTCCTTTTGCCTTCAATGTTTCCCACCATCAGAATCTTTTCCAGTGAGCTGGCTGGAAAAGGTGGTCAAAGTATTGCGACTTTAGCCTCAATATCAGTCATTCCAGTGAATATCAGGGTTGCTTTCCTTTAGGATTGACTGGGACGATCTCCTTGCAGTCCAAGGGACTCTCAAGAGTCTTCAGTACCACCTGTTATTTTTGAAAAGCTTAGGGAGTGAAACACAGCAGCTCACTGTAATCTGAACTCATTTTTCTTTTATGTGTGTATGAATATTTTCATGCTTTAAGGCACTTGTTTACTGCTAATCATTTGTCAACCTTTTTCAATTTCTTTTTGGCTTGCAGGATCTTAGTTCCCCAGTCAGGGATGGAATCCAAGCCCTTGGTAGTGAGAGCTCAGAGTCCTAACCACTGGACCACCAGGGAATTCCTTGCCCACCTTTCTTTTGATATGTTGGCTTCATTCATTTGTAGACACTCTATATATATGAAGGAAATAAGCTCATTGTCAAACATGTTGCAAACTGAACAATGTTGCTGATTTCAAAATGTTTGATGGGTAGGAAGCTCAGCCAATGAATGTTAAGAATCATCTCAGGAATAAGAATATATCTTGCCCATAATCCACTGTGAAAGTGGAGAGGCAACTCATCACAAGTCACAGAATGACAGAAGTTGATGAGAAAGGAGTCACTAGGGTTGCCCAGAAGGCTTGGCAGTTGGCAACCCACAACCATCTCAAGCAGAAACTTTTTTTTGGCGGGGGGGGAGGGGCGGCGGCTGCCTTGTGGCATGCTGGATCCTAGTTCCCTGACCAAGGATCAAACAAGTGCCCCCTGCAGTGTAAGCATTCGAGTTCTATGCACTGGACCACCAGGGAAGTTCCTGTTTGTTTTAAATTAACCATAGACACATAAGAAGTTGCAAAAAACAGTGCAGAGTCTCATGTACTCAGCTTACATCTTACCTAACCCTAATACACTGTCATGCCAAGAACATGATGTGAATACAGCACAATGAACTAAACTCTAGACCTTATTCAGATTTTATCAGCTTTCACAGGCACTCATATATGTGTGTAGTTCTATTCCATTCTGTCACCTGTACAGATTCCTAGAACCACCACCACAGTCAAAATACAGAGCTGTTGGGAAATCCCCTGGTAGTCAGTCTGTTGGTTAAGACTGAGCTTCCACTTCAAGGGACCCAGGTTTGATCCCTGGGCCAGGGAACTAGGATCCCACATGCCTCATATCCAGAAGAAAAAAAAAAAAAAAAATATATATATATATATACAGAGCTGTTAATTTACCACAAGGGAGTTCCTTCATGCACCCTCTATGATGTCCACACTCACCCTGTTTATGGTGTCCTAACCATGGAGACAGAAGCCGTGGCAGTTGTGTTACCAAATCTTTTTTGACTGCTAGATTTCATGTCATGATTAAAAAGCAGAATCTTGGGAATGATGGTTTTTTTCTTTAAATCCCTTTAGTTTTTTGTTTGTTTCTATTTTGGGTTTTGTTTTATAGGCAAAAAGGAAAAACAGAAACAAGAGGCCGGGGTTCAGTCTGAGAAGACAACACACATACACACACCTACCCCTCTTGAGGAGGAAACTCAAAACTACTCACAACCAAATACCTTGTCACCTACAGCGTTTGGCCACTAATTGAATCCTTCATAGGGATATGCTGAAGGTCAAACACAGGAGGTAGGGAAATGGAGACATCAAAAGAACTGCGCTGTGTGAAACACCAAATAGTCTGCTGTCCTCCAATTTATGGAGCCAATTCCTAACAGGTCCACGGCAGCCAGCTGCAAAGAGGGAAGCATTTCTTAACATGAGCAGGTACCCCCACTCAGAACAGGCTGTAAGAAATAAATGTGTTGTTTAAGCCAGCCAGTCTGCGAGATATTGTTGTAACAACCCAGACTAAGGCAAGGATCCAATCCTGGATCCCAGTTGCCTTTCGACGTCTTGGTCTCCTCATTCTGTGATGGTTCCTCAGCCTTTGTCTTTCATGACATTTTTAAAGAGAACTAACTGCCAGCTACCTAGGTCGAATGTCCCTCAACTTGGGTCCCTCTGGTATCTGCTCTGATCAGATTGAGGCCGTGCACTTTGCACAGAAATTCCACGGAGATGCCACTCAGAATGTCCTTCTCTGTATCCCATGGTGGCTCCATGAAGTCACCGTCTTTTTTTAACGACGTTGACTTTGCTCAATGGGCTATAAAGATGGTGTCGCCCCTCTAAAATTACTACTTTTCTCTTTGTAGCTATCATGTATCTCGGGGGGAAATACTTTGAGATAATGCAAAAATCCTCTTCCCCACCAGTTTTTAGCATGGATCCACGAATCTTGGAGTAACAATCAAAGAGTTGTTTGCTCAATGGTGATCTTCCATTTCCCTCATTCTGCCTACATGCATTAACCTGAATTTCAGTGGTGCTCCTTTATATCCTTCATTCGTTGTACACGTACTAACTAGAAGAGTTGAAGGGTCAGTCACTTACCTAGTGAGGGACGAATGGACCCCAAACCAAGAAACCTGTTTCAATTCCATCAACCCCAGAACGCTCCTGGGACTTCCAAGCCCCGCCCCCAAGATGGCAGCCCGGGTAGGAGGGGCGGGGCCCTCCGGATCACGTGGTCGCGCCGACGACGACGTGGCCTCCGCCAGACTCCCTACGTGTCCCTCACCGCGCTCCGTCCGCCGTCCCTGCCCCCGTGAACCTGATCCCAAGATGGCAGCGCCCAGCGGAAGAAGGAATGGCAGCGGCGGCGCGAACTTGTGGGTCTCGTTGCTCCTGGCGGCCGTGGCGCTGAGGCCGGTGGAGGCGGTGTCCGAGCCCACGACGGTGGCGTTTGACGTGCGGCCTGGCGGCGTGGTGCATTCTTTCTCCCAGAACGTGGGCCCTGGGGTACGTGCCTCAGACACCCCGGGGGCTTGAGGGATGGTGCTAGGCGGGGCATGGCCTGGGGAGGGGGTGCTGACCGGTGGGGGCGGGACCAGGAGGGCAGCCCCGGTAGGGGCAGGGCCTTAGGTTAGGGGGCGGGACTTGGTAGGGAAGCTAGAATGAATGAAGAGGAGGCGAGGCTCCTGGGGGCTGGCTTCTTTGAGGGGGCTGGGTCACTAGCCTCAGTCCCTAACTCATCTCACTTGCCCATCGTGCCCAAGCAGCCCCATCCCTCAGACCCAAGTGTTGTTCTTCAGTCGCTCAGTTGTGTCCGAGTCTGCGACCCCATGGACTGCAACATGCCAGGTTTCCCTTTCCTGTACTATCTCCCGCATTTTGCGCAAACTCTTGTTCATTGAGTCAGTGATGCTATCCAACCATCTCGTCGTCTGTCGTCCCCTTCTCCTCCTGCATTCTGTCTTTCCCAGCATCAGGGTCTTTTCTAATGAGTCGGCTCTTCACACCAGGTGGCCAAAGTACTGGAGCTTCAGCTTCAGTATCAGTCATTCGTCCTTCCAATGAGTATTCAGGGTTGATTTCCTTCAGGATTGTCTGGTTTAGACTCAAGTGAGTCCCTCCTTATTGGAGGGCATGATGGGCGCAGAGGTGGGGAGAGGAGAGCAGGAAGCCCTGGGGCATATGCCTCCAGGCCCCACAGAAGGTCGTTCTGCCTCAGCTCTGACCAGGAAGGAAGTAGACAGATGTTGCTCTTTTCTTCCATTGCAGAAGGTCCCCCATCTTTTTCATTGAAATCTGAGGCCAGACCCTCTTTATCTAGAGGCAGCAGGCCTAGGTCTAGTCTAGCCCATCCTCAGCTTGTTGGAGAAATTGCTTCCTCTCCCAGTCCTGCTTTCCACTCTAACAACGATATCAATAGTCATTATTTGTTTATTACTTCCTTACAACCCGATATTGTGCCAGACTCTTTATGTGAGGCCCATTTTCCAGGTGAAGAAACAGAAAGCTTTGCACTTGCCCAAGGCCCACAGTGGAGCAGAGATGGACCGCAGGTGTCCCTACTTCCGGATTTCATGTTCCTAAATGGGTGGGTTGTGGAGGAGATGTGATCTCCCCTTCTGGAAGCCACATGGGTTGTTTGTCCAGAGCCAGAAGCTCCCCAAGTGGGGAGGCTGGTGGGGAAGTTCCTGGCCTCCAAGGATATTGGCCTCCAGGGACATCAGCCGGAAGGCTCTGACTCTGCCTCCTTCCTCTGAGTGTAGATACTCAAAAGCAGGATCTTCTTGATTCTGGATCTCAGAGGGACATTCTGAGACCCTGAACCTCCAATGCTATCTACTACTAAGTTATCTGCTACTGAGACGTTTTCCCTTCAATTCTCTAGGACAAATATACCTGTGTGTTCACCTATGCATCTCAAGGAGGGACCAATGAGGTGAGTTGTTCAAAACTCCATGTAGTTTAGTACGACAGCATCCATTGTCATACAGACCTGCTCTCTAGAGGACACTGGACTATTCTTGCCTAAGCAATAAAAGATAGTGCTCAAGTCCAATGGTGATGGCAGATTCTACTCATAATTCCATAGAGTGAACAGACATATGGACAGAAAGAGGGATGTGAGACCTGAATCTGCCATTCTCATGAGCCTCTGTGAGCAGTATCATGTTCATCTTCTGTGCTGAGTAACACGGACTGAACAGCTTAAAACAGTGCCCAATTATTATCGCATCATTCTTTTTTTTTTTCCCAGTTATTTATTTTGGCTACCCTGGGTCTTTGTTGGGGCATATGGGCTTTTCTAATTGTGGTGCATGGACTCTGGAGCATGAGGGCTCAGTAGTTGTGGCACGAGGACTTAGTTACAGTGTGTGAGATCTTAGTTCCCCAACCTGGGATGGAACCCAGGCTCCCTGCATTGGGAGTATAGTCTTATCCACTGGACCACAGAGGAAGTACCTATCCTGCGGTTCTGAAGGTCAGAAGTCCCTGTCGGCTCAGCTGGATGCTTCACAAAGCCAAGATCCAGGTGTCAGTCCGGCTGGGCTCTCACCTGCAGGCTCTGGGGAGAGCCCTCGTCCATACTGATCTAAGTGGTTGGCAGAATTCCTTTCCGTGTGCGACTGAGGTCCCGAGTTCCATGCTGGCTGGTTTCTCCAGCTGATGGCAGAAGACAGAATGAGAGAGATTGGAAGCATAAGACAGGAATAGTGCACCAGAGCACCACAGCTGACTTTGAGGAGGTAGGATGTATGGCCTCTAGAAGCACAGAGCAGCCCCTGGCTGGTGGCAGGGAGATCAGGGCTTCACCCCTCCAATCACAAGGAACTGAACCCCACCACAACCAGGTGAGTTAGAAGAGGACCCCAATCTCCAGATCTCTAGGTGGGAATGCAGTCTGGCTTCCATTTTTATTTCATTTTTTTTATTGACCATGCCATGCAGCATGTGGGATCTCAGTTCCCCGACCAGGGATCAAACCTGCATCCCCTGCATTGCAAGGCAGAGTCTTAACCACTGGACCACCAGGGAAGCCCCTGGCTGACACTGATTTAGCTTGTGAGACTGAACAAAGGACCCAGCCCTGCCACACCCAGACTTCTGACCTACAGAGCTATAAGCTAATGAATGGGCATGCTTTTAAGCTACTAAATTTGTGGTAATTCTTCACATAATGTAGTGAGTTGAATGAGGTCCTCCAAAATAGATGTGTCCACTTCCTACTTCCTAGAACCTGTGAATTTAGACAATGTCTAAGTGTCCTTCAGTGTCTGCTGGAGGACAAAATTACCCCAAGGCGAAAGCCACTGGGCAAGGATGATATGAAGTTGGGGCTTCCCTGGTGGTCCAGTGACTAAGACTCTGCGCTCCGAATGCAGGAGACCCAGGTTCAATCTCTTGTCAGGGAACTAGATCCCACAAGCCCCAACCAAGACCCAGCGCAGCCAAATAAATAAATAGATAATTAAAATAAAAGAGTGACATGAAATCCACTTTCCTTATTTTGGATACATCCGATTTGTAAATAAAAGTAAATGACTCCCAGCAACAGTATTGTAATGAAATGTAGTGAACGCCTGGTGACACCCTTCCCAATGGAACCAAGGGTTGTTGCAGCCCTTCCTCCTGCCGCCAGGACCACGGGCATCCTGGGATTGTTCACCGCTCCCTCAGACACCTCCAGGCCTCACTGCTTCTCCAAGCAGTCCAGTCCACTGTGGGGTGGTGACAGGTGGTAGAACATTCTACCCCAGTCCATACCTCTTGGTAGAGCCATGCCCCATCTCAGGCTCCTGATTAGTCCCAAAGCACCTTCTCCTCATCAGCGCATTCCCTGCCTCTTTGGTTGTGAAAGTGAAACTGTTAGTCACTCAGTCATGTCCAACTCTTTGCTACCCCATGGACTGTAACCCACTAGGCTCCTCTGTCCGTGGAATTCTCCAGGCAAGAATATTGGCATGGGTTGCCATTTCCTTCTCCAGGGCATCTTCCTGACCCAGGGAACGAAACCAGGTTTCCTGCATTGCAGGTGGATTCTTTACCATCCGAGCTACCAGGGAAGCCCATGGTTGTGTCCATGGTCAGTTCATTGGATAATAAAATCATGATGTCCCCACCCACCTTGCAGTTTACCAGGCACCCCGAGCGGTGCTAAGCCAGGCACATATCATGTTTCATCTTCAGAACCCTGGGAGGCTGTCATTACCCCCACTTCACACACGAGGACATGGCAGCCCCTAAGGCTGAGGACCCAGGTCCCCTCAACTGGAATGTGACTGAAGTCCCCAAGGTGCAGCCCTTTGACCACTACCCTGAGGCAGGACACAGCCTGCATCACCAGCAGTGCCTCCCTGACAGGATCCTGCGGGTGGACAGTTCACGGGAGAGCCAGGCTCACTCCTGGGACAGTGGCTAGGTCACAAATTCTGAGCCAGCGACAGGCTCAGTTCTTCCATTTCGGATGAGGGAATTCTTCCCGAGGGAAACACCTCAGAGCAGACGTATCCAGCACGACCTGTTCCAGCAGCACCAGCCAGAACAATGATCATCAGAGACCATGGGCCACAGCGGAGCACGGGAACACGACAGTGTGACCCACCGGCTCTCTGGCTGCTGGCCCACTGCCCTGTTGGCAGGAAACAGCCCACTGGATCCTCTGTATCCGCCTGTTAGAAATGAGAACTTAAGTCCACACAAAGCTCGCACGTGACTGTTCAGAGCAGTGTGATTTCGTCATAGCTAACAAGTGGAAGCCACCCAAGTGTCCCTCAACAGGTGATGAATGAGCACAGCATGGTCCTTCACACACAGGAACATCACTCTGCAATGGAAAGGGGTGAGGCCCAGACGCTCGCTACTATGTGGACAGATCCTGAGAACACAATGGTCAGTGAGAGAAGCAGGCACAGAAGGGCACACAGGGTGTGATTCCACTGATGGGAAACGTCCGGAACAGGCCGATCCACAGACACGGTGGTTTCCTGGTTGTCAGGGCTTGGGGGAGAGAGTGGGGGTGACTGCTCATGGGTTTAGGACTTCTTTGGGGGATGGTGAGAATTAGGTAGGGGTTTCCTTTGTGGCTCAAACAGCAAAGAATCTGCCTGCAATGCAGGAGACCTGGGTTTGATCCCTGGGCAGGGAAGATCCCCGGGAAAAGGGAGTGGCTATACAGGTGATGGTTGCACAGCTCTGAAAGTACTAGGAAACACTGAAATGTGCAATTAAAAAGAGCATATTGTGTATTATATAAACTGTTTCTCAGTAAAGCTATTAAAGGTAAGTGAACTGTTGATACACATGCAACCACTCAGATTAATCAGACATGTGTTAGGCAGAGTGAGACTGACCAACTCAGGAGACCGCGGCTGTGATTCCACTCAGGTGGCATTGTGCAAAGGCACAACTATGAGGATAAAGCAGATCAGTGATTACTGGGAATTTGCAGGAAGGGACTGACTCCACAGGGATGGTGAATAGACAACTGCAGAGACAGAACGGATCTGTGTCGCAGTTGGGTAACTCAGAACAGACACAGGGACTTCCCTGGTGATCCTGGTTAAGATTTCGCCTTCCAATACAGGGGGTGAGTGTTCAATCCCTGGTTGGGGAACTAGGATCCCACATGCCTCCTGACCAAAAAACCAAAACATAAAACAAAAGCAATATTGTAACAAATTCAATAAAGACTTTAAAAATGGTCTACATAAAAAAATCTTTAAAAAATACACAAATGGGTCCATTTCACCATCTGTTACTTATCAATATATCTTAATGAAAAACAACAGCAGTGACCATTTACGTGTATCACTTACACCTGGTCACTTAGATCGTGATCTCCCCAGCCTCCTGAAGAAGGTCACAGAGGCTCCATCTGAACAGGCTACCCCAAAACACACCCTTATGTGCGTATCTGATGCCAAAATATGAGCCTCACCAAGGGCGCCTACCGCCCACCCTAGCCTGCAGCCTCAAGACCACAGTCAAATTTGTTTAACAAACCACTCAGAGGGAGGTTGGCTGTATTGCTAAGAAACTCTTGGTTTTAATTTAGTTTGCTTTCATAGTCTTAAAAAAAAAAAAGTTTAAAGATTTGCCTGTCATGGAACTTTTAAGAGCTATGGAAGACCATCCCAGGTATATTTCACAGCATAAAACTGTGAGCCCTTGAAACTGTGGGCAGGAGTTTTTTTTCTGTTTTTTTGTTCAATTTTATTTTTTGGCCGCACCGTGCAGCATGAGGGTTCTTAGTTTGCCGACCAGAGATCAAATCCACACCCCCTGCAGTAGAAGTGCAGAGTCTTAACCACTGGACCCCCAGGGAAGTCCCAGTAGTTTTTAAATAGAAAATAAATATATGGGTCCACTTGCCTTGCCTGCCCCACCTAAGTAATTGGCTCCGGCCTTCATGCTGCAGGCAGAAAGCTTATAAGTGACCATTTACTCCCATCATAATTAACATAAAAATGGCCTTGTTTTTATTAGTGGAAAAGCTCTAGTGTTAAAACAAATTATCAGCGATTGGAGTCCATCTTTACTCTTTCGGAAAGACAAGACACTCTCATTTTACTAGCAAAGCTCAGAAACACCTCAGGCCACCAGAACTTGCATTTGGCCAACTTTTTGGAGGCCCTGAAAATGAGAATAAACTGGTAGTGGTGTGTTTTGGAACCATCATAAAGTATTATTATTCATTTTAAAAATGTTTTGGCCACACCGAGTGGTATGTGGGATCCTAGTTCTCACAGGGATCAAACCTGTGCCCCTGCAGTGGAAGCACAAAGACCTAAGTACTGGTCCACCAGGCAAGTCCCTAAAGTATTATTTTCTTAATTAAATTTTTTTAAAAAGCTAATACATGTCATTCAGAAAGAGAAAAGAAAAAAAACAAAACATGAAAAGCTCTCCGGCACCTTCCATCTGCCCAGCCGCCACCCACGTCCTGCGTGTCGCCTTGGTTATCACGGTCTTGCATCTTCTCTAAGAACTGCTCTGCACTTACACAAGCAAGCATGAGCATACAGTCTTTCCTTCTTTTATTTTTGTTTTTATTTTTCCCAACCGGCTTTATGTTTTACAGCAAAATTGAGCAGGAGGCCCAGGGATTTCCCGTATCCCCGTTCCCTTCACCCATCACCCCTGATCAGAGTGCAGCCACTTGGATTTGTGAGGGCCAGTGACCCTGCACTGACACATCAACACCCCAAGTCCAGAGTTGACATCGGGGTTCATTCCCAGTGTGCTGCGGGCTGTGTACGTGATGATGAGGCTGCGTGTCCTGGGTTGACCTGCTGTCCTCTCTCCCCAGAAGTGGCAGATGAGTCTGGGGACCAGCGAAGACCACCAGCACTTTACCTGCACCATCTGGAGGTAAGCCAGGGTCCTGGGGGTGGGATCTCCCCCTCCTCAGATGAGGCACCTTTGCTCTAGGCGGCCCACAGAGTCCTGCGATCCTCTGGGGTGGGGAGAGCTCCCTGGGAGGGCTCTCCAGGAGATCACGTTGACACTGAGGCCAAGAGGGGGTTGGGGGGCGGGGGGCAGGAGCGTTCAGGCAGTGGCCGCAGTCCCCAGACGCCGCCCCCTTCTTCATCACCCTCAGTTACATTCATCATTCAAGGGCTTAACCTCCCGCCCTGGGGCTGACACCATGCCCACCCTTCTCGTAACCCCACGGCCTGGAGCCCAGCTCGAGGAGCCTGAGAAGGAGGCGCTCAGCCCCCTGAGGGGCTGCAGTGTCATCGGATCCTGGCCCTTCTCCTCTGGGCCCCATGGCCTGGAATGGATCGCCCGAGCAGAACTGATTTTTTTTTTTTTTTTAAATTTAGCTGTGTTGGGTCTTAGTTTCTGCATGTAGAATCTTTGTTACAGTGCGGGGGCTTCTCTTGTGGCACACAGGCTCAGTTGCTCCATGGAATGTGGGATCGAACCGGCATCCCCTGCATTGGCGGGTGGATTCTTAATCACTGGACTTCCAGAGAGGTCCCACAGGACCGATTTCTCAAGCATCAACACGTGTCCGACACAGCAGAATTCCCAGCTACGCTCTCACCCTCAGGGACCGGGGTCAATGCAGGGGACAGATCAAGAAATGGGATATGATAGAGAACAGGGAGGGTGACATTTAATTAAGAAAATGTGTGCTGGCCTCAGTGCACAGTCCCCGTCTCCTGCGAGGTACCTTACAGCAGTACCCCACTCCAGGGTACCGAGTAGTGTGAGGGTGGGAGCCCCATGTCCTCAACGTGCCACCACCAGCCCTGTTGAGAGCCTGTCTGTGCCCCTTCCTGGCCTCAGAGGAAAGCATCTAGAGGAGAGGAGCTGGGGTGGGGCCCCCTCATTATAGGTTAGTCATCCAAGCTGCATCCCCGTGCCTGTAGACCACCATCTCACATGGACTTGGGAGTGCCAGCCCTCCAGGTGGGCAGACTTGGGCCACACAGGCCCAGAGCAGGGTCCTCATCCTGCTGCCTCTTAGCTGACCCACCCAGCAGCACCCCCTTAGGGGCACACTCAGCTGTAAGCACCCTCCTCTGCTACCTAGGTAACCACTGTACTTCTCACCCTCTGGGGATGTCACCCTGCCCCGCCCCCACTGCAAACCTAGGATGTTGTCCAGGGGATGAGAAGTGCTCAGCAAATGGACGCAAGTGTTCCTGTCCTCAAATAGCTCCCGTGCAGAAAGGGAAGAGGCTTGTCCATCATGGAGCTGGAAGAATGTTCTGGCAAAGAGCAAATCATGTTGAGGGCACCCAGTCTGTCCTTCCCAAAAATGGAATCCCCAAGTAGATTCTTAGGGAATGGAGGACACGTAGACCCAGGCTGATCTGTCTCCCGACCTTTCTTCGCAGGCCCCAGGGCAAGTCCTACCTGTACTTCACACAGTTCAAGGCAGAGGTGCGGGGTGCCGAGATCGAGTACGGCATGGCCTACGTGAGTGTTGCCCAGACTGGGGGCTGTCTGGCTGGCCCACCATGGACTGTGCCTTGACAACCCCCAGGTTGGGGGTGAGGAGGTGGCAATAATGAGGAGATGGATACCAAGCCCTTAGAAGGAGGCCTGGGGGTCGCAGGTTGCAGTACCCAGAGGGGATCCCAGTTGGCCCCTAGAGACTGGTCTTCCTCCAGTAAGGCTTTACCAGCCTCCCACTTATGTCCCCTGCTGGCCAAGCTGGCAGGAAGCCAGGAGGCAGGGGGGCTCAGCCCTGGGGATAGGGCAGAAGTGGGCCCAGGGGGCAGGCTCACTGGTATTGGGAGGGCCCCACATCCTTTGGCGCCAGTGACCTGTGGTTCACAGCTCTGCCAGCACCTTCTGCCATGCTCCTGACCTCCACAACCCCCTTCAGAGCCCAGCCACTCTGCAGAGCCCATGCCTGCTTCTGCATCTGAGTCAGGAACAGTGTGAAAACTACTTTATCAACCCAAGAAGCAGAACCAACAAGAGACAGACATGAGAGATTCACTGTAGGAACTGGCTTCCGCTGTGGGGGCCTGGCTGTTGGCGGGGTTTCGTCCAGGGAAGCCTCAGCTCTTCCCCTAGGCATCCCCAGGTCATCAAGGACCATCTCTTTGACTTAAAGTCAGCTCAGGATGAACCTCTGTCACAGCAGTGGCCCCCCCAGCAGCCCCCACCAGGGTCTGATTGCCTAACGCTACCATGGCTCCTCCCAGTTGACACATCAGACTGACCATCAGTCTGTTAATTCATCACTCTCTTGGGTCTCTTCTTTGCATGCATTCATGCTCCATCACTCAGTCATGTCCATATCTTTTGGAACCCCATGGACTGTAGCCTGCCAGGCCCCTCTGTCCATGAGGAGTCTCCAAGCAAGAATACTGGAGTGAGTTGCCATGCCCTCCTCCAGGGGATCTTCCCAACTCAGGGAATTGAACCCACATCTCTTACCTCTCCTGCATTGGCAGGTGGAGTCTTTACCCCTGCACCACCTGGGAATCTCCACTTCTTAAAGAACAGGAGCCTAGCAGGCTATAGTCTATGGGGTCGCAAGAGTCAGACACGACTTAGCGACCAAACTACAACCACAAAATTGTGTCTAAAGTAATCTATTCTTACTGTAAAACTCTTACTGTAAAACTCCATTACTCTAACTGATCTGAGAAAGACACAGTTCTGATTTTTAAAAATTACATTCAAGAGACAGCCATGCTTGTATGCCATTTCCATACATCAGCTAAAGGGAAAAACTGAATTAGATGCCTCCCTCCTCGGATTTGCAGCAAGGCATGAGGTTTGAAGCCAGCTGACGGTCTCGTAAGTGGATTAACCCGCTACTTCCACTGGATTCTCTTTTCTGTGCTTAAAAAAGCATCTCGAGTCTGTCGTCTCTGTTGCTCCAGGAAGCAAACCGAGCCGTGTTCTTTCCTGATTAGAAAAGTTTCCACTTGTTCCCTTTCAGTCGAAAGCTGCTTTTGAGAAAGAGAGCGACGTTCCCCTGAAAAATGAGGAGTTTGAGGTGACCAAAACAGCAGGTAGGTGGAGGAGTTTGTGGGGCTGTAACCCAGGTTCTCCAGCAGGGAAGGTGAGAGAGGGGACAAGACCCCCATGAGGGGTCGATCCAGGGGCCACTGGTGAGAGGAGGCTCCTATCCTTCCTGTAAAAAGGGCCACCTGGTAAATATTTTCGGCTTTAGGGGCAAACACCCCCTCTGAAATAACTCGGCCTGCCCCCGCAGGGCCAAGGCAGGCATGACCCACTCATCAGCGCATGTGGTGGCTGCATGCTAATGAGACCTTGTTCTGTGAACACTGACATGTGAATGTCATACTACATTCCCGTATCACAGGATGCCATTTTCCCTTTCTGTTTATAAACGTAGAAGCCACTTTTTGCTTACAGGTGGCAGGCACGCTTGGCCCATCCCTTGCAGAGATCAGAGGGTGTGAAGTCTGCTCAGCTCCACCGTGGGGTGTGGGGGAGGGGGCGTCCTGGGCCCTGTGACAGGTTCAGGCATCGAAGTTGGGACCTCGCGTGTGCCACGTGACGGGAGAGGCCGGGGGTCACGTCCTGAGGCTCCGAGACCCCTGTGGCCTCTGACCCCTGTTCAGCTACCGCCATGCAGGCCAAATGCAGAGCAGAAAGAGTAGGTGCTAGAGTTGGGGCTCGGAGGGGTGAGAGCAATGGGGGATGAGTGAGTGAGACAGTGGATGTGGAGTTGAGCTGAGTCAGGGAGCCTGAGAGTCCTGAGGGACAGGGGAGAAGTGAGATGAGGAACCCATGTGGCCATGGGTGCCACCAGGCACCACAGTGGAAAGTGGGAGGGGAGGGAAGGTGGTAGTGTGATTGGGGGTTTTAGGAGGGCCTGGAAGGAGGCCCGCCCTGCCCTCAGGTCCTCCAGGGCACAGGGCCTGTTCCGAGTGTAGATCAAGGACAGAGGGGCCTGGGATGCTGGCAGACCCTGAGCCCCAGGAAGTGCCAATGGGGAGGATAGACAGGGGGTGGGAGACAGGCTGGGGCTGCAGAGCAGGGCACGGCCAGACAAGTTTGCCAGGGCAAACCTCCGACCCTCACCTATTCTCAACGTGGCTGAAGTGATCACAGCTCTTCCCACCTCAGCCTCTCCCATGGCCTCTCGTTGCCCTCCAGACAGGCCCTCGACTTCCCCACCTTTCCCCTGTCCATCACCCATAAGCCTCTCAGGGCCAGGAGCCTTTCCTTATGGAGTCCACTTGGAGGCCCCTCCCCTGCCCTGCCCCCATCGTTGCCCCCACGCCACCCCCCAACTCAGGACCCAGAGGCCTTGCAGAGGCGAGCACCAACCCAGGGTCTCTTCCTTTGCAGTGTCCCACAGGCCTGGGGCCTTCAAGGCTGAGCTGTCCAAGCTGGTGATCGTGGCCAAGGCAACACGCAGCGAACTGTGACCTGAAGCCCCTCTGAGGGTGGCTCCTCTCCACACAAGGTGCTGGACCCCAAGAGGGCCCAGTGCTTGTTTTCTAGGTGGGATTGGGGGGCTCTTGGTTTTCTGTCCCAGCTGACGTTGCCCCATTTGGAGGACAGCTAAGGCCCCAGAGTGGAGTCTGGAGGGCTAGGACTCACCTGGCTCCCACCTTCCCTCACCCCGAAGATTGTGGGTCTGAGACCCACAGCTCTTCTCATCAGAAGAGGCATCAGGACACATGGTGGGGGGCCAGGGGGGGCGTCTCCCGGGATCATGGCTTTTCTGAAGCCAGAGCATCCCCTCCTACCCACTGGGATCAGGCCAGGCTCCAGGATGTTCTGCGGGGGAGCCCCCCGCCGCCTGTGATCCCACACCAGCCGCCTTCTCACTCCCCAGGGGACCAACTTTCAGACTGGGCAGAAATGAAATGTTCTTTCATATTTAAATAAATAAGGCAACTAAAAAGCACCCACAGTCTTGGCGTCCGGCACTGGTGCCCCCCCACTGGCTGGGCTTGCAGGGCCGGGGTCCCCTACTGTCCTTTGCTGCTGAAGACAGGCGAACTCAGTCACCCCCGGGCAGAGGGAACCTTCTGGCAGGACTTTCCTACAGGCGCAGACGTGCCGGACCCAAGGCAGCCTCACCAAGGCTCACATGGCCTCACCTGTGGGGCCACTCCTAGCCGAAGGGGAACGCACTGGGGAAGCCTGGCTCTTTTTATTTTTGGCATGGCATGTGGGATCTTACTTTCCCAACCAGGGATTGAACCAGCGTCCCCTGCTTTGGATGTGTGGAGTCTTAACCACTGGACCACCAGGGAAGTTCCCAGATCAACTGTTCTGCACCCTATAGTTGGCTCTGCTTATTTTTTTTGAAGCTGGATTGCAAACTCGGTGACTTAAAAAAAATAATGAAACACCCCAGGCAAACAAAAATAAATAAATGAAATCCCCAAATGCCTCAGCCAGTTCTAGCAGCAGGGCCTGGGAGTCTGACCCCCAGTGGACTGTCTGCCTGGCCTCTGACCAGGAGGAAAGAAACCTGTGGCTGTGAGTCGGGTCCTTGATGATCAGAATCACCGCATTGGGCTGGCTGAGGCCTCTCTGTGTCTGTCACTCACCTGGCCCGCCCCTCGTGCGATCAAGGAGTCAGGTGCTGCTGGGACCCCGCCAGCCAGAGAAGCAGCCGGCTGACCAAGGGCATGGGGTCCAGCCCCAGGGCTCCAGCACTACTGGTGTAGGAGCCATTCCAAGGGAGGCGCAGGCAAGAAGAACAGCTGCACTCAGAACCAGTGACTGACAGGGACCTTGGGCCCACAGGACTTGAGGAAAGAAGCAGCAGCCTCAGTGGTCAAATGCACACGACCTGCGCCACTTCAGGAGCAGCTCTCTTTTTGTTCAGTTGCTCAGTTATGTCCGACTCTTTGCGACTCCACGTTCCACAGCATGACAGGCTTCCCTGTCCTTCACCGTCTCCTGGAGCTTGTTCAAACTCCCGTCCGTTGATTCGGTGATGCCATCCAACCATCTCGTCCTCTGTCCTGTCTTGCCCGCTGGACAGCACACAAGTCCAGAGCAGCTCTGGACGCACACATGTCCTAGGGGATGCTCGCTCCACCGAGCATGGCAACCTGCAGGTCTCAACAGGGCCCAGGAGATGCTTCCCCGAGGCTGCCTGCAGAAACTAGGCAGCAGGACACAGGCAGAGGCAGTGGTGCTCCCTGGGCCCTGAGCTGCGTGAGGGCCAGACCCCAGCCAAGAGGAATATTAATTTTTATATGTTCAGTTGGGAATCACTTACCACTTCCACATCCTGGGCGCTGGCAGAGATGCAGAGTGGTGGGCGTGATGTGGCGGGGCAGGGCGGAGCATCTCTGGACACAAAGAAGCCTCCCCTCTACCCCAAGGGCCTGGTGAGCAGAGCCGCCCGGCCCCAGGTCACGATGAGGAGCAGGACCGAGCCACCTCTGGGCTGCCAAAGCCAAGCTCTGCCACCGCTGCTAGGCTGTCATCAAGCTCAGCAGGAATAAAGCCTGCCAGTAGGCTGCAAACCTATAACATTTGTGTGCAACCTGGAGTTCTTTTCTTTTTTTATTTTGGCTGTGCTGCGTCTTCATTGCCACGCTCAAGCTTAAGTTGCCCCGTAGCAGGTGGGATCTTAGTTCCTGGACCGCAGATGGAGGCTGTGTCCCCTGCATTGGAAGGCAGATTCTCAACCACTGGACAACCAGGGAAGACCCCAACCTTGATTTTTAATAGGTAGAAACCCCGGGCAGGTGAGAAAAAGCTATAAGATGCTTTTATTTACATAGTTCTCTTTGGTTCTTTTTTTAAAAATTCTTTTTATTTATTTGGCTGCACCAGGTCTTTGTTGTGGCATGTGGGATCTAGTACCCTGACCAGGGATTGAACCCGGGCGCCCTGCATTGGAAGCGTAAGTCTTAGCCACTGGACCACCAGGGAAGTCCCAGTTCTTTTTTTTTTTTTCTAAATTAAATCTCAAGTGTATGAAAAGAGTCAAGACAACAAGTCCAAAGCCTTGTCACATGAATGTCCTTCAGCCAGCAGAGCAGAGGGCAAAGGATTTCATCTGGGGCTTCTTGGTGTAATCAAAATACACATTTGCTCTTGAATTGGAGGATCTGTCTCTTGGCACACAAGAAGAGGGGAAGTTTGCCTTGGAAGTGGAAGGTAGGGGAACAGCTGACTATTGGGTGGAAGCCTTTGGCTTTTTCAAGGCAGCTGAAACCAAACAGAAATGCTGCCCTGGATCTGGGGTCCTACTGTACCAGCCAGCCCAGCATGGCATGGAGAGGCAAAAGGGAGTGGTGAGGACTGTGGCGGAGCAAAGACGGGCCACCTCTGCAGCTTCACCAGTGGGCAGTACAGGTAGGTTTTCTACAGTTTTCATGATCTATTGATAGATTGGGACATGCAATTTCCTTGGTTTCAGGTGTTGGCAACTAATTCCAAATGTTTCAAACACTGAGGCTAAGCAAACCCATCGTCTCACCTAATATGGCCTGCGGACCTCCTGTTGGCAACGTTTCCCCTAAGCAGACCAGGTTCTACAGAAACGGACACAGTTCCCCCCTCCCCCCAGGGTGCTCAGAACAACCGGACACAGCCAGACCTGCAGCAGGGTTTGCAATCTTTTAAAACCTCTGCCCACTTCTGACCAAATTGCAAATACCTCCCCACACCCCCACGTGTCCATCCGTGCCCCAAGTTAAGCATTGTCCCACCTGCCGGGTGTTGCCAAAGCCAAGGTTTGTTGAGCTTCGTCTCTGAGGCCTGTCATAAAAACAAGTGTTATGTGTATTTGTTTCCCAAATATGAAATGATCCTTTAAAAACAGGCATGCGTCTAAGATGGCTTTCCCGATGGCCTCCCATCAGAGGTGCACTCCAACCCCTCCCTCCTGGGAGTCAGGGCCACGATGCCAAGCAGACAGAGGGGCATCCTCGCCAGTAGGCCTGAGCCCACCACAGCTCTCACCACGGCTCCCTGGCCTCATTTCCTAAGGTGCGGAGCAAAGTGCCCAGCCTGGGAGGCTGACACAACGGAAGCTTGTTTGCTCAGCTCGGGAGGCCCAACATCAAGGTGTGGGCCTGGCCGGTGTCCCAGGCTCTCTCCCAGCTTCTGGTGCTGGCTTGCAGCTCTTGGCATTCCTTGTCTTGTAGACACATCCGCCCAGTCTCTGCCTCCACCTTCACATAGCATTCTCCCTCTGAGACTGTCTCCACATGTCCCCTTCTCAAAAGGACCCAGTCATGTGGATTAGGGGCTGCCCAGCTCCAATATGAACTCACTGCAACCAATCACATCAGCAATCACCCTATTTTCAGATCAGGTCATATTCACAGGTCCCAGGGGTTAGGACTTCCATCTGGGAAATGGGAGGTTACAGCTCACTCTGTAACACCCCCTCTTGGTTCCCTGTAACCCTCTCTGCGGGAATGAAAAAGCCCAAGTAACACTGAAGTGAGAAGCCCCCAGCTGTCAGAGACACCCAGTGATTTGAGGGGTACAGACAGTGGCTCAAGGGGCATTGTTCAGATGGTGCCACAGCAGGCAGAGGTCTCCAGGTGCCTGGGGGAGGCCGCAGGCACAGGCAGACTGAGCCGGGCTCCGAGCCCGGTGAGATTGGGCCCGAGGACAGGGGACCCGGGTCCTTGGAGCTGCAGTCACCTGTGTGTATGTGTTGGAGGAGGGGTGATTGGCCAGAGTCAGATAGGAAGGAAAGGGTTAGCTCTGCCCCACTTCGAGCCCCGCCCCCCCGCAGGCAACCGCAGCGGGGTCGGAGGTCATCATATGCTGTCCTCATCCAGCATCCGGGTGAGGCCGTCGCAGATCCGGCGCAGGTGGGAGCGGTAGGGCTCCACGGGGCTGTAGAGGGCCGCCAGGAAGTCGCAGTCGGCCAGGTGGCCGAACACGTGGTTGATGCGGCCGTGGGACTTGGCGGTTAGGTGTGCGCCAGCCGCCTGGTGCAGCAGGTCCCGGCACTCAAGCAGGGCGGCGGCCAGCACGCGCCTGTCGAAGGTGAAGTCCACCTGGTGGAAGCTGACAGCAGTCATGGCCAGACGGCGCGCCTGCTGCCGCAAGCGCTGTAGCCGCGCCAGCTCCTCGGCGCCCAGCTGCCCGGCGCGCAGCAGAACGCCCAGCTTCACTGCCACCTTGACCAGGTTCTTGACCAGCTTCTGGGCCTCCTTGCGGCTGCGGGTGAACTCCTTGGTGGCGCGGTACAGCTCGTCCAGCACCTCGCTGCTGGTGTCGTCGATGAAGGCGGACGCCACTGCCCGGGAGGCCATCTTGCTCAGGAGCTTCTTCTGGGCCTGGAGGGCCAGGCTCTTGGTGCTGAAGGTGTCCATCTGTCCTGTGGGGGGAGACACACAGACCCGCCATCAGCCCGTGGTGCCCAGCTGTGGGGGCCTTGCACCGGTGGGCGGCTAATGCTGGCGACCTCTGTCTTCCGCATGGGAGAAATGGGCACGCGCGCCACCAGCCCATCCCCAGGAGAGCCCATGTGCCCACTCCACAGACGTACTGGGTGCGCAGAGCTGACCTCGAGACCCTTCCACCCCCCCCCACCCCGCCCCACCCCCCTCCACCAAACAGCAAGTGCCGCCATCAGAGAAGCTGCAAGAGCCCTTAGCAGGGACTCCTGAGCAGATCAAGAAGGCCCAAGAAGGCCCTGGACAAGAGGACAGGTAACAAGATGGGGAGGGAATCACAGGCTCCAAGGCCTAGGGAAGGGAAATTCAGAGTTGTTGGAGGACCGGATGCAGAAACTTATGAACAAATAGCAAAACCTATTTTTAGGAAAAGCTTGTAAAAACAAACAACATTCACACTGAAGAGATGATGGGACCTAAGGGAATTTGTTTCTTAAAGGAATTAATGTGTAGTGGTGGAATCTGGGCAGGGCCTTCTGTTATGGTTTATTACAGAATATAGTTCCCTGTGTTATACCCTAGGACCTGTGGTTTAGCCATTTCTGTAAACAATACTTTGCACCTGCTAATCCCAAACTCCCAACTAATCCCAGACTTGCAACTGCAAGTCTGTTGTCTATGTCTTTATTTTTGGCTGTTGTGGGTCTTTGTTGCTGCGCGGGCTTTCTCTAGTTGTAGAAGGTGGGGGCTACTCTCTAGTTTTGGATCGCGGACTTCTCATTGTGGTGGCTTCTCTTGTTTCTGAGCTTGGGCTCTGGGCGCATAGGCGTCAGTAGCTGTGATGGACAGGACTTAGTTGCTCCGTGGCATGTGGGATCTTCCAAGATCAGGTATTGAACATGCGTCTCCTGCATTGGCAGGCAGATTCTTAAACTGTGCCACCAGGGAAGTCCTGTTCTCTATGTCTGTGGGTCTGTTTCTGTTTCATTCAGTTCAGTTCAGTCACTCACTTATGTCCGATCTTTGCAACCCCATGGACTGCAGCACTGCCAGGCCTCCCTGTCCGTCACCAACTCCCAGAGCTTGCTCAGACTCTTGTCCATCGAGTTGATGATGCCATCCAACCATCTCATCCTCTGTCATCCCCTTCTCCTGCCTTCAGTCTTTCCCAGCATCAGGGTCTTTTCCAGTGAGTCAGGTCTTGCAACAGGTGGCCAAAGTACTGGAGCTTCAGCTTCAGCATCAGTCCTTCCAAAGAATATTCAGGACTGATTTCCTTTAGGATGGACTGGTTGGATCTTCTTGCAGTCCAAGGGACTCTCAAGAGTCTTCTCCAACACCACAGTTCAAAAGGCGCTCAGCTTTCTTTATAGTCCAACTCTCACATCCATACATGACCACTGGAAAAACCATAGCTTTGACTAGACAGATCTTTGTTGGCAAAGTAATGTCTCTGCTTTTTAATATGCTGTCTAGGTTGGTCATAGGTTTTCTTCCAAGGAGCAAGCATCTTTTAATTTCATGGCTGCAGTCGCTATCTGGAGTGATTTTGGAGCCCCCAAAATAAAGTCTGTCACTGTTTCCATGTTCCCCATCTGTTTGCCATGAAGTGATGGGACTAGATGCCATGATCTTAGTTTTCTGAATGTTGAGTTTCAAGCCAGCTTTTTCACTCTCCTCTTTCATTTTCATCAAGAGGCTCTTGAATTCTTCACTTTCTGCCATAAGGGTGGTGCTATCTGCATATCTAAGGTTATTGATATTTCTCCTGGTGATCTTGATTCCAACTTGTGCTTCATCCAGCCCATGCGAAAGCATGATATGCTCTCCATAAAAGTTAAATAAGCAGGGTGACAATATACAGCCTTGACGTACTCCTTTCCTGATTTGGAACCAGTCTATTGTTCCATGTCCAGTTCTACCTGATGCTTTTTGACCTGCATACAGATTTCTCAGGAGGCAGGTAAAGTGGTCTGGTATTCCCATCTCCTGAAGAATTTTCCACAGTTTGTTGTGATCCACACAGTCAAAGGCTTTGGCATAGTCAATAAAGCAGTAGTAGATGTTTTTCTGGAACTCTCTTGCTTTTTCGATGATCTAGCGGATGTTGGCAATTTGATCTCTGGTTCCTCTGCTTTTTCTAAATCCAGCTTGAAGTTGACAGTTCACATACTGTTGAAGCCTGACTTGGAGAATTTTGAGCATTTCTTTACTAGCGTGTGAGATGAGTGCAATTGTGTGGTAGTTTGAGCATTCTTTGGCATTGCCTTTCTTTGGGATTGCAGTGAAAACTGACCTTTTCCAGTCCTGTGACCACTGCTGAATTTTCCAAATTTGCTGGCATATTGAGTGCAGCGCTTTCATAGCATCATCTTTTAGGATTTGAAATAGCTCAACTGGAATTCCATCACCTCCACTAGCTTTGTTTGTAATGATGCTTCCTAAGTCCCACTTGACTTCGCATTCCAGGATGTCTGGCTCTAGGTGAGTGATCACACCATCGTGGTTATCTGGGTCATAAAGATCTTTTTTGTATAGCTCTCTTGTGTATTCTTGCCACCTCTTCTTAATATCTTCTGCTTCTGTTAGGTCCAGATCTGTCCTTTTTTGTGCCCATCTTTGCATGAAATGTTCCCTTGGTATCTCTAAATGTTCCTTTGGTATCTCTGTTTCGTAGATAAGTTCATTTGTGCCATACTTTAGGTTCCACATATAAGTGATATCATATATGGTATTTGTCTTTCTCTGACTTAGTCCTCTTAGTATGAGAATCTCTGGGTCCGTCCATGTTGCTGCATATGGCATTATTTCATTCTTTTTTATGGCTGAGTGGTAGTCCATTATATATATACACCACATCTTTATCCACTCATCTGTTGATGGACATTTAGGTTGCTCCCATGTCCTGGCTATTGTAAATAGTGCTGCTATGAACATAGGAGTGCATGTATCTTTTTGAGTTATAGTTTTGTCCAGGTATATGCCCAGGAGTGGGATTGCTAGATCATCTGGCAGCGCTATTTTTAGATTTTTGAGGACCCTGCATACTGTTCTCCATAGTGACTGCACCAATTTCCATTTCCACTAATAGTATGGAAGGGTTCCCTTTTCTCCACACCCTGTCCAGCATTTGTTATTTATAGACTTTTTAACGATGGCCATTCTAAGAGGACAACAGAGGATGAGTTGGTTGGATGGCACCACCGACTCAATGGACATGAGTTTGAGTAAGCTCTGGGAGTTGGTGATGGACAGGGAAGCCTGGCATGCTGCAGTCTATGGGGTCACCAAGAGTTGGATACAACTGAGCAACTGAACTGAACTGATTCTAAGAGGTGTGGGGTGATACCTCACTGTAGTTGTGATTTGCATTTCTCTTCTATTAGCAATGTTGAGCATCTTTTCTTGTGCCTATTGGCCATCTGTATGTCCTTGAAGAAATGTCTATTTAGGTCTGTCCATTTTCTGATTGGGATGTTTGTTTTTTCTGTTACTGAGCTGTATGAACTGATTATATATTTTGGATATTAATGAGTAGGGCTTTCTGAATCCCACTACGTGCGGGCCCTGGCTCCAGCCTCGCAGACCCACTGTAGCCTTGCTCTGAGCTGAGAAGGGCTCAGGCTGCGTGACCACGGGGGTCCTGGCCTCACTCCACAGCTCCATGAGACAGGGTCCCAGCCCCCGCCTCAGGCTGTTCAGGGTAGGGGAGGAGCGCAGTTAGCAACCCCCCATCTCCCCAGCCCCATGAGTTTACAGCAGACACCCCTGAGGCCTTAGTCAGGCCCTAGATGAGTCAGGGGGGCAGCAGCTGGGTGGGGGCTCCCCAGGGCCATTTGTGGGGTTTTGGGAAGCACAGAGTTCTGATGACTCCTCTGATACAGAAACACTGACATGCGTCAGCTTGCGCCCAGGAAAGGACCGGGCAGGTGGCCGAGGTGAGTGGCAGGCTGGTGCTCCTGGATCAGCAACCACGCCTCCGACTGCAGAAGCCTGTCCCTCATGTCCCTCCTGCCATGGCCGTCTTCCAGATTTCCCAGGCTCTGAAGCCTCCCCCTCAGCACCAGAATTCTTCCTAAACTGCACATCTGGGCATAGTCCTTTCCTTCTAAGAACCAGCTGGAAGCTCCTCATGGCTCTTGAGACCAAGCCCCACACTCCATTTGGGTCCCTGCCTCTTCCCTGGTGAACTCCTATACATCCCTCAATACCTTAGCCCCCAAACCCCTGCCTCTTCCTTGGCGGACTCATATATATGCCCCAAAGCCCTGGCCTCCAAGCCCCTGCCTCTTCCCCTGGCAGCTTCATCCCTCAGCTCAGCCTGAACACCACCTCTGGGAAGCCATCCCTGAACAGCCAAACTGACAGTGAGGCACCTCCTATGAGTCACCCAGCACCCCAGGCATCCCCCATCTCTGCTCCACACTCTGGCTTTGCTGCCTCAGTGGTCTGCGTCACCACAGGCCCCAGGGGAGATAATGGCCTGATTCCCTATCCACTCTGTTTCTGGAGACTCCAGAAGCATCTGCCCAATGAATGAGGGAGCCTGAGGCCCACCCCCAGCCCTCCCCCACTGCTGCCCCAGGCTCTGGTCAGAATCCACCGCCACCCCAGCTGCGGGCCAGCCTGACCAGGAATGCCATGTGGGTGCCCACTCAGCCATGGGAGCCCCCACAAAGCCCCTCTTTGTGTGAGCTCAGACGCTGGGAGGAGTCCCAACCCTCAGCCGCCCTCTTGCTGCCCACAGAGGTCAGGACAGGCCTGGTGATGAATGACCCGGGCCTCCCTGCCCCCTACACCAGTCCCAGACCCTGTCCACAGGCTGGGGCCAGAGCGGGGTGCGGGTGACTCAGCATCACATGGCAGGCCCTGAGCAGTGGCTGGTGCCTATTTCATCACTTCTGCCTGATATTGTACTGAGCTGGCTGCCCATTTGCAGAATGGCTCAGACCAGGCTCAGAGAGGCTTAGCCATTTCCCCAAGGCCACACAGCAACACAGGGACCGCCTGCCCCACCCTCTCTGCACCCAGCTACCTCTGCCTTCCCTAGCTGATGCCTGGGAGTCGCCCTCAGTCTTGGGGGGCTGGGAGATATCCCCCGTGACACAACCAGCCCTGATATCTGGGGCTTGCTCCTGGCTCTGACCCCATGGCCAAGCAACATAACTGCCCTATGCCTCAGTTTCCCCGTCTGTAAAATGGAGGATGGTGACTGTCAGGATGGAGAACTGACTCCATCTCAGGACAGAAACGTGTGGCCAACCTGAGGGCCCCCCAGGCTGTGAGATTTCCCTGTGCAAGAGGCTGGACCACTGTCCCGACTTCTGACCTTCAGGCTCTGCGTCCTTTAGCTCTCTGAACAGACCTATTTCTCCGCTATGTTCTCAGCAAGGATGCTTTCTCACCAATTTCTCTAGAACATTCTATTCTTTATTTTTCTTTTTGGTCACACTAGGTGGCATATGGGATCTTAGCTTCCCAACCTGGGATCAAATCCACACCCCCTGCATTGGAAGCACAGAGTCTTAACCACTGGACCGCCAGGGAAGTCCCTAGGGCATTCTATTCTGTTCCCTCTATGTGGACCCCTCCTGGTCTCATCACCTGTAAACTCCTGCTCCTCATTCAAGTCTCAGAGTGACTGTCACCTCCTCCCGGAAGACTTCCGGATGTCCCAGGCTATGCTGGTTCCCCAGCGTCCGTCCTCCATTGCAGTTCTGAGCACTTGGTCTCAGTGTCCGTCACACCAGGCCTGACGGCGTGGGCAGGGACTGTATGTTTCTTGCTCTGGTGGCCAGCCTGGGGCCTGGTACTCAGCAGGCACCCAGTAAGTGTTTGCTGAATGAATAAGCGGGGGGGTGTCTGCAGACATTGAAACCCGGAGGGAACTCCCAACACCCTGGGTCCCCCAGTTTACAGATGGATAAACTGAGTCTCAGAGAGAGGAGAAGGCCTTTCCCTGGATCCCAAGAACCCTGGCGCTCAGGTCTTTCTGCCCTATTCCGTTACTGTGTGGCCCCAGGCAGGGCTCTGCCCCTCGCTGGGCCTTGACCTTCCCGTCTGCAAGTCCTGAGCTTGTGCGTGTTGGTTCAGAGGGGAGGCTGGTCCTACTGACTGGCTTCAGGAAGAGCCTGGGCCCACGGCAGCAGCGCTGCCCGACCCCCACCCTGCCAAGCATAGGAGGAAGAGGGGTGGGGGTGGAGGGGGAGACTCCATACTCTTAGCCCCTCGGGCCAGTCCCCAGATCTGTGACACCTGGACCAGCCCAGCTGCATGGTGGCCCACCCCCCTTCTCCTCCGTCCATTGTTCTATCAGAAACGCACCCCCCTCCAAGCAGCCAGACAGGGAGATGACTGCTTTCCCCGGGGAGCACTCTGGGGACCAAAATAGACCCCAGCCTTCCTTCCTGCCAGCTGTGCTCATCCAGGTCCAAGGGCAGGCCGGCGGGAGGGGCCTGGCGGGGGCAGGGCCTTCCCAGGGACTGCCCAGCGGACCCAATGCCAGATCACCCCACTATTGTCACGAGCCAGAAATGCCCGATGAAGCTTCCAGGGCTCGGCTGGGACGCTCATTCAGGTCCTCCGTGAGCGTTTATAGAGCACCAGCTGTGTCTTAGGGCTGGGAATATGTGTGTGCTAAGTCGCTTCAGTCGTGTCTGACTCTTTGTGACCCCATGGACTGTAACCCGCCAGGCTCCTTTTCCAGGGGATTTCACAAGCAAGAATACTAGAGTGGGTTGCCATTTCCTCCTTTAGGGGATTTTCCTGACCCAGGGATTGAACCTGGTTCTCCTGCTCATCAGGCAGATTCTATACCTGGACCAAAAGAGATTGGGTCCCCGCCTCCCCAGGGATCCCGGCCGGCTAGACCCCATGCCACCTCCTTGTTCCAAAATAATTTGGGTGCCCTCACTTCCCTGAAACAGAGTCCACAGGCAGCACTGTCTATCTCCACCCGCCGGTATAAAAATAAAATTAATAGGTGGTGAGAATAGTGAGCAGGATTGTACAGGCAAACTCTGGAATATTTCTTTAAAAAAAAAGAAATTTTATTTTGGCCATGCCACACAGGATGCGGGACCCTAGTTCCCCAAACAGGGAGAGAACCTGTGCCCCCAGCGTTTGCAGTTGGGCATATTAGCCACTGGGCCACCAGGGGAGTCCCTGGAGTGTTGCCAGTTCTGTGCCTCAATCTGGGTCTACATGAATGTAAAACGTCATCGAGCTGGGTGGCTGCAAAGCAATGTGAATACACTAAAACCCAGCAAATTGTCGACTTTCAAGGGGTGAATTTTATGGTGTATGAATTAGACCTCAGTTAAAAAAATCTAACATTTCTCCAAAGAAGGTATATAAATGGCCGATAAGCAGGTGAAAAGATGCTCAACATCACTGGCTAGGAGGAAAATGGAAGTCGAGCTCATAATAATATAATACCTCACCCCACAAGAATGGCTACTGCCAGAAATACAGACAAGAAGCAGGGCTGGCGAGGTTGGGAGAAACAAGCCCTCATCCAAGGCTGGTAGAAACAGAAGATGGTGCAGCCACTGTGGGGAACAGTTTTCTGGCAGGTCCTCGAACAAACACAGTTACCACATGACCCAGCAATTCCGCTCCTAAGCATCAACCCCCCCCCAAGAAATGAAAATATATGTTCACATAAAAACATAAACACACATGGGCATAGATAGCAGCACATTTGTACTAGCCAAAACATGGAAATGACACAAACACCCACCCACATATAGATGGACAAACAAATGTGGTCCCTCCACACACGGGAGCATCACTCAGCCCTGAAAAGCAGTGAAGCCCTGACACTCGCTACCACATGGATGGACCCTGAGGACACGATGCTCAGTGAGAGACGCAGACACAGAAGGACACAACAGGGTGTGATTCCACTGACAGGAAACGTCCAGAACAGGAAGATCCACAGACGCAGAGAGTGGGTTCCTGTTGTCAGGGGCTGGGGAGCACAGAATGGAGAGTGACTGCTAATGGAGACAGGATGTCTTTTGGCAGTTGAAGAATGTTTTGGGATGTGAACACCTTAGTGAATTTTACAATACGTGAATTACACATCATCAAGCGGAACACTCAATGCACCTATACCCAGTGGGCATATTTTATACCTTTGTGCCCCTTACTATATATTTGTTGTTTAGTCACTAAGTCGTGTCTGACTCTTTGTGACACCTGGACTATAGGCCACCAGGTGTCTCTGTCCAGGGGATTTCCCAAGCGAGAATACTGGAGTGGATTGCCATTTCCTTCTCCAGGGGATCTTCCCAACCCAGGAATCAAACAAACCGGCATCTCCTGCATTGACAGGCGGATTCTTTACCACTGAGCCACCAGGGAAGCCTATATATATATATGTATGTACACACACACACACACACACACATATATAATGCCTCACTTTAAACATGTTAAATAGGATTTTCCTGATGTCTCAGTGGTAAAGAATCTGCTTGCCAACTCAGGAGAAATAGGTTCGATCCCTGATCTGGGAGCAACTAAGCCCATGAGCCACAACTACTGAAGCCTGTGTGTCCTGAGCCCGTGCTCTGCAACGAGAAACCACCGTAACGAGAAGCCTGTGTACCTCAACTAGAGAGCAGCCCCTGCTTGCCCCAACTAGAGAAAGCCCACACAGCAACAAAGGCGCAGCACAACCAAAAATAATAAATAATTTTTTAAAAATGCTAAATACATTGGGACTTCCCTGGAGGTCCAGTGGTTAAGACTGTGCTTCTAATCCTGGAGATGTGGGTTCAATCTCTAGCTGGGGAGCTAAGACCCCACATGTCTCATGGCCAAAAAAGAACCCCAAAACATAAAATAAAACCAATATTGTAACAAAATTCCAACAAAGACTTTAAGGGCTTCCCCTGGTGGCTCAGTGATAACAAATCTGCCTGCCAATGCAGGAGACATGGGTTTGATCCCTGGTGTGGGAAGACCCCACATGCTGCGAAGCAACTAAGCTTGTGAGCCATGACCATCGAGCCTGTGCTCTGGAGCCCGGGGACTGCAATTACTGAAGCCCGAGCGCCCCAGGGCCCGTCCTCCGCAACAGGGGAAGTCACCGCAATAAGCCCGAGCACTAGAGCAACTACAGAAAAGCCCACACAGCAACGAAGACCCAGCACAGCCAAAAATAAATAAAATTATAAAATAAATAAATGAAAATGGTCCACATAAGAAGACAGAAATCTTCAAAAAAGAAAACCTCAGGCCCACTGCACTCAATGACAGAGTGAATCTGTCAGAGGTTTGCCCCTTGATGCAGCACTGCAGTGAACACGAAGATACAAATTTCTACCACAAAAAGAACTCCAAAGGTCCCATCTGTTTGTAGGACATATCGCAGGTTAACCTTAAAAATGCATTCCAGTATACATCAGGTGCAGACAAATACTGTTTGACTCCATTATACCTAGAATAGTCAAATTCATAGAAAGTACATTGGTAGATGCCAGGGGCCATGGGGTAGGGAGATGGGGAGCAGAATGGGGATTTAGTATTTAATGGGGACTGAGTTTCAGTTTAGGAAAGTGAAAGATTCGGGCGACCGATGATGGTGACGGTTGCACAACAACGTGGATGTACTTAGTAGCACTGAAATGTACAAGTTAAACGTGGTTATTATGTGACTTGTACCATAATACAAAAACATAACAAACAAACAAACAGACCAAAACTCCATCTTCCCCTGATTTGCCCAGGAGTTGCATTTCAGGTATGTTCATTGAAAATTAAAACTCCCGGTCATTGGTTTACATTTCTGGCAGGACATTAGGAAGTTGTGGGCTGAGGGGCTGCCCTGAGCATAGCTGGATGCCTAGTGTCCCTGGCCCCTGCCCCTGAAATGCAAGCACATCCTGTTATTATCACAAGTGGGGGAAAAAACCCTCCGAATTTCCAAAACAGCCGCCTAAGAGGGGTCACCCCTGCTGGAAGGAGGAGACAGCAGGAACCAATGAATGTGGAATAAACAGGATAATTTCAGAGACAGTTAAGGCCTGGGTTGGGGGCAGTGACAGCCAGGGACAGCAGGTGACCTAGGCCAGTGGTCGGGAAGTCTTCCTGGAGGAGGAGCCCCTGTAGCTGGGACTGGAAGGACGGGGCCTGAGGCAAAATGAGCCAGGCAGAGGGGACAGCACGTACAAAGGCCCTGGGGCACGGCAGCGCAGCGAGGAGACCGGAGACTGGTCCCCAGCCTCCTAGGAGCCCACCGTCCAAGTCTGCCACAGCTCTGAGGTCTCCCCACCAAGACCCCGGACCAGCCCCAGCCCCTGAGGGCAGCTTTCCCATCTGTGAAATGTGTGTCCAGTTGCTGAATCTCTGACTCTGTCAACTCCTATACTCCATGTTCTTCCCAGAACCCTGGCCTCCATCCCTACCTCAGACTTATGCCCTCTGCCAACCCCACTTTGTCTCTTCGGCTCTGACCTTTGTCCCTGTCCCCATTTTGGACACTCCAGCTCCTAAACTGACCAGACATCGACCTGGAGCCTCGGGTTGCTCTAGACATGACAGCATCCTTTCCTTGCCCAGGCAGAGGCGGGGAGGCAGGACTCTATGTGAGCCCTCCCAGAGGGGAAGGGCACTCGGCCTGGCAGATCTGTTCCTCCCAATCCTTTCAGTCCGCAAACTCTGGGGGAGGGCCAGCCCCCACCCCTGCCCCATCAGCGACCTTCCCCACTTCATCTCCTCTCTCACTGTCCCTGTAACATGCTAGGCATGGTCCAGCCTCGGGGTCTCCACCAGGTGGGCGTGGCCTCTCCACCCACACATTCCTGGTGCTGGACGCTGGGCGTGGAGGTGATGGGGATTCCACCCCGACTCCCAGGGGCCCTAACTCCTCCCTAGGTACACTGGGAATGCTACATCTCATCCCATTCACCACCTGCTGGAAAGTTCTTAGCCACCAGCTCTCCGGGGGGGGGCGGGAAGTAGGCATGTAGGTACATACGTATGTTTTCCATAAACTTTACTGACATAAAGGATGTGCGCCGTGCAACTTAAGAAAATAGCAAACCTCGTTGTAAATTTCACGCAGCCAATCGATGCTTGATAAATGTTCTCAGTTTTGCCTAACTGGTGGTGGTGGTGGTGTTTAGTGGCTAAGTCGTGTCTGTCTTGTGACTCCATGGACTACAGCCCATCAGGCTCCTCTGTCCATGGGATTACCCAGGCAAGAATACTGGAGTGGGTTGCCGTTTCCTCCTCCAGGGTATCTTCTTGACCCAGGGATCGAACCCATGTCTCCTGTATTGGCAGACGGGTTCTTTACCGCTGAGCCATGAGGGAAGCCCAGTTGTAAAATTGGTTCCAATAGCCAATCTGTGGTTGCTATGGATAAATGAAAGCAGTTCTGACATGGATGTCGCTGGATCTTCTCTTTCATATGAGAAGAGAAAACTTGGACTTCACTTACTCACTCACTGGCCAAGTGAGTGACTTTTTTTTTGCAGAATCCAACAGTGGTTTTCCAATAGTGAGGGAATATCCCCTCAAGGTTTTTTTGTGCTATTCGAAAGCAAGCAACTAGAGACACACCACCCTTTAACATTTAATTTTCATTATTGACATTACCTGGAATTATACTGGGGGTGGCAAACTCTGTCCGGCTGCCTGTTTTTATAAAGTTTTGTTGGCACTCAGCCATGCCCACTTGTGTACATATCAAAGCACAGTCTTGAATAGAGGCAACAGAGGCCATGTGGCTTGCAAAGCCAAAATATTTACTATCTGGCCCTTTATAGAAAAAGGCTGACCAGCCTCTGGATTAGAGGATGACTGAACAATACATCAAACCCTGATTTGTAGCATCTGCCAATATCCATGGTGTAAATTCTCTTGCCATGGCCAGTTTCAAGCTTCCAACTTGACCACGGAGTTGGAACAAACTGCTCACCATTTCCACCAAACAGAAATAACCTCGAGAGCATAGAGGTCATTGTGCAATGCAGTAAAATAATTAGAAAGGATATATATTTTCTTTTTTTGTCTGCACTGCCTGGCATGTGGGATCTTAGTTTCCAGACCAGAGATGGAACCTGTGCCCCCTTCATTGGAAGGTCAGAGTCTTAAGCACTGGACCACCAAGGAAGTCCTGAAAGTTAGGATTTTTGACCATTTATGACCTTTGCTTTTTTATAAGTTATTTTGAAGTATTTAAGTCACATACCATCAAATCCATGCTTTTAAAGTGTACAGTTCAGTGGATTTTATATATTCACTGACCTGGGTAACCATCACCACTATTTAATTCCGAAACATTCTCATCCCTCCAGAAAGAAACCCCATCCCTTGAACTTCCCTGGTTGTCCAATGGCTAAGATTCCAAGAATGGGACCCAGGTTCGATCCCTGCTCAGGGAACTGGATCCCGCATGCATGGCATATAAGAGTCTGTAAGCCACAACAAAGTTCAGAGATCCCAGTGCAACCCAGTAAATAAAATATCTATTTTTTAATTTATTATTCTTATCTGGGGGGAAGGAATGGTGGGTCTGCATTGCTGCACCTGGGCTTTCTCTAGTTGCGGCAAGCGGGGGATACTCTTTGTTGCAGGGCGTGGGCTTCTCACTGCGGTGGCTCCCCTTGGTGGGGCCCATGGGCTCTAGGTGCTCAGGCTTCAGCAGTTGCCACTCACAGGCTCTGGAGAGCTGGCTCAGTGCTGTGGTGCACGGGTTTAGTTGCCCTGAGGCATATGGATCGTCCTGGACCAGAGATCAAACCAGTGTCCTCTGCATTACAAGGCAGATTCTTAACCACTGGACCACCAGGGAAGTCCCTTTAAAAAAAAAAAAAAAGAAACCCCATCCCCATCAGCAGTCACTCCCTATCCCCTCCCCCAGGCCCTGGCAACCACTAATTTACTTTCCATCTCCATGGATTTGCCTGTTTTTTCATATAAATGGAATCACACACTCTGTGTCCTTCTGTGTCTGGCTTCTCTCACTGGGCATCCCGTTTTCAAGGTTTATCAGCATTGTAACGAGTGTCAGCCCTTCACTCCTTTTTATGGATGGACAGTATTCTGTAGCTCTGTGGGTGTTTTTCTTCTTTTTGGCAGTGCCACGCAGCTTGTGCCGTTCATTTATCCACCAGGGATGGAACCTGGGTCCCCTGCAGTGACAGCTGGGAGCCCTAACCACTGGACCGCCAGGGAATTCCCATCCATACCTTTGTTTTAAACATAATGTATTTGACTGTAAGTTCACAGCCTGTCATTTTTTTAAATTTATTTTTTCTTCCAGTTTTATTGACAGTCTGTCATTTTTAATAACGGGGATATTAACAACTGGGTGGCAAAATTCCCAACAATACAGCACGTGACTGATGATTGGGGTGAGGCCGGCTCCGGCATGCCACTGGTCCACGGAGCAGCCTGCCCTCCACATGAATTCTTCATGTCCCAACAAAGGGCATCAATAATTGATGGGCCCGCTCAGCGGGGCCAGGGCTGCCGCCCCACCTTTCTCCCTCAGCCCTGGCTGCAGGGGCCCAGGGCAGCCTGGGGTGGGGTTGGGTGGCGGGGGGCTCCGGGTCTCTGCTCGCCATGGTAAATGCCCCCACGGTCTTTGTTCCCATTCCATACTCTTCGCTAACACCAGAGCACCTGCTGCTTCCAGCCAACACCAGGGTACCCGCTGCTTCCAGCCCTTTATCAACCATCACTCAGACCTCACATCTGGCGCCCATTTGGATATGGAGAAAGCGGGGCTGAGGGCTACCTGTTTGTCTGAGCGGGGGGAGGGGATACCAGTGGTTCTCAAACGGGGTTTCCCAGAGCCTTCGGGGGCCACCCCAAAGATGGGCAGGGTCTGCCTGCCTGCCGGACTGCGGCAAGAACTAGGACACTTTCCACGGTGGTCAGATCTCCACTGAAGAAAGAGCAGGGATTGGGCGAGGGACGGGGGTTGAGGGTAAGGAACGGATGGGCAAAAATGAATGTTGGGAGACCGAAGCCCACCCCACTGCAGAGGACAGGAGAGGCTGGGACTCAGGTTGATTTTTAACAGCAAGTGGCAGAGGTTCGAGGGTCACCTGGCAGGACTGTGGACACAGCCCTTTAGAGTCCTGGCTCCACCCACTTCTCACCTCTCCGCAGCCTCCATCGTGTCTCTGGTCCGCGTCCCCGGTCCGGGTTCCTCTCTGGAGAAGCCGCCAGAGGGCGCCAGCGAACACCTTAGTCCTCCCCTCAGGGCTCCCACCTCCCTCAAAGTAAACTCCCAAGTCCTCCCGGGGCCCACAAGGCCATGCACGACCTACTCCGTCCCCTCCCTGCCCTCCCCTCCTTCCTCTCTCCCCCTCACTCACTTTGCTCCTGACACACAGGCCTCCTGGTTGTTCCACCAGCACATGGAGCCTGGTGCTACCCCAGGGCCTTTGCATGGGTTGTGCCCTCTGCCTGGATTGCCCCTCGTCTCTGCATGGCTATTTATTTCTTGCCATTGAGCTTCAATTCAAATGTCACTTCCTCAGGAGTCCCTCCCAAATTCCCCATCTCAACTAACTTCCCCATCCATCTGCCCCTCCAGTCCTTCATGCAATTACAGCTAAGCCTAATGACTTTCTCTGGATGAATGTGAGCTGAATCCGGGGGGCAGGAAGGGGTGCACCACATGGACTTGGGTCATTGCTGGGTTCTGGGCACCCTGCACCAGGCTTGGCTTACAGTAGGCACCCAGAACCAGGTTGTTGAATGAATAGATGGCCTTTCAGTGCCAGAAAGGAAGTCAGAGATGTCATCCAAGGGCCCCACTATCCAGCCAGGGAAACTGAGGCAAAGAGAAAGACAGATATCCTAAGGTCACATAGAAGCAAAGCGCGAACACTTCTGGAAGGGTCTCTTCCAGGTGGACACTCCCCAACCTCCACCGCCCCTTTGGACAGAAGGGAAAAGTGAGACCTGCAGGATGGAGCCTTGGAAGATCCCAAGGACTTGACCAGAGGATGCCAAGACCAGTCCTGAATGCCTCACGTGGTGAGATGCTGGAGGAAGTCATCTGATGGAGGGGTATACGTCGCAGATTCTGGGGTGAAAGCCCAAATTCTCTGTAAGGCCAAGTCCTGCCTGTCTCTAGGTCATCTCAGTCTGTAACACCTGCACAAGCATGAGTCATTTCTTCAGCACCTGCCTCTGGAGCTATTTCCATGACAATAGCCGGAGTTATGTCCTAGGCACCCTGTTGTGGCCCCATTTGACAGACAGGGACATTGAGGCCTTCTGAACCCATCACATCAGATCACCAAGCAACCAAAAGGCCCCTCCCCTCCCCAGGTCTCAGGTGAGGAAACTGAGGCTCAGGCAGCCCTTGACCTGCCTAAGGCCACACAGCAGAAGGGGATATCATGGGGCCTCCACGGGGCCTGCCTGACTGGTCTTTTAACTTAGGAACCCCCACCCTCCATCAGAGTGGGGTTTGAGTCCCCAGTTTGCCTCCCCCAAGAGATTTGGGCACTCATCCACCACTGGCGTCCCAGGCCACCAGGCCTGCCAAGTGGGAGAAGCTCAGCCCAGGTGTTCCTGTGGCTGGGACGACAGTTCTTTGTTCTGGTTTCCATAGGTACAGCGTCCCTGGGACGGCTCCTCCTCCGCCCCTCCCAGCCACCCAGCTGCCCAGCCCTGGCCCCGCTGGCCCTTGGCCCGGCCCATCTAGCAACTTGTTATGTTTTAAAGTTGGCTCCTGGGCACCTGGCATTCAGGTAGAGGGAACAGCTCCTGCAAAGACCCCGAGGCAGGAGAGTGCCTGGTGCGTTGGTGGAGTGTGGCGGCTGTGTGGCTGGAGCAGAGTGAGTGAAGGGGGTGAGAAGGAGGAGGTGGGGATCAGGGGAGAGACACGCAGGGCCCATGTTCCTGCATTTAATCCTGCAAGCTGCCCTCACCCCTGGGGGAGTTGTTATGTCCCTCAGACAGGAAACTGAAGCTGGGAGAATGGAATCAACTTGTTCAAGGTACTGGTGGTGAGCGGCCGAGCAGGAACTCCGGTTTGTCTGATTCCAAAGTCCGAGCTCCCCAACCACTGGGCTGAACTGCCCTCACCCATGCTACCCACCCACCCCCAAACCCAGGACGTTCACCTCCCCCAGCTGGGCTGAGACCTGCTCAGGAAGTAACCTCAGAGGCCTGTTTACAGATGGGGCTGCCCCTCCTCCAGCTGAGCCCCCCCAGGATATTGGGGGTTGTGATGCACACAGATCTGGGTCAGGTCAGCTACCAATTACCTCAGTGACGAAGCCCCAGTTCACAGCTGACAAAACTGAGCCCAAGGCTTCAGGCTATTGGGGAACTCCCAGGTGGCCAGTCTGGGTGGGCCTGGCTCCGGACGCCCTCAGCTGCCTGGATCAGCCAGAAGTCACACACATCCTCACCTCCACGTCTCTGGCCTGGCTGCCCACACCTGGAATGCCCTCCTGGCTCTGAAATCTGGCTCTGGGGCTTGGCACCCTGCACTGTGAAACGGGCAGAGTCCATCAGAGTCCTTGTTGGGTGTGCTCTGGTCTCAGAGCACTACCCATGCGGGGGGTGGGGGGAGGCAGATCAGATCCAGTCCGCCTCCCCTGACCCACACAGCAAGAGAGACAGAGGGAAAGGGAGAAACAGAGAGGGAGATGGAAACTGAGGCAGGAATACTGATCGACCGGGGGTTGTCAGAGCAGAGGGAGCGACAGAAACAGAGAGACCAAGTGGCCCCCGAGGTATGCTGAGATGCGGGGCGCCCCAGCACCGCTCGCTTACCTGTACTCTGGGATTCAGTCGTTGGTTCGACCGTCGAGGTTCTGTCCGGCTGCCTCTGAGAGGCCGTTGCTGTGGCTGCGAGACTCGTGCCTGAGGACTGGGACCCGGCGGGGCGGAGCAGGAAGCTCGGTCCCGCCCTCCAATTGCCCCGCCCTTCTGTGCGGCCCCGCCCCGCCCCCGCCCGCCCGGAAAGGACCGCAGTGGGGCCGGCAGAGGTGGGGGCGAGCGAGGACGTAGGCTCAGCCAATGGCAGCGCGGGCGGTGTACGAAGAGTCCAATGGAAGCAGATCGCCGCGCGGTGGGGTGGGGCCTAGGGCGGGGCCAGGCGGCTCGGGGGATTCCTCCGGAATCTCGAAAGGGGCCGGATGCCTGGGGAGAGGCCAAACCCGGGGCCAGTCCAAGAAAGGAGAGGAAGGAGACTTAGAGTCAAAAACAGAGATATGAGGACCATGGAGACAAAGCGAGCCAGAAAGAAAAGCAACAACTCTGTGGCTCTGGGACTGCCCCTTTCTCCCACTGGGACTCCGTTTAAAGTACGGCCCCGGGGAACCCTTTACTACATAATGACCAGGGAGTCCATTAAAAAATGTAGATAAAAAATGAAAAAAAAAATGTAGATAAAAAATGTAGATTGCTGTACCCTCCAGACGGGCTGAATCTAACCCAATGTTGAAGATACATCTTTCTGGGTTGCAGATAACTTCTCCAGGTTAGGTTTAATGCAGTCGCTACGCGGATGGACCCTGGAGATCCCACCAGGGGACTTCCCAGATCCAGGCACGATGTCCGTGGGAATGAGCCAGAGAGATCTGCAGGAGCCTTCAGGCCGCTGGCGGGTGGGGCGGTGGGGCCAGCTGGGGCCCCCAGAGGATGCAGCTGTGAGTCCTGGGAACAGGACCCAGGAGCAGCTCTCAGAACCCCTGCCGCTCCATTTCCTCCCTGAATCTCCAACCCCTGGATCCCAGTTGCAGCTAGGACCAGGGGGAGCCAGAGCAGGCTGCACAACCAGTGCAGCTTGAGTTCTGTCCTCTACGTGGGGCACACACAACCCTGGCACAGACTTCAGGAGGCAAAAAGAGATGAAATGTCTCTTTATCCCACCCTTTTTTTGGTTGTTTTTTAAATCAGGTGACTGAGACCCAGAGAGTGGAAGTGACTTGCCTGAGGACCTGCAAGCGAAAGTGGCAGGTCCAGGATTTTAACCCAGTAATTTTTGTCCCACCTCCTCCCATTCACAGCCAGGTACTAGTTTCTCATCCCGGACGCTCTGTATTGGCGTTCCTATGCACTGACATGGAAATAATAATAGAGTTTGCATTCTACTGTTGTGTGGAAATTGTATAAATCTTCATTATGTTGAATTGGTTCATAGTGATTTTCAGGTCTATTATATCCTTCTACAGGGGCTTCCCTGGTGGCTCAGACGGTGAAGCGTCTGCCTGCAATGCAGGCGACCCGGGCTCGATCCCTAGCTTGGGAAGATCCCTTGGAGAAGGAAATGGCAACCCACTCCAGTACTCTTGCCTGGAAAATTCCATGGACGGAGGAGCTTTGTAGGCTACAGTCTATAGGGTCACAAAGAGTCGGACACGACTGAGCGACTTCACTTCACTTCTTCACTTCATATCCTTCTACTCTTCTGTATATTCATTCTGTTAATTTTTGAGAGTTTGATATTGAAACTCCAACTAAAAATCTTTATCTACTTAAAAAGATAATTGTAATATATAGTGGAACTATATGTAACCTTGTTCTGCATTTTCCAAGTCTCCTATAAATATGTTATCATACTTTCATAATTTAAAACAATAAAATAAAAAATTAATTAAAATAATAAATTTTTAATAAAAAATTAAAAAATAAAGCCTACAAGCCCACAAATAAGAATGAATAAAGGGAATTCCTTGGTGGTCCAGTGACTAGGACTCCGTGATTTCGCAAAGGAGGACACAGGTTAAATCCTTGGTCAGGAAATTAGGATCCCACAAGCAACGAGGCCAAAAAATAAAAGAATGAATAAGAAGTGCCCAGGAGGGACTTCCCTGGTGGTACAGTGGGTAAGACTCCATACTTCAACTGCAGGGGGCATGGGTTCGATCCTGGGAAACTAAGATTCCACATGCTGGGCAGTGCAGCCAAAAAAGAAAAATGTCCAGGAGGATATGAAGAAATTAGAACCTTTATACTTTGTGATAGGGATGAAAAATGGTGAAACTTCTGTGGAAAACAGCTTGGTCATTTCTCAGAAAAGTAAACATAGAATTACCATATTGCCCAGCAATTCCACTCCTAGGTATATACCCCAAGGAGTTAAAAGGAAGGACTTTAACAAGTATATTTTTTCATAACAATTTTAATAGCAGTATGATTTACACTAGCCTAAAGACAAAATAACCCAAATGTCCATCGACAGAGGAATAGGTAAACAAAATGTGATCCATCCATTTGTTATTGTTCAGTTGCTAAGCCTTTGTGACCCACCCCATGGACTATAGCTCACCAGGCTTCTCTGTCCATGGACTTTCCCAGGGAAGAATACTGGAGTGGGTTGCCATTTCCTTCCTCAGGGGATCTTCCCCACCCAGGGATCAAACCCACGTCTCTTGTGTTGGCAGGCAGGTTCTTTACCACTGATCCACCTGGAAAACCCAATCCACCCATACAGTGAGATATGGTGGTGGTGGTGGTTTAGTCACTAAGTCGTGTCCGACTCTTACGACCCCATGGACTGTAGCCCGCCAGGCTCCTCTGCTCATAGGATTCTCCAGGCAAGAATACTGGAGTGGGTTGTCATTTCCTTCTCCAAACAGTGAAATATAATTCAGTCATAAAAAGGAAGGAAGTTATTCATGCTAACATGAATGAACCTTAAAAATAGGTTTAAGGTGCCAAACATAAGATGATCAACATTCGGTACTTCTTTGGTGGTCTAGTGGTTAAGACTCCTCGCTTTCACTACATGGGGCACAAGTTCGATCCCTGGTCAGGGAAGATCTGCATGCCGTGAGGTGCAGTCAAAATTTAAGAAAAAAAAAAAGATAATAAATATTGTATGATCCACTTATATGAGGGACCTTAAAGGAGAGAATCCACAGACAGAAAGTAGAATAGAGGTGACCAGAGGCTGGGGGGGGACAGGAATGGGGAGTTAGGATTTCATGAGGACAGCATTTGTGTTGTGGATGATGGAAAAGTTCTGGAGATGATGGTGGGGATTCACGACATTGTGAAGGCACTTCATGCCACTGAACTGTGCATTTAAAAAGGCTTACAATGGTAATTTTTATTATATATTTGCCATAATTTTAGAAAATGAATACTGTAACATCCCAAACCACTGAATTGTATGCTTTAAGTGGGCGAATTGTGTGATATATAAATTATGTCTTGACAAAGTTATTTTTCTTTTAAAGTGCCTAGCAGTATATCTGGCAATAATAACAATACTATAGTTGATGACTTCCATGGTGGCTCAGACCATAGAGAATCTGCCTGCCGTGCAGGATACATGAATTTGATCCCTGGATCAGGAAGATCCACTGGAGAAGGGAATGGCTACCTACTCCAGTATTCTTGCCTGGAGAATTCTATGGACAGAGGAGTCTAGTGGGCTACAGTCCATGGAGTCGCAAAGAGTTGGATACCACAGAGTGACTGACACTACTACTACTATAGTTAATATTTACTGAGCACCTACTACGTTCCAGTCACTGTGAGGACTTTACATACATTAACTCACCAAATTCTCACAGCAACCCTACAATGCTGTGATACCCTACAGGTGTCTCATTTCACAGATGATGAAAAACAAGTAACCTGTCCCAGGCCACTCAGACAGGTCAAGGCAGAGGTGGGATTAGTGAGTTGGGAGCAATGCATACAGCTCCTCTAGGTGGTCGGACATCCTTAGGGAGCGATGGTCTGAACAAACCAGGGTCTCTATCCGGGGTTGGAGGCTAAGCCTGGGACCAGTGACTCGGGGTCTAGAGCTTAGCTCAGAGTTGGGGCTCAGCGCAGCGTCGGGAGCTCTGTATCAGGGGTCAGTTTCAGCCGGGGAGCGGGGAGCCGGGTGGGTGCTCAATTTTGAGTGGGGGGCTCTATCCAGAGTACCAATGTTCGTAGCTGCGCGGATTCCGGCCGTGCCCAGCAGGGGGCGTGCTCTGCCCACAGCCAGGGCCGGCTGAGCTCTGGCTCTCCCCGGAATGGGTCGCCCTGGTGGGCGGGATACGCAATGCACGACACAGGGGCCCCAAGTCTAAGTCACCCCAGATCCTAGACCCACCCAGCGTCATCTGCACCCCGAGATCAGACCTCGCACCCGGCGGTGCTGTGTGTTTCGCGACGGCCGACCCCCTTCTCTGGGCCTCTCCCTCGCGCCTGCGCAATGGGACCACAGTAGTGGCGGGGGCGATGGAAGGATGGGAGGTAGGAAAGCCTGTTCTCCAGGAACCTCCGGGAGCCCCTTCTCCTCCGCCTGGCGGCTTCCCCGCAGCCGGAGCGCTCCAGGGGCCGATGGTGGCGGTGACCAGCGCGCCACCCTCCCCCGCTCCAAACCCAGGCGTAACTCCCACGTGCCGCGATCCATCTGTCCCCAACCCATCAATCTGTCCCCGCAAGACCCCTCCCAACGCCACTTAGGAAAGGGAGTGGGTGGTCGGACACAGATGGGGGACGGGAGGAGGGGCGGACCTTACTTGAGCCTCCAGACCAGGCCAGGAAGTCCCGTGGAACTTTTCCAAGGGCACTGAGCGTGGGAAGCTGTCTTCATCCCAGGGTCACGGGCTCAGCAGGGAGTGGGGGCTCAGGGCCCGTCTCCCCATACCCCCCACCCCCGGCCCAACTATCAGGGAAGCAGAAGGAAAGTGGGACCGCAAGGTCCTAAGAACCATATTTCAGCCCTCTGCCTGCGTCCCCCCACCCCGCATTCCCCGCATCTCCCTCCCCGTGGCAGTGAAGGAGCGCAGCAACGAGTCGGTCCCAGCGTTAGGATGTGTTTACAAGCTTCCGCCGCTCAGACGCCAGTCGGCCGCCTGCGTGTGGGAGGCGGGCGTCTGCGGAGATAAACGGTCAGGTGTGGGTCTGTGGGTACGCGGGTAGTGGGGGAGGGGAGGGCCGGATCTGCAGCTGCTTCTGAGGGTGGTGAGCCCCACCCTCCCTCCGTTATTCCCGGCTGGAGGAAGCTTCACTTCTTGGAGTCTCAGTTGCTCCATCTGGAAGACGGGTGCACAGAGTCACAGCCCCGGGCAATCATGACAGAGCTGTGATGGGAAAACACAGGCAGCTTTGGGGGCCCACAGGAGGTACCTGACCCCATCTGGCAACCTGGGTGGCTTCCTGGGGGAGGTGACAGCTGAGCTGAAAAAGAAAGAGCAGGAGTCAGTCACAGGGGAGAAACTGGAAGGAGAGTCTCTTTTATTCTTGGCTTACTGATCTTGGGCATCTCATAGGTCCACTCTGAGCCTCTGTTTCTCTTACTTTCTTCCCACCGCCCCTGTTTTTGGTTTTGTTTTTATTTTTATTTTTTAGCTATTCATTTATTTGGTTTGCTTGGGTTCTTAGTCCCAGCCTGAGGGATCTTCGCTGCCTCATGCAGGATCTTTTGCTGTGGAACAGGACTCTAGTTGTGGCCTAAGGGCTTAGTAATTGTGGTGAACAGGCTTAGTTCCTCTGCATGTAGGATTTTAGTTCCCCAACATCCCCTGAGTTGCAAGGCAGATTCCTAACCAGTGGACCACCATGGAAGCCCCTGAGCCACTGTGTCTTCATCTGTGAATCAGACTCATGATACCCACCTTGCAGGACAGTTGCAAAGACTGTCCTGAGAGGATGTAGGGATGTGCTCAACCCAGTGTGAAGATGGGTGATTATCATCTGCCCCCAGGAACTCCCAGGCTCTGGAGCAATAAGAACAGTAGAAAGGGCTGAAATGCTGATGATGGAAAGGCTCCCCAGGTGTGAACAAGGGAGAGGGGGTTAGGAAGTTCTAGGGGCTGACAGGGAAAAGTGTGTGTGCTGATGGGACCACAGAGACCTTCAGGACATCAAACGTTGGATATAAAAATCCAGAATTCAGGATTTTCTGGCAGTCCAGTAGTTAAGACTCCTTGCTGCCAAGGCAGAGAGCACATGTTCAATCCCTGGTCCAGAAACTAAGATCCCACATGCCACTCAGGTGGCCAAAAGATAAATAATAATAATAATAATAATCCAGAATTCATCCTGAGGGTAATAGGGAGCCTCAGAAGATGTCAGAGCTTGGGTGAGATGAGAATATTGGAATATCTCTCTACTGGCCAGTGGGGGTAGACAGCAGTGTGCAAGACTGGAGTTGGGGGGCAAGGAAGGAGGGGACTGTGGGGAAGAAGGGGGCTGCCCTGGGATGCCCTGCCCCCATTGCACCCCAGAGGGGAGGAGGAGAAGCTGTTGGAGATCTTGAGGAGGGTAGCCAGCAGGCAGCACCAGGGTGCAGAGGACCTGTCTGAGCTGTCTCTCCTGGGAGAGATAGTTGGGGTGAGGGACAGTTGGGAGGTCATTGGCAAGATTTGGAATCCAGATGTTTGAGGACATGACTGGAGGTGAGGATAAGGTAAAGGCAGAGAGAGGAGGGTAAAGGGTGGAGTTTGGGACTTAGCCTGTTTCCTCTGTGATTTCCGCCCCACCCCCCCCCCCACCCCCGGTCCCAGACTCTAGGGATCCCAGATTCCACAGTCTCCCCAGGATTTACCTCTTCCGGATCGTCACAGGCCACCTACTTCCCTCCCGGGGCTGTGTCAACCCCACATCCAAAGAATCTGCCTCCCCGCCCTCCCCTTACTCCCTCCTCCCAGAGATCTAGACTGGCCCTGATCAGCGAGAAGATAAGAAACTCCCAAGATCCACCGCCCTTGTTCAGATCATCACCTGCAGCGCTGTAACAGGGTCCTACAGACCTTATCCCGGAGTGCCCGTGCATCCCCGCCCCTCCGCCACCCGCCACCCCATCACCCTGCCGCCCGACAGTGTTCTCCTGGTTTGCCGAGGACGCACGGCTACGCCAGTGCTCATGCAGTTCTCTCCACCCTCAGAACCCTCCTCGCACCCTTCTCCTCGGCGGGTGAGATAGCTCCGCAAGGGAGCAGGTGTAGCTCCTGAATCATCACACAGACCCAGCTGTTTCTGGCTCAGACTGGAGTGACTTCCTATCTGTCGATCAGCCTCAGTTCCTTTTTTTCCTTTTTTTCCAGTGGGGTGGGGAGGGGGAGGGTGGCCATGGAGAACTTCTCTGACTAGGGATCGAACCCGTGTTTCCTACATTGGAAGTGTTGGAGTCTTAACCACTGGACTGCTGGGGAAGTCCCAACAGCCTCGGTTTCTTTTATCCACCGCCTTCACAAAGCTGACTTCCCGGAGGGGCTTGAAATAGGAATAATGCAAAGCATTTCAAAACTGCAATCGTGGGCTTCACTGGTGGTCTAGTGCTTAAGAATCCACCTGCCAGTGTAGGGGACATGGGTTCAATCCCTGGTCCGGGAAGATCTCACTTGCTGGTGCAACTAATCCCGTGCCACAATAAGAGAAGCCACCACAATGAGAAGCCTACACATTGCTCAGAAAATAGTCCCCAATCTCTGCAACTAGAGAAAGCCTGTGGGCAATAAGGAAGACCTAGCACAGCCAAAAATAAAAATAAATAAATATATCTTAAACAAAAAAACTGCATCGTGCAATTCTAAAAGGGAGTGAGCACTCAGTGCAATGTGGGATCCTGGATTGGAACCTGGAACAGAAAAAAGGACACTCATGGAATAAAGGGAGACATCCAAAGGACATCGGGAGCATCTGTGCATCTTAGCGTGCCCAGGCTGCTTTGTTCATTGGGACAGATGTTAAGGTTTTAACATTAGGGAAAGCTTAGTAGAAACTGTCTGTACTATCACCACAACTTTTCTGTAAGTCTAAATTATGCCAAAAGAGAAAAAGAAAGGCAAAGATCAGGGGGCCGTGAGTGCTTTTAGCAGAGCACTGGTGTGGCTGGGGTGGGGAGGTAGGTGTGACTCTGAAATTCATCAGATGATTTCTCTCCTGTCCTGGCACACCCTCAGTTTTCAATGTCAGCTGCTCCTCTGGGACCTCCAGGCCTCCCCACAGCCCCTGATCTGCCAGTCCATGTCCTGACATGTCTCTGGTGTGGGGTGGATATGAGGCTGGAGGTGGCCTGTGTGCACACACGAGAGCGTGTCACATAGCTGGTGTGTATGTCCCCGTGTCTGTGCTGTGCCTCCAAGCTGACTTCCGCACTTGGCTGTTGGCAGGAGGGCCTCAATTCTTTGCCACTTGGCATCGCCATGCGCTGCTTGAGTGTCCTTTCAACATGGCAGCTAGCTTTCCCCAGAATGGATGATCAGAAAAAGAGCAAGAGGGAGCCAAGAGAAAGCCCTGGCTTTCTGTGTGTGTGACCTCATCTCAGAAGTCACACTGTCACTTCTGCCATGTTCTATTTTTTAGAAGTGAGTCACTCAATTCAGCCTACACTCAAGAGGAGGGGAATTAAGCTTCACTTTCTGAAGGGAGGTGTGTTAAAGAATTTGGGGGTATTTTAAATTTATTTTTAAAAGTGACTGTGTATTTTAATATTTTTATTTATTTATTTGGCTGCACCAGGTCTTAGTTGCAGCATGTGGAATCTTTAGTTGCGCCATGCAAACTCTTAGATGCGGCTTGTGGGATCTAGTTCTCCCACCAGGGATAGACCCCAGGCCCCCTGCATTGGGAGTGTAGAGTCTTAGCCACTGGATCACCAGGAAAGTCCCTGTGGGCATATTTTTAAAACGCCACCACCTCCCAGATAAACTACCTGCAGCCTTGCCTTGGTGTCTGCTCAGCACTGGTAGGAGAGTAGAAAATTAGATAGAGAAGTCAGTTGATACATGGTTTGTCATGAGCCACTTGAGGTTCAGTCGTGCCGAGCTTCTGGAAGACAGTGTAGACTACCCCACAGAGTTGTTCCACCCCAAGAGCGAGGGAGCTGGGACAGTCATCCTCCAGCCCTAAACCAGCATTGCCTGAGGGCTGCTGCCAGGAATGTTGGCTGTGGGCAGAGTGAAAACTCCAGGATGAGCCTTATAAGTGTTTGCCAGTGCCGCGGAGACATAGGGCTCCAAGGGCATCTGCTGTAGCACACAGCTCAGTATTAGTCAAGGGGAACCTGCCCTGGGACGTGATTGATAATTATAAGACAGGAATCTCTAACCTGGGGAAACAAGAGCTGGGAGCTGCTAAAGATCAGCTGAGAGGTTGGTCTGCTGGACACAGAAGTCAATGGAGGACAGCAGAAGCAAGGCAGAGAAGGAGACTGAGTTCTGAGGCTTTTGATCAAACTATGCCTGAAGGCCCTGGACGTTCTAGCATCTAGAACCTGTAGATCCAGCCAAGGACATCGTCTTGGCACTTCATAGGATGTATGCATAGGGTAGCGGGCAGGAGCTGTGAATCAGGGAAAAGGTTTGTAGCACTATAGACCTCCAGAATAAAAAACCTTAAAACTGTCTTTATTCATTTCATTTTCACACTGTAAACTCCCTTTCTCTTTATGTGCCCAGCCCTGTGCTAGGAGATTACAGAGCCAGAGTGTCTTCATTCTCCAGACGTAGGCTTCAAAGACTCCCCACTCTTGGGGAAAACAGAGCTCTACTCAGACTCTTCCTGCAGAGGGAGGCTCCAGAGTTCAAGTAGTAGAAGGGAGAAAGAATTTGCCTGTGAATGTCCCAGTGGGCTGCATGGAAGCGGGGGCATGGGAGCTAGGGTTTTGATGTTTGAATAGGAGTTTTTGAAGATAAAATAGAAGCAGAAAAGGAGAGTGTTCCAGGAAGAGGGGACATCCCAGGCAAAAGGCTTAAAGGTGTGAAAACAGCAATTCACTCACAATGGTTGAGTTAAAGGATCCACAGGAACCATAGAAATCTTGACCTGAGATTTAATCTCAACACAAAAGGGAGCCTCAAAGGAGTTCCAATGGAAGTAGAGCCCATAATCATTTAGGGGCTCTAAATGGGCACCAAGTACAGCCCATAATCACCGTGAACCCATAATCATTTCTTTCCTGAACAAACCGTCATTAGATGGGTTCAAATCCCTGCTCTGCCAGCTACTTGCTGTATGACCCGGACAAATCATTTGTGCTCTCTGAGCCTCAATTTTCTCATCTATACAATGAGCACTTAGTGTGCTGGGCCTGGTATTGGCTGGAAGTACAGTCTCTGGGGACAGAGCTGGGGACAGCCTCTGCTCTGGGCAAGCTCACAGCCTAGAAACCGGGGCTGCTGCTGTGAGCTGGGCACTTGAGGATGATCTTCTTGTTTAATCTGCCCCGTGAGGACTTTCCTGGTGATCCAGAGGTCAAGAATCCACCTTCCTATACACAATGGAATATTACCCAGCCATTAAAAAGAATACATTTGAATCAGTTCTAATGAGATGGATGAAACTGGAGCCCATTATACAGAGTGAAGTAAGCCAGAAAGATAAACACCAATACAGTATACTAATGCATATATATGGAATTTAGAAAGATGGTAACGATAACCCTATATGCAAGACAGAAAAAGAGACACAGATGTATAGAACAGACTTTTGGACTCTATGGGAGAAGGCGAGGGTGGGATGATCTGAGAGAACAGCATCAAAACATGTGTAATATCAAGTGTGAAACAGATCGCCAGTCCAGGTTGGATGCATCAGACAAGTGCTCAGGGTTGGTGCACTGGGATGACCCAGAGGAATGGGATGGGGAGGGAGGTGGGAGGGGGGTTCAGGATGGGGAACACATGTAAATCCATGGCTGATCCATGTCAATGTATGGCAAAAACCACTACAATATTGTAAAGTAATTAGCCTCCAACCAAAAAAAAAAAAGAATCCACCTTCCAAGCCAGAGGATGTGGGTTTGATTCCTGGTTGAAGGAACTAAGATCCCACATGCCATGGGATGTGCCCCAACGAAGACCCAGTACAGTCCAAAAAAAAAAAAAGTCTGTCCGTGACCAGGCACAACTTCATCCACCGCTCTCTTTCAGGTGCAGTCACATCACCACATCATCCAGAACTTCTCTCCTCTCCAGGCCTTTGCCCATGCTGAGACTGCTGCCAGATACCCTCTTCTGCACCCCTTGGCCTGGAGAACTGTTCACTCCCCAGGGGTCATCTTAGAAGGGGCTTTTTTCCCTGATCTCCCTCCCCAAGCTGAATCTAGTCCTCCGCTGGGGTTCACAGAACCCTAGGTGCCCCCTACCACAACCATAGTCCCCCAGTATTTTAGCAGCCCAGTGACATGTCTGTCTCCCCCAGCCTGAGAGCCCTGGGAAGGCAGAGCTGGGTCTATCTTGTTCACTCCTGTGTCCCTGGTGCCCAAAACAGGGCTTAGTACACAGTAGGCACTCACTAAATATTTGTTAAGTTCCTTAAGGAGACTTTTCTTTCCACTTTGTGGCTGAGAAAGCAGAGTCCAGAAAGGACTGGTCTAGAGTTTCAAAGCGAATGAGCCTGAACTAGGATTCTAACTCAAACCTGCCTAATTTCCGATCCTGCTTTCCCGCATTCTGGGCACTTCTCGGGGTCCTCTGACTATCCTTTCCCCCATCTGACCAGCCTCTGGGTCCCTACTGTTTCTCTAAGATCCTCCCCCTAACAGCTCCCTGCAAGACCCCTGAGAGTCAGGGCAACTGGGAAGGCTTCCTGCAGCAGGGGTCTCCTGGGCAGCGAAGTGTGCTGGGGGTGCGTCTCACAGCCTGTGGGGTGTGATGTTTGTTCATCCTCACCTCTCCGGCAGACACGGGGCGCAGGTGGGAAATCTATTTCCACCGCTGTCCTTACACCCACCCGTCTGTCTTGGTGACTTCATCGGGGCCTGAGCTGGGGGTGCCGCTGACCTCATCCTCCCACCTTCGGGAGGGTGTGTGAGCATAACCTTGACACCCTAAAATAACTCAGCGGCAGCACACCCAGCCGGAATCTGGGACAACAGGCACCTTCTGCGCGTTATCTCAGAGTCCCTGCCGCAGCCCCAGGAAGAAGGAGTTGTTATGGTCCATCGTTAGCAGATAAAAACTGAGCCCAGAGAGGGATTTCACTCGCCTGGGGATACAGAGCAAATGAGAGACAAAGCTGGGACTGGTCTCCCCTCGGCCATTGCGCTTCCTCTTCAATGCATTTTCCCCGCGCCTGCTAGAGGGCGCCCATGAGCACCTGAGTGAGGCCGCGCGCCTCCGCTGCCCACAGCCCTCTAGGTCTTCCACCTCCCGGAGGTCAAAGCCCAAGCTTTTTGCTCCTTCACCCTTCCCCTCCTGGAGAAAAGACCTTCCGCCCGCCAGTGGGTTGTGATCATAGGAAGTCCTTCCTCTTTCTCAGGACTCTCTTTTTCAATCTGTAAAATGGGCAGGTTGTTGTTCAGTCGCTCAGCTGTGTCCAACTCTTTGCGCCCTCATAGACTGCAGCACACCAGGCTTCCCTGTCCTTCACCATCTCCTGGAGTTTGTTCAAACTCATGTCCATTGAGTCAATGATGCCATCCAACCATCTCGTCCTCTGTCATCCCCTTCTCTTCCTACTTTCAGTCTTTCCCAGCATCAGGGTCTTTTCCAATAGCCAAAGTATTGGATCTGTGATAGGGTTAAAGTGAAGTCGCCCAATCATGTTCAACTCTTTGCAACCCCATGGACTGTAGCCTGTAAGGTTCCTCCATCCATGGGATTTTCCAGGCAAGAATACTGCAATGGGTTGCCATTTCCTTCTCCAGGGGATCTTCCCAGCCCAGGGATTGACCTGGGTCTCCAGCACTGCAGGCAGACTCTTTACCGACTGAGCTATCAGGGAATCTCTAATATAGGGATCTGTAAAATGGACAGGTAATATTTCACAAACCTGCGCCAATGACTTCTTACGTATTCCATTTTCCCTATACCCATAAGTGTTTGATTAATATTTTCCTTTATACCCGCTCACATTAAAACATCAATACCTGTATGGATTTTTTTAAGGTTTTTTTAAAAAGTGTTTGTTGAATTTGTTACACTATTGCTCCATTTTATGTTTTGAGGTTTTGGCTAGAAGGCTTGTGGGATCTTAGCTCCCTCGACCAGGGATCGAACCAGTACTTCCTGCGTTGGAAGGCAAAGTCTTAACCACTGGACTGCCAAGAAATTCCCTGTATGAGTTTTTCAAAGTTCTTTTCTCTTAATCACAAACATAAAGAAAGATCAGCATTTCTCATCATATCTAGAAGGTAACTGAAAATCCAATTTAATCTGAATCTCATTGGTTACTGATGCCTGCAGGATCCTGTGACGGGATTAGCAGGTAGAAAATGTGTTACAGACACCCCCTCCCCCAGGGCCCAACTGAGACTTCGGGAAGATGGAAATGACGTTTAAGAATAGTCTCTTTGCAACTGGAGTTTGAGGTTATTTCTGCTGAGCACCCTCTGAAGTCATGTTGTTCTTGAACAAGGGGCATGCAGCTCTGGGCAACACTGACCCCCCATTCTAGGGTCAGGTGCCAAGATATCGCTCCCTCAGGCAGATTCATCCTAGTAGCAAACATCAGATATTCTGTCTGCTTCCCTGACTGTATTTTCTGTCTCTCTCAGTAGAACTTATGTTTCACAAAGGCCAGAATGGTTGTCTGCCTTGTCGCCTGCTGTCTTCAGTACCCAAGACAGCTTGGCATACAGTAGGTGCTCAATAATGTTGGTGGAATTAATGAATGTACCCATGTCTGCATCTCTTTGTGGCTGGCAGGATAATAATTCCCCCTCAAAAAAGAGGTCCCCATCTTAATCCCCACAACCTCTGCATATATCACTTTATGTGGCAAAAGTGACTTTTTGCAGATGCAATTAAGTTAAGGATCTTGAGATGGGGAGGTGAGCTAGGATTACCTGGGTGAGCTCAGTGTCACCCCAGGAGGGACGCAGAAATGCCAGAGCCTGAGAATGAGAAGTGATAACAGAAGCAACAAAGGCAAAGTGAGAAAGAGAGCAATAGTTTGAGAGAGACATGATCAGTCTTGGCTGGCTTTGAAGATGGAGAAAGAGGCCATGGACCAAGGAATGCAGGCAGTCTCTAGAAGTTGGGAAAGCCAGAAAGTGGGTTCTTTCCTAGAGCCTTCAGAAGGAGTAAAATCCTTAATTTCAGTTCAGGGGAGCTCAGGATGGAACCCAGTGGAAAGAGAAGAGGAGTCAGGACCGGGGAGAGCTGTACCCAGAACTGGTGTCCACTCAGCCAGTATTTACTCCCAGGCATTGTTCTGGATGCTGGGACTGCAGCAGTGGAGGAAACAGAGATAAATCCCTGCCCTCAAAGGGCTGACATTCCAGTGGGGAAGACATATAATCAACAATCCAATAAAATGCACAATACAATGGCAAGTTCTCTCATCAAACACGAAGCCGATTGCTGGAGGGACAGGGTGATTATGCAAGGCTTCTCTGAGGAGATGACATTTGAGCAGAGACCTAAAGGAAGTGAGGAGGAAGCTGTGTAGATATCCGGGCAGAGGCAACACACGTGCAAAGGCCCTGAGGCATTAACTCTGGTGAGCCGTGGATTTGGGAAATGATGGAGGAGAGTTGATGTTGCCGAGTGCATCCAGCCAATGACCCACTGATTCCATATTTAGTCATGGTCCTCAGAGAAACACTTGACCTAATACATAAAGAGAGGTGTGTGTGCTAAGTTGTTTCACTTGTGCCTGGCTCTGCATCTCTGAGGACTGTAGCCCACCAGGCTCCTCTGTCCGTGGGATTCTCTAGGCAAGAATACTGGAGTGGATTGCCATTTCCTTCTCCGTTAATCAGCTATACTCGAATAGAAAAATAAAAGGTTTAATAATAATAATAATAAAGGAATTTCATATAACTAAAACAACAACAACAGAAAAGCAGGAATTGACCTAAAAAATCCATTGAGTAAATTAGGGCATATTCTAACAATGCAATAGTGTGGAATAGGCAAAAAGGACATAATTAAATCCATACAATAATGATTTCTAGGGACTTCCCTGGTGGTCCAAAGGCTAAGACTCCATGCTCCCAATGCAGGGGGCCTGGATTCAATCCCTGGTCAGGAAACTAAGATCCCGCATGGCACAACAAAGACCTGGTACAGCCAAATAAATTCATTAAATAAATAAAAAGAATTTTTTAAAAATAATGATTTCTAACATTTATTGAGCACCTACTAAGTACCAGGTACTGTGCTAAGCACGCTATGTGTGATAACACATAGTAACTCTTAGAAAGCAATCCTGAAACGACTACTAAAAAGTACCCACTAAAAAGAAGAGAGTATTAGTATCTGTATTTTTCCAAATGTAGCAATTTTAAAATAAGTCCATGAATTCTTTGACAGTTTATTCAAGAGGTGGAGCCCAATCCTCCTCTTTCTGAGGGTGAGTGGACCCAGCGACTGGCTTTTAATGCATAAAATAAGGCAGGAGTGACTAGGATGTAAAAGGCTCTCTGGCTTCCTTCTTGGTGTCTTTCTTGGATCACTCAGTGGATGGGGGCAGGTGGGGGGAGCCAGCCACCATGTTGTGAGGATGCTCAAGCAGCACTATGGCAAGGTCCATGTGGAGAGGAACTGAAGCCTCCTGCCAACAGCGGTGTGCACGGACTGCCTTGAAAGTGGCTCCTTCAGCCCCAGTTGAGCCTTCAGATGATGCACCCCAATCAATGTCTTGACTGCAACCTCATGAGGGACCCCAACCCAGAACCATCTGGCTAAACCACTTTCAGATTTCTGACCCTTAGAAATGAGACAATAATAAGTGTTTATTGTTTTAAACTGTTACGTTTCAGAATATTTCATTATTCTGCAATAGATGGTGAGGAAACTGAGACACAGAGAGGTTAAGGAACTTTCCCAAAGTCACAGAGTCTTCACATGGCAGAGCTTGAATTCGAACCCAGGCAGTCAAAAATACAACATTAGTAAAATAATAATAATAAGTTGCACAATTATATATGCCACGAGTACATTAATGTCTTTTTTTTTTTTTTCTCCCAGCACTGCACAATTTGTGGGATCTTAGTTTCCCAGCCAAAGATTGAACCCAGGCCCTTGGCAGTGAAAACACAAGAGTCCTAACCACCAGACCACCAGGGAATTCCCTGCATTTTTTAAATGCACAAAATAATCCTATTCACTGTTCCTAGATATAAGTGTGCTTGAGAGAACATACAGATATAAGCACTCCCACATTTTGTTTGTTTCTTAAAAAATGAAAAATGACCTGAAGCAAATATGACAAACATTAACCATCATTGTCAGCCCTGGGTGGGAGACACACAGGTGTTTGCTATATTCATCTTTGCACTTTTCTCAAAATGAAAAATAAATGATTATAAGGAAGAGAGAAAGTCAGTGGTGGAGGACTTAAATGGGAAGGGAGCAAGTGGAAGGAGGTTCCAGGCAGAGGCACCAGCTTCACAAAGGCCTGAAGACCGCAGTGAGCTTGGTCTTTTGGGGCAATGAGGAAACCTAGAACCTCTCATTCTACACCCTGGTGGCACCTTTGGATCATGTACCCACCCCCCACTTCAGACCAATTAACTCAGAATCTGAGGGCAAGCAGGGGCAGGGTGGAGGACAATGGCAGGGTTTAACATGTCCCAGGTGATTCTAGCATGCGCACATTGTTAGGAACCACTGAATACACAGTCTAGTGCAGTAGCCACTTAATACTTGTTTGCTGAGAGTCATAGAGAAGCTGAGGGGGATGGACAGGCCTCTGCCAGCCTGTCATTTGGACTTGGGAGAGGCCATCATCAACCTAAGAGAATTCCAGGTGATAACAAGTGCTGTAAAGAAAATGCAGATAATAATGAAATTAATCATATCTTCTTCAATGTCTGTTGATAACACTTTAAATAATAAATTGTTCTTGTTAAATTGTTTAACAAAAGAAAGAAAGAAAATGCAAGAAGATGATGGGATAGGAAGCAGCCGAGGAGCCTTTTGAGCCAGCTGGTCAGGGAGAGCTTCTCGGAGGAGGTGACACTTGAGCTGAGACCTGAAGGGGGAGCTGGCCCTGGAGATGTGTGGGAAATGTGTGCCAGGCAGAGGGAACAGCAAGGGCGGAGGCCCTGAGGAAGCAACAAACATATAAACTGGTGGTTTGCAGCACACGGTGAGCAAGGCCGTGCTGGGGGTCTCTAGGGGTGGCAATTCAGCCCACCACAGCAAAAATGCCCCCCTCCCACTTCCCCACGTTCTTGAGAGAAACAGCACCTGAATAGAAGCGCTTATTTTTTTCCCCCAAAGGAGAGCGAGCGTGAACACGATCACCCTATATCCATCTGATTTTAAATTTAGCCCAGTGCTCATGGAACGCAGTTCAGGGGAAAAACAAGGAGTTATAAAAATATAATTCCATTTTCCGTCATGGGCAGCAGCAGAGGGAGTGGAGCAGGGAGAGATGGAGGTGGGGTGGGCTGGAGGATGAGGAAGACGTAAGACTCCCAGAGGAACTATACGATATGGCCTGCTGGGGCAGAAGGCTTCAGGGGTCCCATCCTGGATTCCCCGCCTTCTCCAGTGCTGCCCCGCTGACAGCTCTGTCCCTGCACAGACATAACGAGACATAATGAGAATGACCAAGTTAAAATCCAGCTCCATCCCATCCCACGCTGCCCCCAAATGCCCAAGGTTCCCCACTGCCCTGCCAGCAAGACACAGACTCCTCTCTCCTCGCCCCACACTGTGTTCCTGCCCGGATTGGGAAAACCGCCTTCCGGTCTAAAGAAAGCACACGTGCTGGCAGCCAAGAAATGACCCCAAATGTAAAGACTGTAAGCAACGCACGTCACTGCCTGTAGTTTCTGTGGGTCAGGAACCCAGCTTGGCTTAACCAGATGCCTTTCTTTAGGGTCTGGTGAGACTTCCTTCAAGGAGACACCTGAGGACCCCATCTCATCCGCAGCACAACTGGGACAGGTTCAGCCCCGCAGACTGGTTGCATGCTCTTAGTGGTGTTCAGACTCCTGCCAGGGGCCTTCTCCATCGGGGCAGGCTTGTGGCGAGACAGAAAGAAATAGCAAAGCTGAATTTACAATCTCATGTAATTTAATGAACTTCAGAAGTACCATCCCATCACATTTTGCTATATCCTGTTGTTGAGAAGTGAATCTGAGGGACTTCTTTGGTGGTCCAGTGGCTAAGACTCCCACTCTCCCAATGCAGGGGGCCCAGTTTTGATCCCTGATCAGGGAACTAGATCCCGCATGCTACAACTAAGAGTTTGCATGCGGCCAAAAAAGATCCTGCATGCTACAATTAAGGCCCAGCACAGCCTAATTAATTAATAATAAAAAAAAGAAGTGTCAGAGACCCCATTAACACCCAGTTGGAGGGAATTGAACAACGTGTGATAAAGGAGGAGGTGGGGATCCTTGGAGGGCCATTCTAGAACTGGGGCTTCATTAAGGGTATCACCTTAGGTTCATGCTGTGGAATGCTACACAGCTGTTGATAGGGGAGTTTTGAGTTAGAATGTTATTCTGTTGGATTTTCCTAGTGGTACAATGGATAAGAATCTGCCTGCCAATTCAGGGGACACAGGTTTGATCCCTGGTCCAGGAAGATCCCACATGCTGCCGGGCAGCTAAGCCCAGGTGCCATAACTACCGAAGCCTGTGCACCTAGATTCCATGCTCTGCAACAAGAGAAGCCACTGCAGTGAGAAGCCCATGCACCACAATGAAATGTAGCCCCCACTTCAGCAACTAGAGAAAGCCTGTTTGCAGTAATGAAGACCCAGCACAACTGAAATAAATAAAACTAGAGAGAAGAGAAGGGAGGTGAAAAATCTGTAAAAAAAAGAAAAAAGGAATAGTACCCTGTTACTATTACCCTGTTACTATCCCTCCTAATCTAGTAATGTTCCTGTCTCAGGGCCTTTGCAAGTGCTATGCCCTCTCCCTGGAATGCCCTCTCCTTCACATCTTTCTGTGGCTCCCTCCTTTATTTCTTTCAGATTTGTGCTCAACATTGGAGAGGCCCTCCCTGATCACCTTCCATCCCCTATCCCCCCTACTTTGTTCGGTCCCCAGCTCAGCTCACCATTTGACTTTACATATTTATCTTGTTAGTTCTCCACTTCCCACTGGAATATCAGCTCCACAGAAGCGGGGACTTCTGTCTGTTCTGTTCACTGCTGTGTTCCCACCACCTGGCACACAGTAGGTGCTCTATAAAAATGGATTGAACAAATGAATTTAGACAAACATGTCCCCTCCCCACAGATTCTTTGCTTAATGTCTTCTCCCTGATGAAAATCCTGAATGTCAACTCTTTTCTTATATGCCACCTCCACCCCCAACCTCAGACTCTGGGACATCAGTGGTCTTGATCCTGTCTGTCAGCTTCATCTTTGTTGCTAGGCAACCCAATGCTCTTGACTTCCCCACCCCCAGCCCCTTAATCCACATTCTTTTCTTGGAATAGAACAGACTAGCTTGTCCCACCAACCCACCTCCTCCCCACTAGCCCCTACACCCCTGACCACCCCTTCTGAACCAAATTGGCTTCTGAATGAGGGTCCCAATGCAAGCCAGCCCCTCCCTCATTCCTCTCCACTTCCCCAGGATCATCCAAGTCTATAGTGATCCCTCTGACTCCATCTTTCATGTGTTCTAAGCGCTTTCTCTGTGCAGATTTGCTTAATCATCACCCACTGAGGTGACACTCTCATCTTCCCCCATACAGATGAGGAAGCTGAACTGTCAAAGGAGGGGCACAGCAAGCAAGGACCAGTGGGACTCACATCTGAGGCTTCAGGGAGTCCCAGGCGAGGTACTGTGTGACCTTGGGGAGGTCTCTTTCCCTTTCTTGTCCCCCACCCCGACTCCTAGCCAGGCATTGAGGAGAGAGGAGGCTCTGGTTTCGTTGGGAGAATTAAGGCTGCACCAAAGAGGGACTTGGAACAGGGGCATTAAAAGATAAATTGGTGACCAATCACTAGGAAGGAAAGATTTTGGGGGAAAGGCGTCCTAGCAGAGCGCACAGCAGGTGCAAAGGCCCTGGGGCAGGACCCGGCCTGGTGTGTTAGAGGAACAGGGAGGAGGCCTGTGTGGCTGGAGCAAAGTGAGAGAGAGGAGAGAAGGAAGAGGGGAGGGAGGGAATGGGGCAGGTCATTCAGGGCCCTGTGGGCCATGGAGAAGACGTGGGTTTTTTATCTCAAGGGAGGTGGGAGCCCTGAAGGGCTGTGGGCAGAGGGAGGATGGATCTGACTTAGATTTTAAATTGATCATTCTGAATTATTTCACAGAAGAAAACCAAAAATCTCAGGCAAAAGTAACAAAATGGGGAGACTAATATTGACATATGTACTCTATTATGTGTAAAATAGTTAGTGGAGACCTGCTATATAGCTCAGGAAGCTCAGCTCAGCACTCTGTGAAGACCTAGAGGGGAAGAATGGGGAGGGAGTGGTGGAAGGGAAGTTCAAGAGGAAGAGGATCTGTGTGTCCATATATAATAGCTGATTCACCATGTTTTACAGCAGAACCTAACACAACATTGTAAAACAATTATACTCCAATTAAAAAAAAATACTCACTGACTCAGTGAACATAGAATTTGATCAAATTCTAGGAGATAGCGGAGGACAGAGGAGCCTGGCGTGCTACAGTCCACGGGGTTGCAAAGAGTTAAACACGGATTAGTGACTGAACAACAACACAAACAAAATAATAGACTGGAAAAAAGTGACAAAACATTAGCTGCGTTCCTTAATTGAGGTTGGTTCTTATGCAATAGTATTCTCTGGACTTAATGTTGAAAAAGAGAAAGAAAAATTCCCCAAATATAAATCAACTATTAATAATACATGAACAGCGACAAGTTGAATTTGATTGGTGGATCTTCACCTCCAACCCCAGCTGGAGCCACTAACCAGGACATCCAAGGCCTCCCTCCGGCACAGTTGGCCATTTCCTGGGTCTGGGCACCCACGTCACTGCCCCCTCACCTTATTCTTTCTGGCAGGGAGCCTAGCTTTTCCCTGAACGTGACAACGAATTCCTCAGCTCTGAAGGCCTAATTGTGCGTGAATCCAATCGAATTATCAGGCCCTGATGAGCAATTCCCGAGATTATTTAGCTCAGTGAAGTAAATAATGACATTAGCATCTCCTGCGAGTTCCTGGAGCCCCCGTCCCCCACTTCAGTCCTGTATTCATTTCCTGCATGGTCTTTTGAATGGTGGGAATAAAGACGTGGAGGTGAAGGCAGAATCTTCAGATGTTAGCATAGGAGGGACTCAACACTTCCCTACAGATGGGGAAATTGAGGCCCAAAATAGGACCTGTCACACAGAAAGTTAGGGCCTCTGGAATCCATCTGCGCCTCTTCAACCGCGGCTGCAGACACTGACAACCCACAAGGGCATCTCCCAGCTCACTTCCATCCTTGGGTGTGCCAAGGCAGGGCTCAAATACCAGCAAGAGTGACATTCACTGTGTGTATGTGTGTGTGTGTGTGAGTGTGTGTGTGTGTGAGTGTGAGTGTTGGGTAGTGGGTGGGGGAGGCTGCAGTGTTTATGAATCCTAAGATCTCGTCTTATTGAGCGAGACAAAGAGACGCTGATTAACTTTCTGCTATAGTAAGCTAAGTATGCCTGATTTTTTAACAAGTATGATAAGAATGACTACTTAGAGGACAGAAATAGAGTGAATAATTTTCAAGCCACTAGAGGGAATAACAAAAGGAAATAGAGAAAATCCCACACGTTCAGCAGGAGGTTGAAGAGAAGGTAAAAAGGAAGTAACGGGAAAAAATAGTGTTGATCATAAAACACCATAAAAGAAAGTGATGGAAATATATCCAAATACTTCTGTAAATTCAACAAATATAAATGGATTAAACTCACTGCTCGAAAGACACAGACTCTCAGGTTAGACACATAAAAACAGCAACAAAGAAACAAAATCCATCACTATGTTCTTTTGAGGACACACACCTAAAACAGAATGCTGATCATCATTAAATAAATTGCAAGGATAAAAAGACATAAAGAGACGTAAAGAGAAATCAAACAATTATGTGTGTGGATCTTGTTTGGATCCACTTCAAAGTGTAGGATTTTTTTTTTTTTTTTTTACTTTTTTTGGACTTTCTTGGTGGTCCACTGGCTAAGACTCAGCGTTTCCAATGCAGGGGGTGTGCATTTGATCCCTGGTTGGGGAACTAAGATCCCACATGCCACACAGCATGGCCAAAAAAAAAATTATGACTCTTCATGCAACTAGAAGTTTAAAAGCTGATGGACTGCTGGATGATATTACGGAAATATTAATATTTTAACAGTGAATCTTTATCTTTTAGAGATACAAACTGATCTGTGTATGTCTACATTATATGATTCCAGAATTGTCTTCAAAATAATACTAATAAAGATGAAATAAGATCAGTCATGAATTGATAAGTTTTGACATTGACAATGCTTACATAGGTTTCATTGCATTAATCTCTACATTTATATGTTTAAAATTTCCCATCATAAAATGTTTTTATTTAAAAAAAAAGAATGATGCAGATAAGCTTAAAAATTAAAGAATAGAAAAGGATTTACTAGGGAAATATGAGCTCCCAAAAGAGCCAGGCTCACCTCTGCACGGGTGGTGATTCTTTACCAACTGAGCTAACAGCGAAGCCCAAATGAATCTGTACCCCTCAACAGCTCCTCTCCATCTTTAGGCCTCAATGTCCTCTCCAAGATGGGCAGAATTCTTGCCCTGCAGGAGCTGACAAAGCAGAAAACCAAAATCAGGCACACATTGTAGGGACTTCCCTGGTGGTCCAGTAGTTAAGAATCCACCTTGCAGTTTAGGGGTGCAGGTTCAATCCCTAAGTCAGAGAACTAAGATTCCCATGTGCCAGAACTACTGATTCTGCAACAACTATAGAGTTCCTGTGCCACGCCAAAAAATCCCACATGGAGCAACAATCTGCCTGCTGCAATTAAGACCCAACAACAGCCAAATAAATACATATATTTGATGCTATTTAAGCACACACACACACACACACACACACACACACGGTACTGATTGAATGGTGCCTGTCTGCCCTGCCACTCCCACTGCCCCTGGACAAATTCATGACCACTTGGAACCTCAGAATGGGATTTTATTTATCCTTGCAGATGTAATTAAGGATCTCCAGATGGAATCATCCAGACTTAGGGTGGGGCCTAAATCCACTGTGCTTCCCTGGTGGCCCAGATGGTCAAGAATCCGCCTGCGATATAGGAGACCTGGGTTTGATCCCTGGGTTGGGAAGATCCCCTAGAGGAGGGCATGGCAATCCACTCTAGTATTCTTGCCTGGAGAATCCCCATGGACAGAAGAGTCTGGTGGGCTACAGTCCACGGGGCTGCAAAGAGTCAGACATGACTGAGCAACTGAGCACATAAATTCACTGATCAGTGTGTTCATGAGAAAGGAGAGGCCGCTTTGGACACACAGGGAAGACAGTCATGAAATGATGGAGGCAGAGACTGGGGTGATATGGCTACCAGCCAGAGAACACCAAGGCTGCCTCTAAAGTACTGGCTTGAAACAGCCCAGATTTATTATTTTAAACTTCTGGAGCTAAAATCCTGGTGTGGGCAGGGTGGTTCCAGGGAGAATTGTTTCCTAGCCTTTTTCAACTTCTTGAGGCCTTCTGCATTCCTCGGCTCAAGTAAGATGTATGGCAAAAACCACTACAATATTGTAAAGTAATTATCCTCCAACTAATAAAAATAAATGAAAAAAAGAAAAAGAACTTCAAACAAGTAAGACCTCAAAAAAGAAAAAAAACAGTTGTGGGGAGGCGCAGGGGAGGGGAGTCCTTCCTTCATCTTCACAGCTGGTGCAGTCTTCCTCCCATTACATCCCTCTGATAAGGGTCCCTGTGGTTACCCTGGTTATTGTTGTTTGTTGCTAAGTTGTGTCGGACTCTTTGCAACTCCATGGATTGCAGCACGCCTGGCTCCCCTATCTTTTACTGTCTTCTGGAGTTTGCTCAAATTCATATCCATTGAGTCGGTGGTGCTTTCCAATCATCTCATCCTCTGCCACCCCCTTCTCCTTTTCCCTCCAATCTGTCCCAGCATGAGGATATTTTCCAATGAATCAGCTCTTTGCATCAGGTAGCTAAAGTATTGGAGCTTCAACTTCAGCATCAGTCCTTCCAATGAATATTCAGGGTTGATTTCCTTTAGGATTGACTGATTTGATCTTCACGCAGCCCGAGGGGCTGTCGAGAGTCTTCTCCGATACCACAATTCAAAAGCATCAATTCTTCGGCACTCAGCTTTCTTTAACGGTCCAGTTCTCACATCCGTACATGACTACTGGAAAAATCATAGCTTTGCCTAGATGGACCTTTGTCAGCAAAGTGATGTCTCTGCTTTTTAATGTGTTAAGTTCATCACAGCTATTACACTGGGCTCACTGGGATAATCCAAGATAATCTCTTTAATTTAACTGTCAACTGATTTAGCAACTTTAATTCCATTTGCAACTTTAATTCCCCTTTGCCATTCCAGGTTTAATATTCACAGATTCCAGGGATTCAGATGAGGACATCTTTGTTGTTGTTCAGTTGTTAAGTCATGTCCGACTCTGTGACCCCACGGACTGCACCATGCCAGGCTTCCCTGTCCTTCACTGTCTCCCAGAGTTTGCCCAGATTCATGTCCGTTGAGTCGGTGATGCCGTCCAAGCATCTCATCCTCTGCCACTCCCTTCTTTTCCTGCCTTCAATCTTTCCACTGAGTTGGCTCTTTGCATCAGGTGGCCAAAGTATTGGAGCTTCAGCTTCAGCATCAGTCCTTCCAGTGAATATTCAGGGTTGGTTTCCTTTAGGATTGACTGGTTTGATCTCCTTGCTATCCAAGGGATTCTCAAGAGTCTTCTCCAGCACAATTCGAAAGCACCCATTCTTCGGTGCTCAGCCTTCTTTGGGGAGCATTATTTTGCCTAACACAACTGGTTATGTAGCTTTAATCTCCCAGGACACATGGAGATTATTCCTAATTATGCCATAGTATTCCTCTTCCCTGCCTTCCTTTGGAACTTGCTTCTATTTATACCTCAGATTTCAGTTTATGGATCACCTGGAAGCCTACCCTGATGCTTCCTTTAGTCCCCAAAGCCACCTGTGTCATCATCACAGCTCTTACCGCTCTGTGGGTTACCTAGTGATGCCTGTCACTCCCACTAGATCATTAGGAGGTATCTCTTGTCCCTGCTGTGTCCTCACATCTAGCACAGGACCTAGCACACAATCGACACCCAATAAATGTGTAGCCTGCATGAGTTGGAGGCTGCTCCACTCAGGTCTGTAAATAGCTCTAGCCTGGTGAGGATAAATCAAATAAGAGCATACACATTGACTCACTGATTTGGCAGGCAGGTGGGCACTGGTGGCCGCAGGACCCCATATTCCTGGCTAGGCCTGGCTAAGCCTGCTGCCTGCTGCTCCAAGCACCCCTCCCAGCCTCCTCATTAAAGCAGGCCTTTTACTTAGACAGGCGCTGCCAGTTCTAATTGACTGCCTACATCCCTGGGGGGGACTCAAGTTCCCGAGGTTGGCAGTTGGGCCAGGGCCAGACCACGGCAGGTGGGAAGGAGACCGGCTCCAGGACAGGAAACAAGGCCTGAAGGCTGGAACTTCGGTCTCACTGGAGGTGACCTGCTGCCCACCTGCCCTCCCTCTCTGGCCTCCAACACTGGGGCACCGACTATCCTCAGGCTCAGGGTGCCCTCCCAGCTTGTGCAAGCCGTTGGTAAGTTTGATCTTCATATAGTTGCTAACACTAAAAACACATCTAGATGTACACAGACATGCAAACACACGCAAACCCACAACCCACAGATCCAGACCAAGAGGTGATGTAACATGGTGGTGAGACATGTGGGAACATAATATCTCTGTGACTCAGCCTTTCTGCCTGTAAAATGGGTTTATAATGGTCCCCACCACCCCGCCCCCACCCAACACACACACATTCATGGGGCTTCTGGGAGAGATAAATAGGTTAATAGTTAGAAAATGCTTAACCCAGGATGTGGTTCTATAAGGCTTATTATGTATGCATTTGACAGGTATTGATGGAGCACTTAATGCATGCCAGGCCTAGAAATTACAGCAGTGAACAAGATTCACATAACTTCCTTCCCAGGTGGTGCCAGTGGTAAAAAAAAAAAAATCTGCCTGCCAATGTAGGAGATGCAAGAGATGCAGGCTCAATCCCTGGGTTGGGAAGATCCCTTGGAGTAGGAAATGGCAACCCACTCCAGTATTTTTGCCTACAAAATCCCATGGACAGAGGAATCTGGCGGGCTACAGTCCATGGGGTCATACAGAGTTGGACTTGACATGCACACACTCTGTCCTGGGGAGCATGGAATCTGACTCGGGAGGGGGAGAGTGAGTAATAAAAGTAATAAAAGAGTAATTGTTGGAGTGTGCTGGGAGGACATAGGTGGACCCATACACACACACACCTGGAGAGACACTCTCTGAGTTTCTATGATTATTTCCATTTCACAGATGGAATAAATGAGGCTCAGAGACAGAAGGGAAATGAGTTTAATTTGGGGCCATGCAGTTTCTGAAACAGTCAACACTTCATTTGGCCCCAGGGCCTTTGCCCTGTTGCCCACTACCAGGCACCCCTCCCAGGTCCTCATTCTTCTGTCCTCAGCTCAAGTGTCACTTCCTCAAGGTCACCTTTGGAGTCCCTCTGTCCCCTGACTCCTTGAAACTTGCTTAGCTGTGGCTGCGTTTGACTAGGGAACTTCTTTCATTAATATCTGTCATAGCTGCCCCTGAGTTCCCAGAGCCCAGCACACAGTGTGTGCTCTATGAATGCACAGTGGCCCTGGGGCTCAGCCCCGCTCCTGAGAACCTGCAAACTGGCAGCTGGGGGAGTTCAAGCTGGGGGCCTCCCTCCCACCTCCCAGCTTTGATCTGGGCAGTCCCCTCCTCAGCCACCACCACCACGCTTCTAGAACCTGTTCCTAGCTTTTTATCCTCCCTGGAGAGGCCTCATTACCACTCCCAGCCCAAGAGACAGGAATCTGCAGCCCCCTGGGCTTCCAAAGCAATACATTAAAATAGAAATCGATGCTGCCACGTGGACAACCTGGGGCCTAAACCTTGGGCTGCAGGCCTCCGGCCGCCTGCTGTAGCTTCTAGCTCCTCCTTTGTGAGCTGAAGGGGATGACAGACTTTGGAGCTCAGAGCCTCGGGAACTGGTAATCGCTGTCATTAGGATAATGATTTTAATTATTATCTAATAAAAGTATATTTAGCAGCATCCCTTTTGTGAGCGTTTACATGGTTTGGGGCACTTTCTTTTTTCGGCCACACCAGGGATCGAACCTGCACCCTTGGCAGGGAAAGTGCAGAGTCCTAACCTCTGGACCAGGGAATCCCTTCAAGGCACTTTAAAAAAAACCCTTCTCTTTTTTACCCACTTTTTTTTTCCATCCACTTAAAAAAAATTTTTTTTTAATTGACTGCACCTTGCTTGCAGGATCTTAGTTCCCTGACCAGGGATTGAACCCATACCCCCTTGCTGTGAAGGTGCAGAGTGCTAACCACTGGACTGCCAGGGAAGTCCCTAAAACCCTTTTCTTCTTCTTCTTCTTTTTTTTAATATTTGTTTATTTTTATCTGGCTGTGCCGGGTCTTAGTTGCATCTTCATTGTGACATGAGACCTCTTAGTTGCAGCAAGTGGGATCTCATTCCCCAACCAGGGGTCAAACCCCTTCCATTGGGAGCATGGTGTCTCAGCCACTGAACTGCCAGGGAAATCCTAAAACCCTTTTCTTGATCCCACATTCCTCTCCACTGACCACCCGGTTTCTGAGAGTCCGCTGTCTACACTCATCTTCCTCCCATCCCCTTCAGAATCTCCTCCCCACTAAGGGCCCCCACACCAGGAATCTGCATTCTGGAAAAAGATGCCCCTGGCAGGGGCACCCACCTTGGTGACTGCCTGGCAGGAGGAAACAGAAGCTGCCACCAGCACTGCCTGGAAGAAGAGGGCTGGAGGGGCTGCCCTGGAGGGCTCTGGGATAGGGGATCACTCGCCAGGCAGCAGGACCAGTCTCAGACTCACTTACCTCAGCCCCTGACTTCAAGTCTGGGGCCTGGGAAGCCCTGGGCATATGACCACACCCTCCCCACACCACCCCCCCACCCCTGCCCCGCACCCACACATATAGGCACACCCAGCCTCTCTCATGAAGAACACAGGATAAGAGGGAAAACTGGAGAGCCAGCTAACACTTATGAAGGTGTACTCCATACTAGTGAGTTTGTATCATAACTGCTTCAATTGTAAGAGCAACTGGGGAAACAGGCAGAGAGACACAATCGCCGGGCTAGTCACAGAGCTGGTAAGTGGCAACCCCTAGTTTGAACCCTTCTGTCTCTGAGTTGGGGCTTCCCAGGTGGCACTAGTGGTAAAAAAGAAAAAAAAAAACAAAACCCGCCTGCCAATGCAGGAGACATAAGAGACAGAGGTTCAGTCCCTGGGTGGGGAAGATTTCCTGGAGGAGGGCGTAGCAACCCACTCCAGCATTCTTGCCTAGAGAATCTCCATGAACAGAGGAGTCTGGTGGGCTACAGTTCATGGGGTCACAAAGAGTCAGACATGACTGACTGACTTGGTATGCAGGCACTCTTTGAGTTGAGAGGCCTGACTGTGCTAAATATCTTATTTCCCGTGCAGGGACAGTGGGATCCACAGAACCATCCACCAGGTGGGTTCTATATTCCACTAGTTGTGCAGATGAGGAAACTGAGGCTCAGAGGGGTTGCTGGGCTGTGCTAGGAAGGAGACAGCATGACTGTGGCTCTGGTCCCAAGTCGGGTACCCAGAACCTGGTCTCTTAACCACTCCAGTCACCAAAGGTTCTCCAGCCTCCATTTCAGCATCCTTAAGGTGGGGTTCATTGCATAATCCAGCTTATGAGCACCACCTACGAGCAGGCTTGTAAAGAGCCCCTTGAGGGGTCTGGCCAAATAGGAGGGTCTGATTTGCGTGAGTTGACACAATGGGGACGGAGGCAGGGAAAAATTTTCCCATGGCCGCCGTCAATCAACCTCTCTCCAACCTGGGACAGTTAAATCTGCCACCCCCACCCCCACCCTCCCGCCCCGCGCATGAGATCCCCTTCTCTGGCGGTCACTTAAGTGCCCTCCAGCCCCTCGCAGGAACAGCGCCGCCTCTGTGTCCGGCGCGGGGCCAGCGTCGCTCCAGGTTTCTCAGCGTTGCCCAGAGACGGGTGGGCTGTCGGCGGGCCCTCGCCCCCGGCACGCAGAGCCCTGCCCGCCTAGGCCCCAAGACCCCGGATCCAGAACAATAGGCAGGCCGGAGGGAGGAGGGGAGACAGGCGGGGCTGGGGCCTCGGGGGGCCTGGGAACCGAGCGGCTCGGGGTCGGTGTGCAGGGAGGGGGGTCCTGCGATCAGACAGAGGCTCCCGGAGGAGAGCGAGCTCGGGGCGGGTGGAGGGGAGTGAGGCGCACCCAACCAGGAGGGAGCTCGCGGAGGCCGGGGAGCTTAGACCCTTCCCCCACGGCGGCTCCGGGAGGTGGGGCCGCCCACTCCCCCCACCCACTGGGCTCGTGCAGGGAACAGGTGTCGGGGGGTTCTGAAGGCAGGACGAAGGGGCACAATCCCTTTCGGAAGTGAAGCGGCATCGGGGCCCCGCACCGCTATAAATACGGTCACAGCTGACTAGGGGGAGGGGACCTGAAGGACCCGAGAAGTGGGGCGTAGGATGCGGGATGGCGGGCGACCCTGAGCTTGGGGACGAGGCCAAGCTTCTGGGAGGATGCGAAACCCGGTGACGTGATACATTCCGGACCCTGGCGTCCTGGGGACCCAGGGGAGGGCAGAACTGGGCGTGTCCATAACCTTTCTGAGCCCCGCCCCTCGCCGAGCCCCGCCCCCTCGCCGAGCCCCCTCCGGGTCTGAGCCCACTCCACTCTCTCAGCCCCTCCCCTTCCGTCGCCCTCTCCTCATCTTTAGCCCCCTCCCCTCGCTGAGTCTCCTCTTCTGTCTCAGCCCTTCCTCTCTCAGCTCCCCCTTTCTAAGCACCCCATGCACCTTTCAGTTCCTTGAGGGGAGAGGTGTCCTGGGACAGCCCCTTCCGGCTGTTTAGGTAGGAACTTGACTCCTTGGCTGGTGGGGGCTACCCTGGCTCCTCCTCATGTGCAGTATCACCCTCATATTCTGTGACTAGAACAGCCGGAGCTTTCGGGGTTCCGCCCTCCCGGATCGCCCCTCATGCCCGATCATCTCCTACCTCCGACACCCAGTCCGGGGCTAGGCTCCTTATCAGAAACTGCCAGAAAGACCTTCACGCAGGCACACCCCCTTCAAGTTCCCGCCTTAGACCTCTCACCCCTTGCTTCCAGACCTAGGAGCCAATTTTTGAAATGGGGGATGGGTAGAAATCCTGATTTCATTCATTCATTTTTTCATTCATATTCTTTAACAAACATTGAATGAGCACCTACTGCCTGCAAGCCTGTGCTGGGTGGGGGTTGGGGATACAGCTCATTGACCAGTGAGGAAGATAGTCAGTGGGGTGATGGAGGTCAGAGGGCTGTGATGGGGGGGGGGCAATAGGGATCAGAGAGGTGATGAGTCCCAGAGGGAAGGCGTCCCACAGGAGGTGTCATCCAAACTGAAGGCTAAAGATATTAGGGCCCAAGAGAGGGTGTACCTAGCAGAGAACCACAAGTGCAAAGGCCCTGAGGCAGGAGCAAGAGCCCCTGGCTTTCAGTCCCGGCTTTGCTGTTTATTTGCTGTGTGACCTGGACAAGTGACTGTTTCTTTCTCGTTGTTACCAGTGCTCAATGGAAGGGCTCAGCTGGGCACCTGGTACACCAGAGACGCTCCATAAATATTTGCTGAATGTTGATGAAGGAACTGTGGTTCTAGAGGGTTGTCATGAAAGAGAAGGCTTCATGGCCCCTGCCTGGGGGTGGGTGGGTTGGGTCAGCTTGTGACCTCTTTTTCTGGCCAAGGTGCCCCTGTCCCCTGGGCCCCTCCCCCAGGCCCACCCGTCCTCCACCAGCTGTCTCTCCATGTGTGAGCCCGCCTGTCAAGAGCAGGCGCCTGTTCCGGAACACCTGATGCCTTGCTTCCCAGGGATTTCAGAGGGGTAGATGCACGGAAGTTCAGCTGCCATGGGGGCTTAACCCTGGAGCCTGGGCGCCGGGTCTTCAGAGGCCCAACATCATCCCTCTTGACTCCGTAGAAAGCTCTGGCACCGCTCCCAACCTTAGCTGGAAAGACCCCACTTCAACTCCTAGCTCTGGCATTGCTCAGCTGTGTGGCTTTGGGAATGTTAGTCAACCTCTCTGGTTACTGCCACAACCAATACTAATAAGAGCTGACACATCTTCAGTGCATATGATGTGCCTAAGGCCATGTTTAGAGCCTTTCTGTGAATGAACTCTGTCTTCTAGCAGGATTCTGAGTTCCCAAGTATTGTTGACCCCATTTTAAAGATTGAAAACTGAGGCACAGAGTAAGGTTATATGACTCGCAGGGTGAAATGATCCAATGAGTAATCACTGTTGGGTTGGCCCAAAAGTTTGTTTGGGTTTTTCTGCACAATCTTAGAGAAAAACCATAGAGAACTTTTCCACTAACTCAATACAATAACGCTGGTGCTGGAGAAGACTCTTGAGAGTCACTTGAACAGCAAGGAAATCAAATCAGTCAGTCCTAAAGGAAATCAATCCTGAATATTCATTGGAAGGACTGATGCTGAAGCTGAAGCTCCAGTTCTTTGGCCACCTGATATGATGAGTTGACTCATTCAAAAAGACTGATGCTGGGAAAGATTGAGGGCAGGAGGAGAAGTGGGTGACAGGATGAGATGATTGGATGGCATCACTGACTCAATGGATATGAGTTTGAGCAAACTCCGGGAGATGGTGAAGGACAGGAAAGCCTGGCGTGTTGTAATCCATGGGGTCATCGCAAAGAGCTGGATATGACTTAGCAACTGAACGACAACAATACAATAGCACATATTGCGTGCTCACTGGGTGCCTGCTTTATATGGATTAGCTCATTTAATTCTCCCCAAAACCAAATGAGGTCATGGGGACCACTAATAGAAGTCCCTTTTTACAGATGTAGAAACTGGGGCCCAGAGAAAATAAGCAATTTGCCCAAACCCACAGAGCTGTATAAATTTGAACACACATCATCATAGAAAGTTCTACTGGTGAGCATTGCTCTATGAGCAAATGCTTCTATTTGACTTTGCTCTCTGCTGTCTGTTAGGAGCCCAGTCCCTGGTAAGTTACAGTTAACTTGTAGATTTCTGTCTGGTAGGAAAAAGAAATCTCCAGTTATGGTTTTGTTACATGTAGGCCATTCACTAGTTTGTAACCAGTCTAATCTTATTCTGACTTACTGAAGAAATAAATATCCTGGGGACTGCCCTGGTGGTCCAGTGGTTAAGACTCCATGCTTCCAGTGCAAGAGGCACCAGTTCAATCCTCGGTCGGGGAACTAAGATCCTGTATGCTGCCTGGTGCGGCAAAAAAAAAAAAAAAAAAAAGGAAGGAAGGAAGGAAGATCTTGATAAATACCCAGTCCCTTAAACGCTCTCAGAACCAACTTGACCATTTAATTGGTTCCCTGAATAATGAGTCAATTAATCATTGACCAGAATTTACGTTGAGATGAGTCACATTTTCAACCTTCTGAGAACGGTATCGTGACAGCCCCATTTTGCAAAGAGGGAAACTGAGGCCAGCTCCCTGCCTCCCCCATCCTGAGCCCAGGGGCCCAGTCATTATACACCTGGCTCTCCACATTCAGGCACTCCCAGCACAGCTCCCAGAAGCAGCTCTGAGAACCTGTCTTCCCGCAGTGGCAGAGAACCAGGTCAACCAACCGCTGGGACATCAAAGGGAATCTATAAATACAGCTGCAGGAGGAAAAATAGACATTTTTCTAGCCCCTCCCGGCCTTTCCTCTCTCCCACTCCAGATCTTTCCCAGCTAGGCTCATTCATATTGCAGTAGCAGGGCTGAAGCCCCCAGCCACAGGGACCCCTACAGGAAAACAGTGAGGGAAGAAGCTGGCAATGCTTCAGTTTCCCCCAATGAAATCAAAACTCTTCTGCTCTCCCCTTCCCCTGCCAGGGGACTAAGAAAAGAGGGATATCACTGGGCCTGCCCCTGGGAGGTCCACATGAGATGCTAAAACCAGAGATGAATGTTACTTGTTTGTAGACATCTTCAAATTCCAGGACCCTAGAATCTTCTCTCTTTCTCAGGGAACACGTAGGGTTTCTGTGCTGTATTGGGTGCTGGGAAGCTGGCAGGACCAACTTCTGGTATACAGTTTCGACTTGGCCAAGGCAGTCAGGAGGGCTTCCTGGAGGAGGTGACATGAGCTGAGCCCAATGGAAGATGGGAGAGATGGGGCGAGAAGAGTGAGACAGAGGAGGAGGCTACACAGAAAGGAATTCAGAGTCTTCCTGGAGTATTCCCACTTCCTGGTTCCCCAAGTCCTGTATCTTTACATGTAAAATGCCTCTCAAACCTGCCTATTTCTCTTTACCTCCTCACTCCCTACCCTGGCCTAGGTCCCCATGCTGCTCCCCTAGGTTATTCCCTCCTCCCCTGGGGCCCATTCCTGTCCTGGGTACATCGTTTTCTGCCAGGCAGCCTTTTTAAAAAGTCAAACTAGAGGGACCTTTTAAAAAGTCAAACCAGATCATCTCACTTGCTCACTATAAACTCTCCCATGGCTTCCTAGTGCCCTTAAAATAAAATCCAAACTTTTCCCCGTGTCCCCAACACCCACCACTGTGCCCTCCCCCTCCTCCCTCTGCCCCCCTGCCTCACTCTGGCCCAGCCACAGGGACCTAGTCACGTTTCCTCCAACATAATCCTGTCCCAGGGTCTTTGCACATGTTGTTCTCTCTACCCTTCCCCTATTTCTTTTTCCTCAGACTGGCTCCTAGTTCAGGTTTCAGCTCAAAAGTCACTTCCTCAGAGAAGCCCTCCCTGATGCCTCCAGTCAGCTGCTGCTCTTCACCTTCATTTCTTCCTGGCCTTCATAATGATCTGAAATTATTTTTTAATCATTCACTCATTTCTTTGTGGTCTGTCCATGGGTGTCCCAAGAGGACAGAGATCCTGTCAGAGACCTCACCTCCGTGGGCTTGCCCTGTCTGTAATAGGTGGGCTTGTGACAAGCAACTCCCTTGGGCAAGCTGTCTGCTTTATTTGCTATTAAAGTCACTTGTTTCCCTTACAAACTGCTTGTAATCGATATGCTAATTGATGCAGATTTATGTAAATAACATGAGTATTTATTTCTCCTCCTCCTTCCCCACCCCACACAAATTCCCTTAGGGCCTAAGGGACCCAGAAGCTGAGGGTGGGTAGCTGTCTCAGCCCCCCTCCCCCCCACCGTCCCTTGGAGATCCTTGGGGGTAGGGGGGCAGTCTTGAGGGCAGGCAGGAAAAGGGCAGGAATGGGGGTGAGGAATATAAATCTAGAGACCTGGGGGAAAACTGAGACCAAGACAGTAAAAGAGCAAGATGGGGAGATGAAGAGGGTGGGGAGATGGAGAAACACAGAGAGGAGAGGAGACAGAAAGAGAGGGAGACTGGAAGGGATGAAGTGGGAGGGATGCGGTTGGAGGGCTGGGTAGGGGCCCCCTGCCACCTCAGGGCATGCTGGGGACATACCTGATCCCCATTACACATTTGGATCAGTAGAGTTACTTCCTGCCTTCACTCTGATCATCACCTACTGGGATCTTCTGGAAGGGGAAACTGAGGCAGGACAAGGGGAACCACTGGCCTCACTGGCTATTCCAGGGCAGGTCCGCGATGAGGACTGGCCCATCCCTCCATGGGACCCTGGGGGCCGGGAAACTTCCTTGATGCTCACTTGGACCTTAGCCAATACTCCATTGTTTTTATTGATGCCTACTGTGTTACAGGCCTGTGCTGGGCAGTGTTAGGACCAAGACCAAGCGCCTTGTCTAAGAAAGCTGGGGGCATTTGAGAAGCCAGATAAATTCCAAAGTGGTCTCCATGGCCCATAAGGCCCTGCATGGTCTGCCCCCAGAATCTTTGTCACTTCCTCACCTTCACCTCCTCCCTCTCTCCTCCTGGATCAGGCTGCTCCTGCCACAGAGACCTCCCCTAACAGATCAGGAATGGTCCTGCCCCAGGGCCTTTGCACTGGCTGTTCCCTCGATCCGAAGCTGACTTCCCCCCACATACCTGCATGATTTTCTCCATTATCTCCTTCAGGTCTCTGTTCAGATGTCACCTCCTCCATGAGGCCTTCACTGAAACTACCACCTGCTAAATATCCCCCCCACCTTAGGCAAGGCCCCCATCTTTTTTTAATTAAAAAAAGCTTGTTTTGCCACATACCCCAGCATGTGGGACCTTGGTTCCCTGATTAGGGATTGAACCCACACCCCTGCATTGAAAGCTGGAGTCATAACCACTGGACCACCAGGGAAGTCCCCTCATCTTCTTCCCTTGCTCAGTTTTTTCACTTTACCCTCTAAGCCCAGAATAGATCTCACTCATTTATGTTGCTTCTTGTTTGTCAACCCCACTGGGATGTCAGCTCCACAAGGCCAGAGACTTCTGTCTCTTCTGTTCGCTTCTGTGTCCCCAATGACTAGAACCAGCTGGGCATCCAGCAGGTAATCAATACTTGTTAAATAAGTCTATCTAATCCTGCCCTGAGCTGTGAGCAGGCCAGGACAGGACCTGGCTCTGTCTTGGTCACCACTGTGTCGCCAGCACCACCCAGCAGAGCCTGGAACACAGTAGGTGCTCAATAAAGTCAGCTGAATAAATAGACCAATGAGGGTCAAGACCTCAGGATTCGGCTTTGCTTCCTTAAGGCATTGGAGGGTTTGTAGCTGGAGCTGAGCTCATGCCAGGTGGGGCCGAAGGAGCCTGGGTGTGGAGGGTGAGCTCAGAGCTCGCTAACTGCACCTCCACACTGCCATCAGCATCAGTTGAGTCGAGAGCCTTGGTGGCAATGACGGAGTCGCTACCAGCTGAGGTCATTCACACACACCCTTACTGTTGCTGGCTGTTTCTTTTTTCCCTCCATAACAGTTTTGATTTTCTTTGTTTTTTTTAATTGTGCGATAATATACCTAACAGTACATTATTTTACCCATTTATAAGAGTTCAGTTCAGTTACATGAAATACCTCCTCATTGTTGTTCAACCATCACCACTACCTCGGCCTAGAACTTTTCCATCTTCCCAGATGGAAACTCTGTCCCCATGAAACACTGACTCCCCATCCCCTCCCCCAGCCCCTGACCCCACCATCTCTCTGGATCTGACTCCTCCAGGGACATCCTGTGAGTGGAATCAGACAGTGTGTGTCCTTCTGTGTCTGGCTTCTCTCACTGAACATCACTCCTCGAGGTTCATCCGTGTTGTAGGAGTTTTCAGATTTCCTGCAGAGTCCACGCTCATTTCATTCTACCTCCAGTTTGCTTGCTCCTGATGAGGTGCAGCTCACCACTCCATCGTGGATTAAAAAAATTAATTAACAAAAGGCCTCTTAGAGAGTAGGACATTGGCCAAACACATGAGGATCTCCCAAGAAGCGGGAACAGCAAGTGCAAAGGCCCTGGTGTCATCTCGGCTGGGAAGGGAAGCCCACAGTGGAGGGTGGATTTTGAACAGGGAGAATGTGACACCTTTTCCCCCTCCCTCCAAGTGACACTGACCCCTCTGTGCCTCAGTTTCCTATCCACCCCCAGGACAGATGCTGGGGAGCTCAGTGGTCCCTAGGCCCCTTGTCACTTCCTCCATCTGGGGACTAGGATACCCCTTGCCTCATTTGCATATGCAGATGAGGCCTTGGAGCATGGGCTTCTGGGAGGACCCTGGACACACCCAGGCCTTTCTGGGGATGTTGCTGATTCTGACAGGAAGAAAGCCCTGTGATTGCTTGAAGTTTTACTTACAAATCAGGCAGTGGCTCCTGCCACTTCTCTCTCTACTGTTTCCCAGGGGTATGTGAGTGTGGTGCTTAGAGTTCCAGCCAGACACACAATCAGCTCAATCCAAGGGGCTGGAGAGAGGGTCTCAGGCTGGGCAACCCCCAGCCATCCCGACTGGCTGCCTGGCTGAAGGCCTGCTATGCATACAGGCTGGCCTGACTAACACATACCCTCTCCCCTGCAGTGGAGGGGTACTTGGGCAAACTCCGGGGCCAGGCATGCTGGGTTGAAATCCTTGCTCTGGCTCAAAATGTGTATTGTACCTGGAGCTGTGCGGGGCGCACACTTAATAAGTGCTCCTGAAGTTATTACTTCACTGGATGCCCCTCCCCAAGCCTGAAGAGTTGGCCTCATTGCCCCATTTTGCTGCCCAGGAAACTGAATGACCCAGAGCTCCTGCCCAGCTTGGCCTCAGTTTCCCCATCCGAACAATGAAGATAGAGCTTTCAGGCTCCCATTCATTCATTCACTCATTTGTTCAACACATTTGTTGAATGCTTACTGTGTGCCAGACCCTGTTCTAGACCTCAGGGACACAGCCATGACCAAGGGAGACTCTGGCCCTGCCCTGGTAGAGCTGACTGGGGGCAGGGGTGTGGGGAGGGGGAAATGGGAAGAGAAACAAGTAATAGATAAAAGAAATACTCTTGGTAAAAAAGTACAGCCGAGAAGGGACTTCCCTAGCAGTCCAGGGGTTAAGACTCTGTGCTCCCATTGTAGGGAGCATGGGTTCAATCCCTGGTTAGGGAATAAATGTCATGTGCTACACCATGTAGCCGAAAAAAAAAAAAAAGAATAAAAGATTAAATTTAAAAAATTGTACAACAAAGCAATCCAAACAGAGAAAAGGGAGTGATTGTTTAGACAGAGGGTGTGTTGGGGGAACATTGAGCTGAGACCTGGAGCCATTCAGATATCTGAGGGAAAAATGACTCTACTGGGGGCAGGGACAGCCAGTGCAAAGGCCCTGAGGCCTGACTGACAAGTTGGAGGAACAGCGAGGAAGAAGTAATTCAGTGTGGGCTGAAGCAGAGTGATGGAGGGGGTCCTGGGGAGGACCGGATGAAAGGGGCACAAGACAGGGTCATGACTGAGGCTCCTAGACACACAGCAAGCCAGAACTGCCAGGGACTTCCCTGGTGGTCCAGTGGCTAAGACTCCGTGCTCTCAGTGGAGGGGGCCTGGGTTCAATCCCTGGTCAGGGAACTAGATCCCACAGGCCACGACTAAGAGTTCACACACCACAACTAAAAGATCCTGCGTGCCACAAATAAATAAATAAATACTAAAAAAATGAAACAAAAAAAAGAACTACTCTATGGGCCTTCCTGAGGGCTGCCTTCTGCCCTCCAGCCCCCATTCACATCTATGTCCCTAAGATTTCTGTATAACAAACAATTATTAAGTACTCTGGAAATGGGACCATAAAGAAGGCTAAGCACTGAATAATTGATGCCTTCGAACTGTGGTGCTGGAGAAGACTCTTGAGAGTCTCTTGGACTGCAGGGAGATCAAACCAGTCAATCCTAAAGGAAATCAACCCTGAATATTCATTGGAAGGACTGATGCTGAAGTTGAAGCTCCAATACTTTGGCCACCTGATGCGAAGAGTCAACTCAGTGGAAAAGAACTTGATGCTGGGAAAGACTGAGGGCAGGAGCAGAAGGGGACAACAGAGGCTGAGATGATTGGATGGCATCATCGGCTCAATGGACATGGGTTAGAGCAAACTCTGGGAAATAGTGAAGGATGGGGAAGCCTGGCGTGCTGCAGTCCATGGGGTCGCAAAGAGTTGGGACACCACTTAGTGACTAAACAACAACAACTGACTGCTAGGTGTTGTTCTAGTCAATAGAAATTCATCAGGGAATAAAACAGTGCTGTGGGGGAGATAATAAACAATGTTTGGTTGTGAAAAATAGGATGAAGAAAACCAGAGCAGGGTAAGAAGATAAAAAGGGACAGTGTGTTGCTGTAGGTGCAAGGTCAGGGTGGCCTTGCTTTGGAGGTAACATTTGAGATCTGAGACTTGGAAGAGCAAAGGGGCCACATGGATATCTGTGGGAGAGGGAAAACCATTCCAGGTAAAGAAGAGAAAGTGCAAAGGCCCTGGGGGCAGGTCAAGCTCAGTACAAAAACTACTTTCAGTGAAAGTGTTAGTCGCTCAGTTGTGTCCGACTCAGCTTCTCTGTCTGTGGGATTTCCCAGCAAGGACACTGGAGGCATTTCTATTCTCTTCTCCAGGGGATCTTCCCAACCCAGGGATCAAACCCACGTCTCCCGCATTGCAGGCAGATTCTTTACCATCTGAGCCACCAGAGAAACCCATTCAGAGACACCATCAAGCCCTTAAAAGTTATGTCCCAGCGTTTCAGAGTGGAGTTTCCTCTTCCAGGTGGCCCCCCAGGATCCTCAGTGTTTCCAGATGACAGAGGCACCCATAGGAGTCCCTGGGCAGTCCAGTGGTTAAAACTTCACATTCCCAATGCTCCCAGTGCAGGAGGCACGGGTTCGATCCCTGGTTGGAGAGCTAAGATCCCACATGCTGCATGGTGCAACAAAGTCAGGCTCAGCAGTGCACAGGCAGAGGGTGAGGAGGAAGTCATCAAGACCCTCCTTGGGATCACCTCAAGTGAGGGATCCCAAGTCACTTGCTTTAAGCACCTTCCAAGCTAGGAAGTCCCTGAGTTCCTGGAAATGATTAAAAACATGGGGTTCAGGACCTCCGTGGTGGCCCAGTGGTTAAGAATCCGCCTGCTAATGCAGGGGACACGAGTTCAATCCCTGATCCAAAAACTAAGGTTCCACATGCCACAGGGCAGCTAAGCCTGTGAGCCACAACTACTGAAGCCCGTCTGCCCTAGAGCCTGTGCTCCACAAGAGAAGCCAAGGCAATGAGAAGCATGCGCACCTCAATGAGAAAGTAGCCCCCAAAAGCTCATGTGCTGTAAGAAAAACCCAGCGTGGCCACAAATAAAGAAATTAATTTAATTAAGTATTTTTTTAAAGCATGGGGTTCAACTTCCAGCTTTATTTCCTGGCTATGTGAGTGGCCAAGTCGTTTCTCTCTGGTCTGTTTCCACACCTGAAAATGGGATAAAAAAATGTAGTCACGCTCTAGAATCATGGGGCTACTTATAGTAGGTGCTCACTAAGTCTTAACTCTTCATTGTAATAATTAATATATTCATCATATGGGTCATTTTCTAGGCAGCAGGCCTAGGAGTGGCTGTTTCATTTCGGGAAAGAGCCACACTCTCTCTGGGCACCAGGTCCCCCAGGGCCCCAGGAGTGCTTTTGAACCTGAGGTGAGGAGTCCCCCAAAATGCCTACAGCGGGCAGAGGTCAAAGGGCAAGGGGCAGGGATAGGTCAAGGCCAAGCCGCACACGCACACGCACACCCCTACCCCCTCACTGGCTCTAGGTTGGTTAGGTCTGCGGAAGGACCAGCTGGGCGGATTTAGCCAGCGCATCTGCCGCCGGAACAGCTGCCGTTCTGGGGGGAGCTGGAGGGGGATTTGGGACGAGTGAAAAATCTGTCCGAGGAGAATCGCGTCTGCGCTGCCCAGCTGCCGGCTCAGACTAGGGGGACACCCCGAATCCGCCCGGACCCCGAGCCCCTCCCCTGCGGCGGCCACCCCCACGTGCCTTGGGGGGAGGGGGCGTCGGGGAGGCCCTGACGTCACAGACGGTCTCAGCCAATCGGAGCTGCCCTTTCCGAACCCCCGGGGGATTCCCAGGCCGTAGCCGGGGCCGCGACCCAGCACCTACGACCCCCAACATGGACTTAAAAGAGGGCCCAGACCTGACTGGGGAAACCAAGGCTGGGACGCTCCAGGAAGGGGGAGGAACCCAGTTGACCCCCCCTGAGAGCCTCAGTCCAGCCGCCAGGCTCCTGCGAGGCCCAGAGAGGGACAGGCACGGCCGGAGTCACACAGTGGGGCGGCTAGATGGGGAGCGCTGATTGGGGGCGCGCACGCAGCGGGGCGGGGTTTCCTAGCACCCCCCAGGCGCTAGACACCAAGGCCGGGATAAGCCTCAGCCCATCCCGGGGAACCCAAAGGCCGCTTGACCCACTCCAGGTCTCCCCGGGACCCCTCGGACCCGGGGCCGCAGCCGGGACGCCCAGGGAGGAAGGTGTTGGTGGCCGCCGGGCACCCGCAAAACCCGCGCTGGATTCTTCCTGGGTCGGAGCTGGACTGGAGCGCCGCGCTGACCCACCTGGCCTGAGAAACTGAGGCCCGGAGGGGCGGGGCTTCGCTCAGTGTCACACAATTGTGAGGACGCTGCTGGTTCTGCCCCTTCCCTGGGCCTCCCTGGCTCACCCGGCGGGCAAGCTGTGAACTTCCTGCCACCCTCTTCCAGGTCAAGGCTCAGACAGTCAGGAGCCCAGGGCGGGGGAGGGAGCAGCCAAGTCTGACCTTGCCCCCGTCCAGGGCATGAAAGACTCATTCATGAGTGCTGAAGCCTGGGTGGCAGCTGAGCCGGGCCGCGGGGGTGGGGCCCCCTCAGGGCCCTTTGTCCTGGCGGGTCCCTCTGCCTAGTACGAGCTGACTTCCCACCACCCCCTGGACCCTGTGTGTTCCGTCAGATCTGCCCAGGGTCCTTCTGTGGCCCCCAGGTCACCTCCTCTTCCTTCTGGGCCGCTCTCATCTATCTATACCTTGAACTCTCCAGCAGATTCTTCTGTCTCCCCTCCTAGACTGTAGGCACGAGCCAGTTTGCCTTGCTGACTGCTCAGCTCAGTACTTGGCACAAAGTTGTTCAGTCATTCAGTCGTACCTGACTCTTAGCGGCTCCATGGACTGCAGCACTCCAGGCTTCCCTGTCCTTCACCAACTCCCAGAGCTTGCTCAAACTCATGTCCATCGAATTGGTGATGCCATACAACCATCTCGTCCTCTGTATCCCCTTCTCCTCTTGGTGCACAGTAGATAATAAATGTTCACTGAAGGAACGGTTTTGCAGAGAAGCCCAATTGGGCCAAGAATGGTTCAGAGGTGGGAGGAAAATGCAGAGCCTAGAAGCCAAGCTGGGGTGCCTGTCCCCCATCCCCTTTGCAAGGCAGGCCTCAGTCTCCCCAGGATGCAAGGGGATCAAGTCTGAATGGCTGCAGGCAGGTGCAGGCTGATTTGCCTGGGACTCTGGCTCAGCCGGAAAGCTGGTCAGAGCAAAACCACCGGCAGGAAGGCCTGGCTGCTGGCGGAGGTTTGTGGTCGACAGGACGGCCCCTGGGCAGATGCCCGGGGCCTGGAAGGACGGGGTTGTCTCCATGGATGTCAGGGAGGCTGCAGGTGGCCCAGGATCTAGTGTCCCAGTGTGTATGCCACTGGGAAGCCACACAGCTTGCCTGAGCCCCCGGACTTATACACCAAAGGTGTTCAGGAAGCAGAGGCAAGCAGACCTGTGCCAGCTGGTGGATCTTTCTGTGCCAAGTCTATGGGAGCCTCATATGACTGCCTTGAAGACTGAACAGTGCCATTTATGCATCTAACATAAGCACTCAGCAGGTGTGCAAGAGATGTCACTAGATAAATACACAACAGACTGTAGCCCAACAGGCTCCTCTGTCCATGGGATTCTCCAAGCAAGAATACTGAAGTGGGTAGCCATTCCTTTCTATAGGGAATCTTCTCAACCCAAGGATTGAACCCTGGTCTCCTGCATTGCAAGTGAATTCTTTACCATCTGAACCACACAGAATGGTCAAACTTTTATTGAGCACCTCTTGTATACTGGAGCTGTCAGAGGGACCAGGACAGCATGCAACCTAGTGGGGAAGACATCCATGGTCACACCCACATGGGGACGTGCTTTGGACACAGAGGGACACTGAGGTGCTCAAAGGCTCCTGCTGTTCTGAGGTCACAGGGAGGCAGGGAGGTCCTCGGGAGGTCTCTGAAGCAGGAAGACCAGTTTGTCTTGGAGTCCCAAAGGCAGGCGAGAGGAGTGCTCCCCACCAGCTATGAGGACGCTGCAGCCAACCTCCCCCCCAACACACACACACACAATCTCTTTCTTGGTCAGGTTCCTTTGGGCGCTGGGATCAGAGTCTCCAGGGCTGTGTACCATAGTCTCTGCAGCCAGCTTGCTCTGTTCAACCCCAGTTCAGCCACTTTCTAACTGGGTGACCTTGGACAAGATGCTTCCCATGCCTCAGTTTCCTTACGTGCCTGTTGAGTGTTGTTAAATATAATTTGTGGACTGAGTAAATGACCTCATAAATGAAGAGGGCCATGTAGACCCTCGGGGTTCCCGACACTGCAGTCTCCCGGTCATCTCTAGCATCTCACAGAGGGTGGATCCTGAGGATGCAGGTCGGCCAGAGTGGACCCAGACAGTAAATTGGGGAGGGGGCCGGCAATTAGACCTTCCACCGGGACCAAAGCAGAGTGATTTATGTTGGGTCGCTCCTCCACCCGCACCCCCGGCCCTGCCCCCAGCGCCTCGGGCCGCCCACCCGGCTCCGCCCTCCGTTCCGCGCCGCCCAAGCTCCGGGCCAGGTTTTGCGCGGCTCCGGCCCGGCTCGGTAAGGTGGGGGGGTTGCCGAGGGGGGGGCGGAGGTGGCGGAGTCGCGAGTCGCAGCGGCGGCCGCGGCGGGCAGAGGAGATGCGGCCGCGGCGCGCCCCCGGTCCGGCCGCCGCGCAGCGCCCCCCCCGGAGCCGACGCCAGCGCGCCAGGGGCCGGGGCTGAGCCCCCTCCCCCAGCGCAGCGCCGCGGGCCCGGGGGCGGGGAGAGCGCGCGCCCCCAGCCCCCCTCCCCACCCCGGGATGCCTGGCTGAGCCGGCCTGGCCGGGACAGGTGCGCGCACCGACCCCCCCACCACCCGCGCCCTCCCGCCCTCGCGCTCCCTCCCGCGCACTCGCGGCGGCCGCGGCTCCGAGGTAAGCGCCCCGGGGCGTCTGCAAGGAGGGGGGCTAGGGAGGCGCTATACCGGGGGTGTCTGTCGGCACGCAGCTGGGGGCCTTAATTGTTGGCTGAGGTGGCCGGGTCAGGCGTTATGATGTGGGGGGACGCTGAGGACCCGGCCACTGGGAGGGGGATGGATTGGGCCGGGGAGGGGGTCTGTGGAGCGCTGTAACGGGAGGTTCTGTCGGCAACGCAACTGGGGAGGGGGCTGGATTTTCGGGGGGTCGCAGCATGGAGCTATAGAATGGGGGACTAGTCAGAACGCTTTGAAGGGTCTGGATTTGGGCCTGGGTCGCTGAATGAGACTCCGTAATGGGGGTGTCTAATGGCACCGCAGCTGGGGGGGCCTGGATTGTTGACGGGGGGCCTGTATGTGGAGCTATAATGGGGGTTCTGTCGGTACCACAGAGGGTGGAGGTTTTGTCCGTGGGGGGCGCCGTAGAAAGCACAATAACGGGGGCTCGCGGCTGCGCCGCTGGAGAGCTGGATTGGGGCCCAGGTGGGGGTGTTCAGGGCAGGCAGGGGGCCTGCTGGCCGGGGATGGGGGATGCTGTTGGGGGGCGGAGCCCTGAGTGCTAAGTCGAGGGGCCGGTGCGGTGGTCCTGGCGAAGCGAGGCCCCTCCGCCCCACTCCACGGTCCATCCGTGGCACCTTGGGCGCCCCTGAGCCCTCTCTAGCCTCACGCCGGGCCCAGAAGCGGTCCAGGGCTGGGGCCGCGGGGGGGGGGGGGGGGGGGGGGGGGGGGGGGGGGGGGGGGGGGGGGCGGGGGGCGTGCTGCGGGGGGAGAGAGTCAACGGGTCCGGATCACCCCCACCCCTCTGCTGCAGTGGGGGCCCAGGTTTCGGGGCCCCCCAAGAGCTGACAAAGGGACAAAGAAAGCGTCTTTCTCTCGGAGTGCGCTGGGAGGGGTGGGGGGCGCCGAATGTGGCCCCCTCCTGTGGGCGGTGATTGGTCTCCAGGGAGGGGGGTCTCACAACCCCTGTCCCGCTTCAGGGTGCCCTCCGGGTTTGGGGCACCTCCTAGGTGGGGCGCTGCCATAGGCCCACCCGCCTACTCTGCCCCTGCCCTGCTGTGTAGACGCTGAAGCTAGGAGTATTTGCAAGAGTCCTGGGGTTGGGGGTGACTCCCAGACCCTCAGCCCCTCACTGAGGTCTTTGACATCCTCCCCCTGAGGCTGTTATCTTGAACTCCTGGACTGGAGGGGAACTGGGTCTGGGGGTTAGGGGAATTGAGCCCTCAAGTTTTGGGGGTCTCTTTTGGGATTTAAGGAGGAAGAGGGGACTAATGGCTGGGGTTTCCGAAGGGCCCCCAGTTTGCAAAATTGCAATGCTTTGTATGTTTCTGGGTTCATTCAGTTTCTCAAGGGGTACAGTGTGCTCTTCAGAACCAAAGTTCAGTACCCCTGCAGTGTCCCCTTCCCTACAGACGCTGGCTAGCCCCTTTCCCACATCCCTGTAGATATTGTGTCTTTCAAGATGAAATTTTTGGATGTTAATTGAGGGATGGCTGAAACACTGTATAGACAGAGTATGGGGTATGGGAAAGCAGCTGGGGGCCGTGGGTGGGGTCAGGATTCTCCTGGGAGAAGGTCCTGAGCTCTTTGGGAAAGTAGCTGGGGATCCCTGTAGCCCAGAGGAGACCCCCTTGGATATCCTGCAGGTGGCAGCCTGGCAGGAAGCTCATTAAACTGTAGCATGTACTTGCTGAGCTGACCTGTTCCCCTGAACAGACAGGGAAACTGAGGCCGAGGGAGGTGGCAGGATGGGTGGAGAGGGAAGCCAGTCCCCTCCACCGCTGGGGCTGCTAGGTGGGGTCAAGGGGGAAAGGAACTCCTATATCAGCTGAAACCCAAAACACCAGCCCAAAGGTTTCCTTGGAAACCCCAGTCCCCCACCCCCACCCCACTGACCTGGGCAGGGCAGACATTAGACCTGGAGGATCCAACGCCCCACCCCTCTCAGAAAAAAAAAAAGCACCATAGAGAAGACCAGGGCGTGAGAAGAGGGGTACTGCTGTGTGGCCTCAGACAGGTTGCTAGCCCTCTCTGGGCTGCAATCACCCCAGAAAGTGCTCTTGGTTCTAGGACCTGAGTGGAAGGAGATGAGGCAGAGAGATGTACCACGGAATACCCTGGGTATGTAACCTCTCCCTCTGGTCCCCACCTGCCTTCTGCCAGGGTTGAGTACCCATGGGCCTCATTGTCCTGTCACCTCCTCTGCTTGGAGGTGAGAGGGTGTTTCCCAGCGGAGGTATTGAGTCACTGGGGAGGGACTATTCACCTCTGTCCACTGGGGAAAGAAGGTGCTGGATACTTGGGCTGTAGGAGGCTTTGGCATCTGCACTGGCCACCCAGGGCTTGAGCGGGGAGTTGCTGGGGTGAGCTGGGGCTGGACCAAGAAGATAGAAATCAAACTGTCCTTGCAAAGGTGACCCTGACGTCAGCTGGCGGGACAGGTAAGCTGGGTCCCCGGGGGCTGAAAGACGTGCCGGTCACTGCCCATCTCCTGGGAAGGAGAGTGTCCCTAGCTGACCCCGGGGTGTGGCTGGCCCTGTCCTGTGTGCCTGGCCCTTTGCCAGGTGATGATGGGGACCCAGAGAGGACTCAGCCAGGATCAGGACAGGTGGAAGCAGGGGAGGCTGCCTGAAGGAGGGGATATTGGCATTGGGCTTGAAGGATGTTGCCAGAAGGAGAGGGGGACCCTGATTTCAGGTGGAGAGAGCGGCAGGGAAAGCCACAGAGGTGTGTGTTGGGGGACCCTTGAATGGCTGCAATGAGCCATGGGCTACCTTGAATGGCTGCAATGAGCCATGGGCTACCCTTGAATGGCTGGGCTACAATGAGCAAGGAGTCCTGAGAGGTGGCAGGGCCCATGGATGCCAAGTAGAGGAGCAGGCTTTATCCTAAGGGCAGTAGGGAGCCATGGAAGGTTGCAGAGCAGAGCGAGGAATGGGCAGAGTTTCAGACCCTGAGCAGATATGAGGAAGGGTAGCTACCAGGAGACAGTTTCCTGCAAACCCAGTGGGCTTCTCAGAGGGGTGGAGCGTCAGCCGTCCAGGGAGGCAAGCAAGTGGGGTTGGGTAGTCGTTTTTCCACAATGCTGAGAAAATGTTTAGGATATAGTGATTCCAAAATTCTAGCCATTTCAGGGACTGCGGATTCTCAGACTGATTCATCCAAGACCCAGCGGTGATTGGGGTTGACCGTGGGTGGGACCTCATTTAGCAGAAGCAGGGACATTGAGGCTCAAGACAGCCTTGCCACCTGCCCCACATCCTGTGGTCAAATTATTAATATCTAGGCGTCAGCTTCAGATCCCCGCGCTAGATACCCCCGCCATTGTGATCAGTGTAGGTTTGGCTTCCAGAGCCAGGGTTTGATGTGTGGCCTGAGAGGTCTGGGCCTGAGCCACATTATTCTCTCTTATTATCACAGTCGTTCATCACCTGCCCTTGAGGGATGTCCAAACGAAGTGGCAGTCATTAGAATGTGCTGAGGAGGTGACTTGGGAGGCTGAAGACGCCTCTTCCATCTCTTTAGGCAGTGATACAGGGCACCCTCCCCACCCCAGCCACCCTTGAACCTCCTTCACTGGCCCAGGGTCCAAAGGTGGTAGCCCCAGGGCCTGCTGGGAGGAAAGCCCAGTCTAGGAGGACTACATTTCCCAGGATGCATCTTGTCCCAGACTGAGCCTGCCTTCCAAGGGCAGACCTAGGAAAGAACTCCCCAACTGCAGGATCCCAGGGGGAATTGTGGGTTCGTGGGTTCTCAGGAGGGCCCTGGGAGAGACCTGGTCTAAAGCAGTTGGGGAGATAAGTGACTAAACAGATGCTCCCTGCGGCTCCTTGTGCCATGCCCTGGGCAGGTGATGCTGAGATCCCAGAGGAAAAAGTTTAACTCTAGTGTCTGGTTGGCCCTCAAGGGTTGTCCAGGCTCAAGGAGGGGAAATGGGCAGACACTGGCCCTCTTTGCTATGTGGGATCAGAGTTGGGACAAAATGGGGCTAGGGAAAATTGTCTCTGCCTAGTGGGGATCAGAGACGACGTACTGAGGAGGGACATTGCAGCTAGGGCTATGACGGATATATAGGAGTTCACCAGGCCACATGTCTTCTGATAGTTTCAGAACCTTCTCCCTTTCCTGAAAGCTGAGTCAGTGTCCCCAGGGGCAGTTGAGATAGCCCGTCTGAGTTTTTGCCCATGAAGATTGCCACAACATCCATCTCTTCATTCACTCACTCACTCATGTGCCCTCTCTGAACCTCGGTTTCCCCATGTGTGAGACACAGATGCTATTCTCTCTCCCTGAGGGTTGAGCATTTAAACAAGAGGATGCAGACAATGCCAGGCCTGGTCCTGTTCTTTTCTTACTCTAGAGAAAGAAATTACTTTGAAAAGCAGGAACTTGTGGCCTCTGGTCCTGATCTTGTTGGAGGTATGGGGTCTTGGCTTTCATTCCACGAGCTGACAGATGAGCTCCTACTATGTGTGCCTACTATGTGCCAGGTGCTGGGTACCCAGCAATGAGCAAGGCCAAGCAGGCCCTGCCTTGCTGAGCTCACACCCAATGGGAACATGGCCACTAACTTGGGAAAAAAAGTAAATCCAATATAACAAGTGCCCTGAGGACAGTGAGACTGGATGGTGTCGCTGAGAGGGGAGGGGCTGTTTCAGCTGATGGTGTCAGCGAGAGTGTCTCTGAGGAGGTGACGTTTGTGCTGAGACCTGGAAAATGAAAAGGAGCCAGTCTGCAGAGAACTGGAGGAAGAGCATTCCAGGCAGAGGGCACAGCCCGTGCAAAGGCCCTGGGGCAGGACCATGGCTGGTGTTGTTGGAGGAACAGCAAGAAGGCCTGTGCGGCTGGAGCAGAGTGAGCAAGGGGAGGGGGGCGGGAAGGGCAGGGAGGGGACAGGGCCTTGTGGGCTGTAGGGAGGACTTGAATTTTTGGAGGTAGGCGCCCCAAGGGCTGTGGGCCAAGGACGGGGCGGGACCTTCCTCAGGTGCTCACGGGTGCTGTTTGGTCACTGCAGAGAGTGCAGACTCTGGGCAGCCAAAGCTGGGGGGCCAGGTGGAAGGGACTCCGCTGGTCCAGGGGAGCAAGGATGTGGAACAGCCAGGGTGAGGCAGTAGAGAGGAAAAGTGGGTGGGTCAGAGTAGATGGTGGACTTTCTAGATGTGCAGGGGGGCTGAGAGCCTCCTTTCTCTAGGGGCACGTAGCATTGTGGGCTTCCCTGGTAGCTCCTGTGGTAAAGAATCTGCCTGCAATACGGGAGACCTGAGTTCGATCCCTGGATTGGGAAGATCCCTTGGAGGAGGGCATGGCAACCCACTCCAGTATTCTTGCCTGGAGAATCCCCATGGACAGAGGAACCCGGCAGGCTGCAGTCCATGGGGTCGCAACAAGTCGGACACGACTGAGCAACTAAATACAGCACAGCACGTAGCGCTGTGGTTAAGAGTGTGATATTGGGACCATATGGGCTGGGTTCAAAACCCACTCTGGCCATTTTGTAGCTGTGCAACCTTGGGCATATTACCTGCCTGCTCTGGGCCACCTAAATCTCCTCACCTATAAAATGGTGAGGAAACCCCTCCTACCTACCCCATCAGTACTTTCTGCAAAGCCCGTTGCACAGTGCTTGGGACACAATAAGTGCTCCAAAAATGTTTGCTGTTGCTCTCCTTCGAATGTCTAAGCCCCAGGGTCTGGAAGAAATGAGGCTCAGATTGGGCTAGCAAATTCCCCGAGGTCACCTAGCAAAACAGGGGCCCCTGCCCCTCACTGTCTTGCTCTATTGATGCACAGTTCTCAAGCCCCACCCCCCCAGAACCCACGTCACTCTGCCAGCATCTCCACCATTCCTGAGCCCTGACTCACCAGGATTTGTGGTCCACTATGACCCCCAGGCCTTCCCACAGGACCTATTTCCTGCCTTGGTCTTCTTCAGGATCATTCGCTAGGTCTTCCATTCCCAGCAGCACTTGGCATGGTCCCACCTGTCTCTTGCCCACCATCACTCAGCGGTGTCCCCCCTCCAGACCTGCCTTTCCGGTCCCGTCTCAGTAGGGGATCCCTGGGGCCTCCAGACAGGGCCTCTAGGGAAGGGCAGTGACTGGAGGACTTCGGGGTTGGGAGGATCAGCCTGGGGGAGAAGAGGGCTCCCAGAACCCCAAGTGAGGGGGCAGGCTCACTATCTTCCCTTCTAGATTCAGGGCCTCAAGAGCAGTGACCAGATCTGCTTGTTCTCCCTACTGTGGAGCCCCTTAGAGCGACTCTTACTCCCCTCTCTACCCTAAAATTGGACCCCAAGAGCAGGACCTGACTTTTCTGTTTCATCCGAACTGAGATTGACACCAGGGTCTGTTTGCCCCCAGGTTGGCTCCGAGCCCCCATCTGTGGGTTCCTGATCCCAAATCCACAGCCCATCTTGAATTCCCTAAGAGCTCCAGCCTCCTCGAGTGGCCCCCTCCCAGGCCCCCTAATTACCCGCTGGGTATAAATGACATTTTAATCTCCTCAGAATGGTTGCCGCCTCCCCGAGAAAGCCGCCACCCCCCCTTCCCCATTCCTAATTACAAGTTGCTGCTTCTGATTTGCCTCCTGGCGGCCCAATTTCCAAACAGTGATTAAAATTAATTACCCAGGAGCCCCCCCGCCCCCCGCCCTGTCTGGGCCTGGAGCCCTAAGGACCTATCTGTGTCCCTCTTGTGAGAGCCCGCCTTTGCCACCAGGTCTCCCCTGCCTCCGGCTCCCTGAGTGGCCTGGGACAAGGGCAGCCTCTCTCTGGGTCTCTGCTCACTTATCTGCAAAATGTGCACTTAGACTCTGCAGCCTTGTTGACAGATGGTACATCGTGGGCGCTCAGGAAATGTCAGCAAGAGGCGGTAGAGACACGTGGCCTGGGTTCAAATCCTGACTCTACCCTTCTGTGCTGTGTGACCTTGGCCAAGTGTCTTAGCCTCTCTGAGCTTTGTTTTTTTCCTCTGTAAAATGGTATAATGATGCTGCTTCATAGAGTTGGCTTGGGTAGGAATTGTGTTCAGACCTTCGAAGGGCTTGGCCCAGCAGCTGGCACACAGTAGGGGCTTCATCAAATTTTACTTTAAGAGACTTCCCTGGCAGCCCATTGGTTAAGGCTCTGAACTGCCAATGCAGGGACCTCGGGTTCGACCCCTGGTCAGGAAACTAAGATACCCCCTGCCACAAGGCATGGCCAAAAGATATAATAATAATTTTTTAATTAAAAAAATTTTAATTTAAAATCTTAGCTTAAATCCCTGCTCTGCTGGGCTGCTGTATTGTGCAGCAGGGAGATAGCTCAGGTACTCTAAACACATCTTCTTTAAGGAGATGCTCAGCATTAATTGGGCACCTACTGCATGCCTGATTCTGTGCACGGTCCTGGTCAGGGTTGAATCCCCAGCTATGCTGGCACAGAGTAAGTGCTCAGGAGGTCTGGAATCAACAGATCTGTGTAGCTCTTTCATACATAGGGACTGTCTGTGGGACATTCGTTCAGCCAGTGTTTGGTGAGCACCTACTGTGCGCTAGACCCCCCTGTCCCCCGGGGAGTCTTATGTTCTCATCCCTGATCTACAGAGGCAGAAGCAAAACCAGAGAGGGGAAGATGTAACCCTAGGCTGCACAGCAGTCCAGAGCACCTATTATGTGTGGCTTGTTCACCCATCACGATAACCCGTTGGGGATGGTTATCATGCTCTGTTCTCTGATGGGGAAACTGAGACTTCGGGAACCCGGAACACAGGGAGGAGAGCTGAGGACGAAGGGGTTGCACTGCCACCTCCTGGGCTGGGGAGAGGTGAGTTAACGGGTGTGGAGTGAGCACTGGGGGTGTAAGGGGTCCTCTCTTCTCAGCGCCCCCGTGGCCCAGGCCCCAGGGGACTCCCTCTGGCTGCTTTGCCAAGTTCCTAGACAGCCCCATAGCCCGGCTGGGCTGCACCGGGGGGCGACAGAGGCAGCTGGAGGAGGCAGCTGTAAGTGGAGCCGGTAACTAGACCTGGACGGCACAGGGGCCCGGCTGCCTGGCCGGGTTACTCGATCCCCCTGGGGACGCTGGGCCCCGGAGCTGGAATCCTGGAGCTGCCGGGCTGACAGGAGCTCCTTCTATGGAACTGGAGACGAGCATCCCGGCCCCCATCCTTGCTGCAGCAGATGGAGAAACAGGGGCTCTGAGCCTGGCCCGGGGGTCACTGAGTCACCTGCTGTGGTATAGAGAGGCCCAGAGAGGGTGAGTTGCTGGCCCAAGGTCACCCAGCAAGGTCATTTCACAGAGAGCAAACATGAGTGCCAAGTGCCTTATTTTACAGGCTCCAGGTCTTGTCCAGGGGTCCTCTGTTAAGATGTGGCCGCCTCCCCACCTGCCAGCATCTTCTTGCCGTGCCTTTAAAGGCTCCAGCCTCTAGGTTTTTGTCTTTTTGGTTTCCCCTGACCACTGGCTAAGCAGCCCCTTTGCCAAGACTCTCCTATCACTCTCTGAGTCTGGCACACAAGTGGCACTCAATAATTGCTCGTCCAATGAGTGAATGAATACCTTGCAATTTGGGGTGCAGAAAGCCAGAGCTGGCCACAGACTCTCCCAAGTTGGTGGGGTTGGGTGAAGCCAAGGGTAAGGTTGAAAGTAGAACTTCCTCGCTAAGGCAGAGGGCTTAGGGTGCTCCTACCTAATGTGCTGGCTTATTCCAGTGGACCTTGTGGCTAGATGCTCCAGCATGGAATTGGAACGCAGAATGGAATTGGATATATATTTTTTTAATTTCTTAGAAGCTTTATTTTATTTTTGGCCATGTCGTGTGTCTTGCAAGATCTTATTTTCCCGACCAGGGATCGAACCCATGCCCCCTGCCATGGTATCTCTGAGTCTTAACCACTGGGCCGCCAGGGAATTCCCTGGATATTTTTGCATAATAGCTACAGCATGATGATAATAATAACTGATGCCCACTCTGAGCTTACTAAGTGCCAGTCCCTAGTTCAGCCCTTTATCTCCAGCTGGGCTGTCAAAACGGCCACTGGCCATGTATGACTCGGAACCACATGTGGCCAGTCCCAGTCCAGGTGTGCCATAAATATACAACACATCCTGGATTCCAAAGATTAAGTATGAGAAGAAGAATTTAGAATGTCTCATTAATCATCTGTACGTTGATTACAGGTGGAAATAACAAGACTTGGGATCTATTGGGTTAAATGAAACATATTATTAAAATGAATTGCACCCTTTGAATGTGGCCGCCAGGAAATTCAAAACCGCGTGTATGCGCACATGGTTTTCTGTAGGACGGTCTGTTCTAGATCATGTCTCTGCATTCTTGTAGCAGTGTTTTAGGGTCAGATTTATAGTCCCTGGTGGTTTGTAGATGGGGACACCAAGGCTGAGACAGGGGGAGTGACCCCTGGAGGTCTGGAGGTTGGTAAGAGGCAGAGAGCAAATTTGAATCTGGGCCACAAGATTCTAAAGACTAAGCGGCCACCCCAGGGCTCTTTGGCTAGCAGTGTTGTCTGTCCATCCTTCCTCATCCCCAGCCTCAGTTTCCCCAGCCCTCTAGCAGGATTGGATAGAGCAGGTGGGGAGGGTGGGTAGACACAGGCTTGGCCAGCCTGCTATCTGCAGTTAATTGGGGTCCTTGGAAACATTTCACAGCCAGAAAGCCAGCAATAGGGGGGTGCAGGCAGCAGGTTCATGCAGGGATGCCCAGTTTACAGACTCTGACACACATAGACATGTGTATACACAGGCAGACGTGCACCCCTGCTGGGGCACACACATGTGCGGTGGTTGCATCTGTGGATATATGTGAACACGCAGACATTGGGACCTGTGTATATTCGTAGGGGGGATCCACTCACCTGTGGACACATGTGTGTGATGTGGGGGTGATGGGCAAAGGTGAGCCCCAGGGAGGGGTTCAGATCTGGGTTCAACTTTGAATGCTGACACTTAGTCCATTCCTTATAACAAGCCATTATTGAGCACCAGCTGTGTACCACACACTGTGGGTACTTGTCATTGGCCAAGATGCACCCGGGCCTGCCCTCATGGGGCTCCTAGTCCAGGAAAACAGTTGGGCTCTGAACAGGCTGTTCCACAGGTGATTATTTCAGTTGGTGTGATCCATGCATAAGCTCAGCTGCTCAGGATTCTTCTGCCCAAAAATGCACACACTGGGACTTCCCTGGTGGTTCAGTGGCTAAGACTGCACTCCCAGTGCAGGGGGCCTGGGTTCCATCCCTGGTCAGGGAACTAGATCCCACATGTCACAACTAAGTTCTCATGCTGCAACTAAAGATCCCACATGCTGCGACTAATGAATAATATAGAAAAAAGATCTAAAATGCAGGCTCTCCTTGGGCAGGTCTAGGATAAGCACAAAACTCAGCATTTCTAACCACCCCAAGTGAGGCTACTGCCTCTGCTGGTGCGAGGACCATTTCTGGAGTAAGAGTGTCTAAAGGAGCCTTTGAGAGTGTGGTACTGTGGGGGCGGGTGCGTGGGGAGGGGAGAGGCTGCTCGAGTCCAGTGGGTGAAGGTGGAGACATGAGATAAGGAGGGAGCCATTCCTAAAGGAAATCAGTCCTGAATATTCATCGGAAGGACTGATGCTGAAGCTGAAACTCCAATACTTTGGCCCCCTGATATGAAGAACTGACTCATTTGAAAAGACCCGGATGCTGGGAAAGATTGAGGGTAGGAGGAGAAGGGGACAACAGAGGATGAGATGGTTGGATGGCATCACTGACTCGATGGACATGAGTTTGAGCAAGCTCTGGGAGTTGGTAATGAATAGGGTAGCCTGACATGCTGCAGTCCATAGGGTTGCAAAGAGTCGGACATGACTGAGCGACTGAACTAAACTGAACTGATGTGTGTATCTAAGAGAAGAGGCTTTCTCAAGTGAGGAACAGCCAGTGCAAAGGCCCTGGGGCAGGGCCAGGCCAGGTGTGTTGGAGGAACAGAGAGGAGGCCTATGTGGTTGGAGCACAGCGTGGAGGGTAGAAAAAAGGAAGAGGGAAGAACAGGGAGAAGACGAGGGAGGTCGTGTGAAGTCTTGTGGGCCACCAAGAAAAACTTGGATTTTTACTGGGAGGGATGTGGGAGGCCCCCAGGGGTGTAGACAGAGGAGGGGCGGAGACTGGTTCAAGTGCTAACAGGTGCCCTTTAGGGGTTGCTGCGGTGGAGGACAGACTGTAGTGATTAAGAGTTGGGATCTGGATGGAGAAAACTGTGGGGTCCAGGCAGGAGATGTTGGGAGCTGACCAGAGAACAGACTAGTGAGGGGTGAAAATTCAGGATGAATTTGGCAGACCCCACAGTACTTGCTGGCATTGGATGTGAGCGTGAGAGAATGGGGTGGGGGGCGGTGTTGGAGGGAGTTGGGAGTGACTCCCAGGTGTGGCCTGAGCCATCAGTGAAGACAGGGAGCCTGTCAGTCAATAAATCAGTTAGATCTATGTTCCAGTGAAAATCCTAATAGGTTTTATGTTGTTTGTTTTGGAACTTACCAGCTGATCCTGAAATTTATGCTGAACTGCTGGGGGTGGGGCAGGGAGAGAGTGGCCCAGACACCCTGACCAGGTGGGAAGAATGTTTCAGAAGGAAATTCAAATCTATGATGAAGGTCTACAAGCTAAGGCCATGTGGTACCTGAAAAGGTGGATGGGAGGGTGAAGCAGGTGGCCTGGAGGGGATTTCCATACCTGCCTCAGTTTCCTCATCTGTACAGTGGGACTGTGCCAAGACTTGGAGTGATGGCGGTTGGGCAGAGAGGTGGTGTCGCAGTACATGCAAGCCCTCCGGGGGGAGGGGGGATCTCTGTCTCTTTAACCGTCCCTCCCATCTCCGTGGGCATAAACGCACATTCTCAGGGCTGCAGGCAGGCAGACACATAGGTGCCTAGGTAGCCTGCACACCATGGGCTGCACATGCCAGCCACGTGGCTCCTCCTGCCTGGTCCTGGGGGAGGTCCTGCTCCCGGTGGCCAGGTGCCGGGGCAGGTGGTGGGGCCGCTTCTGGGCAGGCAGGCGCCGGGTGGCTGCTGGCAGAGACGCCTCAAGTTTCATGGAGAGAAGCAGATGGTCTTGAGGGTGGTGAGGGAGATGCTAAGGCCTCCGATAACCCCAGGTCAGGGGGGTAAACTGAGGCCAGGTGCAGTGGGTTGACCCTGAAGTGACCCAGACTCCTGCAAAACAGCATGTGGGGTTCAGTTCTGCACCATCATCAAACTAACATATGTCAATTAAGTGGGTTCCAGGGACTTCACTGGTGGCCCCACGGTTAAGAATCCAGTTTCCAATGCAGGGGACACCGGTTCGATCTCTAATCAGGGAGGTAAGATCCCACATGCTGTGCAGCCAAAAAAAAAAAAAAAAAGGAAAAGAAAACAGTGGATTTCAGTCTTGGCTTCACCATTTCCATTTGGTTGTGACTTTGCCTCTCTGTTCCTTAGTTTCCCCATCTGTGTAAGGGGCATATTAACAGCACCCACCTATGGGATGTGTTGTGTGGATCAAATGAGTTCATTTAAGTCCTTAGAACGGTTCCTGGCCCATAGAAAGTGCTTGGTGTTTGCTATTTTTACTATTTATTGAGCTTGTACTATATGCCAGGTCTTGTGCTGGGTGGTGGCCAAGACAGACTCAGCCCCACCGTCCATGTGGGGTTCAGAGTCCAGTGGGAAAGGTGAACAGTTAGCCAGGCATTTAGGAGATGGGGTGAGCAGGGCACTCACTGGGGAAGCACAGGCAGGCAGGAGGCTGGAGGAAGTCAATCCGAGCTGATCTGGGAAGTCTTCCTGGAGGAGGTGTTAAGGTGACGAACATGTTTATCAGGTTACTGGGAGCAGGAGGCAGATGTTCCAGGCAGAGAGAACAGCACATGCAGATGCCCAGAGGTGGAGAGGGAAGGGAGGAGATGTCATTTCAAGGGCACTGGGGAGCCATAGAAAGCTTTAGAGCAGAAGTTCTCAGCCCCTGGGGGTGGGTTTCCCCGCTGGAGGAGACTGGGTGATGTCTGGGGATGTTTTTGGTTGTCACCATTGAGGGATGCTCCTGGCATTGAGTGGGTTGGGGCCAGGGATGCTTCTGGCACAGTGCCCGGGACGGCCCCCACCAGAGAATGATCTGGTCTCAAATGTCAGTGGTGCTGAAGGGGAGAGGACCTGGTTTAGAGCAGGAGAGAAACAAATGAGATTTGGGTTCTGGAAAGATTCCTTTGCTACCTTGAGGAAGATACTGAAGGGTTGAGACTGGAGGCCAGGGGACCAGGTATGGGGTGGGAGCTGGGCCTTGGGGCAGTCAGGGTGGAGGAAGGGACTGGGAGGCCAACACCCTGGTCTTTGGCTCAAGGACAATGGAGCCATCCCTAAGTCAAGGATCTGGTAAGAGAAGCAGGTTTGAGGCAAGAAAAGCCCAGTTTGGGTTGCAGGGGTCCCAGGGTGGTTCTGAGTGGCTGGGGGCAGCTGTGGACAGAGGGATGACAGGAACATCCTTCTAGCCCCAAGTGGCTGCATGACAAAGTTACGAAAACCAGGAGAAAAAATGAGCCGTGAGGTCCCATCCTGACCTCAGCCTGACTGTCTGTGAACTGAATGTTAAATAACTGCTGGCCTCTGGCACTCCCCCAGATATCCAGCGAAGACTCTTCCAATGCAGGGGACAAGGGTTTGATCCCTGGTCAGGGAGCTAAGATCCCACATGCTGTGCAATGCAACCAAAAAAATTTTAAAAAAAGAAAAAAAGTAACTGCTGGCTTCATCTGGTTGAAGGGTGAGGGAATGGGTGGTTATTAATCTTCTCATGACTGTTCAAATGCTCAACTCCTAGGAGCAAAATCCTGGAACCAGAGAGAGCCCTGTAATCAGTCCTCACTGGTGGGTCATGCCACCGAATCAGCTCCTCAGTTTCCCTATCTGCAAAAATGGGTTGAATGTTATACCAACCCTGCTACAGCCCTTGGGGTTACCATGAAGCAATTCCTGGAAACCACCCAGCTTGGCCTCTGATACTTTTAATATACCAATGGCATCAACAATCATAAAAATAATTAGCATTTTCTGAGCACCTACAGCATTTCTAGGCTCTGTGCTAACACCACTACAGGCCTGTGAGGTCAATGCTGTTACCATGCCCATTTCACAGATGAGGAAACAGGCTCGGAGAGGTGGCGTGACGTGTCCAAGTCACACAGCATGTACAGAGCAGAGCTGGGATTTGAACCCTTATGACCTTGGAGCTACGCCACTCATCACAGTGCTGCATGGCCCGTGAGAGGAAGCTGTTGTCTTAAAGTTTCTGAAGTTAAATACAGTTCCGATAAAACATGGGATAAAAGGCCGAGAGCACTGCCTTACACCTCTTGCGATGGCTACTATCAAAAAGCAGAAAGTAGTGTTGGCAAGAGAAATTGGAACACATGGGTGATGCTGGTGGGAATATAATATGGTGCAGACACGGTGGAGAAGAGCTTGGCGATTCCTCCAAAAGTTAAACATAGAGTCACCATACGATCCAGCAATTCCACTCCTACATAGACACCCAAAAGAAATGAAAGCAGGGTTTCAAAGAAGTGTTTGCACACCCATGTTAATAGCTGTTCACAACAGCCCAAAGGTGGAAGCAGCCCCATGTCCATCGACAGGTAAATGCATAAATAAAATGTGGTCCATCCATTTACCGTGGAATATCACTCAGCCTTAAAAAGGAAGGATAGTCTGACACTTGATACAACAAGGATGCACCCTGAGGATGTGATGCTCAATGAGGGAAGCCAGACACAGAAGGACAAATACTGTCTGGTTCCACTCACAGGAGGTCCCTAGTGTCAGATCCGCAGAGACAGGAAGTAGATGGTGGGGCCAGGGGCTAGGGGTGGGCACAGTGAGCCTGTTTCATGGGGACAGAGTTTCAGTTTGGGAAGATGAGAAAATTCTGGAGCTGGCTGGTAGGATGGTTGCACGACAATGGGAATGTATTTAATGCCACATAAATATCATTAAGATGGCAAATTTTATGTTATATATATTTTGCTGTTGTCGTTTGGTCACTAAGTCGTATTTGACTCTTTGTGACCCCACGGACTGTAGCCCGCCAGGCTCCTCTGTCCATGGACTTTCCCAGGCAAGAATACTGGAGTGGGTTGCCATCTCCTTCTCCAGGGGATCTTCCCGACCCTGGGATTGGATTGTTCCTCTCCTGCATTGGCAGGCAGGTTCTTTACCACTGAGCCACCAGGGAAGCCCCTATGTACATTGGACCACAATATTAAAATGTTAAAAAAAAAAAAAAGGCACAGAGCAGACACCATCACAGAGGCTGAGGCTGAGGTGTCCTCGCAGGTGTTGTGGGGAGGAGATTTTCGGAGTGGGGTGGACAGTTGCGGTCTGGCTGTGGAGTTGGGGGCCTTGAACAGCAGCAGTGTTGGTGGCCCGACTCCAGGGTCACTGGGAGACTCGGGCAGTCGTGGAGCAGGGGAGGAGCCCGGGCAGGAAACTGAAGGAAGCAGAGCCAGGTCCGCACGCACATGGGATCCTGGCGTCGGCTGAGTCACAAATCCTGGAAGCTCAGGGTCGGAGAGGAAACACTGCCGGCCCACGCAAGGCCTTCCTGTTTTTTGGCCCTGAATCCTCGGAGGCAGGCGCTCCAGGGCCGAAGTTCCCGGCTCATGTCCACCTCCACGAATTCGGAATCCCCGTGCCCCCAGGGCCTGGGCAGGGCTGGGAGATGTACCTGCTGCTTAGGCGGGGAAACTGAGGCTCAGAGCTAACCTGGGACTTCACAGGAGGACAAGGCTTCGGATGTCTTCCTGGGGCCTCCGGACCACACCCCTTCTGAAAGGGGCATGGAGGGCTGGGTTCCAGAGGGTGAGTTCTGTTTACACCATCAACCAGAGCATCACTCGAGTGAGGGAGGGGTCTCCACATACCGGGAGCAGGAAGCAGCCTCTCCCACAACCCCTTCTAGAGGTGGTGAGGCTCCTGTCACAGAAGTATGTCAGCAGAGAACCGAAAGGCTGGAGTCGGAAGTCAGGCTCACTGCGGCCTCTGAGGTCCCCAGCCAGCTGGAATATTCTGCGATTCCAAAGTTCTGCAGTTCCCAGATTGTGGTTTATAAAATTCCTAGGGCCTTTGAATTTCTTTTTCTTTCTTTCTTTCTTTTTTTTTTTTTTTGAGCGTTTTCTTTTAAGATTTTTGTGTTTTAATTCTAAGAATACTTTAAACGTATGTTTTGAGGTTGAATTTTTAAATACATATATGTTTTGAAATGTGTGTTATTATTCATTTTTAACTTAAAATCATTTAATTTTTAAATTAGTCTCATGATTAATTTTTCGTTAGGAACCGTTTCCTGAGCTTTCGCTTTAAAATATGGTCAGAAAGTTGTTCTGGTAATTAGTAAGTGCTGGTAGTATTATTGCTAATGCCATGATTGTTGTTATTTTTAAATTATTACCCCAGTGGGAAAGTTTTCTGGGACTTGAAGGTCCCGGACGCCGTGACACTCGCGCTCCCTCTGCTGGCAGCATTCGGGACTGCAAGCCACACGGCTCACCGCCCCGCCCCTCGCTCGCAGGTGTCACCTCCTGTCGCCCTGACCTCGCCATGCGGACCCCGCGAGGGCCCCCTTCCCGTCCGGCCCTACTGCTCCTGCTGCTGCTCCTGAGAGGAGCCCACGGCCTCTTCCCCGAGGAGCCACCGCCGCTCAGCGTGGCCCCCAGGGACTGTGAGTGGGGAGTCTTGCGATGGGGAAGGGAGTCCCCCTCCCCGGGGGTCTCACCAAGCCAGACTCACTCTGGTCCTGGATCACACCCTTTCTCTGCCCTCCCCCAGACCTGAATCACTATCCCGTGTTCGTGGGCAGTGGGCCAGGACGCCTGACCCTCTCAGAAGACGCTGATGACCTCAACATCCAGCGAGTTCTACGGGTCAATAGAACGCTGTTCATCGGGGGCAGGTAGGAAAAACTGTCGGGCAGAGTGTGCGGTGGGTGAGGTGTGGGGAGCAGCATTTTAGGGAGGTTTGTGGGATAGGGCCTTTAGTTCGGCTGGAATGTGAATATGTGTCCCTGGGGTGGGAATTTCAAGTGCTGAACTCTTGAGTGTGGTTGAAGCCCAGAGCCCGCTTATAGTGTGTTACCAAGTGGGCACAGCTGTCTGGTCAAAATTCCCTGGGTGCTAGAGAGGGTGCTGAAGTGGCATCAAGGGCTTCTCTGAGAAGGTGACATTTGAGTTGAGACCTGAAGGATGAGGAGCCAGCTGTGAGGAAATCTGAGGGAGAGAGAGATCAGAGGATGTAGCCCATGCAAAGGTCCTGGGGCAGGACTGTGTCTCGTATGGTGAAGGGACAGTGAAAAGGCGCAAATGTCTGGAGCAGGGGGAGAGAGAGAGGAGGGGAGGGCAGGGAGAGGACTGGGCATGTCGTGCAGGGCCTGGTGGGCTGCGGCGAGGACGCAGGCGTTTACCCCAAGGGAGATGGGACCCAAGAGGGCTGTGCAGAGGAGGGGCGGGGCCTGACCCAGGTGCTCACAGGTGCCCTCCAGTGGTCCCGAGTCGGGTGCTAGCTGTAGGTCCCTAGGCTATGGGTTGTGTGAGGTGGCATGGTAAGGCATGTGGCCTGTGCTAGAACCCGTGGTTCATTTTAGGGTACGAGGAGGCGGGTAAGAGCATGCTTAGGTGCCTGAAGGCACGCTCAGTGTTGGAGCTGCGCGTGGCGGAGGTGTTGGCACGTCCCTGTGTGGTACGTGTTGGACACCACGTCTGCTGCCGGGAGGATAGAATGTGTAGGGGGAGGCCCCCAATCTCACTAACTACACCCCTTCTCTAGGGACAACCTGTACCGGGTGGAGCTGGAGCCCCCCACATCAACGGAAATGCGGTACCAGCGGGTGAGGAAGGGGCGCAGGTGGGAGGGGAGGGGGCAGCGGTTGGCGGTCCCACCAGGGAGCCCGGACACTGGGCTGGAGAGCACGGTGGATTCAGGTCTGCCTAGCAGGGTTCCTGGGTCCGTCAGGGACCCCGCTTCCCTCACCAGCCCCCTGTGTTCCCAGAAGCTGACCTGGCGCTCCAACCCCAGCGACATCAACGTGTGTCGGATGAAGGGCAAGCAGGAGGTAAGTGAGCCCTGGCCATGCCCGCATCAGCCCTGGTAACGCCCCAATCCGTCCTGGCCATCCCACAGGGCAAATCTTTCTCTGCTCTCATTCCAAGCCAGGCCCCTGTTGCCATGGGTACTCCCAGAGTCTTGCCATGCCCTCAATGTGGTCCTCAGTCGTGGCCACTCCCCTAGTGACCTTGCCACAGCCCACCTCTTCAAGTGCCCTATTTTCTGGTCTGTGCCCAACCCTTGGCCATGGCCACGCCCCCAGTCTTCTCCTAGTTTAGCCCCCGGCTTTGGCCACGCCCACAACCTGACCCCTCCCTATAGGGCCCCGCCTCTACCATAGCCCCGCCCTTCACCACGCCCCATCGCGTCCTACAGTCCTGGCCCCGCCCACACCCGTGACCACGCCCACCCCGGCTTTTCTCTTCCCGCCCCATCCCAGGGCGAGTGTCGAAATTTTGTAAAGGTGCTTCTACTTCGGGACGAATCCACTCTCTTCGTGTGTGGTTCCAATGCCTTCAACCCCGTGTGTGCCAACTACAGCGTGAGTCACCGCCCTTCGAAGCCCTGCCCGCCCAGGTTTAACATCCGCGCCCCTTTGCTCACGGGCCCTCTGCTGGTCGTGCCGTTTCCCCAGGCCACATCACCTCTTACTGGAAGCCTTTCTGGATGAACTGTCCTCCCCCCATCACCCGGAATTTCATAAGAGGCTTCCAAAGGTGGCCTGTACAGATTGAGGCTACTTAAGCTACAGGCCAGTTATAGGATTGACTAGGATCGACTCTTAGACCCAATTTCTGATCAGTAAATTGAGCCCTGAATTTCTCTGGTGGCTCAGAGAAATTAAAATCCACCTGCCAATGCAGGAGGTGAGGGTTCCATCCCTGGAAGATCCCCTGGAGAAAGAAATGGCAACCCACTCCAGTATTCTTGCCTGGGAAATCCCATGGACACAGGAGCTTGGCAAGGTCACAAAAGAGTTGGACATGACTAAGCCACTAAACAACAACAAAACTGAGCCCCAGAGAGGTTAAGTGACTGACAAAGTCACACAGCATCAAAAGTGGCGCCAGGATTCCCCTCTCAGGGGGTCGCTGGGGGAGCCAGGGGCTGCTAGGTACAGCCAGGAGCTGTCACTCAGACCCTATTTCCCCACCCCCACCCCCACAGATGGATACACTGCAGCCCCTCGGGGACAACATCAGCGGCATGGCCCGCTGCCCATACGACCCCAAACACGCCAACGTTGCCCTCTTCTCTGGTGAGTGCCCCCAACCCTGACCATTTGAAGGGGCCTCAGCCCTGAGCAAGGCATGGAATTTTCCATTCTTGGAGTTTGGTCATTTAGAAGGCAGCTGGGAGACCATCTCTCCAGCTATGAAACAGGCAGACTCTCAAGGCAGGAAGGACTCAGCCAAGGTCCGGGATCAGCTGGGGAGTTGAGGATCAGCTGAAGTTAGGGTCCCAGCAGGGTTGGGGCTCAGTTAAACAGTGGAGTTTAACTACCTAGGACTTAGGCCTCACTTAAGCTCAGGGTTCAGTCTCTTTTTTTCTTAGATGTTTTATTTATTTATTTGGCTGTATCCGTCTTAGTTGCAGTCTGCGAACTCTTAGTTGTTGCGTGTGGGATCTAGTTCCCTGAACAAGGATTGAACCTGGGCCCCCTGCTTTGAGGGCACGGAGTCTTAGCCACTGGACCAACAGGGAAGTCCCAGGGCTCAGTCTTGAAGATCAGGTTTTGACCCCCTCAACCCCTGAGGTCTATGATCTAATCTCTTACCTGCCTCCCCCTGATTCACACCCACCCAGAAGGGATGCTCTTCACAGCCACCGTTACCGACTTCCTTGCCATCGATGCCGTCATCTACCGCAGTCTTGGGGACCGGCCCACTCTGCGCACGGTGAAACACGACTCCAAGTGGTTCAAAGGTGAGGCGATAGGGATAGACCTGGCAGGGCTCACATTTGTCAAATTCCCCCACCAAAATAAAGTCCCAGAGGAGATAGGCAGGGAACTCCCATCTCCTCTTTGGAACCTACTGGCCTCTTTAATGATCAAGTTAGAGGAGAGATTTAACTTGGGTATAAAGTAAAACTTGCTGAAAATGAGTGGCTTAGCAGCCTGAAATGGAACAGTACGAGGGGTTCATCAGGAGCTCAGCTCAACACAGGAGGGAGGAGGATGACAAAACAGTAGACATTGCTGTTTGCGGAAAGTAGACACGATGATTTTAGGATTTTGACACCCACTCTCCCCCACACACACAAAAAAAATCCCAAACTTTGAGTGTCTTTTATTTTGCCTGGGTAATCAGCTGATGTTCTCCCCCCACCCTCCTTCACTGTAAAAGCAGTCACCAGGCTACTGTGTTTCCAGCTCCAGAAATTCCCTTTCTCCCATCACAAACTGGGTTTTGACGCCTCTCTCCTACAGAGCCATACTTTGTCCACGCGGTGGAGTGGGGCAGCCACATCTATTTCTTCTTCCGGGAGATTGCAATGGAGTTTAACTACCTGGAGAAGGTAAGGTCCTATTTCCCCTCCTTGAGAGGCCCATGCAGTGGGGCATGTAGCCAAGAGGCTCCAGTCATCGGATGTGGAGAGCAGAGGTGGGTCCATGAGACTCCACCCAGGGTGAGAGGGGCTCTCTGGTCCTCAGGGCCCTGCACTCTAGCCAGGACCAGGCCCCGAGACTTGAAGACATTTCTGGAGTAGCCCTGGGTGAGGGTCCCAGGTTTGAAGTCTGATACACCCATGGTTCCAGTCCCAGTCCTGTTATTGTTTGTCTGTCCATCCACCCATCTACCATCCATTTATTCACTCTTCAACCACATCCCATATGTCTGCCCATTCAGTCACCCTATCATTTACCCATCTTCAGCCCACCCACACTTCCATCAAACCATTTATCTGTCTATCCATCCGCCCACCCCTGCCTCAACCATTCTCCATCCATCCATCCATCCATCCACTCATCTACCTTCTGTGCACCTGTAAATCCATCCATCCACCTCTCACTCATTGGCTTCTTCATCCATTCATCCGTCTACCTGTCCCTTCATTCATATACCCAACCATCCGTTGATCTGTCCTCCTACTGATCAACTCATCCATCTGCCATCCATCTCTCCATTTACCTGCCCACCCCTCTATATATCCAGTTATCTCGCCTCCAACTTCTTCTCATAACCTGCTCATCCATTCCATGCAACCTTCTATCCACCCATGGGTATACCATGATAATGATCTATCATTATCTCCTTCATCTGCCTATCAGTCCATCCACATACTCACTCATCTACACATTTATCCATTCATGGAGACTCATCTTCATCTACTTATCTGTCCATCCATTCATCTATCCACACACCCATCCATCCACATACTCATTCATTTGTCCACCCATCCATCCATCCATCTATCCATACATACACATCTACATACACCCATCCATCCATCCATCCATCCACCTACACACCCATTCATCCACCAGTTGATTATCTCCTTCTTCATTATCTTCATTATCCGTCACAGTCCCCTTCAAATTCACCCGTCTGTCCATCCATTAATCCATCCATCCATTCACCTCCATTGCACCACCTATCCATCCATCCCGTCTCTCAATCCATGCAGACAACTAAGTGCACAGACTGCCACTTACTAACAGTGTGGCCTTGGGCTTCAGTCACTTCCCTTTCTCTGTGCCTCAGTTTCCCCCCGTGCCACAGGGATCATAGGCCCTCCTCTATAGAGCTCTGGGAGGAATGTGAGACATGATGAGGATAAAGTGCCTGGCACCTAGTGCGTGACCCATCAGTGGAGGCAATGACGATTACAGTTGTCTTGGTGGCTGTGAGCCTCACCATCCCCACATTTCCACCGGGGAATCTGGTGCCCAGGGGGCTAGGGTGACTGGCCAGGGACTCACAGCCAGCCAGGACTAGCCTCCTCCATCCCGTCCTGGGCAGTGGGCATTGCAACCTGCAGGCGGGCCTGGCGGAACATGGGGTTCAGGCCCGTCTGCCCGCTGATGTTGCAGGTGGTGGTGTCCCGTGTGGCCCGGGTCTGCAAGAATGACGTGGGCGGCTCCCCTCGCGTGCTGGAGAAGCAGTGGACATCATTCCTGAAGGCGCGGCTCAACTGCTCTGTGCCCGGGGACTCTCACTTCTACTTCAACGTGCTGCGGGCTGTCACGGGCGTGGTCAGCCTGGGGGGCCGGCCCGTGGTCCTTGCTGTTTTCTCCACGCCCAGCAACAGGTCAGTGGGTGCAGGTGGAGAGTTTTCATGATCACTCACCACATATTCCCAGGGGTCCTGTGCTAGGTAAAACAGGGCTCCCAGGAGACCTCTGTCCCAGGCCAGGGGGGCACCAAGCCAGACACTGACCCTCCAAGGCCCTCTGGCCAAAACTGGGCAGATGCAGGCACGTGTTTATTTTCTGCCTTTGAAGGAAGGGTCAGGGAGGGTGTCCTAGAAGAGGCATCAATGAGTATGAGATGGAGAGAAAGGGAAGAGAATTCCAAGTTAAAGGAATAGCATGTGCAAAGGCCCTGAGGCTCCAATGAGCTTGAGATGTTTAAACCATAGGGAGGAGGCCTGTATGGCTAGAGTGGTGGGAGCAAGAAGGAAAGTGGAGGATACGAAGCAGGAAGGTGGCAGGCCGTGGGGAGGAGCCTGAATTTTATCCTGAGGGCACTAGGGGCCATGGGAGGGTAAGGAGCAGAAGAGGAACAAGTCAGACTTGCATTTCTGGAAAACTCTCTCAGGAATGGGTTGAAAGGGAGCAAGAGTGGCATCTGGGAAACTGGACATCCAGGCAAGTGACAGGGGCCCCTGGATATGGGTGGCCATGGAGGAACTGAGCTGTGATCCAGTGTGAGAACTGCTCAGACGGTGGAATGACTGGATTGGACAGGTGGGCAGCAACTCTAGCCCAGGGAAGTGAAGGTCTGACTGCTCCAGAGGACAAACACTCCTCCATGCGCTTGCCCAGGACAGTTCCCCACCCTGCCAGGCTCACCGCTTCCTTTTATCTGCCTCCACCTACAGCATCCCCGGCTCGGCTGTCTGCGCCTTTGACATGACACAGGTGGCTGCCGTGTTTGAGGGCCGCTTCCGTGAGCAGAAGTCCCCTGAGTCCATCTGGACACCCGTGCCAGAGGATCAGGTGCCACGGCCGCGGTGAGAGGGCCCTCCATCCTGACCCTGAACTGAGGGCTGGGACTCCCAGGCATTTGTTTAGCTGTTGCCGAGGTCAGCCGTGGGCTTCCCTGGTAGCTCAGCTGGTAAAGAATCTGCCTGCAATGCAGGAGACCCTGGTTCAATTCCTGGGTCGGGAAGATCGCCTGAAGATAGGATAGGCTACCCACTCCAGTATTCTTGGGCTTCCCTGGTGGCTCAGATGGTAAAGAATCCACCTGCAATGCAGGAGACCTGGGTTTGATCCCTGGTTGGGAAGATCCCCTGGAAGAGGGCATGGCAACCCACTCCAGTATTCCTTCCTGGAGAATCCCCATGGGCAGAGGAGCCTGGCGGGCTAAAGTCTATGGGGTCGCAAAGAGTCGGACACGACTGAGCAACTAAGCACTGCACAGCACAGAGGTCAGCTGTAGCCATCGTGCAGGTGGGGAGAACCGAGGCCCTTGGAGCAGGGGCACCCTAGTGAATCAGAGCCCCTGGGTGGGGGCCTCCAGGTCTGCCCTGACCACCCCTCGCCCCTACCCAGGCCCGGGTGCTGCGCAGCTCCTGGCATGCAGTACAATGCCTCGAGCGCCTTCCCGGACGAGATCCTCAACTTCGTCAAGACGCACCCTCTGATGGACGAGGCCGTGCCCTCCCTGGGCCACGCACCCTGGATCGTTCGGACTCTGATGCGGTCAGTTCCTACACTTGGCTGGGGTCCTGGTGGTCAGGCCTGGGTGGGGACAAGAGCCCAGGCCAGGGTGGTGGGTGAGAAGGGAGCATAGGGCCAACTTCTGACATGACACGAGCGGAAGACAGAGATGGAGGGAGACACAGAAAGGGAGGCAGAGACCACTGACAGAGATGGAGGGAGACAGGGAGATGGAGACAGGAGGGCCCAGGGAGGAGCTGGCTTTGAGGGTCTGTTTCTCTCTGTGATGTGCACCCTTGGAGCCACGCCCATGCCCACCTTGCCCAGCATGGGTGGTGTCTCTGAGTGCACGCAAGGGGTCCACGGGGGCTGGGCGGCAGCCTGACTCTGCTCCACCCTGGCCCTAGGCACCAGCTGACACGAGTGGCCGTGGACGTGAGCGCCGGCCCCTGGGGCAACCAGACCGTTGTCTTCCTGGGGTCTGAGGCAGGCACAGTCCTCAAGTTCCTTGTCTGGCCCAACGCCAGTGCCTCGGGTACCACGGGGCCCAGTGTCTTCCTGGAGGAATTTGAGACCTACCGGCCTGACAGGTGAGGCCTGGCAGAGGCCAAGAGCCAGGGCCAGTGGGCAGGGAGACAGGGTGTTCCCCTTGAGTCTTACCAGTCTGCTCACCCCTAGGTGTGGACAGTCTGAGGGTGGTGAGACAGGGCAGCGGCTGCTGAGCCTGGAGCTGGATGCGGCCTCGGGCGGCCTGCTGGCGGCCTTCCCCCGCTGTGTGGTCCGAGTGCCTGTGGCGCGCTGCCAGCAATACTCAGGATGCATGAAGTGAGTGCCCCCGCCCCCGGCCAGCTGTGGGCAGGGGAAGTGAAGGGAGGTGAGCATGGAAAGGGGGGGAGAGTCAAGTTCAAGTGCAGGCTCCATTCTGACTCTCTGAACCATGGACAGAGGGCAGAGCATGTGCAAAGGTCCTGGGGCAGAAATGCTGGGTATGTTGGTAGAACAGTGAGACGGCCTCTGTGGCTGGAGCAGAGTGAGTAAGGGGGAGGGAGAAGACGGGGCAGGTTGGGCAGGGTCTGTGAGCTTCAGGAGGACTTGGGTTCCTTCCCCCACACCCAGAGTGAGGTGGGAGCCCCAGAGATCTGTGGGCAGAGCAGGATGGGATCTGACAGACATTTCTAAGAGAAGCAGAAGCTGGGGACCAGGGAACAGATGTTTGCAAAATACTGGCACACTCATGGACTCAGAGTGAGCCCTCTGTGTGGAGCACCCTGGCCCGGTGCCTGCCATCATGGTAGTAGTGATGCCATAGCACAGATCCAAAACCTGGGCTCCAATCCCAGCTCTGTCCCTTGGACAAAAGTAAACATTCCTGAGCCTCGGTTCTCTCATCTGTAAAATGGGGAAGGAATAGCCCCCACTGCTAAGACGTGTCTTGGGAACTCCCAGAGCTGACAGTAAGAGGTGCCTCTGCAGAAACCCTGGTTGATCTGCCTGCCGGGTCCTTTGTCTGCCCTAGGAACTGCATTGGCAGTCAGGACCCCTACTGCGGGTGGGCCCCAGATGGCTCCTGTGTCTTCCTAAGCCCTGGCACCAGGTACTGCGGAAGTGGGAGGTGGGGGGAGGGTGACTGAGTCACCTGATGATCAGGATTCCCCCACCCGCACCAACCATAGCTCTGTGCCAGGGGTTTCCCCTGACCGTGCCTCTCTGCCCCCCCCCCCCCACCATCAGAGCCACCTTTGAGCAGGACGTGTCCGGGGCCAGCACTTCAGGCTTAGGGGACTGCACAGGTAAGAGGGGAGCGGGGAGGAGGCCTGGGGACTCTTAAGTCCTGGTCCTCCAGGGTTCTCACACCTGAATGGGTGGGATACACTGACGTCCCTCAAGGCTTGGGAAGGATGGGGGCGCCAGTTCCAGGTAGGGTAGTGGGAAAAGGACAGACAAACCGGGGCGGGAGGGAGGGCAGAGAGAGGCCAAGAGACAGGCCGATGGACAGACAGATTTTAGGAAGAAAGATGCCAGGGGACAGACGGATGGGCAAATGGGCTTTGAAAGGGTCAGAGAGACGCCCCTGAGCAGAGAGATGGACAGACCGGCTGGAGGTCGCGGGAGGTGCTCAGGGGACCCTCCCCGGCCAGCCCCTCTCACGCCGCCCTCCCTGCCAGGACTCCTGCGCGCCAGCCTCTCGGAGGAGCGCGCTGGGCTGGTGTCGGTGAACCTGCTGGTAACGTCATCGGTGGCGGCCTTCGTGGTGGGCGCCGTGGTGTCCGGCTTCAGCGTGGGGTGGTACGTGGGGCTCCGCGAGCGGCGCGAACTGGCCCGCCGCAAGGACAAGGAGGCCATCCTAGCACACGGGGGCGGCGAGGCCGTGCTGAGCGTCAGCCGCCTGGGCGAGCGCCGGGCGGGCGGCCCCGGAGGCCGGGCCGGGGGCGGCGGCGGCGGGCCCGGGGGTCCCCCGGAGGCTCTGCTGGCGCCCCTGATGCAGAACGGCTGGACCAAGGCCACGCTGCTGCAGGGCGGCCCCCACGACCTGGACTCGGGGCTGCTGCCCACGCCCGAGCAGACGCCGCTGCCCCAGAAGCGCTTGCCCACCCCGCACCCGCACCCCTTGGGCCCCCGCGCCTGGGAACACGGCCCCGCGCTGCTCACGGCCTCCGCCTCGTCCTCGCTCCTGCTGCTGGCCCCCGGCCGCGCCCCTGAGCCGCCCCCCGCGCCGGGCGAGCCGGCGGCCCCCGACGCCCGCCTCTTCACCGCGCGCCCGGGCCGCGCCTCCCACGGCGACTTCCCGCTTACCCCCCATGCCAGCCCGGACCGCCGGCGGGTGGTGTCGGCGCCCACGGGCCCCTCGGACCCAAGTTCGTCCGCCGATGGCTTCCCGCGGCCCTGGAGCCCGCCGCCCACGGGCAGTCTCCGGAGACCAGGCGCGCACGCCCCGCCGGCCGCCGCGCTGCGCCGCACGCACACGATCAACAGCGGCGAGGCCCGGCCCCGCGGCCGCCACGCCCGGCCGGTCACGGACTTGGCCCACCTGCTCTCCTACGGGGGCCCCGACAGGACTGCGCCCCCCGTGCCCTAGGCCGCGGCCCCGCGCCTCGGCGGTGCCAGCCACGGGAACCAGGAGCAAGAGCCCGGGGCCAGCTCCCAAGTGGGTGCTCAGACCCCCAGCCCAGCCGCGCGGGGGGGGGGGGGCGGGGGGCTCCCCTCCGCCGCAGGGAAGCACAAGGGGCTCGGCCTCCCCCTGTCCCCGACGCGCCCCCAGAGCCGCAGGACACTGAGGCGGTCTGCGGCGGGCAGACGGGGCGGGCGGAATGTGCTATGGATTTGAGGTTGACCTTCTGCGCGTGGATTTTGGTTTGTTTTCCAATTTGCGTTTCTTTTGCAGTTTTCTAAACCAATTGCACAACTCCGTTCTCGGGGTGGCGGCCGGGGGGCGGAGGGTGGCGCCTGGAGGCGGTGGGAATGGGGCGGGGAGCGCACCCGCAGACCCAGGCTCCACCCACCCACCCAGCCACACAACGGCCCCCTCCTCCACCCGGCCCCTGGCGTGTGTGGGTGTGTGTGTGTGTGTGCATGCCGTGTCCGTGTGCAAGGGGCCAGGCAGGGGAGGGAGGCGTGCGTGTGTGCCTGCAGGCTGCTGCTGCGTGTGTGTGGCGACGGCCACGCGCAGTGTGCGTGTCTGTGTGTGAGCGCGGAGGTCCCAGCGGCCTGGGCGTTGGCTGAGCCGACGCCGGGGCTTCCAGAGGGCCGGGGGCCTCCGAGGTGCCGGTTAGGAGTTCGAGGGGAGATGCGGCAGGGGTTTTAGGCGGGGGCTCGGGAAGCCTGTCCAGATGTCACATTGGCAGCTGTCTAAGGGCTCGGGCGGTCTGGGGGACGGCTAAGGCGGGCGGGCCCCCCTGTAAATACGGCCCCAGGGTGTCAGAGGGTCCCATGCCACCCGTCCTCTGTGACCTCCCCCTTGACCTCCAGCTGACCATGCATGCCAGCTGAGTGGCCAGCTGAGTCCTGGACCCTCTCTGGAGTTTGCCTCCCTCACCGGCCCCCCATTAATAAAACTGTTTACAACCACCGGCCCCCAAGGCTCTGGGTCTGCTCTGTCTCCTGGGGGAGGGGCTTGGACAGGGGCGGGGCCTGCGACCGGAAGGGAGCATCCTGAGACTCATGGCTGAGTCACAGCCACAGACAGAATTCTGGGGAGGTGGGTATGGGAATGTAGGAATGTAGAGAGTTTGCGGGGGTCCCCGTCTCCATCTGTACAGGCACCAGTCTCTGACTAGTCCTTCAGCAAATATTTATTGTGCACCTACTGTGTGCTGGACACTGTGTGGAAACCAAGACCCCTGTCCTCATGGAGTTCACAACCTAGTGGGGGAGACCGACCACACACACACACACACACACACACACGAATTAGGACTTGATTTAAATTAGTGATAGGTGTAATGAAGGAAGGGGCTTCCCAAGTGTCTTAACGGGTAAAGAATCCACCTGTAATGCAAGAGACGCGGGTTCAATCCCTGGGTGGGGAAGATCCCCTGAAGGAGGGCATGACAACCCACTCTAATATTCTTGCCTGGAGAACCCCATGGACAGAGGAGCCTGGCAGGTTACAGTCCATGGAGTCGCAAAGAGTCAGATATGACTTAGTCACTGACCACGGTTGCAGGTAATGAAGGAAAAATCAGATAATGTGCTGGGGCGGGGTGGGGCTTCTGCAGGATCTGAGATGTGATGGGCTAGAAGGAGCACCTATGAGAAGATGTGCAGAGAGAATGTTCCTGGCAGAGGGAACAGCCAGTGCAAAGGCCCTGTGGTAGGAACAAGCTTGGAAGAGGGTGGAGGCAATTCGTGTGGGTGCAGCAGCCTGGATAAAAGGGGAGCAGCTGGAGGTGAGAAGGGTGAGGAGCACAGGCCCTCAGGCAGGCAGGGCCTTGCTAGTGAAGAGTGCAATCATTTTTAAATGTTAGCTCCCTTTTTAAAATTTTATCATTATTATTATTATTATTAGGCTGCACAGGAAGCATGTGGGATCTTAGTTCCCTAACCAGGGATTGAATCCATGCACCCGGCATTGGAAGAAGGGGTCTTAACCACTGGACCAAGGAAGTCCCTAAATTTTTTTAAACTGTGGTAAATAACATATACATCAAATTTGCCACTTGAACCATTTTTAAGTGTTCTGTTCAGTGGCATTAGCAGATTCACATTGTTGTTCAGTCAACCATCCATCTCCAGGATTTATCCATCTTCCCAAATTGAAACTCTGTCCCCATTAAACCCTCCCTCCCCACTCCCCCCTCCCTCCAGCCTTCGGAATTTTAAGTGGGACAGGAAGCCATCAGAGACTTTTAAACAGGGGACATGATCTGATTTCATTTTAAGAAATTGCTTTAGCATTACATTGCTACAGTTCACAGCTCTTCCTTCCAGCCTGAGTCGATTAAGCACCTATTGTATGCTGGGCTCTGGGGACATAGTCATAAACAGGACAGACATACCCCCCACCGTCACCATCCTCCCTTTTCATGGGAAGACTGATTTAAACAAAGACACACACAACACCAAGACAGTATCTTAGCAGCTCCTTATGAACCTGTGGGTCTGTTTTTTCAGCTTGATTGAAATATATTTGACATTTAACATTGTATAGGTGTCCGGTGAGTATCTTGATGATTTGATATATTTTATATGCATTGTTAAGATGATTATCACAATAAGGTTGACATATCCATTACCTCACATAGTAACTTTGTGTGCGTGTGTGTGTGTGTGTGTGTGTGTGTGTGTAGTAAGAACATTTAAGATATATTCTTAGCATCTTTCAAGTATACAGTACAAGGACTTCCCTGGTGGTCCAGTGGTTAAGAGTTTGCCTTCCAAAGCAGTGGGAGCAAGTTCCATCCCTGGTGGGAAGCTAAGATCCCACATGCCTCTCAGCCAAAAACCCAAAATAAAAATAACAAAAGCAATATTGTAACAAATTCAATAAAGACTTTATAAAAAAGACTAAATGGGGGGGGGGGAACTCTAGTGTAACAGTACAATCTTGTTAACTAATTACCATGCTGTACAATACATTCCCAGAACTTATGCATCTTATAGCTAGAACTCTCTACCTTTTAACTAACATCTCTCCCTTTCCTTCATCTCCCTGCCAGCCCCTGACAACCACCATTCTACTCTTGGGGTTCTATGAATGTGGTTATTTTACATAACTGAGATCATTCAGCATTTGTCTTTTTCTGCCTGAGACGGTAAAGAATCTGCCTGCAATGCGGGAGACATGAGTTTGATCCCTGAATCAGGAAGATCCCCTGGAGAAGTGAATGGCTACCCACTCCAGTATTCTTGCCTGGAAAATCCCATGGACGAAGGAACCTGGTGGGCTACAGTCCATGGGGTCACAAAGAGTTGGACACGACTGAGCGACTAACACTTTGACTTTTACTTTACTTAGCATAATGCCCTCAAGTTTCACCCATGTTGTCCCAAATGGCAGGACTGGCCTCCTTGTTATGACTAAATTATATTCCATCATATATATGCACCACATCTATATCCTTGCATCTGCGGATGGACACTTAGGTTGTCTCCCCGTCTTGGCTATTGTGAGTAACTCCGTAATGAATATGGGAGGTCAGATATCTGTTCCAAGATACTGATTTCATTTCCTTTGGACACATACCCAGAAGTGAGATTGCCAGATCATATGGCAGCTCTATTTTTAATTCTTTGGAGGAACCTCCATACTATTTTCCATAGCGGCTACACCAATTTACATTCCCACCAGCAGCATACAAGGGTTCCGCTTTATCTGCATCCTCACCAACACTTGTTATCTCTTGTCTTTTTTATGAAGTCATTCTAACAGGTGTGGGTGACATCTTGTGGGTTTTTTTTTTAATTATTAGTATTTTAAAATTTATATATTGTGGACTGTGCTGGGCCTCCACTGCTGCATGGGCTTTTCTCTAGTTGTGCCAGGTGGGGGCTACTGTCTACTTGGAGTGCATCATGGACTTCTCCTCACAGTAGCTTCTCTCTGCTGTGGCGCACAGGCTTCAGTAGCTGAGGTATGAGCGCTCAGTATTTTTAGCTTCCGGGCTTTAGAGCACCGGCTCAATAGTCATGGCACGCAGGCTTAGTTTCTCCATGGCAGGGGGGATCTTCCTGGATCAGGGATTGAATCTGTGTTTCCTGTACAGGCAGGCAGATTCTTGACCACTGAGCCACCAGGGAAGCCCCTCATTGTAGCTTTGATTTATATTCTCCTGATGATTAGTGGTGTTTAGTAGCTTTTCGTGTGCCTGTTGGCCATTTGTATAGCTTCTTTGGAAAGACATCTATTCATGTCCTCTGCCTGTTTTTGTGTGTCCATCTCTGCATATCTGTTGTTCTCAGCTCTGTGTCTTGTTCTGCCCATGTTTCTGGTTCTGTCTACGTATTTTCCCTGTCGCTTTGTCACTGTCTATGTCTGTGTATTTATGTAGGTGGTGATCTGTTCTTCTTTATCTGTGCCTGTCTATGCCACCCTGCCTGTTTCCCTCTCAGCCTCTGTGTCCATTTTATCATCCTCACAAACAAACAGGGACTAAAGACTGGGCTGGGGAAGAGAGGCAATAGCCAGGCATACAGATAAAGATAATACATCACCAGCCTTCCCTGGAATTCCAGTGGTTAAGACTTGACCTCCAAATGCACAGAGTGTGGGTTCGATCCCTGGTTGGGGAGCTAGGATCCACTATGCCTCAGGGCCAAAAAAACAAAACATAAAACAGAAGCAATGCTGTAACAAATTCAATAAAGTTCTTTGAAAAAAATAGGTACTACATCACACCTGAGTGCTTAGAACTTAATGGGAATTAAAGCACTGAATAGCCAAACCTGTGAGATGCAGCCAAAGCAGTTCTTAAAGGGAAACTCGTAGCCTCCAGATGCATTTATTATGAAAGGAGAAAGAGTCAAAGCAAAAGTCACATCAGCATCAGCTGAAGAAATAAAGAAAAGAAGGGCCCTCAGAGACTGAGATCATCTTCACAGGTGGGGCAACTATGGCCAAGGAAATTTAAGCCACTTGCCCAAGTTCACAACACAAAGTGTTTACAGTGGAGCTAGAATTCAGAACCAGGTTTAGTCCCTCCCAGACCATTGTGCTTCCCCGTGGCTCAGTAGTAAAGAATTTGCCTGCTAATGCAGGAGATCTGGGTTCGATCCCTGGTTTGGGAAGATCCCCTGCAGGTAGGACATGGCAACCCACTCTGTTATAGCCAAATGCTCTGGGAAACAAACTCACTCAGAAGAACAGCATGGATTGTGGAATGCAGTTTATTACACCGGCAGGTCCTAGGCAAGAGTTTCCTCTTTAGCTAGGGACCCCGACTGACTTTTGTGAAAACCTTATATACCTTAAGTGTATGTGCTCAAGCCCACATCTTCAAATTCCTTAAACCTAGCCTGGAAAATGTTAAAGGGAGACAAAATCAGGTTACAGCCATGATTCATAATCAGAAGGGTCAGCTGGTTATTCATTGTAACCTACACCAATCGGTGCCATAAAGATTACAAAGGTGATTGACTACATAGGGGATTATTTACATTCTTTCTGGCAAAGGGAAATCTTGGTATGGAATCTGGTGTCTACCAGTCTGGGAGGCCTGTTTGGCCATAGGTAGTGATCTCCATTGGCTACCAGGCACATAGTCCAAAGTTCACTGGGAATGTAAGATGGAGTTTCCTTCTTTTTCAAGATGGAGTCAGCTCGGCCTATTCCTTTCCTCCTTCGTTACCCCCTTTGACGCTCTCAACTTCCAGTGTGAGTACCACTCATTGGAATGTACTGCATTTTAGATTTCCTGGTATATATTTGGATAAATGAAGTCAGCCTCTGTGATACAAAGTCAACAACACATTGGAGAATACAAGGTCCACATAACAGAATCAACAGAACAACTTTAACAATGGTTAATATAGTTTTCCACCAATCACCCTTTACCCATGATAGAACAAAAGTCCAAAAAGGAAGATTATCATCAATCATAGCTTTTACCTGACCTTTCATGTCATCTAGGGTGGCTGATATATTGCCAGAGAAGTCAGGAATTTATACACAACATTCAACTTTAATTATAGCACAGGTCCCTCCTGGTGCTGAAACTGTGGTTAGTCTCAAGATGATACCGGCAAGTCCTTGTAGCAGCAGTTGATTGTAGAGTTTCACCTCTTCTTCTTTAAGATGATCTTGGTTTCACGGGGCTCAGCGGGGTCCTTTTGCATAGTCCACTCGGCATCCTCCAGGTCTGTGTCGTGTGCTCTCTTCACCCTCGTATGGTGGATCCAGGGAGTGATACCTGCAACTTTAACTGCCGTAGATGTGGTTAGAACAACAGCATGTGGACCTTTCCAATGTGGGGCCAAGGAGTCTTGTTTCCTGTCCTTAACCCACACCTGATCACCAGGCACAAACTCGTGAATCTGTTCCCCAATGGGGAACGGCACTCTTTCTTGTACAAACTTAGTTACCTGATTTTATTACCTTACCCAGTTGTTCCATCTGTGTGAAATCTCACCTCCCCTTATCTGTGGCAAGTTTGTTGACACCTGTCTCACTATAGGAGGGGATCTCCCATAGATAATTTCATAAGGAAAATAACCGTGGGAATGCGGGGTTAACTTTAATTTGAGTAAGGCTGCTGGAAGCAAATCCATCTATGAACCGTCAGTCTTTATGATCCATTTTGAAAGTGTCTCTTTAAGAGTTTGGTTGGTTCTTTCCACCATTCTGGAACTCTGGGGCCTATATGCCGTATGTAATTTCCACTTGCTATTTGCAGCTTTACATACCTGTTGAATTAAGTCGGCTACAAAGGCAGGGCCGTTGTCTGATCCTATACTGGTTGGGAACCCGAATCTGGGGATTATTTCTCGAAGGAGACAGTGAGCCACTTCATTTGCTTTTTCAGTTTGGGTGGCGAAGGCCTCTACCCATCCTGAGAAGGTGCATACAATGATCAGTAAATAAAGATAGTGTTGGCAGGGTTTAATCTCAGTAAAGTCCACTTCTAAATGTTCAAAGGGTAGAGTGTCTTTTAACTGTATTCCTAGAGGTTTTTGTTTATGTCCAGGGGCAGCATTGACCTGTCAGCAAGCAGAACAGTTCCAGGATTCCATTCTACATAAGGAGGAAAGTCGTGGAATTAAGAAATATTTTCGAATTAATTCTTCCATTTTGTCATGTCCCAAGCAAGCTGCCTGGTAAACCTGAGTTACCAGCGTGGGGGCTAATACCTCGGGTACCAGTAACCAGCCATCCAACAGTTCCCACCAATCTTTTTCATTTCTGGTGGCCCTTTCTGCTTCAGCCAGCTGGTCTTGGGCCAGGGTATACTGTGGGAGAGTCAAAGTTAACTCAGGCATTTTGAGAGGTTCTGACAGATACGCCACTAGCAGCCCCAAATTTCTCAGCTGCATGTTTTGTGGCTTTCTCTGCTAGTCGGTTTCTCTGTGCTTGTGGGGTGTCTTCCTTTTGGTGACCCCGACAATGCATCACTGCTACCTTTTCAGGTTCCCATACAGTATCTAATAGAATCAAGATTTCTTTGTTTTTAATGTCCTTTCCGTTGGCTGTCAGAAGAACTCTCTCTTTATATAAAGCCCCATGTACATGTAAAGTAGCAAAAGCATACCCAGAGTCTGTGTAAATGTTTGTCTTCTTACCTTTTGACAACTAGAGGGCCCAAATTAGAGCATATAGCTTGGCCCATTGAGCAGACCAGTGTGATGGCAGAGAGCTAGCCTCAGTGATGGTTTCTTCCGTGACTACTATATATCCCTACAGTCGTCGTCCTTCTTTCACCAGGCTGGTGCCTTTGGTGTACAGGACCCAATTTGGGTCCAGGATTGGCTGGTCTCTCAAGTCAGGTCTGCTGGCATAAACTTCTTCTAGAATTTCCTTGCAATCACGTGAGGGCCCACCTTCTCCCACAGTAAGGATAGTGGCCGGATTTAGGGCCTGACAAGGCTCAATAGTAACATGGGGCTTCTCACATAATGGTCCCTGGCATTGAGTAATCCGGGATGTCGACAGCCATTTATGGGAGTCCCCTCGCAGGAGAGTATTTACCTCATAGGGGACTTTTATGATCAAATCTTGGCCCAAAGTCAACTTGGTTGCCTCCTGGACCAGTAAGGCAACCGCAGCAACTGCCCGTAAGCATCCTGGTGGCAACGTTGTCCAGCCGTTTCGAGGGATGAGCCATGGGTCTGTCCCATGTCCCCATGGTCTGGGTCAACGCCCCCATAGCCACCCTTTCCTCTTCAGTCACGTAAACAGCTTAGCAAGGTCTGGCATGCCCAAGGCTGATGCTGATGTGATTGTACCGGGTTTGAGTTCTATTACCACTGGGGCTTGTTGTTTTGCAAGCCCGGAGCGGGGGTGGGGGGGTTGGGGGGGTTGTCTTCCTCCCAGACCTCAGGGAATTGCAGAGTTAACTTCTCTCTCTCTCTCTCTCTCTCTCTACTGTTTAACTCATCTCGTTTCCCTTCCGGAAGATGGTGCCACCTCCTTTCATCTTGAGGGGTTACCGAGAAGAAGAGTAAATAGGTGGTTGCGCCCACTAAAAGAGTGGGTCTTTTGTGGGGGGAAAAGGCCACTTGTGCCCCCAATTTAGACAGTAAGTCTCTTCCCAACAAAGGTACTGAGCATTTAGGGATGTATAAAAATTCATGAGTCACTTGGTGTCCCCTCATCTGACATTTTCGGAATAGACTTGAGACACAAGCTCTGCATTTATTACCATCTGAGACCCAGTGGCCTCTGGATCTGTTGGCGTCTAAAGTCTATAGGCCTCTCACAGTCTTTCGTAGAACTCAGAGGGTGATTTGGTTTCCATTTGAATCACTTTGGAGGGTTTTGCCATATTCATAGGTTTTCAGGCCCCCCCCCCCGCCTTGAGGCCTTGTAAAATAGCCACCCCAAATCTCTCCAGGTGCCCCTTCCTTCCTCTGTGCTATAGTCCCAGTTGGGCCTCTCATCAAGGGCGGCTAGTTCTGCCCACCGCTGTGGGTTTACCCTACCCTCAGGTGCCATTTCTCCTAGCCATTTTCTAGCCTCAATTAGGATCCCGTGTCTTTCTTCAGGGCTGAAAAGGGAGACTAGCAGTTGGATTATGTCATCCCATGTAAGGCGGTGGGTTTGAAAAAAATTGTCTCCATTAGTCTAATCATACCTTGTGGCTCCCCTGAGTATGGAGGAGTGTGTCTCTGCCAGTTTAATATATCCATAGAGGAAAATGGTTGGTAATAATAGACTAGGGGAGGCTGGTGGTAATGTCCTTCTGCGTCCTGAGCTGGGGGCTGTTGTACCTCTCTGAGGGGCATCTGCAGTGGGGGTTTTTACCCCGTGTTCCTGAGCAGAACGCAGCCTCTGTCTAATTCCTGTGTTTCCTTCCTCCTTTTCGTCTATACTCACCGGGAGGGGCGGGAACAGCTTGGGAGGTCCCGCTGAGACGGAATCCTGGGGCCCGTTGACCAGAGGCTCCTCACTCAAGGACAGGTTGCCTGCCTGAATGGCAGCTCTACGATCTCCGATCTCCAGAGAAGCTGGCGGAGGGGCAGCGGCTGCTGCGGGAACTTCACCTGGCCCTGGATCGGGGGTTAAGGCGGCCTCCGGTCCTCGTGGAGCACTCCGCAGCGGGCGAGTTATCATTTAGTATTAGGGAGGGGGCAGGTCATCCGCATCCAAATCCTATAGAATTTCTTTTTTTCACCAGTTAATTTTTGTGCCATTAATATTTTCCCCTTTCTCTTCTGTATACAAAACCTCATCCAAGAAGGAGGGTCTTGAGCTAACTGCAGCCATGAGTCAATAGATGGGTATTGATACCGGTGACCCGGCTCTCCTGTGACTACTGTATAGACTGCTTCCACTGTTTTTAAGTTCATGGTGTCCTCTGGTGGCCATCCTATTCCCATAGGGGGCCATTCAACCTCACAGAGTATGTGGAGGCGGTTAGGCGTCATCTTCACCCCAAAGTCTCCTCCAAATCCCTTCTTAAAAATTTTAATCATGCACTCCAATATAGTTGCCTTAGATTCACTTCCCCACATCTTGCTTACCTTCTCGGATCTTGTTCTACTTTTGCTTTTCGTTCTGTCTATAAAGTTCTTGGTACCCTAAGTACTTCTGTTATTTCCACTCAATGAAACATGTAAATCGCCATTCCACCTCCTTCCTAATTGGGGTGAGAAGAACCTTACCTGCCAGATCCCAGAGGGATCTGCCCGTCACCATGGCCGTCACCTGCCCGTCAGCATGGCCAAACCAGAATACCATGTGGTCCAGGACTGTTTCTCTGTTAACTTTTAAAGTCCATTCTGCCTTGGTGGGCTTGATCAGGTGCAGATGAAAACACAGATGGGTTAAATATCCCACATCCCAGGCTGTCTCTGGAAAAGCCAATTCGTACTCACTTATGTATCCCCCTCCTTCTAGCCTGACAATTCTGAGGGGGTCAAGAATTTCACAGCAGATGGGACACCTCCTCAGGGAGGGCAGAATACCAGCACACAAAGACCAAGTTTCTTCCCCCAAAATCCCTCTCGCAATCGCCTGGTAGTAATTTACCTCGAGATTAGCAGACATCATCTCCTTGTAACATTCACGGTCAATGTTTCCCGTTCCCTCCCAGGGGGTTTTATCATGCCCCCTCTTCCACCCTGCTGGGTGGGAACCTCCTTACCTGAGTGCTCAACTACCTTGCTGTCATCCACTACGCACTAACATGAAAGATCCAGGCGTTGAGGAATGGAATCTTTCCAGAAGGGCGAGGCACCTTCCCCCCTCTAGAAGATCCGAGCCGTGAGGCCTCGGAGTGGCCCCAAATGGGACTTGTCTCCTCAAAGTGAGGAGTTCCCCAGGTCAACTGCTTGGAAAGCAGCTATGCTCGCCAGTATACCACCAATGCACCAAATGCTATAGGCAAATGCTCCGGGAAACAAACTCATTCAGAAGGACAGTGTGGATTGTGGAATGCAGTTTATTACACCAGTGGGTCCTAGGCAGGGTGACCTCTTTAGCCAGGGATCCCGACTGACTTTTGTGAAAACCTTATGTACCTTAAGTGTATGTGCTCAAGCCCACATCCCCAAATTCCTTAAACCTAGCCTGGAAAATGTTAAAGGGAGACAAAATCAGGTTACAGCCATGATTCATAATCAGAAGGGTCAGCTGGTTATTCATTGTAACCTACACCAATGGGCCCATAAAGATTACAAAGGTGATTGACTACATAGGGGATTATTACATTCTTTCTGGTGAAGGGAAATCTTGGTATGGGGGGGTCTATCAGTCGGGGAGGCCTGTTTGGCCATAGGTATGTGATCTCCATGGCTACCAAGCACATAGTCCAAAGTTCACTGGGAATGTAAGATGGAGTTTCCTTCTTTTTCAAGATGGAGTCAGTTCGGCCTGTTCCTTTCCTCCTTCAACTCCAGTATTATTGCCCGAGAAATCCCATGGACAGAGGAGTCTGGTGGGCTACAGTCCATGGGGTCGCAAAGAGTCAGACATGACTGAAGCAATTTATCACGGGCCATCGTTCAAAGACTGTGGAGACTTTTGGCATCACTTGCTTTTGAATTCTATTTTTTTTTAATGATTTTATTTAAAAAAATAAAAGGATATCTCATGAATTTAAGACAAATGTTTTTTTTTTGTTGTTGTTGTTCTCTCCACTGAGCTTCCAGGTTGCTCAAATTTATTGTAAATAGTACCTCTTGCTCCAAGAGACGTCCCCATCCCTCAGGACAGACTGGCACCTTGCAAACCTGACCCTTGATTCCTAGGTTAGGAGATGTGGGAACTCAGCCTCAAAGACCCTTGGGTACCCACTCTCCAAAAGCAGGACTCGGGGAAAGAAAAACTAGGCAGAAACAGGGTCAAGAAGGGGGTAGGCAGCCCTCTTCCTGTCCTCCCCTTGACAGGAAGCAATTTTGCAATCCTGACCCCTCCCTTTGCCCTGCCTGGCTCAGGTCAGCCCCTATCCGGAACAGGATGTGGGTGGAGACTTCCCTATGGTTGCTGCCCCTGCCCCTAGCTTAGACAGGTCTAAGGCCACCTTGCCAGACCCAGGGAACCTGGATGGAAAAGAGAGAGGCCACCATGTCCTCTTGGAACCCAGAGCGAAAACAGAGGTAGGTCCCCACCCCACCCGCCCTGGGCAGAACTGATATCAACACCGCGGAGACATACGGACAATCTGTCTGACCCACTGAAGTTCCAGGTTCAGACATTGGCCTGCAGGCTGGAGCAGACTGACAGTCAGGCTGCTCCAATGGACAGACTCACTCCCATATGTCGACATAAGTTAAGTTTTATTTGGGGCAAAATGAGGACTGCAACCTGGGAAACAGCACCTCAGATAGCTCTGAGAGACTGCTCCAAAGAGGCAGGGGGGGAGGTCAGTATAGATGTGATTTTGTGAAGGGGGAGTACATGCAATCAAGCCTATATATATATATATATATGTATATATTTGGTAGAAACTTTCTGCTAGTCACAGGGAGCACTCGTCACTATGAAGGATTTTAGTGCTTTTCTAGATAAAAGGAGATACAAGGACTGGGCGCATAAAACTAGCTCCTGGAAGTAAGTACCTGAAGACCTGTCCTGTCAGTTGTCCCCGCCCACTGCCACCTCACCCCTCACCCCCGAGCACAGAGTGCCTCATTTCTGCTCTCCACCCTGAACTCCTTTCAGGGGTTGTTGAAAATCAGCAGCTGCAGCAGCACATGAGTTAATCCTTGTAGAGGTAGACGGTAGGTGCCAAGTTGTAGTTGACACATACACACAGCACAGGAACCCCAAGTGGTCCATGGGTTGTAGCAACCAAGGGTGTTCAGGTGGTCTCTAGTGCTGCTGGGCTTGGGGCATCACTGCTGGAGGGACCATGAGGAGCAGAAGCCCCAACTGTTTCCCAAGGGGAAACAGTTTTCTTCTTGGGAGGGTCAAGAAAGCTTTGTGGAAAGGAGGGGGCATTGGAGCTGGCGGTTTGCAGGATGAATAAAAGTTTGTGGGCTCTGCCTTCAAAACACGGAACCAGGGAGCTAAGAAATAACCCAAGAAACAAGTGAGAGCAGAAGAAATTAGCAAGTTAAACTGCAAATAATTAATAGCGCATTGAGGTTGGACTGGCACTAGGAAAGGGTAGTATTTAAGGGTCAGACTAAGAAACTCAGGCTTTCATAGAATTAGAATTCTTCCTGGAACAGGAGTTACTCCGGGCAGCTCTGGGGGGCGGGGGGAGCGAGGGTGGAAGCTAAGAGCGGAAGTGACTCCATTATTCCAGCCCAGCAAAGAAGTGGCAGGGTCCAGGTTGGTGAGAGTAGAGATGGTAAGAAGCAGGCAGATTCTGGGTGTATTTTTAATCTTGCTGGATATCTAATATCTTAATTTTGACTTATTAAGGTCTTTTCTGTCATTGCCTGCAGCCTGGTGGGCTGGGACTCCCATCTTTCTAGAATCTTCTTCCTGTTGCTGCTATTTGTAGTCTCAGCCCAGGGGGTCACCCCAAATCCTGAAGCCTGTCTGGTGTCCTCCTCGGTCAATGGCAGCTCCATCTCCTGCCAGCCACCTGCCCAAATCCCCAAAAGCCTCCCAGCTGACACCATCTTTCTGGCCGTGGAGTTTTTCAACCTGACTCAGCTGCCTGCCGACTTCCTCCAAGGCATCCCTAACCTCCAGGAACTCCACCTTTCCACCAACCGACTGGAGAACCTCTCCCCCAAGTTCCTGCTGCCCGTGCCCCAGCTAAAGGTGCTCGACCTGACCCACAATTCCCTGACCCGGCTGCCCCCTGGCCTCTTCCGGGTCTCAGCTGCCCTCTGCACTCTGGTGCTGAAGGAAAACCAGCTGAAGTTTCTGGAAGCCTCGTGGCTGCACGGCCTGAAAGCCCTACAACATCTCGACCTGTCCGAGAACCAGCTCCAGTCTCTGCCCCCTGGGCTCCTGGAGAATTTCACCGACCTGCTCACCCTTGATCTTAGCAATAACCAGCTGCAGACGTTGCCCCCTGACCTTCTGAGGGGCCCCTTGAACTTGGAACGGCTGCGTCTGGAAGGCAATAGACTGCAGGTGCTTGGAGAGCGCCTTCTGGCACCCCAGCCAAAACTTCGCTACCTCTTCCTGAATGACAACAGGCTGGCCTCGGTGGCGGCCGGCGCCTTCCGAGGTCTGCAGAAACTGGACATGCTGGATCTCTCCAACAACTTGCTGACCACGGTGCCCACGGGCCTCTGGACCTCCCTGGGGAAGGCTGCCGGGAACCTGAAGGATGGCTTTGACATCTCTAGCAACCCCTGGATCTGTGACCAGAACCTGGCCGACCTCTATCATTGGCTGGTGGCCAACGAAGACAAGATGTTCTTCCGGAATCACACACGCTGTGCCGGCCCTGAGGCCTTGAAGGGCCAGATGCTCCTGGCTGTGGCTGGGTCCCATTGAAGCCCGGGGTGGGGCATGAGGCTGGGGTGGGGAGGCAAGTCTTCATAGGCCAGTGCACCCCACTTAGCAAATAGTTCCCCCTTCTAAGGGTGAGACTGGGCTTCCCATAGTTTCTGGGATCTGTTTCGTCCAGGCTTCCAGAAACACACCTTGAACCTTCCTTCCTTATTGCCTTTGCTCACACTGTATCCTCTTCCAGAAAGTTCTTTCCCTCTATCTCTCAGACCTCTTGGTCTCTGGCTCCTCCAGCCTGCCCTGGCCCCACACTGAAGTTGTCTCAATCTGGCTCTGTCTCCCCGCTTTGTGTGTGGTTTTCTGAGTGCAGGACCTGGGACTGGATTTCCTTTTACCTAGCATCACTCAGCTTGGAGTCAGGCTGGATTGTGGTTGTTAAGCCCTGTCTGACTCTTTGTGACCCCATGGGCTGTAGCACGCCAGGCTTCTCTGTCCTCCACAATCTCCTGGAGTTTGCTCAAATTCATGTCTATTGAGTCAGTGATGCTATCTAATAACCAGATCATCCTCTGCTTCCCCCTTCTTCTCTTGCCCTCAATCTTCCCTACTATCGGGGTTTTTCCCAAAGAGTTGGCTCTTTGCATCATGTGGAGCTTCACTAATAAATAATTGTTGAACAGAAGTAGATGGTTTCACTGTGCTCCTTGCATCTCTCAAGTAAAATTCCTAGGTCTCCAGGATGCAGAAGGAGGAAAGGAGAGGTATGCCATGAAATCCCAAATGGATAGCCATTGGGATTTGATCTCCTCCTCCCCTCCCCATCCCTGGACTTAACTGGAAATAAAACCTTGACCACTGCCCAGGGTGTCATTTTACCAGTGGATTCCTGCCAGAGCTTGTCCTGGGGAAGGTTTAAATTAAACCTGATTGCTTCAGAGCTCCAAACAATTTTTCACGCTGGCCTGAGATAATCGGGGAGGGGGCAGAAGCCCAGGGCAAGCGTGGGAAGGCTGGATGGGGCTGAACAAGTGGGCAGGGGCCCAGGGGACTGTGTTTTCACAGCTCTGGAACCTCAGGGCCACCTGCTAACACAATGTTGTGTATGGTGGGGCTCGAGGTCAGACTGGGGGGTCCCTGGGATGTTTGGGGCATGCTGTTCTTTTGCATCTCCTGGAAGAAGGGTCATGCCCACATGGGTGGTCATTTCAACTGTGGCAATGAACGCCAGGGTTCTGGAGTCTGGCAGAGCTGGGTTTGAATCAGTTCCCTCAATTGCTAGGTGAGCCGAGGCAAGTGGTTTAAACATTTTTTTTTTTTTTGGCAGCGCTGCGCGGCTTTGGGGTGTTACCTCCCTTACCAGGGATTGAACTCGGGCACTCAGCAGTGAGAGTGCAGAGTCCTAACCACTGGACTGCTAGGGAATTTCCTGATTTAAGCATTCTGATCCTCACTTTGCTCATCTGTAAAATGGGGATCGAAAGGAATGAGCCGACCTCTCTCCTGGCTTAGTTAAGTGGCAGATTTTTAAAAGCAAAAAGAAAGACCTTGAGGACTTGCCCAAGATTACTGGGTGAAGAGGTTGGGGGGCTGTGATGGCCCTCCACCGTCTCTGGAACAACAGCAGTGAGGGCCAAGGAAAGTAGCTCAATTCTTGTGTAGTCAGCACCCCCAAGTTGCTATGACAACTGTGGGGCGCTCTGGGAGCCCCTGCATAGAGCTGGGGGCCTGGAGCCCCGCCCCGGGCACGCCCCCACATGGCCTCTCTCCATTGGTCAGTCCCCCGCGGCCCTGCCCCCAAGTCACTATAAGGCGGGCGGGGCAGACTGGGGGCGGAGACTGGAGTCCGAGTCTAGGGTCTGTGGCGGAACCTGGGGGCCGAGGCTGAACGCGCCCAGGTGAGTGCCGCGCGGGCGGCGTCCAGGACCGCCCTGCAGGTCCCCGGGGGCCCCAGTGGGTGGGTGGACGGGCTAGAGTCCCGCGGCTTGGTAAGAGGTGGGATGTGATAGGCCGCAGCAGGTGGCTGAGACCCTTGTCCCACTTGGCAAAAGCTCAGGACCCTCCCTTTTGGGCGAGGAATAGGGTTCTAAGGGCGCAGGGGTGGGGACAGGGGAAGAACTGCAGGCAGGGAGTCTGAGGTCGAACTCTCTCTCTGAGTCTACTTAGCTGAGTGACCTTGGGCCCAGCATGGACCTGTTGTGTGCCTCAGTTTCCCTGTGTGTCAGACTGGACTGTGAGTTTACTGGTATTCTGTGGCTCCCACTCCACCTGCATCCCTGCTGGGGGCTGCTTGCACGATTCCATCCCTGGGCTGGGGGTAACAGGGATCTCCCTCACTTTGCAGAGGAGAAAGCAGCCCACACAGGTGAAGGCATTTGCCCAAAGTCACACAGCAGGTAATGGCAGGAAGGACTCGATCTTAGGTATCTCTCCCCCCAGAGCCCATGCTTTGAATCACTACCATGCCCCCATCCCGCCAGAGGTTTTCTGAAGTGAAAGTGTTAGTCGCTCAGTCGTGTCCGACTCTTTGCAAAAGCCCGCCAGGCTCCTCTGTCCGTGGAATTCTCCAGGCACGACTGCTGGAGTGGGTAGCCATTCCCTTCTCCAGGGGACCTTCCCGACCCAGCAGGTCTCCTGAATTGTGGCAGATCCTCTACCATCTGAGTCACCTGGGAAGTACGCACCTACTGTGTGCAGTGCCTTGTGCATGCATTGTCTGAGGTCGGTATTATCATTTTCTCATCTTACAGGTGAGGAAACTGAGACCCCAAGAGGAGACAAGACTTGCCTGGGTCACCAAGCCCAGCCAGACAGAACCCAGGGCCTGGGCGGGAGCTGGGAGGGCTGGTGTGCAAAGGCCTGTCACTCTGTCCTACCCCCCAGGGTGACCCTGTTTGCAGCAGGCATGTCAGAAGACGAAGCGGCTCAGGCCCCCGGACCCAGCTTGTGGGAGCAGGATCAGCAGGTGAGGGGCTGTGTCTCCCACAGAGCTTGGCTCAGGAGAGGGTAGGGGGACAGCCCCCTCAGGGAACAGTTTCAGACTGGGTCACCCCCCTTGCTTTGAGCACCTTACTCTTAGGGCATTTTGGACCATGGCTGGGGGAGGCCCATTCTACCCATTTCCCAGAGGGGCAAAATGAGGCCCAGGGAGGAGAGTCTCTCCAGACGCTCCCAACCAGCTTACCTGGCCTCTGCTCAACCCTCTCCCTCTGCCATCTCTGGGTCTCTGCCTGCATCTCTCTGTTTCTGTGTCCACCATCATGGCACTCTCAACAAAACAATAACAACAACAATAACAGCATCAATCACAGCATACAGTCTGCATCATTCACTGGTTCAAGCACTTCATATACAATGACTCCTTGAATCCCCTTCACAGCCCTAGAAGCCCATTTCACAGATAAGGAGACTGAGGCACAGAGCAGTTCACATAGTTGCCCAAGTTCATACAGCTCGGAAGCGTCGGAACCAGAACTGAACTCAGATGGTCCAGAGGCTATGCCCTTTGTGTGTGTGTGTGTGTGTGTGTGTGTGTGCACGCACGCACACGTGTGTTCAGTTGTGTCCAACTTTTTGTGACACCATGGACTGTAGCCTGCCAGACTTCTGGAGCAGACCAATTCCTTCAGAACTAGTTCTGCTGTGTGTCTGCTGTTGAGAACCAGAGCCCTAAACACCTCCATGAGGGTCTCCATTGCCTGCAAGCAGCTGCGCTCAATACACTTCCTCTCCTCCTCATCCTGGCCCAGATCGGGCTTTCCAGCTGGTGGCTGAGCCCCTCACCTCCACCTGGGACCCCTCTGATGCCACTCCTTCCTGCAGAGCGTGGTGCAGCGCGTGGCTGCCCTTCCCCTGATCAGGGCCACGTGCACTGCCGTCTCCGAGGCTTACAGCGCCGCCAAGGACAGACACCCGCTGCTGGGCTCCGCCTGCCGCCTGGCTGAGCACTGCGTGTGTGACCTGACCACCCGAGCCCTGGACCATGCCCAGCCACTGCTCAGCCACCTGCAGCCCCAGCGTGAGTTCCCCTGGCTAGTGTCCTGGGTCCTGTGCTTTTCCCACTGCCCTGCCCTCTCACGCTCCACTACAAGGAACCCCCTGAGTTGAATGTGCCTCTGCAGTCTTTTTTTCTTTTTGGCCACGCCCCTCATCACATGAGGTCTTAGTTCCCTGACCAGGGATCAAACTTGTGCCCCCTGCAATGGAGGGATGGAGTCTTAACCATTGGACTTCCCCAGGGAAGTCCTGCTGCACAGTGTAGCCTAAATTCTGTCTCCCCGACCTGCATCACCCTTGCTGGGTCCTTTTGCCTGCACCATCTTCCCCCCTGTTTGTTTCCCATCTTCCCCTCTGTTCCCCTCTTATTTGTCCCTCTGTAGTTTGATCGTCTGGCTACCTGCTCTTAGCTGTTTATGTGTCCACCCCTTTGGTTCCCATTTGTCTGTCTCACTGTCCTCCTCCCTTTGACTAGCCTGATGTGCCTTGGGTCCCTCTGCTGTCCGAGTTCTCTCCCCTGTCTGCCCCTCTGTCCCTGCCCCCACCCATCCTGAGCCTGCAACCACCTCAGGGGTCCAATCCAGGGGTGTGGTGGGGGGCAGAGAGATCCCTGGTCTTACATCTGACTGAGGAAGGGGATCACCTGAGGGTCCCAACCCAGGGCCGCACCCTCCCTTCTCAGCTGGCTTGTGTGATCTTGAACCTGCTTGCTGAGGTGTCTGAGTTGCACATGGGTGAGGAGTCACTTTGGTGCTGGCAGCACTGATGGCAGGGCTGAGGCGGGAAGGGCAGAGAGGCAGGGTCCCGCCTGGTGGCCCACCCACAGCCTCAGGGTCCCCAGCCCCTTGCAGGGGACCAGCCAGGTGCCCCGCTCCCTATCTCTTTCCCCCTGTGTGTGTCTCTATCTCTTTTTTTCTGCCTGTCCCCCAGCATCCCCTCTGTCCATGACTCTCTGAGTGTCCCTAGTTCCCTTGACATCTCCCCAATTCTCACTCCCTGCCTCTCTGTCTCCAGTGGCCACAGTGAATGATCTTGCCTGCAGGGGCCTGGACAAGCTGGAAGAGAAACTGCCCTTTCTCCAGCATCCTTCAGAGACGGTAACCCCCCAGCACTGCCAGATCATGTGGGAACCTATGTGGGGGCAGTGGAGGTGGGAGTGAGAAATGCAGCCTCCTCCCAGACCCAACCTCAATACCTGGGCCAGGACCCAGTCAGGCTTCAGTCAATTTGAGATAACACCAGCCAGATGAAAATTAGATGTCAATTAGACACCCATGTTTACTGAGCACTTAATATGTGCCAGCTGGTGCTAAGCCTCCCTTCAACAACCCCATGAGAAACAGACCTGATTTTCCCCCATTTTATAAAAGGGGTGGGACTTCCCTGGTGGCCCAGTGGTTAAGACTTCTCCTTCCAATGCAGGGGGTATGGGATCGATCCCGGGTTGGGGAGCTGAGATCCCACGTGCCTCCTGACCAAAAAACCAAACCATAAACAGAAGCAATACTATACCACATTCAATAAAGACTTTTAAAATGGTCCACATAAAGAAAAGAAAAAGAAAAATCATAAAGAGGGGGAAATAGTGGCCCAGAGGCAGTCAGGGGCCAGGGGTCCTTGCCTCACAGCCCGCCGGAGCTGGGGGCAAGGGAAGGGAGACCAAGGCTGACAGCACCTGGAGCTTGACCCCTCCTGCCAGGTGGTGACCTCGGCCAAGGGTGTGGTGTCCAGCGGCGTGACAGGCATGGTGGGCCTGGCCCGGCAGGGCCGCCGCTGGAGTGTGGAGCTGAAGCGATCCATGAGCCACGCCATGGATGTCGTGCTGGAAAAGTCAGAGGAGCTGGTGGACCACTTCCTGCCCATGACTGAGGAGGAGCTCGGTAAGACCAGCAGCCTCCCCATTCGCGCCTGAATCCTCCTGCCCAGGGCCCACCTCTAGAGGCTACAGATCAGAGAGGTCGCAGACTCATCCAAGGCCACACAGCAGATCAGCAGGGAACACAGGGTTCCAGTCCACTTCCATGGCTCCTGGCCCACATCCTAGTAGAAATCTGACTGCCCAGACCCTCAAGAGTGGACTGGACTGACAGACTGGAGGGCCACAGTCTCAAACTGGTGGCCCTCCAGACCGTGGCACCCCATGTTGCAGTATCTGTCCTATGCAGTGCCCTTAAAATGGTTTAATTCATCTCATTCATTTAAAAATCAGATTTCTGGGAACTTCCCCTGGTGGTCCAGTGGTTAAGAATCTGCCTTGCAATGCAGGGGATGCAGGTTTGATCCCTGGTCAGGGACTAAGATCCCACATGCCTCAGGGCAGCTGAGCCCGCATGATGCAACTAAGACCCAAGGCAGCCAAAGAAATAAATATACATAAAAATTAAAATCATATTTTGGTGACTTCCCCAGGGGTCCAGTGGTTAAGACTCTGCTTTCCAATGCAGGGGGCTCAGATTTGATCCCAGATCAGGGAGATGAGATCCCACATGCTGTGTGCTATGACAAAAAAAAAAAAAAAAAAAAAATCAGATTTTTGCCCTACAAAACCTGATTTCTGGTATGCCTTCAAAAAAAAAAAAAAAAAAAAAAACTTGGGTTGAATAGCATCCTACCCTTTACGTGGTTTCCTTAAACCCCACCATTCTCCAAGGTTCTACATCTTGTCTTCCGGCCCTGGAGACAATCTGACTTCTCAGGCCTGCTTCATAGCACTTGAGGTATATGGGGCGTGTTCCCTCCTTGGCAGAAAGGCTGTGAGGCATTATTTTTAAATTTTACTTTATGTTTTGGCCATGGGGCGCAGCATACGGGATCCTAGTTCCCCCACCGTGGATGGAACCCCCCTGCAATGGAAGCGCGGGATCTTAACCACTGAACCACCAAGGAAGTCCCTGTGAGGCATTTTTGAAGCACCTATTGTGTGCCACGCACTCGTAATCAATTCTTTACTGTTATTAGCTCCATTTACAGATGAGGAAAACCGAGGTAAAGAGACCTAGTATTCAAGTTGAGTAGTTCTGGTTGCCTCGGTTCGAATCCCAGGTCAGCCTCTTGTACACTGTGGGACTCCACCTCTCTGTTCCTTGGTTTTCCTCGTCTGTAAATAGAACTAATAATCGTGGCTACATCGTAGGGTTTTGGGATGGTCGAATGAGTTGATATTGTAGAAGGGAACTCTAAATTTGCGAGTCCCCACCTCCCCCCACCCCCGTGCCCTGGCCGCTAATCCACCCAGGGGCAGAGGGCGAGGCCACCCTGACTCCCCGCCTCCTCTGTCCTCCAGCGGCGCTGGCGGCGGAGGCTGAGGGCCCGGAAGTGGGCTCGGTGGAAGAGCAGCGGAAACATCAGGGTTACTTCGTGCGCCTGGGTTCCCTGTCCACGCGGCTCCGCCACCTGGCGTATGAGCACTCTCTGGGGAAACTGAGGCAGAAGAAACACCATGCCCAGGACACGCTGGCCCAGCTGCAGGAGACCCTGGAGCTGGTGAGAGCTCTTGGCTCGCCTCCCCGACCCTGTGATGCGGGCCAGCACGCGTGGACTGAGTGCCTGGTCTGAAGGTGGAGGCGGAAGCATGTATGTGCAGGGTTGGGGCAGAGGAGGGACCCGGGGCTGGAGGCACTTGGTGGGGCTCTAGGCTAAGCCTGGAGAGGTTCGGAGGGGCTTTGTGGAGGAGGGGAAGTAGGAGTTGGAATTTACAGGTGGTTAAGGTAGGTGGAAGGCTTCCCAGGTGCCGCTGGTGATAAAGAACCCACCTGCCAATGCAGGATATGTAAGAGATTTTAGTTCGATCCCTGGGTTGGGAAGATTCCCCTGGTGAAGGGAATGGCTACCCACTCTAGTTTTCTTGCCTGGAGAATTCCATGGACAGAGTACAGAGGAGCCTGGCGGGCTACAGTCCTCGGCGATGCGAAGAGTCAGAAACGACTCAGTGACTTTCATTTTTACTTTTCAGGGTAGATGGAAAAAGTGATGAAGGTACCTCAGGCTCTCTCATCACCAACCCCAATCTTCCCCAGACTTTCTCGAGTTCATAACCCTGCTTCTCCCCTCATTGTGCATCCTTCCCTCTCCAGAGGAACATGTTCTCTGGGCTTGATAGGTTCAGATGCCCCCAACCTGCTCCTCCTGCATCCTTCTCAGCTCAATTGATGGCAACCCTGTCCTAATAAGGGCTCAAGCCAAAACCTGGGAATCACCCTCAACTCCCCTCTTCTCCACCTCCTCTCCCACATCCGACACATCAGTACTGTTAACTCTGCCTTCAAAGTCTACCCTAAACCCTCACTCATCCTCCTCTTCCTCCACCTGGGTGCAGGCCTGATCCCGGTTGCCCATCCTGGATCCCACAGTCTGTCCTTCCTTAAGTAGCCACCAGAGGGCACCTGTGAGCACCGGAGTCGGCCAGTTTCATTGCACATAACGTCCTCAACAATAGACTGGGAAAGACTAGGGATATCTTCAAGGAAGTTAGAGATACCATGGGAAAATTTCATGCAAAGATGAACACAATAAAGGAAAGAAATGGTATGGACCTAACAGAATTGGAAGATATTAAGAAGAGGTGGCAACAATACACAAAAGAACTATACAAAAAAGATCATGAGGCAGATAACCACGATAGTGTGATCACTCACCCAGAGCCAGACATCCTGGAATGTGAAGTCAAGTGGGTCTTAGGAAGCATCACTACAAACAAAGCTAGTGGAGGTGATGGAATTCCAGCTGAGCTATTTCACATCCTAAAAGATGATGCTATGAAAGTGCTGCACTCAATATGCCAGCAAATTTGGAAAACTCAGCAGTGGCCACAGGACTGGAAAAGGTCAGTTTTCATTCCAATCCCAAAGAAAGGCAATGCCAAAGAATGTTCAAACTACTGCACAATTGCACTCATCTCACGTGCTAGCAAAGGAATGCTGAAAATTCTTCAAGCTAGGCTTCAACAGTACATGAACAGAGAACTTCCAGATGGTCAAACTGGATTTAGAAAAGTCAGAGGAACCAGAGATCAAATTGCCAACATCTGTTGGGTCATAGAAAAAGCAAGAGAATTCCAGAAAAACATCTGCTTTATTGACTACGCTAAAGCCTTTGACTATGTGGATCACAACAAACTGTGGAAAATTCTTCAAGAGATGGGAATACCAGACCACCTTACCTGCCTCCCTGAGAGGTCTGTATGCAGGTCAAGAAGCAACAGTTAGAACCGGATATGGAACAATGGACTCATTCAAAACTGGGAAAGGAGTACATCAAGGCTGTATATTGTCACCCTGCTTACTTAACTTATATGCAGAGTGAAGTGAAAATGAAAGTCACTCAGTCGTGTCCAACTCTTTGTGATCCCATGGACTATACAGTCCATGGAATTCTCCAGGCCAGAATACTGGAGTAGGTAGCTGTTCCCTTCGCCAGGGGATCTTCCCAACCCAGGGATTGAATACAGGTATCCCATTTTGCAGGCAGATTCTTCACCAGATGAGCCATTGGGGAAGCCCAAGAATACTAGAGTGGGTAGCCTATCTCTTCTCCAGTGGATCTTCCCAACTCAGGAATCAAACTGAGGTCTCCTGCATTGCAGGTGGATATTCTTTACCAACTGAGCTATTAGGGAAGCCCCTAGTAGCAGAGTACATCATGCAAAATGCAGGCTGGATGAAGCACAAGCTGGAATCAAGATTGCTGGGAGAAATATCAATAATCTCAGATATGTAGATGACACCACCCTTATGGCAGAAAGCGAAGAGGAACTACAGAGCCTCTTGATGAAAGTGAAAGAGAGGAGTGAAAAAGCTGGCTTAAAATTCAGCATTCAGAATACCAAGATCATGGCAGCCAGTCCCATCACTTCATGGCAAATAGAGGGGAAACAATGGAAACAGTGACAGACTATTTTCTTGGTCTCCAAAAATGGCAGATGGTGACTGCAGCCATGAAATTAAAATATGCTTGCTCCATGGAAAAAAAGCTATGACTAACCTAGACAGCATATCAAAAAGCAGAGATATTACTTTGCCAACAAAGATCCATATAATCAAAGCTATGGTTTTTCCAATAGTCATGTATATATATGAGAGCTGGGCCATAAAGAATGCTGAGCGCCGAAGAATTGATGCTTTTGAACTGTGGTGTTGGAGAAGACTCTTGGAGAGTCCCTGGACAGCAAGGAGATCAAACCAGTTAATCCTAAAGGAAATCATTCCTGAATATTCATTGGAAAGTCTGATGTTGAAGCTAAAGCTCCAATACTTGGGCCACCTGATGCGAAGAATTGACTCATTGGAAAAGACCCTGATGTTGGGAAAGATTGAAGGCAGGAGGAGAAAGGGATGACAGAAGATGAGATGGTTGGATGGCATCACCGACTTGATGGACATGTTTGAGCAAGCTCCAGGAGTTGGTGATGGACAGGGAAGCCTGTCATGCTGCAGTCTATGGGGTTGCAAAGAGTCTGACACGACTGAGTGATTGAACTGACTGAATGTCCTCAAGGTTCAGCCCTGTTTTAGCCTGTCAGCACTTCCTTCCTCTTTAAGGTGACATAATACATTCATCCCTTAGAATCTGTGAGAGATTTATTCCAGGACCATCTGCCACGGATACCAAAATCCACAGATGCTCAAATCACTTCTGTAAAGTGGCCTAGTACGGTTTGCCCTCTGCATCCCCCGGTTCTGCATCTGTGGGTTCAAGCAACCCTGAATCCACAGATGCAGGACCTACGAATATGGAGGGTAGACTGTGTTCTGTTGTATGGATGGACCGCAGTTTATTTCTGTTAATCATCTCATACCTGCCCTGTCCTGTGAACTAAAGGTACAGTGACCCCCCTCCCCCAACCAGGACATTCACAGTCCAGTAGGGGTCAAGGGTCATGACAGGAGAGCATGCTGGATGCTGTGAGACCCAGAGGAGGGGTCCAACCAGGCTTGGGGGGTGGGAAGGCTTCTTGGAGGAGGTGACATTTACAATGAACTGGTATGAACTGATGGGGAGATGGGTGGCGGGGAGAGTGTACCTGAGATACCAGCCTGGGCAGAGGGCCGGCAGTGAGTCTGAGCTTCAGGGGAACCTCAGGTCACAGGTTTTGGCTAAGGTCAGGGAAGAGACTAGATGGGTCAGCCAAGCTGGATCAGCAGGCCATGAAGGTTTGCATCTAGTGCTTTTTGAGGCCAGATCCAGGACTGGGGTCCTGGTTCCCCCAACTCTCCAGCCCCTCCAGCTCTGATTATCATGGTCCTGGTTCGCACAGATCCACCGCATGCAGTGCGGAGTGACCCCCATCACCCCGGCCAGCCCGGGGAAGGTGCATGAGCTGTGGGAGGACTGGAGCCAGCGCCCCCTAGAGAACGGCCGGAGGCGCCACAGCCAGGTAGGATGGTGTGGGAGATGGGTGGGGGATGGGAGGAGGAGGGGAGGGAAGGGAGTGGGCTCTGGGTAGGTCCAAGGCTGCCAGGTTCCAATCAAGTGCTGAGGTCAGCTGACAGCTGGTTGGAGTGTCTGCAGGGAAACTGAGGCAGATGGGGGTCCCGGCAGGGGTCCATCCGTGACACCGAGGACCCGGCCCTCTGCTCCCACCCATTCCCACCCACGCCACCCACAGGCAGAGCTGGAGACCCTGGTGCTGTCCCGCAGCCTGATGCGGGAGCTGCAGAGTACCGTGGACGCGCTGGAGACCAGCGTGCGGGGCCTGCCCCCCAGCGCCCAGGAGAAAGTGGCCGAGGTGCGGCGCAGCGTGGACGCCCTGCAGGTAGCCTTTGCCGACGCCCGCCGCTTCGGAGACTTGCCAGCGGCCGTGTTGGCCGAGGGCCGGGGCAGCATGGCCCGGGCCCACGCGTGCGTGGACGAGCTGCTGGAGCTGGTGGTACAGGCCGTGCCCCTGCCCTGGCTGGTGGGGCCCTTCGCACCCATCCTCGTGGAGCGGCCCGAACCCCCGCCTGACCTGGAGGCCCTGGTGGACGAAGTCATCGGGGGGCCTGACCCCCGCTGGGCGCACCTGGACTGGCCAGCCCAGCAGAGAGCCTGGCAGGCCCAGCACGGGGAGGGAACAGTCCTCTCGGGGAACATTCCCGAGGAGGAATCTGAGCCCCCCAGCCGCCCCAAGCACACTCTGATGCCTGAGCTGGACTTTTGACTCGATGGAACCGCATAGGCAGCTGGAGGCCATCCTGCACCCCGAGAGCCCTGCTTCCCCCTAGCGGCCATGCGTCAGCACTACTAGCCGAAGCCTTGGTCTTGGCTCTTGCGTGGAGTTGGGGACCGAACTCCGAATCCTAGACTGAAGTCACTGATGTCAGATCGCCCCTAGTCTTTCCCATATGAGGACTTGAACGTAACTCAGGCTGACTAGCCCCAAGCTGGTTTCACTGGCTGTGGTCCCCATTGCTCCACCCTAAGAAGCTGATCAAAACTCCCCAGAGGATCACATGTTTTGCCCATGTGATAGAAGCAGAGGCACATGCTTCTGTCTGGAGCTTTGAAAAGTGAGTGAGTGTCCTTTTCCTCCCCCAGCTTTTCCATCTCGGACTGAGGGGTCCTCAGCTGGACCTGCTGCCCCCACTTGCTTAGCCATTTGGCATTTACTCTCCAGAATAAAGAGTATTGGTGTTGTCCAGAGGCCAGTGCCTCTGTTCCAGCCGATGTGGGTCTCAGTGGTGGGATGCTGGGGGCTTCGGAGGTGTGCAACCATATCGCATGAGCCGGGGTTCGAGACTTGAAAGGAATGATGCCACCCTGACGAGCTTGACCTCCTGCCTGGAGTTCCACTGAGAGTGCCCCACCCACCTGGGTGAAGCATTCAGATGTTGCTTCCTGGAATGGAAGTCATTCACACTTTAATATAAATGAATGTCTGGGAAACTACAAGGAGCAGGATCAAGAGGAGGAGGGATCAGAGGGTGCAGCCGCTCCTATGCCCATCTCCCTGTGGCTTCTCTGGCTGCACCGGTCAGGATGGGGGAGACAGAGGCAGGGCAAGGGCCACAGGCCAGTCTCATGGGGGCCCTCCTGTCCTCTGACCGCATTTTTGGCTGGCCCTGAGGCAGCTCAGGGTGTTGGGAAACCACAGTCTTATGTGGTAAGGTCAGGGTGGCCCCTGGCTTCCCTGGGATCTGGCCCAGGGGTGACTGTGGGAGTCCCAGCCAATTTGCACCAGCTAGATTCACCTCCCTGCCACTGCTCAGGAACATCCCTGTTGCCCTCAGACCAACTATCTTCACTCCTCACTCTTCACTCCCTCAAATGCCTTCAGTCCTCAGGCATTTGAGGACTTCGGTTTCATCCTTGGGACGACTCAGACACTGCTGTGGTCCCAAGGAGCTGTGCACATCTCCCCACTTCAGGGCCGTTGTTCAGGCTGTGCCTGGAACACCTTCCCACCCTCCCATCTTTCTCTTGGCTACATCTGATCCATCCTCAAGCCCAGCCCCAGTGCCACCTCCTCCAGGAAGCCTTCCCTGACTCAACTCCTGTGGGATGTCTCCAACCCTCCATAGCCCACCTTTTTGGAGCTCCAAGTCCTTTCTATCTGGATATAAACCACAGGCAGCCTTGGCTTCTCTTTCCCTGAGAGGCTGGGGCTCCTGGAGGGCCAGGCTCAGTGAGAATGAGCAGAATGATACATGGAAAGAGCGTGTGGCAGAGACTTGGCTATGGGGCATCAGTTTGACTAGAACTGAAGGGAGAGAAAGAGCCTGAGGTAAGTCCTCGAATCTGGGGGAAGGGAGCAGCAGTGAAGGCCCTGGGGCTGAGTCCCCGCCTTGCTTACAAACGGATGGGTCAGCGAGTGAGCCTCTCTGAAGTTCAGTTTTCTCCTCTGTGAAATGGGTATGAAAATAGGAGTAAGGCAGCAGTGCTCATGCCTGTGCAAAGGCCCTGGGGCAGGACTGTGCCTGGTGTCCTGGAGGAGCAGTGAGGAGGCTTGTGTGGAGCAGAGTGAGGAGGGGGAGAGACAGGGGGCAGGGGATGGGGCAGGAGTTGGTGCAGTCTTGTGGGAGGTGGGGTACACTTGGGTTTTTACCCCCAGGGAGGTGGGGAGGAGGGCTGTGGGCAGAGGAGGGACGGGATCTGACTCAGTGTTTATGATCATTTTTGTTATTTTTACTGGGTTGCTCCCCATTTGCTGCATTGCAGCAGCCCTGTGGGGAGAGGGAGGGGCTCACCCTGGGTTTCCCACCCCCGCTTCCCTGCCACCTTTGGGAAGCATTGGCTGGGGAGGGGAGACAGTTTGGGAGATGCCCTTGTTTTGCTCCCCAGCTGTTTGGCAAACACAGTGATGGCTCCAAGGAAACAACCCAGGGGTCATCAGGCCCAGTGGCTAGACCCTCCCTCCTCCCAGCTTAGTGCCCAGAGCCACCAACTGGGTCTGTCCCCCCACCCCCACCAGCACACAGCTGGGATCCCTGTCCCAGGGGCAGACAGGGGCGTTCAAAGGGGGCTTGGCCATCATTTCTCTGCTTGCCTACCCACCCACCCCCTTCACAGACAACCTGCAGGTCTGGGTTCAAATCCTGTCTCTGCCAATTCCCAGCTCTACAGCCTCAGGCACAGGATGCCTTTTCCAGGAAGCCACCCTGGGTTGACCCAAGCCCACCAGGCCCAGATCTCACTCTTAGGGTATCCCCCAGTTCAGTTGATGCCCTGTCTGGGTCTGTATTTAGGCCCTTTCTCAAGGGAAGTCCTTTCTGGAGAGTGACACATCCCCTCCCTGCCCCAGACAGACCCTGCTCCTCTCTTTCTCCCTGGACAATGCTAAGCTGATGTCTGTTGAACACCTGCTACATACCAGACACTGGGATCAATAGGTTACATGCGTGACCTCATTTCATGTTCACAACCACCCTCTGAGTTGGCCCATTTAGCCAAACATTTCTTGAGTGCCACCTGTGTTCTGGGTGCCATCCTGTTGCAGGGAACAAAAGACAGGCCCGGTGGATGTGAGGGAGGAAGCCATGGGGGTGTCTGGGGAAGATGCTGCAAGCAGAAGGAATAATAGCAGGTGCAAAGGTCCTGGAGCAGGACCAGGCCTAGCAATCTGGAGGAACAGAGAGGAGGCCTGTGTGGTTGAAGCGTGATGAGAGAGGGGGAAAGAGGGAGGAAGCAAGACCTTGTGGGCCCTGGTGAGGTGTCTGGAGGGGCAGCTGAAGCACACAGACAGTAACTGGCCAAGGCAAGGTAGCCCCGCAAAGCAACTGGAACACGCCCATCACCCAGGTGGACACCAGAGGCCCAGAGGTTAAGCAGGCTGTGCCTTGAGGGTATGGGACGACCCGTGAATCACTCAGCCTGGTGGGGGCAGGTGCTGTGGGCAGAGGCTGCCGGGCGCTGGGAGCGGGGGAAAGGTGCTGGGCGCTGGGCCCACACTGGGCCGGTCGGGCAGGCAGGCAGTCACGTGACCACCCAGAGCCCTCCCCCAGCCCACTGGCTGCCTGCCTCAGCCAGCCAGGCCCGCACCACCCCAGACCCTATAAGGCCTGGGAGCTGAGAGCCCAGCTGCCGGCTACACCACCTGTCACTCCAAGGGACCTCCACACGGTCCAGGTGAGCAATGCCAGGGTGAGGCCGGCCTCTGGGCAGGAGCTGGGGGACTGCTTGGGGTTATGGGTGTCGGGCAGGAAGCCCGGGAGCCCCCATTCACGCCCCTCCCCCATCTCTACCTCCTTCCAGCTGCCTAGAGGGTAACCATGTCTGCTCGAGACGGAGGCCAGGATCCCCCCAAACCCAAGGGCAAGGTGAGGGCAGGCGTGGGAGGGGACGACCCCAGCTGGGCCCTGAGAAGCCCCCGGAACCTTAGGGAGGTGACCTCCATAGTCCTGGGGTCTGAAGGGGCTTCCGGGGTCGGTTGGGAGGGCTCTGAGAGCTACCAGGCCAGTCTTCCATCTGGTCCCCAGCTGGAGGGTGAGGGGTGGAAGGATGCACTCAAACCTCAGTTCTTCCCCTGCTGTGTGACCTTGGGCCAGTCTCGGCCCCTCTCTGAGCCTCAGTTTCCCCATCTGTAAGATGTGGACCCTGAAAGGAAAAGGTCTTTAGAGACCCAGAGGATTATTTCCTCTGTCCCCGGGAGGTAGACTGAACCTGCCCATTGCTCAGGTGAGGAAACTGAGGCTGAGTGGTTGGGACACTTTCCTGAGGTCACCCAGGAGCAAGGGTCCGGGGCGGTCTGGGAACCCAGGGCTGTCTGATGTGCCCCTTGCCCCGCCCCACCACACCTGGCTCTGCTCACACACCCCCCACCCCATGTAGACCCTGGGCAGCTTCTTTGGGTCCCTGCCTGGCTTCAGTGCTGCCCGGAACCTGGTGGCCAACGCCCACAGCTCAGCAAGAGAGGCCCAGCCAGCTGCCGAGACTGCAGGCGCTCCAGCTGAGGAGGCCACCCAGCCCCAGGCTCAGGGTGAGTGGACAGTTCCATGGACGAGGTGGGGGCGCAGGAGGTGGACCCCAGAAGGGACTTCTGCCGACCTTGCGGGTGCTTCTTATGTGCCTGTGTCACCTCAAAAGACCCTGTGAGGCTGGCATGCTCATTTAGTGCCAGGTGGGGACTCAAGGCATCAATACAAATGACCAGAGGGGGCACAAGTCAGCCAGAATAGGGGCACGGACACAGCCATGCTCCCATGTTCTCAACGCCCCCTCCGCCTTCCATCACCCCATTTCTGATGTACCGTGGGCGTTCCACAGGTCTAAGCTCATCTGAGATTTTGATCCCGGTTTCAGAGGGGAACAGCAGCTTCCCTGGGATCACACAGCCTCCAGTTGCTCAGCCAGAGTGCTTGGGGTGGCCCTAGCCCCAGAGCCTGAAGAGGGGCTGGAGCAGGGGAGTGCAGGCTGAGGTGGCAGCTCTGGGCGCAGAGCCCCAAGCAGCTGATTTCTGCTCTGTATATCCAGGCTGGGCAGGCAGCTGCCAGCTGTAGTCAGGCGCGGCAAGGCAGGGCCCCAACTCCTTTCCCTGCGGCCGCCCCCCCTCCTTGATGGGCATTCAGCACCTAGGACCCCATCAGAGAGAACTCTAGGGAACCCCTGTGCCAGGAAGCCAATCCTGGGGGTTGAGGGAGCCCCCGGTGAAGCCAGTGACTGAGCTAGGCCCATGGCCATGGATGTCACCTTCTGTTGTCCCCGGCAGGGCAGCTGGGACATTCCTGACCTTTCGGGCTGTGCCCGCTGATTGTGCAATGGGCTCTAGGGTGGCTGATGCTAGCCTGCGTCCCTCCCTGGGTTGCCTCACTGGCTCTTGTCCCCCCAGCGCCCACTGACCCGGAGCAGACGGCCAGGGGGTTAGAGAAGACGCTGCTGCCTTCAGACAAGGTGAGAGGGGCTAGCAGAGCCTGGTCTGATGGCCTTGCCTCCCTCTGGGGTACCTCTTCCCTGGATGTTTCAGTTCCTGCCATCTGGAGGGTTGTCATAGGCCAAGAAAAAAGCAGACACCCCTGTGTGTACCGCTGTGGAGTGACAGGCCAGTCTTCCCCTTGGAGCCTCTATTTCTGCATCTGTGAGATGGGTGCAGTACTCCCTGGCACCATCCGGTCTACAGACCCCCCACTCCCCACCAACTCTCACCCTGGTTCTGTACCTAGCACAATATGACCAAAACAGTGGTAATGCACTCACCACATGTCAGGCTCTGGGCTAAGTGCTTTACACATGCTGTTTGATAGTTAATCCTCCCCACCGCAACAGGAAGGGAGCAATGGTACCCCACATAAAAGCTGAAGCACAAAGAAGCCAAACCATTTGCCAAAAGTCACACAGGAAGATGAGGTAGCTTGGGATGTGAACCTTGGGCAGTCAGAAGCTGAACAATGGCCAACGCTGCATCCACCCTTGTTCCTGGATGAATGGGAACCGCCCATGTAACCCTGTCCCCAAGGTCAGGGCAAGCAGAGTGGCTGATGTAAGACCACTGAGGGCCACAGCAGGGTGGCAGAGCTCCAATCCAACCCTTCTGCTCAGCACTCACCCCACTCTAGAGTCTTCTTTGACTCCCGTCTGCCCTCAGCTTGGCCATATCTGAGCTCCTCGGAGGGCAAAGTACTGCTTGGTTTGCCCTCTGGCCCAAATTAAAACAGACTCTGGCAGTTTAGGGCCCCTCTACCCATTTTTCCACTCCTCCCTCTCCATCCCTCTTCACTTGCATTAATGGAGCATCTGCTACCTGCAAAGTTGGTCAGGGACCTTGACTCCTTTTTTTAACCAGTCTTTGAAGGAGGTGCTGTCTTAATCACCATTTCCCAGATGAGGCTCAGAGAGGGGGTGTGGCTTGCCTGAGGTCACACAGCAAGTACGGGAGAGAGCTGGGATTTGAACCCAGGTCTCTGCAGGCAAGGTACCCACTTGAGGTGATGTTGGGCAGAAGGGCAGGTGGTGAGATTTATTTCAGGGCTTCTCAACTTCACTATTATGGCCAATTCAGAGTCAGATCATCCTCTGTGGGGAGCTGTCCTGGGCATTGTGGGATGTTTAGCAGCATTCTTGACACCCACCCACTCGATGCCAGGAGCATACTCTCTCTGAAGTCATGACTACCACAGATGTCCCAAGACACTGCCCAGTGTTAGGATCACTGGGGCAGGATCACTTGGGTTTAGGAACACCTGAATTGGAAACAGCACACTCCTGGTTGAAGCTGAGTGGTAAGCCATCTTGAGGCCATCACAGCCCTTCAGCAGTTTGGAAGAACTAGAAGAAACTGCCCTGTGCTACCAGGTTTCCCTGATGGCTCAGTAGCAAAGAATCTGCCTGCCAATGCAGGAGACTCGGATTCAATCCCTGATTTGGGAAGATCCCACATGCTTTGGAGCAACTGAGCCTGTACTCCATAATTACTGAGCCTGTGCTTTAAAGGCCGTGCTTCACAACAAGAGAAGCCACTGCAATGAGAAGCCCACACCACAACTAGAATGTAGCCTCCACTTGCCACAACTAGAGAAAAACCCACTCAGCGACAAAGACCCAGCATAGTCAAAAATAAATAAATTTTTAAAAAATGACATACCAAGCTATCAACTTGGTTCCTATGGCTCAGACCTAATATTTGGCCCTGTACTTTTCTGGTTATTACTTTAAAAAATAATATTTATTTGGCTGCACCAGGTCTTAGTTGCTGCACGAGGGGTCTTTGATCTTTGTTGTAGCATGGGGGATCTAGTTCCCTGATCAGGGATCAAACCTGGGCCATCTGCATCGGGAGTGTGGAGTCTTAGCCACTGGACCACAAGGGAAATCCCCAGTTATCACTTTTCTAAATGTGGATCCCCTTCTTTTACTTGAATATATTCATGTTAACGAGCATTTGGTCACCTCAAATTTCTCCCTGTGATGGGGACACCAGGCTCAAAATTTGATATAAACTGAGATTAGGCAAGATGAACAGAACATGTAATTCTAAGACTTGCTGAGCCCAGGCTAAGGGATATTGGGCAAAGAGGGTGCTGGGGCATAGCTGTCAACAGTCAGGGTCTACCACATCTGGGCACCATGTGGCTCTGTGATGAGGCTTGATGGACTGTGTCCTGGGAGCCAAGGTAGGCGGTATGTCGGGGTGAGAGGTGAGCTGGCTGGGTCTCCAGGGAGCAGGCCCCACTCCCCAGGGTATATCAAGGATTGGGGGGAGGAGGAGATCTGGGGTGGGGAGGAGAGGTGTCTTTCAACTCTCTGCTTCATCACAAGTCTCTTGCCTCATCAGATGATCTCCGGGGCAAAGGACCTGGTGTCCTCCCAGATGGCCAGGACCAAGGATGCTCTCTCCACAGGGATGGCTAGCATCGTGGACACGGCTAAAGGTGTGGTCCAGGGAGGCCTGGGGATGACCCAATCCACGCTGACAGTCACCAAGGATGCTGTGGCCAGTGGGGCAACTGGGGCAGTGGGTGTGGCCAAAGGGGCCCTACAGACCGGTATAGACACCACCAAGACAGTAGTAACAGGCACCAAAGATGTTGTGTCCACTGGGCTCACTGGAGCCATGGGAGTGGCCAAGGGGGCCGTCCAGACTGGCATGGACACCACCAAGACTGTCCTGACTGGCGCCAAAGACACCGTGTCCACTGGGCTCACGGGGGCAGTGAACATGGCCAAGGGCACAGTCCAGACAGGCATGGACACCACCAAAACCGTCCTGACAGGCACCAAAGACACCATGTCCACTGGGCTCACTGGAGCCATGGGTATGGCCAAGGGGGCTGTCCAGACTGGCATGGACACCACCAAGACCGTCTTGACAGGCACCAAAGATGTTGTGTCCACTGGACTCACTGGAGCAATGGGTATGGCCAAGGGGGCTGTCCAGACTGGCATGGACACCACCAAGACCGTCTTGACTGGCGCCAAAGACACCATGTCCACTGGGCTCACTGGAGCCATGGGTATGGCCAAGGGTACAGTCCAGACTGGCATGGACACCACCAAGACCGTCTTGACTGGCACCAAAGACGTTGTGTCCACTGGGCTCACTGGAGCAATGGGTATGGCCAAGGGGGCCGTCCAGACTGGCATGGACACCACCAAGACCGTCTTGACTGGTGCCAAAGACACTGTGTCCACTGGGCTCACTGGAGCAATGGGTATGGCCAAGGGTACAGTCCAGACTGGTATGGACACAACCAAGACTGTCTTGACTGGCACCAAAGATGTTGTGTCCACTGGACTCACTGGAGCAATGGGTATGGCCAAGGGGGCCGTCCAGACTGGCATGGACACCACCAAGACTGTCCTGACTGGCGCCAAAGACACCATGTCCACTGGGCTCAGTGGAGCCATGGGTGTGGCCAAGGGCACAGTCCAGACAGGCATGGACACCACCAAGACCGTCCTGACAGGCACCAAAGATGTTGTGTCCACTGGACTCACTGGAGCAGTGAACATGGCCAAGGGCACAGTTCAGACTGGCATGGACACCACCAAGACCGTCTTGACTGGCGCCAAAGACACCATGTCCACTGGGCTCACTGGAGCAATGGGAGTGGCCAAGGGGGCTGTCCAGACTGGCATGGACACACCAAGACCGTCTTGACTGGCACCAAAGATGTTGTGTCCACTGGGCTCACTGGAGCAGTGAACATGGCCAAGGGCACAGTTCAGACTGGCATGGACACCACCAAGACCGTCTTGACTGGCGCCAAAGACACCATGTCCACTGGGCTCACTGGAGCAATGGGAGTGGCCAAGGGGGCTGTCCAGACTGGCATGGACACCACCAAGACCGTCTTGACTGGCACCAAAGATATTGTCTCCTCTGGGCTCACTGGAGCAGTGAACATGGCCAAGGGCACAGTCCAGACAGGCATGGACACCACCAAGACTGTCCTGACAGGCACCAAAGATGTTGTGTCCACTGGGCTCACTGGAGCAGTGAACATGGCCAAGGGCACAGTTCAGACTGGCATGGACACCACCAAGACCGTCTTGACTGGCGCCAAAGACACCATGTCCACTGGGCTCAGTGGAGCAATGGGAGTGGCCAAGGGGGCCGTCCAGACTGGCATGGACACCACCAAGACCGTCTTGACTGGCACCAAAGATGTTGTCTCCACTGGGCTCACTGGAGCCATGGGAGTGGCCAAGGGAGCTGTCCAGACTGGCATGGACACCACCAAAACCGTCTTGACTGGCACCAAAGACACCATGTCCACTGGGCTCACTGGAGCCATGGGTGTGGCCAGGGGGGCCGTCCAGACTGGCATGGACACCACCAAGACCGTCCTGACTGGCACCAAAGATGTTGTCTCCTCGGGGCTCACTGGGGCAGTGAACATGGCCAAGGGCACAGTTCAGACTGGCATGGACACCACCAAGACTGTCCTGACTGGCACCAAAGATGTTGTCTCCTCTGGGCTCACTGGAGCCATGGGTATGGCCAAGGGCACAGTCCAGACAGGCATGGACACCACCAAGACCGTCCTGACAGGCACCAAAGATGTTGTGTCCACTGGACTCACTGGAGCAGTGAACATGGCCAAGGGCACAGTTCAGACTGGCATGGACACCACCAAGACCGTCTTGACTGGCGCCAAAGACACCATGTCCACTGGGCTCACTGGAGCAATGGGAGTGGCCAAGGGTACAGTCCAGACTGGCATGGATACCACCAAGACCGTCTTGACAGGCACCAAAGATGTTGTGTCCACTGGACTCACTGGAGCCATGGGAGTGGCCAAGGGGGCTGTCCAGACTGGCATGGACACCACCAAAACTGTCTTAACTGGTGCCAAAGACACCATGTCCACTGGGCTCACTGGAGCCATGGGTGTGGCCAAGGGGGCTGTCCAGACTGGCATGGACACCACCAATACTGTCCTGACTGGCACCAAAGATGTTTTGTCCACTGGGCTCACTGGGGCAGTGAACATGGCCAAGGGCACAGTTCAGACTGGCATGGACACCACCAAGACTGTCTTGACTGATGCCAAAGACACCATGTCCACTGGGCTCAGTGGAGCAATGGGAGTGGCCAAGGGGGCCGTCCAGACTGGCATGGACACCACCAAGACTGTCTTGACTGGCACCAAAGATGTTGTCTCCACTGGGCTCACTGGAGCAATGGGTGTGGCCAAGGGGGGTGTCCAGACTGGCATGGATACCACCAAGACTGTCTTGACTGGTGCCAAAGACACTGTGTCCACTGGGCTCACTGGAGCCATGGGAGTGGCCAAGGGGGCCGTCCAGACTGGCATGGACACCACCAAGACCGTCCTGACTGGCACCAAAGATATCGTGTCTACTTCAATCACTGGGGCAATGGGTGTGGCCAAGGGGGCTATTCAGGTTGGCATCGACACCACCAAGTCCGTCTTGACTGGCACCAAAGATGTTCTGTCTACTTCAATCACTGGAGCAATGGATGTGGCCAAGGAGGCAGTCCAGATTGGCGTGGACACCACCACGTCCATCTTGACTGGCACCAAAGATGTTCTGTCTACTTCAATCACTGGAGCAATGGATGTGGCCAAGGAGGCAGTCCAGATTGGTGTGGACACCACCACATCCATCTTGACTGGCACCAAAGATGTTCTGTCTACTTCAATCACTGGAGCAACAGATGTGGGCAAGGAGGCCATCCAGACTGGTATGGACACTACCATGACCATCTTGACTGGCACCAAAAGTGCCATGTCCTCTGGGCTCAGCAGTGTAGGGCACCTAGCCCAAGAAGGTATGCACACTGGGGTGGGCATCATCCCAAACAGGTTACCTGACTCCAAGGCTGCCACCTCAGTTGGACTTGCCAGTTCCAGGGCCCCAGATGAAGGAGAACAAACCATCCCAAGACCCCCTCAGGCTCAGCTCAGCGACCATGGACCTCTGTCAGCTGAGGCCATGTTCAGCCAAGAGGCCACCCTGGGCAAGGTGGATGCTGCTCCCGGGGCCACCACTCATGGCCAAGAGGGAGCCCAGGGCTTTGCAGCACTCCGGAATGAGCTGGAGGAGCTGGGAGAGCTCTTCCAGCCCATGAGCGCCGAGGAACAAGGTAAGCACAGCCTGGTCCCAGATCCCAGGGCCATGGTTGTCTGTACACCCCCAGACCCCTGATGCCCAAGTGGCCTCTCATGAGGACTGAGCAACCCCGTCTCCCCTTCAGCTCAGCTGTTTGCTACCCAGCCCAGGCAGAGGGAGGTCACGGCTGACCAGGGCAGCTACTTTGTGCGTCTGGGTGACGTGGCCCCCGGCTTCCGCCAGCGGGCTTTCGAGCATGCCCTCAGCCACCTGCAGCATGGTGAGTTCCAGGCACGGGACGCGCTGGCCCAGCTTGAGGATGTCTTCAGGGAGGTAAGAGCCTTGCACCTTCCCAGGCGTGTTCCTCAGCTTCGTGTTGGGGGCTGGACGGACACGCACTGAGCACCCAGTATGTGCCCGTCGGCCACTAGGTCACAGGCCTACCTACTCTCAAGGAGCTTGCCTCCCGGGCAGGGAGATGGACACGTGACCCAACACTTGTAGCCAGTGAGGCTGCAGAGAAGGAAACACGACAGTCGGGCAGAAATGGGCAGCAGGGCTGGGGCGTGTCCATTTGGGTCACATCCTGTGGAAAGTGGGGATGACAAGGACAGACAGTGGCCTGAGAACAAGCTAGGTGTGTTCTGAGGAGCAGAAGGGTGACCGGGGTAGGGAGGGTAAAATAAAGGGGTGAACAGGGCAGGAGGAGCCCATGCAATCTGGGTGGAGTTCAGTGATGCAAGAAAGGGGGCCCAATCAAGGGTGACTTTTTTTTTAATTTTGGCATTATTGCCGCAAGCAGCCTTTCTCTAGTTGTGGCGTTCAGGCTTCCCACTGCGGTGACTTCTCCTGTTGCAGAGCACAGGCTCAGTTGCAGCACGTGGGCTAATAGTTGTGGCCTGCGGGTTCTAGAACCTGGTCTCATTAGTTGTAGTGCACAGGCTTACTTGCTCCGAGGTGTGTGGCATCTTCCAGGGTCAGGGATTGAACCTGTGTCTCCTGCATTGGCAGGCAGATTCTTAACCACTGGACCACCAGGTAAGTCCCTCGAAGGTGACTTGAATGCCCTGTGGAGACAGGCACCAGCCAGCAGGGTTGTGCTCTCTCACCGGCTCCACTCACTCCCCAGGCCCAGGCTTTCTCCCCTGCATCACTGCCAACACTCATGCCAGCTCCTCGTGGGTGGTGGGGCTGACCTGTTGCAGTAGTAAGTTAAGTGGCATCCAGTCCATGGTTGATGCAGACGGTGATGGAGACCCAGCTCTGAGGACCTCCAGGTTCTCAAGCTCACGGGTCTTAAATATTGAGCAGCCCCACCTACTCAGGTGGTGAGCAATCTAGCCAAGCTGTTAAGAGTCAGGATCCCTAAGATGCGCTCGGGTGCCTGTGTTTTCAATCAGCAACCAGGGGTCTGTGGTGAACCACATCTAAGGACCACTGCTCCAGCCCAGAGAGTCTCAACGGGGCAGTCCTGTCCCCAGGGAACACTGGGCCAAGCCTGGGGATGTTAGTGGTGGTCACTCGGCGGGACTCTTGGCATTGAGTGGGTGGGAGCGAGGGAGGCTGCTCCACACCCCACAGGGCCCAGAACTGTAAACTGAAGATGGCCTGATCCAATAGAGGCTTTATTGAGGTGGATCGCTCCGGCTCCTGTGGGGAGGAGAGGCCATAGGAGTCCAGGAATGGAGACGGGAGACAAGTGAGGTTTGAAGAGCTGGGTTCTAGATGTATTTCCAGAGCAGAGCAGTCAGGTTAGACACAGGAAGTGAGAGCCAAGACCCTCTAAGGCCTTGGAGACTTTCAGCAGGAGACACTTGGAATTGCCTTGGGTAGGTGGGTGGTGGACATTATGGCCTGGTCTTTGACAGGGTAACCTGCAGATGAGCAGGAGCCCCCTGATGGAGCCGACTGCTGGGGCAAGGGCTAGGAGGGGGAGGGCAAGTTGAAGTGCATATTTGGTCCACTTGCCGAGGTCTCAGGATGACAAGATTAGTCAGTGGGGGTGGGGGGTTCCTATGTACCAGGGACCCAAAATACAAGGAGGAAACAGTCATGACAGAGCTCCAATCCAAGAGGGGAAATCAACACAGAAATTCATGATAACTGGACAGTGATAGCCTCTGAGGAGGGAAACAGAGATCTGATGGGGAGGGCCTGGGGCCCCAGCACGGCCAGAGGAAGCACATTCCAGGCTGAGTGAGTGGCATGTGCAAAGGCCCTGGGGCAGTAGCACGCCGGACATGCTCAGGGACAAGAAGGGGCCAGTGTGGCCGGAACAGAGCACCACAGGAGGTTAGCAGGAGCGGAGGTCACAGGCACCTGGAGCCAGCCAGGCAGCCAAGGTGAGGAGCTTGGTTCCAGGGCCTCTGGGAGATGTTGAGGGTGGGGGTGGGGAGGCGCTGAGCCAGAGTGCCGCTGCCATCCTGTTCTCTGAGCGCCTGATGACCTCACAAGGAACCAGGATTATTGCCTCTTCACGTGCCACCCTCTGGCTCCAAAGCGCTCCCCCATGCCATGGGAAAAGTGGACATGAGATGCTGGGTCAGGGAAGGCCACCCTGAGTGTGTCAGAAGGGGTCCCCGCTGAGAAGCCATCACATTTGTGCTGGGCTCTTTTTTTCCTAGATCGAGGAGGCCCAGCAGGCTCTGGTCGGGGATGCAAGCAGCCAAACAGAGGAAGCCACTGCTAGGGAGGTGCGTGCATACCAGTGAGGGGCTGGCAGGCCCACCCCTTGCTTCCAGCCCCTCACCTCACTCCTTCTGTGCACAGGTGCCGGCCACTGGGGCTCTGTCTAGGGCCTGTGACCTCGTCCAGCAGCTCCACGTGGCCTACAGCCGCCTGGCCTCCGGCCTCCAGGGCCTCCCCACGGAGCTTCAGTGGCAGCTCCAGCAGGCGCGGCACAGCATCTGTGAGCTCTATGGTGTGGTCTCCTCAGCCGCCACGGTGGCGGAGCTGCCAGTCAAGCGGCTGGCCGAGAGCCGCCAGGGTGTGGGGCAGTCGTGGCGGGGCCTGGAGCAGGTGCTGCGGAGCGTGCAGCAAGGCCCTCCGCTTGGCTGGCTGGTGGGGCCCTTCGCCCTGCCCGCCAATGGGCAGCCGCTGTAGGAACCCCTCCCCTGCCCAGAACCAGCTCCTAGCCCCCGAAGCTCTGGGTCCTGGAGCTCCACCACACCATGCACCTGGCGCCAGGCCTGTCTGTACCAGGCGGTACCTGCCTCCCTGAGCACAAGCTCGGCTGGTCCTTCTGGCCGAGGAGTCCCAGGCAGCTAAGACCCCCGGTGGTGGGCCTTAGCCTGAAGATCTCGAGCAAGTGTTCAAGAAAGGGTATGGGGCCTGCCTAGAAAACTCTCCACTCCATACCCCGACCAGGGCCCTTTTATCTTTTATAAACTCCGGGGGCCTTCCACCCCAGGTGGGGTCCTCTAGCCACCAGTTAGCAGGCAGCCCTGCTCCTCCGTCCTGGGCTCCAGGCAGCTCTGTCCTTGTTCTGAAAGCACACGTCCAGCAGCTAACAGCGCACACCCCCGAACATACCAGAATGCTGTCGTCCCAGGGCAGGCGGGCTCCCGCCACCTCTGCTGACCCTGCTGCCTCTGCTGACCTTCGGGGGAGGCCAAGGGGCTTTGTGAAGGCAAAGCTGAAGCAACTGCTACAACTGAGGGCCAGATGGTGCAGGTGATGGTGGGGGGGGTGAGTACATGTCCCCTCCTGATGCAGCCCACCCACCAGCAGCACCCCTGGTCACGGCTGATCACAGGGGTCCAGAGCTGATGTTCTAAGGCTCTGGGCCCAGAAGCTGCCAGTGAAGGAATAAAGGGAGAGACCCCAGGGAACACATGACAGAAGGTACTCGAGCAACTTCCCTTGAGGTCCTGCAGTTAGGGCTCTGGACTTTCACTGCTGATGGTATGGGTTCGACCCCTGGACAGGGAACTAAGCCCCCACAAGCTACATGGTGTGGCCAACCCCCACCCACAAAACAAAACATGCTTGACATGTGTTCAGGTCCTGGTCAAATGCTCCAGGCCAGAGACTAGGGGCTGGGTTGGCAGCCACTGGACAGGCTTCCTTTCCAGCCATACTTTCCTTTAGTCCTCGAGGCACCCTGGGAGGTGGGCTGCACACGGGAAGGTGGGGCCACGGAGGTCCAGTCCCCCTGATCCTGCTCCCGGGACCCGGGCGATGCTGGGGGAGCTGCTGACCACCAGTAGCCGAAGCTTCGTCAAGCGCCCCCACCGCAGAGTCCATCACACCTGCACCCCTGCCCCCGCTGGCCACCTCCCTGACAGAGGGCTAGAGATGGCCCCTCTTCTCAGAAATGATCGAGTGCTCCGAGCCCCGGACGAATGTGCCAGCTGTCCCCAGAGGGTCACCATGTCTGCCAGGGGAGCTGGCCAAGGCAGGCCACAGGGACCAGTGTGGGACCTTCCCAAGCCTTCCCTGCTTTGTTGCTCATCCCAGATGGCCATCAGAGGGGGTGACGCTGGAAACGGTGGTTCACAGAATCCGAGCTCAACGACAATCTCAAGTCCAACCAAACCCCAGTGGGGGGGTGCCAGGCCCAGAAAGCAGAACCACGCCCTAGCCTCTAATCCACCAGGACAGAGAGGCTGGGCCACCAGGACACACAACAGAGACGAGTGTTTAAACAACTGCCATGTGCAGGTGCTTGGATGGGCAACACACACACAGACACACCACACACACACCCCCATCCCCCACTACCCCTTTCCCTGGTCTAGAGAAGCTCAGAATGAAGGTGCCACTCGCCCCATGTCTACAGTGAGGCCTGCTCCCAGGCCCTCACCCTCCAGTTGTCAGGAAAACAGCCTGTAGCACCCCTCCTGGTATTTGGGGAAAGGTCTCGCTCATCCCGTCTCCCTGCCCCTCGTCAGCCCTGCAGGGCCAAGGGCACCGTCAGAACGAAGTTCACATCCGCGACTAACAGTGACCTTGTGCTTTAAAACCCTCTGTCCCTGGACTGGCCCTTGACCACTATTTAGGAAACCAAGCCAATAAAAGTGACTTTTTTTTCATTATAAAAACCCTTTATAGTCATTTCATGTGGGTTGGAAACCACAGAAATTAGGCAAAAAAAAAACCCAGGGGGACAAATACAAACGAACAGCACAGTGTCTCCCCAACAGTTCTCTGCTCTCTGGGCACCAGGAAGAAGCCAGGCCGGCACTGGGCAGTTGCTCAGGACGGCAGGGCCTGGCCACAGGCTGCCCGGCTCAGCTCTCCTCCTCATCCAGGGACTCCGAGTCCATCCGCAGCCGCTCTCGGTCCAGCCACTCCTTCCCGGGCCCATCCAGGTCGGGGCCCTCCCTAACGGTGCTGGGAGAGGATGGTAGGGGCAGGGTGAGCAGGCCACCTGTCTGTCTGTCTCCTCCTACAGAGCCCAACTTGCTCCCCCTGCAGCCCCGCCACACACAGGCAGGCACCGTCGTTCCCCACGGCGGACGTCAGGAGGAAGCCACCCCACCCCCAACTCCAAGCCCAGGCTCAGGGCAGCTCTGAGTTCAGAGCTCCCTCCACGGAGCTGGGGGGTCAGCATGTGGAGCAGAAGTCCCTTTGGTCTGGACCCCACTGAGAGTGGCTCAGACACTGGGGTACCTTCTCCAGAAATGGGCCCTGTGGCCGGGGTGACACTTACTCATTGTGTAACAGGTCTTCGGAGGAGCCACCCCCCAGCCCCTCCTCCGAGTTCTGTACTTGCTCTGGCTCCTTGTCCTCGGCACTTTCCCCCTTCTGGGACACGGCCTCGCCGTTCACGGGAGCTGAGAGGTCTGTGGGAAAGAGGCTCATGGGTCACAGCAGGGGTTACCATCGGGGACCCCGCAACCCTGTCTGAAGAGCGTGAGCAACATGTGAACCTTAAAGGCCCTCAACCCCTTTGTGTCTCTGCTTTCACCGTTCCACCCGAGCCACCAGACACACGGGGATAGCAGGCTGCGTGTGGGGACAGCAGGCTGCATGTGGGTCCTTCTCTAGCCAGTCCCTGACCATGCAGCCTGAAGATGCGAGGGGCTGGTCAACTAACGGCCCGCAACACCGGGAAAAACCCTGCCACGGCCAGATCCAAGAGACAGGAAAAAGACGGCCTCTGCCGTTCCGGGGCAACCTTGGCTCTGCTGACTCCCTGTTGATGCCCACCTGCCAGGCTGCTCCAAGCATCTCAGCAGGACCATGTGACCCCTCCGCCCCCGGAAGTTACGCCCTCCTGGCCCAACAGCCACGGCCCTTGCTCCTCTTGGCTCACCCGTGGCCCTCCCTCCTCCCAGACCTCCATGACCGCCTGCTCCAGTAACACTCGCACACTTGGCAGCACACACATGGCCTCTCAGACTACCTGACTCTGAGGGTGGTGCCTGTGAGCAGCACAGGAGTGTGTGGCCCGGGCGCCGGCCACCTTGTGGACACAGCGAGCCTGCACGGCCAGTGCCAATGGATTGTGTCCCCAGGCAGTCTGGGGGGAGCACCGGCCCATGCTCAGGGTCCTGCTGGCCACCTTGGTCCCTCGAGCTTCTCACCAGTGTTCGCCTCGTCCTCCGCCCTCTCTGTGGGGGCCTCCTCTCCGGCCAGCACTTCCTCGGCCTTCTCAGCCTCGGCCCTCTCCTTCTCTGACCCGGTTTTGGTCGCCTTCTGGATGGCCTCGATCTTTGGTCCCAGGACCCGAGACTTGAGCCGGGTGTAGACCTCCGCCGCCTTCTCCATCACCTCCTTGTTAGCCTTGTAGCGGCGGATCTGGCTCACCAAGAGGCCTGGCTCAGGAGGTGCAGCCGCCTCACCCCAGTCCCGAGACCCTCCCTCATCACCACCACCCCTGGCGGTGCCTCCCATGAGCACAGCCTCCTCCTCACTGACCACATGCAGCCCAGCTCCCAGAGCAAGCCCATGACCCCATCCCCTTCGATCCCTTGGCCCTGCCATACCTTTTTCAACGTGGCCACGACATCCGTATTCTTCTGAAGGATCTGTGAGGTCACCTGCAGGGTCCCTAGTTCCTCCAAGGCATTCAGACACCTCTTCACATCCTGCAGGTGGAAAGTGCAGTCAGCAGCGTCAGCATCTAGTTGAGGGGGCTCTTGGGGCCCAAGAGGGTGGGGAGGGACACCCTGGGGCTCCCTCTATGGGGAAGGGCCAAGTTACAGGGAGCCGGGGACAGAGGGAAGGACCAGGACTCACGTGGCACCACCTGGTGGAGGTGCAGAGAACTACGCCCAAGAGGCCAGGCTGGCCCTCATCTGGGGGGCACCCACCCCGGGTAGCCTGGTTTTGCCTCAGGGCTCTGAGACCTCTCAGGAAGCTCCAGCAGTCAGAGGATGGGGGACCTAGCCGTGACCTCTGTACCCCAAGGAAGGTCTCACCGGATTGTCAACCTTCAGGGCGAACTTGATCTCGCTGTGTAGTTTCTGTAGCTTCTCCTCCACGGAGGGCTCTGCAGGTAGGAGAGCAGGCAGCGTCGGGCCTGAGAGGAGTCCCCGCTAACAGGAGCCACTTGTTCTTCCAGGGCCGCCCCTTGTCCCTCCCAAAGACCCCAAGCTGCAGCCAGTGCTGAGCAGCCCCTCACCTTTTTTCTTCTCAACCTTCCGGTCTGGTGGGAACCCTTCTGACCGCTTCCGGGTCCGCTCCACCTTCACAGGCCTGTGGAGAGCCAGTCGTGCCCTTAGCGGGCCCCTGATCCATGTCCCCACCAGGGACCAGGGGCCTGTGAGGGGACCTGTGGCTGCTGCAGAAGGAAACAGTCAGTAGGCCCCGGAGGCCAGGAGGTGGCGGCTCAGGGCCCACCTGATCCAGTTGAAGGCAGCGCCTAAGGGGACTAAAAAGATGCCTAAGGGGACCAAAAAGATAAGTCCTTCCTCTAGGAAGTGGATAACAAATTTCTTTTTTTTTTAAACAAGTGAATAAGGGTCAGTGGTTAGTTACATAAACCCCAGCGCATGAGTTACTAGAGGTTCTGATCCGATGCTAGGAAATAGCAGCAGACACATTACTGCAGTTCCAATTCCATGTCCTGTTCGGTGGTCTGGGCCAGGTCATCCTCTGCAGGCTGATCCTGGCATTGTGGGGTAGGAGCAGCCTCTCTGGCCCCTACCCATCAGATGCCAGGAGCACCCCAGTGTGACAACCACAGGTGTCCCAGATACAGCTTGGTGCCCCAGGGATAGGGTCACCCAGGGAAAGGCTCCTGCACAACCTGATGGAGTCCTGAGAACCAGATTCTTCAACTGCTTCAGTCTCCAAGACTGACTTTGGACCCCGGGGCCCTCCCCTGAGTTGTGGGGACCCCTGGAGGCCATGGGGGGGGAGGGGCAGCATGGGACCAGACCTGGCTCGCGGCTTCTCCTCAGAACGTCCCCTCTTCTCCTTCTGGCTGGGTCTCCTCGCAGGCTCTGTGCTCTGTGACTGCAGCTTCTTAGCTGATTTCTTCACCTGTGGCAACCAGGGAATGAAAGGGCTGGAGCAGCGGGCAAAGGGGACTCTCCAGACTCCAAGCTGTCCCCTTAGAGACACAACTCAACACACCCTGCCAGTACCTCCACCTGGACAGGAGCTGCTAGACCAGGTGGGATGGACCTCATGTCCAGCCCATCCCCCTGCAGCAGCTTCTCAGCCCTGAAAGGATTACCCAGCAGTGGTGGGCCCCACTGCATTCTTCTGGCTGGCTGAGAAGGACACTTCCTGTGCCAGGGCACTTGCCCCGCCCCCCCCGCCCCCCACTTTGTGACAAAAAGAAGAATGGTAGAGAGAGGACAGGGCATTGTTCCCCTCCCTGATCCCTACAGAGTGGGCTCCTAGGCTCACACCAAAAGGCAATGGGCCCAGGAGCTCTGATTCCTGGGCTCAGGCTGGCCTGTGAGAGCCATGAAGCGGGGAGCTGACAGTCACAAGAGGCCTCATTGCTCCCTCACTCACCCACAAGCCATCCCCCAACTCGGCAGCCAGAGGACACCCATGAGCACCCACCCCATCTCTGCTCACAGTCTTCCAGGGCTCCCACATAAACCACCAAGTCCTCCAGAGGGCTACCTGGCCCTGCATGAGCTGTCCCATCCCCTGGCTTCTCTCCCTCGCTCACTCTGCTCCAGACACAGGGGTCTCCTCACTGTCCCTCCAACACACCAGGTACAGTCCTGCCCCCTGGCCTTTGCATGTACTCTGCCTCTGCCTGAAAGTCCCTCCCACAAGTATCTTCCCAGATCTCTCAGTTCACTCACCTCCTTACTTAATGTCAGCTGCTCACCTGCAGCCCATGAGGTCCATCCTATTTGAGATGGAAGCCCTGTCGCCCCAGTGTCACCCGGCCCGCCCCCCAAGGCACTGGCAGTACCCTCTCCCTCCGGTGTCAGCTCATCAGCAGGGGCTTCCTGCATTTCCGGGCCGCCTTTGCTGCCCCGTCTCTGGTCCTGGCGCTCAGGACATACACAAACATACCTCTCTGTCCAGCTCGGCCTCGGGCTCCGAGTCGGAGGAGGACTGTGGGCCCCGACCCCGGCCCTTGCGGCCGCGCTTCTTGACTGGCTCGTCGTCGTCCTTGAGCTCCTCGCCGCTGCTGCCCGCGCTGCCCCCAGGCGCTGTCTCCCCACGCTCGCGCTCGCGCCGACGCTCCTTCTCCTCCTTCTCCTGCTCTCTCAGCCGCCGCAGCTCCTCCTCCTGCTCCCGGCGCCGCCTGGCCTCCAGCTCGCGCCGCCGCTCCTCGTCCCGGCGCTTCCACTCGCTGATGCGGTCCACCTCGTCGCTGTCGCTGAGGGCAGGCCGGTCAGCACACCGTCATGGGGCCTCGAGCCACACGCGCCCGCCGCCTGCGCCCCGCCAGGGCCCTGCATCCACCTAGTGCTCCCCATCCAGGGCCCGGCACCCACCTGCCGCCTGCGCCCCTCCCAAGGACCTGCACCCACCTGTCGCTGCTGGAGCTGGTGGGCGGCCGCTCAGGCTTAGGTTTCCGCCCACGTGGCTTGGGCGGAGGTTTCTCGGCTGCAGAAAAAAGAGGGGTAAGCTCGCCCGCATCATGGCGGGGGGGGGGGGGGGGCATCTCTTGGAGAGCCTCCCCCAACCCCACCAGACCAGGCCCAGACCCCGCGCAGCACCCCCAATCAACCTACCTGGCTTCCGGCCTCGCGGAGGCTTCTTGACTGACACTTCCGAGTCCGAAGAGGAAGAGGAGGAGGAGGCGGAGGACGACGATGGCGACCTCACCGGGGGCACCGGCTCAGCCTTGGCTGCGTCCGATTCTGCTTTGGAGTCCGAGTCTGATGCAGAGGGCGCCTTCTGGGGGAGGCCAGGCAGGGTGAGAGTAGCTGGGGGGCCCACCCCTCCCCCAAATGGAGACCCTTCCTTCTGGCCTGGAACCAGGAAGCCCGGGAGCGCGGTTCACCCGGTTAGGGTGTCGGCACCCCTCTGGACCGCCCCCTCCTCTGTGGGTGGAGACACACTGAGACATGCTGACACCCACGGGTACGTGCACACACAGCCCACGCTCACACACAGACACACACTTTACACACAACACACTTGTACACGTGCAGACAGGACACATGCTTTCACACACATGTATGCAAATTCTATTGTACATATAAAACACACTCCAACATACACACACGCACATACTATATCATGTCCACACTCACACTGGTACATGTGCACACCTGGACACTGTGCTTGTATACACATGCTTGTATACACACAGGTCCTTCCACATGTGAGAACACAAACTGCTGCATACACACTCATGCACACACCATACCCATATAAACATATTCAGGTACACACACCACATTCACATGTGTGCGCGTGCGTGCACACATACACACACACACACACACTCTCTCTCCTCTCTCTCCCAGGGCCCCTAATAGCACCCTGGCCCCTTTTCGACCCTAGCATCTCGTTTCCGAAACAGGCTTCTAAGTCCCTTTCCAGGGAACAGGGTAGCCTCCTTGGGGGAGGTGCTCTGTGCACACTGTACTTAGAAGCCACAGAGCGAAGCCAGGAGTGAAGGTGAGGCAGATATCAGTGGGCTCTGGGGTCTCCCTGGGTCTATGGCCTCCCCTCCTCCAAAAACAGACCACCCCTAACAGAGGGCCGTGGCTGCTGACCATGGAGAGACGTGCAAGGAACTTTCCCAGGCCATCATGTGGGAAGGAAACAAAACCAGACCTCTGTACCTTTTTCTTCCGTCCCGGAAGGGGGCCCCGCCGTGGGGCCCGGACAACAGGTTTCTTCTCAGGAGTGAAGTCCTGGGTGGAAAGGAGGGAGCCGGACATGGGGCCCACAGGTAGCCCCACACGCGGCCCCGCCCGAGCATCCCTCCCCTGTGCTCTCACTCTGGCCAGCTGCTCACCTGGTCACTGGTCTTCTCTGACTCGGAGGAGCTTTCCGAGTTCTCCTCCTCAGATGGAGACATGCTGGCTTGATCCAGTTCGCTGGAGGCCTTTCGAGTTCGTTTTGAGACCGACATCTAAAAGAGGAGCAGCTCAAATGGATCAGCAACTGAGAAAGGCCTTGTGCTTGATGGAGCACCCATAGCCTAGGAAGCTTTGGGAGAGGGAGGAACCCCTTTGAGAATCTGATAAAAACCAGGTATACTGAACCTAGACATGATGCTCAGTGAGAGAAGCCAGTCACAGAGGACAAATACGACCCGATTCCACTCATGAAAAATTCCTAAAGGACTCAAACACATAGAGACCTGGCAAAAAGACACAGACTATCCCCCCTCCCTGCCCCTGCCAACCATGGGGAAAGGAACACCAAAAATGAGCTAGGGTGCTGGGTAACAATGAAAGAGGTTGTCTAAGTGTCTCCCTAGTATGGGGGAAAAGGTAGTGCAATAATGACATTCATTTAATGCAAAGATGAAAGCAAAAAATAAAACCTGAATACATATTAACCTACAAATACTGATTTCTCTCTAAGGGGTAGGATGGGAGGAGGACATTTGACATATTTCTGTTAAGTCCTCCAACAACTGTAAACAGAAACAACTAAGACTTTTAAAAAAACAGTGCCAAGTGGAGAAGCCAAAGGCCCAATACTGTTAACAATATGTTGGTCAGAATTCATCCATATCAGAGATTACTCCTCAACCACTGAAAATTGAACCTTCAAGTAATAGTTAAGGACAAGGAAATGCTTGTCTATCAGGTGGAAAACCCGCAAGACACACACTGTGTGCATGACTGCCAGTCTGTGCTTCACACACACACACACACACACACACTTGATCACACTAGAGAGCTCACAGAAGCACAGCAGAATGCTTCCAGTCCTTTGGCACAAAAAGCCCCTCAGAGAATTTGGGCGTTTTTCACTCACTGCTTTATGCTTTTCATACCTTTTAATTTATCTACAATGATCATGGCTTATTGTTATAATTGGAACCAAATATTATTTTTAAAAATCATAAAAAAGGGCCTTCCCTGGCGGTCCAGTGGTTAAGACTCTGCACTTCCACTGCAGGGGGCATGGGTTAGATCCCTGGTTGCAGAACTAAGATCCCACATGCTGTGTGGCAAAGGCAGTAAATAAATAAAAGAATGCCTCACTCCATCAAAAGAATTTGCTGCTAGATCCTAGTTCTTTCACTCTGCACCCGAATATCCAGAAGCAGTCACAAGGCAGAGGAAGGGGTGGGGAGGAAGCAGGAAAGAGAATACATCCAGAAGAATTTAAAACTCACATCCATGCAAAAACTTGTACATGAATGAATGTTCACAGCTGTGTTATCTGCGATGGTCCCCCAGTGGAAACATCCCAAATGGCCAGAAACAGATGATGGATAAACAAATGTGGTCCCTCCACATCCGGGAGCATCTCTCAGCCACGCAAAGGAGAGAAGCCCTGACACTTGTTACCATGGGTGGACTCTTAGAACACGATGTTCAGTGAGAGAAGCAGACACAGGACACACAGGGTGTGATTCCACGGATGGAAACGTCCAGAATAGGCCAATCCACAGACAGACAGAGTGGGGTTGCGGTTACTAGGGGCTGTGGGTAGAGATATGTGGGGACTGCCAAAGGGGATGGGGTTTCTTTTGGGGGTGATGCAAAGTTCTGGAACTGACAGAGATGACGCTGGCATAACTTTGTGAATGTACTAAAAACCACAAGAAGGAAAGGCCAGATGGGGCCTCTGAGGAAGAGGAAGGGCCCCAGCCCCCACAGGGCAGGCGTGCCCACCCTGTCCCTACCTTCAAGGCCACAGCCTTCCGCTTGAGGCCGCTGTTGTCGCTGCTCTTGTCAGAGTCAGAGTCACTCTCCATCCTGTCACTGGTGGCTGCGGCGGTCACAGCTGTGACAGCCATGACCCCCCGGTCCTCGTCATCCTCACTGCCACCTGCCCGGTCCGCTTCAGCGGCCTCGCTGTCGGAGGAGCTCACCGGCTGGGGGGTGGGGGACAGAGACAGCAGGTCACTACAGAGCTTGTCGCACGGACCACACCCACCGGCCGGGTCTCGAGTGTCAGGGTCCAGTTTGCTTGCTCTCCAAACAGGGGAACTGAGGCCCAGAGAGCTCCAAGGGCTGAGGCAGAGGGCGAGATGGACCCGAGAGTGCTGGGCACTGCGGGATCTGAGGGCAAACCCTGGGCCAGTGACTTACGCCTCTGGGCCTCAGTTCCCGCATCTGAGCCGTGGGGACAAAAGTGCTTTGGTCTCACAGGGCTGTGGTAGGGTGAGACAGTGGCGTACTTAGGATCATGCCCAGACTGGTAGGAGGTCCATGGAGGTTTGACTTCTGTAAAAAGTATTATTATTCCAAGTACTGATGAGCAGGAAACCAACCTAGGACAGGACCTCTAAGCATGAACTTCAAGGCACTTCTATTTCTGTTTTACCCCAAACATCAGCTCAGACAGTAACAGCCACGGAAACAGCAAACAGAGAGACAGCACTGCCCCCATGCTCACTGAGTGCTGGGCTTGTCTGTGAGCAGAGCCCAGATGCCAGGCACCGGGCCAGGTGGATGGTACCACCCAGAGGAGAACAGGGTGTGGGTCCTGCCCCCAGGGAGCTTACAATCTGGTGGGAGACCAGCCATGGCCATTTCAAGAGACCCTTTCAACACTGCTGGTGGGAATGTAAACTGGTGCAGCCCACTATGGGCAACAGTATGGAGAATCTTCAAAAAAACTAAAAATAGAGTTGCCATATGATCTAGCAATCCCACTCCTGGGCTTCTATCAAGAGGAAATTGTAATTAGAAAATATACATGTGCCCCAATGTTCACTGCAGCACTATTTACAATAATAGCCAAGACATGGAAAACAACCTGTCCATTGATGGATGAATGGATAACGATGTGGCATATATATACAAAGGAATACTACTTAGCCATAAAGAAGAATGAAATAATGCTATTTGCAACAACATGGATAAACCTAGAGATGATCATACTAAGTGAAGCAAGTCAGGAAGAAAAAGAAAAGTCCTATATGATATTGCTTATATGTGAAATCTACAAAATGGTGCAAAGTAACTTATTTATAAAAGAGAAATATAATCACAGATGTTAAAAATGAACTTATGATAACCATGGGGAAAGAGGAAGAGGAGGGATAAATTGGAAGATTGTGACTGACATATACACACTACTACATATAAAAGAGGCAACTAACCTACTGCATAGCACAGGGAACTCTACACAACACTCTATAATGACTTACACAGAAAAAGAATCTAAAATAGATACATGCATATGTATAACTGATTCACTTTTCTGTATGCCTGAAACTAACACAACATTGTGAATCAAATACACTCCAATAAAAACTTTTTTAAAATAATAAAATATGACAGAAATGAACATACCTATGAAACAGAAACAGACTCACAGACATAAGAGAACAGGCTTGTGTTTGTCCAGGGGTGGGGCGATGAGGATTGGGAGGTTGGGATTAACAGATGCAAACTACTATACATAGAATGGATTAATAACAAGGTCCTACTGGACTTCCCTGGCGATCCAGTGGTTAGGACTCCATGCTTCCCCTGCAGGGGTCATAGGTTCAATCCCCAGTCAGGGATCTAAGATCCCACATGCCTCAAAGAACAAACAAAACAGCATACCAACAACAATAAGGTCCTACTGTATAGCACAGACATGAATGAAGCTCTCCTTAGGAACCAAAGAGGTGGGTGTGGCTGGGGTGCAGGGCAGAGAAGAAAGTGGCAGGAGAAGGCACTTCCCTGGTGCTCCAGTGGCTAAGACTCCAAGCTCCCAATGCAGGGGGCCCAGGCTCGATCCCTGGTCAGGGAACTGGACCTCATATGCAACAACTAAAGATCCCACGTGCCAAAATGCAGATTGAAGATCCCATGTGCGGCAACTAAGACCCAATGCAGCCAAATAAATAAATATTATAAAAAAAGGAACATTGGGGGAAAAAACTAAAGAAGCCACATTTCCTTGGTGTGATTACAGTCAGGGGTCATGCTAGTCGAGAAAAAAGCAAGGAGGAGTGAAAGAGTATGAGGGTGTGTGTGTGTGGCGGGGGTTCCAGGGTGATGGGAAACACTATAGAAGCTAGGAATTTGGAGACAGAAGCAGTGAGGGTGTCCAGCCAGGTGGCCAGAGGAGGGTGGAGGGCCCAGGTCAGGGCTAAACAGAGGCTGGTCAGTCTCTGGGCCTGCCTGCCTTGCCAGGACCCCACCCATCCTGCACTGGCCAGAAAAGCATTTCAGCCTAGGAGACGTGAGGCCTGGGTTTGAGTCCCAGCGCAGCACGAACCGGCTAGTGGGACGGGTCCCTTCACCTCCTCTTCCGCCAGGTCACAAAGAGGTATCAATAGGGACCCTAGGTCAGTGGTTCTCAGCCAGGGGTGATTCTGCCCTCCGGGGGGCATCCAGCAATGTCTAAAGACATCTGGATTATCAAGATGGTGGTAGTGGTGGGGGGGGGGGTGGTTTTCTGGCATCAAGTGGGTGGGACCAGAGATGCTGCTCCATTGCCCACAGTGCCCAGGATGCCCCACAGAGTGACCGGCCGCAAAAGTGTAAAAGCCCTTGGTCCAGGTCTCAGGCCTCACATTCTAGCTAGGTTCCTTTGGGCAATCCAGTGAATGCTCCAGGCTTCAGTGTGCTCAGCTGTAAAGTGGGGAAGAGGCTGCCAACCTCCCACCCTCACAGCCCATCTCAGCTGGGACACAGCTAGAACCACTCTGAGACCCCATTTCCTACTTCCTGGCTTGGCGGGGGGACGTGGGAACAGGTCTGGCCGCACGCTCCTGGTGGGAGCACACCGAGTAAAGGCTGTCGAAAAGAATGAAGCTGTTCTCTGCACGACAAGGGGGACCAGTTGTGGGGAAGGAAGCCAAGTGGAGCTTTAGGGTTTCCAAAAAGCCAGCTATGCAGGGTGCTATATGAACACAGAATTTTGGAAGGAAACACAAGGATCTGGAGGCTGGGGCTTCCTTAAGAAGAAAGGGAGACAGAGCGACTGCCCTTTTGTACTTTTCAGTCTTGTACAGGAGTCTGTACTCCCACCTGAAGTGTAAAAATAAACTAAAAACGTATAGGATGAAAAGACAGACTGCTGGGGCACCCTCAAAAAGCAGCACTTCCCGAAGACTGCTGTGGATGGACCCCAGGAGAAGTGCCAATGAGGGAGATGAAATGCCTCGAGGTGTCCAGGCCTCAGCCCTAAACCACCACTCCTAAACCTCTGGGGGTGGGGCCCTGGGATCTGCATTTTGAAACCAGTGTTCGCTTTGGAAGCACTGACAGGTCTGGGAACCAGAGAGCAGTAATACATTACAGCAACTTCTCAACTTGGGGAGTCTATGCGGGGATGACTGAATATCAGGGCCACACTGCTTTCGAGTTTCATTTCCTCGAGGGCAGGAATCTGTCTATTCTGTACTTCACAGGCTGAGGGTGTGTAATAAATACTAAACGGTGCGATGATTCACCAGGAGGCAAGAAGTTTAAGACAAGACTAACTAGAATTTGGGTTGGGGCCAGAAAAGGATCTCATCAACTACCTTAAAAGGTGTCCAATCCCTTTACCCATGTTGGGAACGTGCAAAGCCCAGAGAAAGGCTGGCACCAACACAAGGGGAACATCCATCTCCCAGAATCTTCGCAGGAGGTGCAAGTAAGACAGCACACACATGCAGGAAGGGTGGGCCTGCCAAAGCTTCAGCAGAGGAGAAATCCACAGAGTGGACTCCTGGGTTCTGGACAGTGAGCTCCGAGAAGACAAGAGGTGCGTCGGTTTCACCTGGGATTCCTGATCCCCAGCCTAGTCTGTGGCCCTCACACCCCAGGGGTCTGTCTATACAGGAGGGTGGGCCAGGTCGGTGGGTGGACAGAGCCACAGGAGAGGTGTATGAAGACCATCTCAAGACCCTGAGCTCTCAAGCAGGACCAAATGCTGCAGAGATACACGGTCCTTCATTCACACAAACCAGACAGATCCTCTGACTCCCATTTCCCTGCCCACAGACTACACCGGATGTCCATTTCTTCCCTAACAGCTGAGCTTTGAGCCCTGCAGTCAATTTGCTTAGTCTCTTGGCCAACCTGGAGCCCACACCTCCTGAGGCCAGGCCACCCCGCCACCCCCTCTGCATCTCACCCCCAAACACCCAGAGTGAGGCACCCATCCCCCACTTCACCCTCAGCTTCCCGTGACTTTTTTTTTTAAAACAAATTTAACTTCAGCTTCTCTAAATTCCCTTTTCCCCCCTGAATGTTCAGAAGGTAATTTGGCACCTAGATGTTGTCTCTGTGACTGTTACGGTTTCTTTCCCACCTCAGCAAGAGTTCTCATTACACCCTTTTCCCGTGTCTGAAAACCTGGCAGTAAAGGGGGAAGGAAAGGGTGTTATTGAAAGAAAAATATTTTTTTCCTTAGAAAACAAAAGGTTTCTTAGCTCTCACAACACTGCTATACATTCAGGTTAATTCTAGAGCTGTGGGTCTGGGGGGAAGCGGGGCGGGACCCTGCACCCCTCCACCTGACTCAGGGGACAGTTGGCAATGCATGCAGATATGTTTAGTTGGCACAACTGGGTAAAGGAGAAGCTACCAGCATCAAGGGGGTAAGGGGCTGTGGGGCTGTGGATGCTTCCCCCTCCCCCACGGTACCCAGGACAGCCCCCTACAGAAAGCGACTAGGCCCCCAAATGTCAGCGGTGCCCAGTGGGAGGAGCCCTGGCCCAGCAGCCGCTCCTTTTTCATGGGACAAGCTAAGACCACCTCCGGTCCCTGGTGCGTGAGTGCCCGCTGCCCTCCCCGGCATGGACTCACCAGAGGCGCGCTAAGACCACCTCTCTTCCCCGGTGCACCCGTGCCCGCCCCCACCCCCGCCCCGACTCACCAGAGGTGCGCTAAGACCACCTCCGGTTCCGGGTGTGCACGTGTGCCCACCACCTCCCCAGCCAAGGACTTACCAGAGGCGCGCTGTAGCTGGCGTGGGGGTTGTTCTGGATCTCCCACAGGCCCTCATTGAAGCCTTTCCTCTTGTTGGGCTTCCCGTACTTGTCTTTACACTTGTCGTAGGGGAACAGGTCCTTGGGTCCCAGGAAGGCTCTGGAGAAAGGAAACGCAGGGCCGGGCCCTGTGAGCCAGGCCACCCTGGAGGCACCAAGTGGCAAGAAGCCGACCCCAGCGGGGGACACTTACGTTTCGTGTGTACCAAAGAAGAAGATGGGGTACTTGTTGGGCGGGGGCTTCACGGCACCGTCGGCGATGTCATCGATCTGTAGGAAGAGACCAGTCAGGGGCCGGCTAGGGGGTGGGGAGCAGCTTCACCCAGTGACCCAGGAAAGCCCTAAGAAATCGGCTGTTACTTGGAGGGAAGCATGCTGGGGGGAAGGGGCCCTTTCAGGGAGGAAGACGCATCACCTTCTAATTAGGCCTCTGCCTTCTTCTGAGCAGCGCTTCCGCCCCCCCACCCCCCTTCCCCAAGGTAGGTGTTTCACCTGGGCAAAGCCAATAGCTCTAAGCAGCCAGGGGGTGGGGCCAAGCCCAGCTTCTGTGAACTCCCAGGACCCTCCCACGGGACCCCCCCTCCCGCAAAGAGGCGATTGGTGATCCGGCTCCCAGAGGCTGCAGCTGGCTGCTCCAAGGAGGCAGAGGGTGGGGGGTGGGCTGCAGGAGACAGGCCCCGAGCATCCAGGAAGTCCCACCCTCTCCCTGCAGGCCCATGGGCTCCAGCAGTTGTCAGTCATCTCCCCACAGGAGGCTAGCAGCCCCTTCCCTTCCAATCAGGTGCTTGGAAGCTCTCTGGGCTTCGAGAGCCAGCTTGCGGGCGGGGGGGGAGCGGTGGCGGGCAGGCGGAGGAGAGGGAGAAGCTGGTACTCTGGGAGGAAGGGAAGTGCCCGTAAAGTTTCATCACTCTGGTGCCTCCAAGAAAGTAAGCCCGAGCAAATCAGGTTAGAATGGGTTCTCTGGTCCCCATTAATTCCTTCCTGTCCTCTTCACAGCCTGGGGGCAGCTGGAACCTTCCCTGTCCTCTACCCCAAATATCCTTCCTCAGTTCTCTGGGCCACTCTTCAAAGTCCTTGGGGCCCAGATGTCCATCGCAAGCATCACCAAACTGCATCACCCTGAAGACCAGCTGGTCAGGCCTTCCAGGCCTGCTTCTGCTCTGACCTCACCCAGGACCTACCTCTGAGCCTGAAACCCAGACATCCCGGCAGCAGCACCACCAGCTTTGGACCACTCTCAGCGCTGCCTGGTTAGTGGTCCTTGAGCCTACTCTTGGCATCTCATGGTGGCCTCTCTACAACCAAACACCCAGCCCTGGGCAATGCCCTTCTGCTTACTTCCACCCAGAGGCAGGCAGGGTTCGGCAGGGAGCAAGGCTGGAATCTCCAGGCATCCCAGAGTACCTCCCAGGCCACTCCTGAACTCCTTCTGTTCCTGAAGAACCTTCAACTTCATCCTTCACCTGTCTCCCCCTCCAAACTCCTTCAGTCCTACGGTGCATATTCCACCAACCCCGGTCCTGGGGTGACTTTGACTCGGGGATGACAACAACCTCTGGCCCCTCCTCCACACCCGCCTGCCCCACAAACAGTGCCTGAAACTTCACTCTGGAAATCTGGGACTCCTGCTTAAGACTCCGTCAGACTTGGACCCTTCGAATCATCTCTGGATCCCAGCCTCCTCCAAAGGGGATCCTCAGAGTCCTCTCGGCCCAACCCCCTCCTCTAACACTCTCTTTCCAGCCTGAGTACCAGTGGCTGGTCTCTGATTCAGGCCTCTCCCCATCCCAAGCCCTCCTTCCCACGCCCTACCCGCCACTCCATGCCCCAACCAGACTCCTCCACCAGAGTCTGGCAGGGGTGTCCTCCCAGGGCACAAGTGCCGAGGGTCCCCCCAACAAGTCTTACTCCAATCTCTGGTCTCTGATGCCTCATATTTTCAAACCACGTTCGCCCACAGCTCCAGTAACCTTGTAAACACAGCCCCCAGCCCTAGTTCCAAGCACCAGCCCTCCTGAGCACGTCTCAACCTTGACCTTCAACTCCTCCCTTGCTGGAACCCTTATCCCTAGACCCCTTCACACGTTTCTCCAGGACCCCCCTCAGAACTTGGCTTCTTGTTGTCCCCTCAAAGATATCCTTCTCCCTGGGGCACCTCCTTCCCTTAGTTTGGGCCCTCTCCTCAAATCCCAAATTCCTCAGCTCCCTTCACCACCTTCAAACTTGAACCCCGGTCCATCAAGCCCCAGTTCCCTCAACAACCATGTCCCTAGGCTCTGGGACCCCAACAGCGAGTACCCCAGGCTCAGGGCACCCCACATCCCCGGAGCTAGGGTTCCTCAGGCCCAAGTTCCCCCCACAGCCCAAGCGGGCGAATTCTTCAAGTCCAGGACGCTCACACCTCCGAGTTTAGGTTCGCCCACAACCACTGCGCGAGGGTCCTACAGGCTGGGGACCCCCGCACCTCGAGGCAAGCGGGTCCCCCAGGCCCAGGTTCCCCCAAACTCCGAGCGCGCGGGTTCCTCAGGCCCAAAGCCCCCCAGACTTCCAGTGTTCAAGTCTTTCAGGCCGTGTCCCCTACTGCCCCACCCCCACCCCCCCACTCTCCGTCGCCTGGCCCATATCCCTCGCGGCCTCACCCGGGCCGGCCAGTGCGGGTAGCCCTTCATCTTGGCGAACACCAAGTCCCCGGGCTTGAAGGCGTGCGGCATGCTGGCGGCGGGAAGCCCAGGCCGCGAAAAGCGGCGGCGGCAGCGGCAGCGGCTGCGGCGGAGGCGGCGGCAGCGGGAGGCAAAGCCGGGGGCGGGAGCAGGGAGTCGAGGGGGCGGGGGCGGTGGCCGGGGTAGCGGGTCAGAGCGTGTTTATTGGCCTGCGCCCCGCAGGAAGTCCCGCCTTCCAGTCGTCACGGGCGGGCGACGACGTCGCTCAGAACCACGTGCGGGGATAGAGGCACAAGGAGACCAATGAGAAGAGGGGTTGGAGCAGAGCAAGTTAACGGGATTGGATAACGGGTAAATCCAAGGGGGCGTGACCAAGAGGCCTAATGGGTGGGGAAGGAGGTTATGGGAGGTGAAAGAGGAAAGGTGAGTGGAGGGAAACAGAGGCGCTCAAAGAGTGAAGAGGCGGGCAGCCAGGGTAGAGGGGCGGGCCATAGACCGCCATGGGAGGCGGGGCCTTAAGTAGGAAGCATGCCATTGGATAGTACAGGAAAGAAGGCCCAATAACTGTAGGGGGCGCGTCATTGCGAGCCTCCCGCGCCTCAGAGGAGGGGCAGAATATGGAATTAGAGGCCATTGGGTACCACAGGAAAAGCGGCTCAAGGTAGAGAGCGCGCATTGGTTATCACAGGAGGAAGGGCTTAAGCGGTGGTCTGCCATTGGATATTGTAAGAGACAAGGTTCAACTCAAAATAGGGATGCGCCGTTGCCTGTTGGGAGGGCGGGGCTTAGGTGTAGGGGCGGGCCATGTAGAGATTTGAGGATAACCAGCCAAAAAGTGCACAAAACATTATTTCTTCACTCGCGACGAGTTTGTTGAGCACCATGATGCAGAGCCACAAAACACCCAAAATACATGTTAATTCAGTCGAGAAAATTGTACTGAGCACTGCCTGGGCGAGTTACCTAACCTCCGTTGTCTCAGTCTCCCCACCTGTAAAACTCATAATGGTACCCATCTTATGGGGGAGTAAAGTTTAAACGGACATCACCACCCCTGTACTCTGCCAGACAGTAGCAAATACTGGAAGCGCTGAGGTGCTGTCCCCCTCGCTCTTGAAGTATTTGAGTTTTAGCATGTAGAAGAAATATCGATTTCTTTATAATTCGGACCCAAGGTAGGGACTAGGGGTAAGATAGGGCGCTCAAGAAAGAGCTAAATAGGACTTCCCTGGTGGTACAGTGGGTAGGAATCCGCCTAACAATGCAGGAGACACTGGTTACATCCCTGGTCCTCAAGGAAGAACAGCGGCCCCCCATCCCCGCCCTCCCCCCCCAGAAAACCCTAGCGCAGCAACCAAGACCCAGTGCAACCATAAATTAATTTTAAAAAAGAAGAGATGAATAATCAAGGTCCTAATGTACAGCATAGGGAACTATATTCAATAACCTGTGATAAACCATAATGGAAAAGATACGTGTAAATGAATCATTTTGCTGTAAGGCAGGAATTAACACAACATTGTAAAACAACTATATTCCAATTTAAAAAAAAAGAGAGCTGAGTAATGGCGGAGAATTCGTCTATCCTGGGGGAACAGAAGGATTTGCGGTAGAAGATAGTTTGACCAGAGAGATAAAAGATGACTAGACATAGGTCCATATAGTAAGGTGGGAGCTAGAAGGGACATTTGAGGTAGAAGAGACAGCAAAAGGGTCCGTTGAGGACCTGTCTTGTGCCTTGTGAATATCAATGACACGCTTGAGTTTTATTTTAACTTCTTGGGAAAAAAAATTGGAGGGATTTGAGCACAGGGTATGAAGATAATATTTTAATCTCAAGAAACATCCTTGTGCACATGAAATATATCTCAAAAGGGCAGGTTTTTTTTTTTTACAAAGTTTAATATGAAAAGTTAAAATGAAGGAAGTTTAATATGAACCAGCAATTCCAATTTTATGTATCTACCCAAAAGAAATGAAAACAAACACCCATGCCAAAATTTACACAGCTATAGTCATAACAGCATTATTCACGAAAACAAAAAAGGGGAAATAATGCACATGTCTGTCAACAGGTAAACAGATAAATCAAATGAGCCCTATTCTGATGAATTTTATTGCTAACCCTCCAGCAAGAAAATGAAACCCAGGACTGATATACACTACAACAGGGATTAACCTCAAAAATATACTCAGTGGAAAAAAAAATAGACATCAGGTCACATACGCTATGATTCCTATGTCATATGATAATGTCCAAAAAAGGCAAAATTTTCCAGACAGAAAGTAGATCAGTATTTGCCTCAAGCTGAGGGTGGGTATACAGATACAGAGTGACTGTAAAGGAGTATGAAGTTTCTTTCTAGGGTGATGGAAATGTTTCAAGACTAGTTTCTGGTAGTCATCCTTCTTGTTTAGTTACTGTTGTGTCTGACTATTTTTCGAACCCGTGGACTGTAGGGTGCCAGTCTCATCTGTCCACGGGATTTTCCAGGCAAGAATACTGGAATGGGTTGCCACTTCCTTCTCCAATGGTCCAAGAGCTCTGTAAATATAAAATATACAATAAAATTCACTGGACTATACACTTTAAAGAGGGTGAACTCTAGGGAATTCCCTGGTGGTCCAGTGGTTAGCACTCAGCACTTCCACTGCAAAGGGATGGGTTCAATACCTGGTTGGGGAACTGAGATCCCGCATGCAGCACAGTACAGCCAGGAAAATGAAGAAAGAAAAAGATGAATTTTAGGGTGTGTAAATGATATATTAATAAAGACATTTTAAAAGAAAAAGTTCTGTAGGATGCTATATGAAGAAAGGCTGTGGGTAAAATTGACAGATAAAATTCAGGAAGCCTGGGGCTCCCTTCCCTAGTGGTCCAGTGGGTAAGAATCCACCTGCCAATGCAGAGGACATGGGTTCCATCACTAGTCCAAGAAGATCCCAAATGCCAAGGAGCAACAAAGCTCATGCACTGCAACTACTGAGCCACCACTGTAAGAGCCCATGCTTGGCAACAAGAGAAGTCATCACAGTGAGAAACCCACAGACCTCAATGAAGACTCAGCACAGCCAAAAATAAGTAAATAAATCTCTTCAAAAAAATTCAGGATGCCTAGTTAAATATGAATTGTAGACATACAACAAGTACTTTTTTAGTATAAGTATGTTCCGTGCAATATTCATGACATTAGCTATACTAAAAAGGTATTTACTGGGTTGGCCAAAAAGTTCATTTGAGTTTTCTGTAAAATGTTACGAAAAACCCCAACAAACATTTTGGCCAACCCACTGTTGGGAAAGATTGAGGGCAGAAAGAGAAAGGGGCAGCAGAGGATTAGATGGCTGGATGGCACCACTGACTCAGCGGACATGAGTTTGAGCAAATTCTGGGAGATAGTGAAGGACAGGGAAGCCTGGCGTGCTGCAGTCCATAGGGTCTCAAAGAGAGAGACTGCAACTGAACCACTGAATAATAACAATGTTGCACATTCTACACCATGGATGAACCCTGAGAACACTGTGCTCAGTGAATAAATCTAGTCTAAAAGGACAAACACTGTCTGATTCCACGGGAGGTCCCTAGAGGAGTCAGATCCACAGAGACAGGAAGTAGATGGTGGGGCCAGGGCCTGGGGATGGAGGAAGGGGAGTCAGTGTTTCATGAGGACAAGAGTTTCAGTTTGGGAAGATGAGAAAGTTCTGGAGATGACGGTGGGGGTAGTTACACAGCAATGTGAATGTGCTTACTGTCACTGAGCTGTGTACTTAAAAATGGTTAAGATGGTGACTGTGTCATAAATATTTTATACCAATAAGATAATTAATAATGAATATATATCATCAAATAACAATATCTAACACATAGTTTATATCATCCAATAAAAATATCTGACACATATTTCTTTTTGAAATGGTTAAGACTATACCTTTTGTTTGTTTGTTTTGGCCATGCCAGTGGGCAAGTGGGATCTTAGTTACTGGATCAGGGATCAAATGTGGGCCCCCAGCAGTGAAAGTGACGAGTCCTAACCGTTGCAACACCAGGTATTCCCAGGAATTCCCTATAAATTTAAAGTATGTATGCATGTGTGTGCTCAGTCGTGTCCAACCCTTTAACCCCATGGACCACAGCCCATCAGGCTCCCCTGTCCATAGGATTTCCCAGGCAAGAATACTGGAGTGGGTTGCCATTTTATCCTCCAGGAAATTATGCATATAAAACAGTAAAGTATTTGTATCTGAAATTCAGATCCTATTGGGCATTTCATATTTTTATTTGCTCAATCTGGGCATCCTCATATAGGGAAGAAGTTGCACAATAAATGAAGGACTTGGTACAGAGAGGTCTGGCCTAGGCCAGAGTACAGATGGGGATACTGAGGCCCAGAGAAGGGCATACCTTGCCTGAGGGCCAACATCCAGTCTGTCTAAGGACAAGAATGCCACTTCTCTGGGTCCCCACCACCAAGGCCCTCCTGATTCAGTGCAAACTTCTCCCCCAGACCTTGAGCCAGTGCAGAAAACCCAGAGCTTCCCGCACAGACCTGACAGAGCTATGTTGCTGTTTAGTCGCTCAGTCGTGTCCAACTCTTTTGCAAGCCCGTGGACTGTAGCCCACCAGGCTCCTCTGTTCATGGGATTCTCCAGGCAAGAATACTGGAGTGGGTTACCATTCCCTTCTCCAGGGGATCTTCCCGACCCATGGACTGAACCTGGGTCTCCTGCATTAGCTGGTGGATTCTTTACTGATGAGCCACCTGAGAACAACTGAAAAAAAGTATCAGGCTCTGCTGGGGGCAGAGTACCCAAGAGGGTTGGGAGAGCCCCAGAGTGGCTGGCTGAGAAGGGAGAGGATCTACACCTTCCCGCAGAATCAGTAGTCACTAAAGCCAGCAGCTGAACCGCTAGTCATCACTAGTGGGGAGATGAAGTTTCTTCCTGGTGCCTGAGAGAATGGTTCCTGGTACTTGGCCCCAGGAGGAAAGGTGGGGAAGGGGCTGTCCTGCCCGCTAGAACTGCCTGAAACATCTCCTTCTAATTAGCAAGTGACCTGAGCAGGTACTGTGTGCTGCAGGCTTGATCAGTTTACAGGCAGGGGCATCAGCTTTCAATCCTATCATTAACAAACATTTTCTGCACACTTATCCAAGTAGAATAATAATTAAGATTTATTGGAGCTTCCCAGGTAGCCCTAGTGGTAAAGAACCCACCTGTTAATGCAGGAGACTTAAGAGACGCAGATTCCATCCGTGGGCTGGGAAGGTCCCCTGGCGAAGGAAATGGCAACCCACTCCAGTATTCTTGCCTGGAGAATCCTATGGACAGAGGGTAGAGGTCTCTTCCAGCAGAGAGGAGTACCTGGACAAAGGTCTGGAGGTACTAAGGCAAGAATAGTTCCAAGTAGCTAAGGGAGAGTGGGCAAAATGGGTGGAGAAAAGAGATGAGGCTTCTAAGAATCCCAGGAGCCTCCTGATCTTCAATGTACAGACAAAGCAGTCTGATAGCACTTTACTCTCAGGGAAGGGAAGTGGGGGTGGATCTCTAGCATTTTCTGACTGTGTGATTTGGGGCCAGTCTCTATCTTCACTTGAGACTATAAGGAATATGACCCTTTATTTCACAGTGATAAACTGGAATTTTCAGTATCAAATATTTAGAAAAGATGATAACGGTAGCCCAATGAACACAGTGTGTTATTATATTAGTTAGCTATTGCTGCCTAACAAATTACCTCAGAATTTAGTTGCTTAAAACAACAAACAAGGCTCCCCTTGTGGTCCAGTGGTTAAGAATCCACCTGCTAATGCAGGGGACACGGGTTCAATCCCTGGCATAGGAAGATTCAACATGCCACAGAGCAACTAAGCCCATGTACCACAACTACTGAGCCTATGGTCTAGAGTCTTGGAGCCACAACTACTGAAGCCTGAGCACCAAGATCCTGGGCTCCCCAACAAGAGAAGCCACCCAATGAGAAGTCCGAGCACCACAACTAGAGAGCTGCCCCTGCTCACTGCAACTAGAGAAAGCCTACATGCAGCCACAAAGACCTGAAACAGCCAAAAATAAATTAGTTAATTTTAAAAATTAAAAAACTACAACAACAACAAACACCAGGGTTTCCCTGGTGGTCCAGTGACTAAGACTCCACATTCCCAATGCAGGGGCCATGGGTTTGATCCCTGGTCAGGGACCTAGATCCCACATTAACATAACCAAAAAAATAAATAAAAGATTCCACATGTTGCAACTAAGATCCAGGGTAGCCAAATAAATACATATTTTTTAAAAAACAGAAAACATTTATTACTGTTGTTCAGTCGCTGAGTTGTGTCCTGCTCTTTGAGACCTCATGGACTGTAGCATGCCAGGCTTCCCTGTCCTTCACCATCTCCCAGAGCTTGCTCAAACTCATGTCCATTGAGTCAATGATGCCATCCAACCATCTCATCCTCTGTTGTCCCCTTCTCCTGCCTTCAATCTTCCCCAGCATTAGGGTCTTTTCCAATTAGTCAACTCTTCACATCAGGTGGCCAATTGGAACTTGAGCTTCAGCATCAGTTCTTCCAATGAATATTCAGGGTTGATTTCCTTTAGGATTGACTGGTTTGATCTCCTTGCAGTCCAAGGGACTCTCAAGAGTTTTCTTCAGCACCACAATTTGAAAGCATCTGTTATTTGGCACTCAGCCTTCTTTATGGTCCAACTCTCACATATGTACATGACTACTGGAAAAACCATAGCTTTGACTATATGGACCTTTGTCAGCAAACATTTATTATCTTATGCAGATTCATACAGTCAGGGGTCTGGGATGTTCTGGCTCAAGATCTCTTATGAGACTGATGCAGCCAGGACTGCATCATCTGAAAGCTCAGATAAGGCTGGAGGAGCCTCTTCCATGGCAGCTCCCTCCCATAGCTGTTGACTGGAGGCCTCAGCTCCTCATCACAGGGCCCTCTCCATATCGCTGCTTGGGCACCCTCACAACATGGCGACTGGCTTACCCCAGATGGAGTTATTCAAAAGCGAGTGCATAGGGCCTTCCCTGATTGATGGTCCAGTGGTTAAGAATCTGCTTTCCAATGCAAGGGACATAGGTTCAAGCCCTAGTCAAAGAACTAAGATCCCACATGCTGCAGAGCAACTAAGACATTGAGCCGCAATCAGCCACAGCTAAGACCTGACACAGACAAAGATACACATGTAAGACAAAATTGAGAGCATGAAGGAAAATGCAATGTCTTTTATGATCTAGTCTCAAAGTTGCACACTACCACTTCTGCCCTACTCCATTTGTTAAAAGTGAGTCACCAAAAAAAAAAAAAAAAGTGAGTCACCTAGTCCAGCCCATATTCAATGGTAGGGGACTTAGGCTCCACCTTTGAAAAGCAGGAGTGCTAAAGACTTTATACATATATTTATTTTGTTTGTATCTGGCTATGCTGTGCCACAAGTGGGATTTTAGTTCCACAACCAGGGATGGAAACTGTGTCCCCTGCAGTAAAAGTGCAGAGTCCTAACCACTGGACCGCCAGAGAAGTCCTGGACATATTTTTAAACCACCGCAACCCTACACCTACAGTCAACAATTTTTTAATACTTATTTTTATTTGGCAGTGGTGACTCCTAGTTGCGGCATGCAGGATCTTAAATCTTACTTGCAGCATGTGGGATCTAGTTTCCTGAAAGTGAAAGTGAGAGTCACTCAGTCGGGTCTGACTCTTTGCGGCCCGTGGACTATACAGTCCATGGAATTCTCCAGGCCAGAATACTGGAGTGGGTAACCTTTCCTTTCTCCAGGGGATCTTCCCAACCCAGGGATTGAACCCAGGTCTCCCACATTGCAGGTGGATTCTTTACCAGCTGAGATACAAGGGAAGCCCAAGAATACTGGAGTGTGTAGCCTATCCCTTCTCCAGGAGATCTTCCCAACCCAGGAATCGAACCGGGGTCTCCTGAATTGCCGGCAGATTCTTTACCAACTGAGCTATCAAGGAAGCCCAGGGAAATTTCCTAACCAGGCCTCTAACCCAGGACCCTGGTGTGGGGAGCCCAGAGTCTTAGCCACCAGACTACCAGGAAAGTCGCTAACAACAGTTAATATTTTTGCATGTGTGTTTTATATTCATGTGTGAATATATATGCATTTGCTTTTAAACATTTGAAAGTAACTTTTATACATCCATCATCACACGTCACCCTAAATACTAAATATTTCATCACACTAAATACTTTGTCACACTAAGTACTTCGGCATTTCCCAAGAACAGGGACATTGAATTATATGCTACCTTTACCACACAAAGAAAATTCATATTTATGCTATGATGTTATTTAATATTCAGTCCATTTCCAGTTTTCTTCATTGTTCTATGAAGTTTTTGCAGCTTTTTCTTTTGAACCGGTATCAAATCAAGGTTCATGCTCTGCAAATAAAGATTACATTCTTCTAGTCCATTTTGATGAAAATCTTGTTTATTTTTCGCAACTTTGAGTTTCTTGAACAACCAGGTAAGCTAGTTTGAAGCAAGTCTCACATTCCGGATTTGTCTATTTCCTTGTCAGGCTGTGTTTTTTTTTTTTTTTTTTTAAGTTTGAATCTGCCACAAAGCATGTGGGATCTTAGTTCCCTGATAAGGGATTGAACTTGCAGCCCCTGCAGTGGAAGCAAGGAGTCTTAACCACTGGATCACCATGGAATTCCCATGAGGCTGTTTTATTGTTTCTCTATCCTTTGTAATTCTCATGAATTTAGACCTAGAGGCTTAATTCAATTGTCTTTTACTTTCAAATGTTATTTTCTATTGTAAAAGCCAAAGAACCCCATTAAAGAGAGTTGAGAAAGAGAAGAAAAATCCCCTATAATCCCCCCAACTCCAAATAACCAGTGTTAGAATTCTTCCCTTCTTCCTTACCTTGTTCTTTCCACAGCATGTTTTCTACCTATTGTAAACCAATGTGCAGATAGCATCATCTATTGCATTTAAAAATTTTATTTACTTATTTATGGATTTATGACTGTGTTGGGTCTTTGTTGCTGTGCTCGGGCTTTCTCTAGTTGTGGTGCGCAGGCTTCTCATCACAGTGGCTTCTCTTGTTGGCGAGCATAAGTCCTAGAGCATGGGGGCTTTAATAGTTGCAGCATGCAGGCTTAGTAGTTGTTGCCCTGTAGTATGTGGTATCTTCTCAGACCAGGGCTCAAACCTGTGTCTTCTGCATTGGAAGGTGGATTCTTAACCACTGGACCACTAGGGAAGTCCCAACCATTGCATTTTTACTCACCACTGTAGTGTGGTGGGTAGCCCTCAGATTGGACCCCAGTGATTTCCACCTCCTGACATTCACATTATTGTGGAGTCCCCAACCACATTGAAGGAAAGTCTCTGTCTGTGAGACCAATAGCAAATGTCAGAAATGATGTTTGATACTGGGTTATAAAAAGACTGTGGCTTCTTTCTTGAGCACTCCTCTCCCCCCACCTTCTAATTTTTGTAAATTGTCTTGGTTGTGTTGCGTTTTACATTCGGCATGCTGTATCTTTCGTGCTCTTCACTATGGTGCATCAGCTTCTCTCTAGTTGTGGCTCTTGGGTTTATTTGCCCTGTGGCATGTGGGAACTTAGTTCCCCAACCAGGGATTGAACCCTTGTGCCCTGCATTGGAAGATGGATTCTTAACCACTGGAACACTAGGGAAATCTCACTCCACTCTTGCTCGCTCCCTCCCTTTCACTCTCTCTTATTACCCACACAGGTCACACACTGGAGGAATCTGGCCGCCATGTTATGACGACCCTCAAGTTGTGTATAGAAAGGTCTATATAGGGAGGGCCTAAGGCCTCTGATCATTAGCAAGCAAGGCACTATGGCCTGCCAACAACCATCTGAGTGAGCTTGGAAGCAGCCCCTCCCTCAGTTGAGCCTTCAGATGTGGCCATAGCTCCAGACAACACTGACTTCAACATAACCTGAGAGCCTTGAGCCAGAGCCACCCAGCTAAGCCTGATTCCTGATGCACAGACATTTTGAGACAATGGTTGGTCTTTTAAGTTGGTAAATTTCGGTACTGCTTGTTATGCAGCAACTACTAACTTATACATCTCCTGAAGGATTTTCCCCTGGCTACGAATTAATTCACCAGACCACAGTTCCTTGTGGCTATAGACTGTTTAATAGAGGGGATGATCAGACCACACATTACCTGCTCTCAGCAGAGGATCCATTCTCCCCTTTGCCCACCCTGCTCTGGGCACAGTGCTCTGTAAAATAAGCTACCACCTCAGGACCTTTATCTTTGCTGTTCCTTCTGCCTGGAATGCTCTTCTCCCAGATACCCCCATGGTTTTGCCCCTTCTCTCCTTCAGACATTTCTATTCAAGTGTCAGACCTTACTAGCCTATCTGAAAAAGAACTTCCATTGCTCTGTTTTTTGTTTTTTTTAAATATATATTTACTTATTTGGCTGCATGGGGTCTTAGTTGTGGAAATCCATCTTCATTGCATCATGCAGGATCTTTCATTGCAGCACATGGACTCTGCAGCTGCTGGCCTCAGGCTTACTATTTGCAGCTCATGGGCTTAGTTGCCCTGTGACATGTGGGATCTTAGTTCCCTGACCAAGGATGGAACCCAAGTCCCCTGCATTGCAAGATGGGTTCTTAACCACTGGACTACTAGAGAAGTCCCTCCCATCACTCTTGATTCCCTTCCCCTACTTTATTTTCTTTCACAGTAGTTATCACTACCTGTCACTATATACTTATTTAATGGTTGTATCCCTAATTGACTGTGAGCCCCTTGAGGACAGGATCCCATCGGTCTTATTCTCTGTTGTGACTGTACTGGCCTGATACACAGCAGATGCTCAGTAAATGTTCTGGGCATAACTGTCTTGCACTCAATCACACAGTGAAAATGCAGCCATGAGAATTCCAACCTAAATGTGGGCACATATGTACGTGTATGTGTTGTTTTTTTTTTTTGCTAGAGTATTTGGGGTGGGGGGCTTCCCTAGTGGCTGGAAGATCCCCTGGATCTTCCCCTGGAGAATGGAATGGCAATCCACTCCAGTATTCTTGCCTGGAAAATCCCATGGAGAGAGAAGCCTGGTGGGTTATAATCCATGGGGTCACAAAGAGTCGGATATGACTGAGCAGTCAACATAAGAGTATTTTTAAAAAATAATTTTATTTATTTTGGCTGTGCTGGTTCTTCGTTTCTGCACAGGTTTTTCTCTAGTCATGACTAGCAGCGGCTACTTTAGTTGTGGTGAGGGGGCTTCTCATTGTGGTGGCTCCTCTTGTTGTGGAGCACAGGCTCTAGGGCGTGTGGGCTCAGTAGTTGTGGTTCCAGCTCTAGAGTTCGGGCTTAGTAGTTGTGGCGCATGGGCTTAGTTGCTCTGAGGCATGTGGGATCTTCCCAGACCAGGGATCAAACCAGTTTCCTGCACTGGCAGGCAGATTCTTTACCACTGAACCAAAAGGGAAACCCCACCAGAGTATTTTATTATTTACTTTTTAAAAGATTAAAAAAAAAAAAAATAACAGATTTTTCCCACGTGGACTATTTTAAAGTCTTTACTGAATTTGTTACAATATTGTTTCTGTTTTTATGTTTTGGTTTTCCGGCTCCAAAGCATGTGGGATCTGGGGATTCCCAGGTGGTGCTAGTGGTAAAGAACCTGCCTGCCAATGAGGGGGATGCAAGAGATACAGATTCTATTTCTAGGTCAGGAAGATCTCTTGGAGTAGGAAATGACAACCTGCTCCAGTATTCTTGCCTGGAAAATTCCATGGGCAGAGCAGCCTGGTGGGCTACAATCCACTGGGCTGCAAAAAATAAGACACAATCGAGCGATTGAGCACAGCACATGTCCTATCTTAGCACCCCGACCAGAGATGGAACCTGCAGCCCCTGAATTGGAAGGCAAAGTCTTAACCACTGGACTGCCAGGAAAGTCTGTTTCTGGAGTATTTAAAAAAATTTCTGATAACAATGGATCATATAAAAAATTTTAATAAAAATAAGTGCTCGCTTCGGCAGCACATATACTAAAATATTTTAATAAAAATAAGAACCTATCTGAGATGTTATTTCACCCACAAATACCTCAGAAAACATCTTTAGCTGAAAAAAATTTATTTTTAAACATCACTACAATGTCATTACCACTCTTAACAAAATCAACAATAGCTCCTTTATATCATCTAACACCTGGATCCAATCAAATTTCCCTGGTGGTCTCAAGCAAGCCCTTTTCCTGTTTTCGGATTCTTGTTTGATGTTACAAACTGCGTCCACCCTCCCATCCCCTGAATCCTGTTTCCCGCTTAATTTTTTTCCATACCACTAACACCATCCACTCCACCATAGATTTTATATTTTCTGGCTCTCTCCTCCAATCAAAAAGATCACGAGTTCTTTGAGGTAAGGCAATTTTGTCCGTTTTCTTCACTGCTGGTACAGAACGGACTCTCAAGAACTGTTCTTAAAGGAGTAAATCTGCAGTCCATGGAGTCGCAAAGAGTCGGACACGACTTGGCGACTGAACAACAAAATCACGATAACGTCCGCGATTTTATTCAGAGATTTCGAATTGCAGCCTCATCCTCACAGACCTTCTATGAAGCCGGTGCTATTCGTATCCTCATTTCATAGCTAGGAAAATAAAGTTCAGGGAGGTTAAAGTTTGGGCTGCACTAGATTCTTCGTTGAACTCCGTCAGCGCTCTGAGGATAATCTCCGATCTCTTTAAGTTAAGCCCCTCGGTGATCCGCCATCGAGGGTCCCCAAGCCCTAGCTCCATGCAACCCATCCTCTTCCTTTTCTCCCACATTGTGTTTGTTGATTACTGGCACTAACCACGTGGCTGCGTGGGGACTTTGCCCCCACACAGAGTTGGGACTTTTTCACGTGACCGTTGGGGAGCCAGGGAAGGTTCTTGAGTAAGTAAAAGGACAGGACCAGCGCTTTCTCCGCGGGGTCCTCGGCCTGTCCCTCTCCCTCTTGTCACTCCGTGGGGAACGCGGTGGAAGGCGCTCAAGCACAACCTCCCTCTGGAAGCCCCGTCGTTGCCCCTGGCAACAGAATCCAGACGAACCACCGAGAAGCGCCCCGAGAGTGCAGAGTGGTCACTTTGGGCCAACAAGACGCAGAGATCTAGAGAGGCTCGCTGCGCCAATTGTCACGTGGACTGCCCTCGTGATGGCTGGACTTCCGGCGGGGCCGTATTTTCTTTCCGGTTGTTGGCTCCTGCCGGCCCCTCCCGTACTGGGCCCTGCGCCCCCCCCCCCCCCCCCCCGCGGCCCCCCGCCGCCGGGCCCGCCGCCACTATGAAGAAATTCTTCCAAGAGATCAAGGCCGACATCAAGTTCAAGAGCGCGGGGCCGGGTCAGAAGCTCACGGAGTCGGTGGGGTGCGTGACAGACGTTGAGGCTTGAGACCCGGGGACGGGGATGGGCGGGGGCGGGGGGCGCGGCGCGGGAAGTCTAGGGAAGGCGAGGGGCGTGGAGGGGCAGCTGAGAACGTGGGGGACACCTCCGGGGGCGGGGCGCGAGGGAGGGGGTGGGAGTTGGGGGAGGGGAGGCCTCTGGGGGCGGGGCATAAGGGGCGAGGCTCGAGGGGGCGGGGCTGCAGGAACTGAGGGGTTAGTTAAGAGACCCTAGCGGGTTAGGGCGGGCGGTAAGGGGAGAGGCCAGGGATGCGGAGAATGGCCCCTGAAAAGTCATCGCCTAAGATCTGAGGGCTTCTCGGTGATCAGAGGTTGGGGACTGATCCTGGAGAAACAAGAAGAGCTGGGGTCGCAAAAAGTCGTAAAACTTAAGCTCCGTGGCGATAGAGAACTGGGCCTTGGTTGTGGAGCAGGAGGGTGGACGGGAGGTGAGGATCCGGAGGGCTTAGGCTTTGTTGGCGGTGTGGTCAGGGACTTGGGACGTGCGGGTGAACTGCGGGGGGAGGGGCGTGAGTGGCGCTGTGAGGGGCTGAGGAAGGTCTGGGAGGAGAAGGGAGGCAGGTGGGTGGAGGTGAGGACCTGGGGGATTCGGACTAGAAGGAGATGGGGGTCCTCCTCGTGGGTGATCGCTGAGTGGCCTGAAGGCCCGGGAGGGAGACCTGGGAGGGGAGGGAAGGTGGCCTGCACTTCCAGGCCTCTGTAACTTGTCTGGGGAGAACTTGAAGAGAGGGGCTTGGGGCCACACTGGAGACTCCATGGGGAAGTATGAGGGGCCAGTGCTGAGCAGAGGATAGTGATGAGCTGGAGAGGCAACGTGGATGGGCTGAGAAGGCTCCACTGCGGGGAGGGATGAGCAGAAGGAGTCTGGAAGAGGCTGGGATTCCTACAGGGAGCTACAGAGAGGGCTGGGGCCTGAGGGGGGTTAGGATGGGGAGTGACTAATGAAAGTTATCAGCCTGGGAAGGGGTCTGTGAGGCGTAATGGAAGGGATTGTGAAGAGGGGGAGGCTGGGAGGAGAGATTGGGTGGCCTGCAGTAAGGGTTGGTGAGGGAATCCCGAGGGAGTGGGGGTGGGTGAGGGAGAGAGTGGGTGCGTGGTGAGGACATCCGGGCATCTGTCATGAGGCTTGGGGGTTCCCTGGGGTTCTTGGGAAGGGATCACTCAGTCGGGTGAAGGAGGCCCATGAGAGCCAGATCTCTGAGTCAGGGAGGAAAGTGCAGGTCCCGGGAGCCTGGGGGTAGCGGGGAGAGGAGGACCCCTTTAAAGGGGCCCAGGGAGAGTCGTGGGCCAAACAAGGGAGTCCATTCATTTGTCCATCAAGTAGTGAGTGGAGGTGGGAGCTGGAGCAACTGGGACTGTGTGTGACTGGAAGGAGGTGAGGACTGATGGTTGTGTCAGACTGGAAGCCTGGAAGGAGAGGGGAGGGAAGTCACGTAGAAATTTGGGCTTCTGTGATGCGCCTGGAGCCAGACTGGAGATGCAGGATGTGTGTCCAGCTAACTGCCACAGCATGAGAATCCCTGCCCTCTCAGGGCTCCCCTTCCTGTGAGGGGAGGTGGATGAGTAAGCCAATACATAAATGACAAAAGGTTGGCCGTGAAGGAAAAAAAACAGGGTTGAGATTGCCAGCGATGCTGGGGACTGTTAGGTGGTCTGGGAATGTCTCTCTAAGAAGGGGAAGTTTGAGCTTAGATTTAGCTGTGTGGAAATCAACCCATACCTCACACATGCATGCACTGTTGAAGTGGCCCCTGTCCATCCCAGGAAGAATACTCCCCCAGAAAGCACAGAGTGCAAAGGTCCTGTGGTGGAAGAACAGGTGTGAAGAACAGCACAGAGCAAAGATGGGAGCAAATGAGGGAAAGGGGCAGCTCATGCAGGGCCTGTGTTTGGTACAGGGTTTTGTTGTTCTTGGGGTGAGGGGGCTGTGTATGCAGAGGAGTGACTGGGTTTTAGAAGGACCCCTCTGGCTGCACAGGATGAGTCATGAAGGGAGGAGGGGGGAGTGAAAAGTTTGGAAAATGGTGCTTTTATGGAATGGTGGGGCTCAGGCGGAGGTATCCATACTTGACTTGTCCATTCTTCAGCCTGAAACTTTCAGCTGTGGACAGGGTGGGCAAGAGGAGCAGGGATTAGAAAAGAGGGCTGCCCTGGGTGTCTAAGCAGAGAGGGGGAGCAGCAGGGTGGGGTGAGGTGGGGGCGGAGGCAGCAAGGCCATGAACGCAGAGCCTTGGCTCCCTCTTGAGATATAGCGCAGATGATTCCAGCTCCCAAAGAGAGAATCCTGAGGGAAGGAGAGCAAGGCAGAGTCAGACCTGGGTGGGAGGCAGGACTCTGCTGGAATGAGGAGGAGGCCAGATCATCTCCTGGCTGGGTCAGGGCTGGAGGGTGCCCATCCTACGGGGCGATCACCCTGCCTCCCAGGGTGGAGGCAATATCAAACCAGATCTCTGTAGCCTGCCTCACACAGGGCCTGTGTGCAGCCTGGCACACTGCCCCAGCATCCGTGAGCCTCTGGGGCTTGTGAGAGGGCGGCTGGAGCCCTCGCAGGGAGGAACGTGGCCCTGAGGAATAGACACGCTGAGCCTTAGCTCCTGGCATGCCGGCTACCTGGCACACAGTTGGTGCTTAGTAAACGAAGTCTGGATGGGTCTCACCCTTGTAGACAGTACAGGTGGAGACTCTCCCATGGGGAAGGGGGCGGACGGTGGGTGTGCTCTCCCCCCGCCTGACAGGTGACGACTCTGAGGCCCAGACCAGGGCAGGATTTGCCCAGAGGGGCCAAGCAGGGAACAGAACCACCATCTGCCTCCAGGGGCTCCTCTGTCAGCATAGAACCACCGTCTGGTGGCCACCAGGGAAGAGGCATGGCTGTGTCTTCTGGGGCAGGAGGGGGAGGGGACCGAAGCTCTCCTGCCAACCCCGTGTCACCTCGCCATCCCCCCCCTGCGTCTCCTCAGGGAGAAGGCCCCCAAAGAGAAGCCCAGCCAGCCGCCAGCCCGGCAGCCCCGCCAGGGACCCACCAATGAGGCGCAGATGGCAGCAGCGGCGGCCCTGGCCCGGCTGGAGCAGAAGCAGCCCCGGGCACGGGGCCCCACATCTCAGGACTCCATCCGGAACCAGGGTGAGCCTTGACTGTCCTCTATCCATGGCGGGGGGACCTGGGGCAGGTGGAGCATGCCTCTCCCCACTGTCCTCTAGGTGGATCCTCTGCTTCTCATGGGTGCCGGAGCCTTCGGGCTCCCACACTTTGAGGTAGGAGGAGGTTTAAATCACAATTGTGAGGAAGATCCCCTGGAGAAGGAAATGGCACCCCACTCCAGTATTCTTGCCTGGAGAATTCCATGGACAGAGGAGCCTGGTGGGCTACTGTCCATGGGGTTGCACAGAGTCGTACATGACTGAGCAACTAACACTTTTACCACAAAGGGGAAGTGCTGGTGAAAAGGCTGAGGAGGGGTCTGTTTGTGATCTGGGGCAGGGATGTCTGGGATGGTGGAGGGAGACAGAACCAGGACTTGGAGCAGGAGGAGGCATGGTCTGGTGCAGCCTGAGCCTGGGGGTGTGGAGAGGTGGGGGGGCCAGGAGGACCTCGAGCTGGAAGGACTAGAGTGTGACCCATGTGAGGATTCAGGCCTGGACGGGGCAGGCAGGCTTACTCCACACACCGACTGTTCTCCGTCTCCCTGCTTCTCCCCACAGTGAGAAAGGAACTTCGAGCTGAAGCAACTGTCAGTGGGAACCCAGAGGCTCCGGGGAACAACACGGTAAAGACATTGTGGCAGCAGCAGTGGGACCCCCAAAGTGGGGCCTGGGGAGGGGGACCTGGAGGGCCCACTTGGGCTCTTTCCTGCTCTGATCTGATTGGTGCCCAGTCCTGGGCTATAAGGGTCTGCTGCGGGGGAGGGGAGGGAGATGCAGCTGTCAGGGCAGATCGCGGTCACCTCTGGCCTCAGGGCATTGAGGCAGGTTAGGGAACCCCATGGTGGAGGGTGGTGTCATCTGGGACCTGCATGCCTGGCGTGTCATGAAACCAAACCCAGGTGCCGGGGAAGGGGTTGCACGTCTATTCAGTCATTCCCCCACCCCATCCCCTGTAACCTCACACGGGGAGGAGCTGTTACAGTTCCCACCTTTCAGAAGAGAAAACTGAGGTTCAGAGAGCCCAGTGTCCTCAGTTTGCACCTCAAAACCAGCAGGGGCAAGACTGGAATTCCCAGGCTGTCTGACTCCAAAGCCCTTTCCCTTAGCGCTGCCCTCTGCTGCCTTCCTTGGTGGTGGGGCACACAGAGACTGTGTAGTCTAGGAGGCCTTCCTGGAGGAGGCAGGCCTTTACGGAGAGCTTGGAGGAAAGGGTGTTCTGAGCAGCACCACCCGTGAGGCCTGACTGAGTTTTAGAATGGAAGGAACCTTGAAGATGACTTAGGAATTGAGTTCCAGACTGAGGCCGGGACTCACCCAGGGCACCGTTGACCCCCTGACTCCCTTTCCAAAGCCCCTTCCTCACCCCTCAGTCAGGGCGAGCAGGAAGAGCAGGGGCCTTCAGTTGAGCACTTGCTCTGTGTCCAGAGCCGCTACCTGCTCTCTGTTCCTTTCCCTGTTGAATTCTGACATCTTATGGCCCTGAAGATGGGCTCCGAGGGGCTTGGCTACTGGGACATGGTGTTCCACAACTAATAGGCAGAGGTGACAGTGTTAGGCCTGGGGATGTCTGGCTCCCAGGGCCCCGCTCTCAGGACTGTGGCACTCAGGGTGGCCTTTGTCCGCAGTCCAGGCTCAGACACCTTCCCCCATCTTCCCAGGTGCAGGAGCCCAAAGAGGAAGGCTCAGCCCACCTGGCGGTGCCCGGAGTGTACTTCACCTGCCCCCTCACAGGGGCCATCCTAAGAAAGGACCAGCGGGACGCCCGCATCAGAGAGGCCATTCTCATGGTGAGTGCCCGCCCCGCTGCTGGAGCCACCCCCAGAAGTCTGGAAGGCCTGGCAGCCCCTGCAGCGTCACCACCTGGGTGTGCTCTGGTTCTGTGCTAATCTCCCTCACCTGTGGGACAGAATTCACAGTCCGGGAGGATAGGTGGGGAAAGTCGCCACCACCCTCCTCAGGGCACCAGCTTTGAGCATGTTGTATCCCTTTTCAGAGATGCTCCAAATACAAACTTCCGAGGCATCTGTCTTTCCTACATGGGCTGCGTTTTTGTTTTACATAAAAATCAATCTGCCATTCACATCTGACATGGAACTGCAACATTTATCAGTACAGGAAGAACTTCCATATTATTATTATTTTTTCCTTAAAATTCTATATTTGGAAATAATTCCAAACCTAAAGAAAAACTATAAGACCAGAAAGAACACCTGAATCTCCTTCACCTAGGGTGGGAGTGACCTATTACTGTTCCAACAGATTATTACAAATGCAGTGCCTCCAGACGGCACGCCTCTGCTCTCACAGTTCTGGAAGTTATGAGTGGGCTACAGTCAAGATGGCCACAGGGCTGTGTGCCTTCTGGGAGCCCTGGGGATTCAGGCTGTGTGTCTGCTGTGGTTCCTTCTCCACCTTCACTGCCAGCTGAGCCAGGCCAGGCCTTTCCCAGCTATCCTCTGCTTCTTTCTCTCTCTTCCCCCTCTTCAGGGCCCTTACGATTCCATCGGGCTCACCTGGTAATCCCAGCTAATCTCCTTATCTTAAGGTTTGCTAATCAGCAGCCTAAACTCCATCTGCGAAACTCCTACCCCATAACCTACATGCTCCCAGGTCCCAGGGGTCAAGTTACAAATACCTGTGTCATTCTCCCCACCTTACCCAAATCTGCCAGTTGTTAACATTTTTACCTCATTTGCTCTATCACCCCTCTCTGGGATTTTTTTTGCCACACCCCACGTGGGATCTTAGTTCCCCCACTACGGATCAAACCCACATACTTTGCATTGGAAGCACAGAGTCTTAACCACTTGACCATCATGGAAGTCCCTCTCTTTTTTTCTGAGCAGTTTGAAACTGCTTTCTCCATAGTGACTGCATGGTGACTCCTGTAAATTGTTCCTTGACTAACCAGCCCTGTGTTGATGAGCATGTAGGAAGTTTCCAATCTTTCACTAGAGAGGACAATATTTATGATGAAAACCTGGTCTCTACAGCAATTCGAGCTGTAGGTTCCATTCCAGAAGCTGAGTTGCTGGAACAAAGAACATCTGTGTCAGGCTTTGGATAGTTGTCACCAGGTGATCCTCCACAGAGTTTGTCCCGATTCACTCTCTCACCAGCATTGTGGGAGAAAGTTCCCATTTGCCCTGTCCCCTGACTGTCACTGTGGGTGACCACACGTTCATGTCTCTACCCAAATCGATAGGTAAAAATAACATTCAGCAGTTTTTAGTTTGCGTCTCCCTTTCTAGGGTTAGGTTGTCTATGTTTTCATATGAGAGTGCATCTTTTGATCATTTTTGTATTGGGTATTTTTTATTATTATTGATTTGTAGGCACTCTTTACATATTAGGGAAATGAGGTTTTTGTCTATGATAGGGGGATATTTTACTCCAGTTTATTTTTTTTCTCCAGCTTATTTTTATATTTTGCTTATGGTCACATAGCCATGCAGAAATTTTTTCTCTGTAATTCAATGCGTCGATTTTAATTTATGGCTTCCAGGTTTTGTGGCATGCTTAGAAAAGCCTTCCCCACTAAAGAATTAAAACAGTTCTTCCATGGTTTTTCTAGTGCTACTCTGTTTTGCTTTTTAATGTTTAAAGGTTTGCTCCAACTAGAATTTATCCCTGTGTAGAATATGATGTATGCAGCTAGGGTTATTTTCATTTTAAAAAAATTTTTATTCGAGTATAGTTAATTTACAGTGTTGTGTGTGTTTATTTTTTTTCCAGATAGTTGCCCAGTTTTCCCCAGTCCTTATTTGTTGAAATACCTGTCTTCTGGCCACTGTGAAGTCCACCCCCATCACAACATGAATACCTACATGGACGTTGTGTTCCTTTGTCCCATGCCCTGGTCCTAATTTAAATGAGGCTGCGGGCTGCCTGGATATTTCTGAGAACAGCACTGGGAGCTGCAGCTCTTTGCAGGGGGGTGGGTGTGCTTGTCCTGAGGCGGCTGGAGTGGGGGCCGTCAGCCTGGCTCAGCCATGCCCTGAGGACCACCCCCCGACCCCTGACAGCTGCTTCTTTGCAGACCCGCTTTGTTGGCCTGTCTGAACCTTTTTGTCTTATGCTGGTAACTTAACTGGCAGAGTGAACGGGGTCCAGATTTGAAGTCCCCAGGAGAGTTGACCCAGTTTACATCAGACGTCAAGTGACACATACGTGGCTGCTGAAGGCTCACCCCCACTGTAGTTCAGAGAGGCGGGCCGGGGCAGGCGGAGGCTCCACACCTGCCTTCCAGGAGCTCTGGCTGGGCTTCTGCGGGGGGTGCACAGGTAGATCTGAGTGGCCAGGTGGTCTCTGCTCTGATCCATCACCTCTAGTGACCCCACTGTTCACCCCCACCACTGTTCAGGCAGAACAGATGTGTTTGGGGCTGCCACAGGTACCAGCCCCCACTGGCCATGTAACTGCTGACTTTCTGGGGCTGCAGAAAAACAAGACCCGATGGGGAGGCCACGTGCCTAGCTGTCCAGAGTGCGAGCACACCTGCTGCCTGACCTTGCTTCTCGCCTCAGTGACCCATTCTCAGTCTCTCCCTACTGGGATGCTGTTTGCAGGGTCCCTGGGGGCACTCAGAGGCTGGGCCAGCTGAGGGATCAAACATGGCCCCTCCACTCCCCAGGGAAGCAGGTGGCACCCCCAAGGCAGGGGGATGGGTCAGTGGCATCTTCACTGTTTTGCCTCCCTGGCTGTGCACGGGCAGCCGCAGGTCACAGACCTTTTTTGCATCCTGTTTCTGCCACCTCAGTCTGTTTCTAGAACATCCCTTGCAGGCCTGGGAGATTAAGAGAGGCCATGCATCTGCAGTGGCTGGTGGGTTCTGGACATGCTGCCAGTGCATGCTGAGAGCCAGCCACTCAGACGGTGTGGCCCCCAGGCCCCCAGGACGGTGCTTCCTGACCCTCTGGTTTCTTCACTCCCCCAGCACTTCTCCACTGACCCGGTGGCTGCCTCCATCATGAAGATCCACACGTTCAACAAGGACCGGGACCGGGTGAAGCTGGGCGTGGACACCATCGCCAAGTGAGTGGGCAGCCCTCTCCCACCAGGCACCAACTCCTGCTGAGGAGGCCTGCAGGGAGCATGGCCCTCTCCCTGGGCCCTCGAGGAAGGGGTCTGGCCTCTCTGGGGCCATTTATCAGTCTTTAAAATGAAGAGGTTTACTGCATCAGTTCAGTTCAGTTGCTCAGTCATGTCCAACTCTGTGACCCCATGGACTGCAGCATGCCAGGCTTCCCTGTCCATCAGCAACTCCCAGAGCTTACTCAAACTCATGTCCATTGAGTCAGTGATGCCATCCAACCATCTCATCCTTTGCCTTTCCCTTCTCCTCCTGCCTTCAATCTTTCCCAGCATCAGGGTCTTTTCTAGTGAGTCAGCTCTGCATCAGGTGGCCAGAGTATTGGAGTTTAGCTTCAGCATCAGTCCTTCCAATGAATATTCAGGACTGATTTCCTTTAGGATGGACTGGTTGGATCTCCTTGCAATCCAAGGGACTCTCAAAAGTCTTCTCCAACACCACAGTTCAAAACCATCAATTCTTCAGTGCTTAGCTTTCTTTATAATCCAACTCTCACATCCATACATGACTAATGGACAAACAGAGCTTTGACTAGACGGACCTTGCATCAGGGGTTCCCAACCCTTTCCTATTGGGATCATCAGAAGAGAGTGAAGAGGCAGGATCGCCCCGTTCCTGTTACTGAGCAGGTCTGGGTGGGGGTGCCTAGCAGTTTGTGCTGCTCAGGAGCCCCCCACGCTGGGGGACCTCCAGGGACCCATCAGCTCCAGAGACTGTTACTCTGGCCCTGCCCCGCTCCACCCACCGTGGCGGGTCATTGGTGCCCTCGGAAGGCAGAACCGAGGGGGAGGCCTGGTGTCTTGGGTGCCAGGGGTCGGGCTCTGTGGGCTGTCCAGGTGTGACAGCACCTTGCTTGGGGTCACCCTTAGTGAGGTGGCGTGGCTCTGAGCTGTTGGCGCCTGTCCACCCCAGGTACCTGGACAACATCCACCTGCACCCAGAGGAGGAGAAGTACCGCAAGATCAAGGTGCAGAACAAGGTGTTCCAGGTGAGCGCTGCTGGCAGAGGGACTTGGCCTGGTGTGACCGGGCCCATGAGGCCCCCAGGACCCAGGCTGTCACAGGGAGCAGCTGGCTTGCAGACAGCCTGGGATGGGGGCTAGAGCTGGCTGCAGAAGGGCCCCTGCTTGGCGGGGGGTGGATGGTTGGGGGGTGGGGAGCAGTCCAGGTGGGCTGAGGTGGTGGGTGGGAGGCGGGCTCTGTGAGCACCATAAACCCTCTGCCTGCCTACCACCCAGTGTAGTGTGAGTTCTCTTTGAGTTAGTTGAGAGAACGTCAGCACTGGGGAGGGTTTCCACACAAAGGCAGGCTTCTGGCGTCTGTGGAGAAATTGCAAGCCCACCACCCTGGCCGTGGTGCCTGCCCCTGCGGCCGGCAGGGCCCCACTTTCTTCTGGTGGCGCCCACGGGAGTCCAGCATCACACAGCTGGCCTGCCCCACCTTTGGCACTCCTTCCTTGCATTGTCCTTTGGCGCTTCAGCCTCCTTCACCCTGGTGTTGACCTTTTCGGGTCCCGGGCCCTCTGTGAGCTCAGCCCCTCAGATGGCTTCAGGGGTTCAGCCTGTCCAGGGATAGCAGCTGTAGAGAGCAGGGACTCTGGGCCCGGAGGCCAGGGTGGGCGGGGACTCTTGTGGGGCACAGGGAGGCCCCGAGGGCCCCGCGTGACCTCTGCCTCCGCTCTCAGGAGCGCATTCACTGCCTGGAAGGGACCCACGAGTTCTTTGAGGCCATCGGCTTCCAGAAGGTGCTGCTTCCGATCCCCGACCAGGGTAAGAGCCCAGAGTTAGGGCGGGAGGGTCCGGTGCGGGGTCTCCCTGACTCGGCAGGGACGTTTCCGCGTGTTCCAGAGGGCCCCGAGGAGTTCTACGTGCTGGGGGAGGCCGCCCTGGCCCAGCCTCAGAGTCTGGAGCGGCACAAGGAGCAGCTGCTGAGCGCCGAGCCCGTGCGCGCCACTCTGGCCCGCCAGCGCCGCGTCTTCCGGCCCTCGCCCCTGGCCTCGCAGTTCGACCTGCCCACGGACTTCTTCAACCTGACGGCTGAGGAGATCAAGCGGGAGCAGCGACTGCGGTCGGAGGCCGTGGAGCGGCTGAGCGTGCTGCGGACCAAGGCCATGCGTGAGCGGGAGGAGCAGCGGGAGATGCGCAAGTACACGTACACGCTGCTGCGCGTGCGCCTCCCCGACGGCTGCCTGCTGCAGGGTGCGTTCTGGGCACCTGCGCGGTCCCTCTGAGCTGCGTTTATCCCCGGGGAGGTGTGCGTGCGCGTCCCCAACAGCTGCCTGCTGCAGGGTGCAGGGAGCGTGCTGCGCGCCCGCGCGGCCTCTCTGGGCTGCACTAGTCCCCCCGGAGGAGGCTGAGGGCTGGCGGCCGGCTGGCGCAGAGGTGCCCCGGCAAGCTCCAGCGCCACTCGACTGTCTCGCCCCCAGGGACCTTCTACGCCCGGGAGCGGGTGGCTGCGCTGTACGGGTTTGTCCGGGAGGCCTTGCAGAACGACTGGCTGCCCTTTGAGCTGCTGGCCTCGGGCGGGCAGAAGCTGTCAGAAGATGAGAACCTGGCCTTCAACGAGTGTGGGCTGGTGAGTGACAGCTCCCCGCACCTTAGCCCGGCTCTCTGGGCTCTTGTTAAATCGACACAAGGCCCCAAGAGGGGATGGGATGGTACTGGGGAGGGTGTCTCTGGATGTAAGACCCACCTTCCCACTTACTTGTGGAGTGGCCTTGAGTAACTTTCATCTGTAAAATGGAAATGTGCCAAGTCTGTTCAGAGTCCTCTGCAAAGCAGAGACCAGAAGGCTTTCAGAATGCAGGGAATTCCTTGAGAGGACAAAGGAGGGGGCTGGATCACGGTCAGACCCTGATTCAGGGAGACTGGGAAGGAGGCCTGGAGAGGAAGTGCCAACTGCTGCCTCAGGCTGGGTGGGCTTCAGCCAGGCCAGGGGGTGTCCTCATCTGATGAGCCCTTGATGGCACAGCGGTGCTGTCCCCAGTGGGGAGCAACCCTGGGCGAGTGTGGTCTGGGCTCCAGCAGGGAGATTTGAATGTGAAGCTGGAGCTCTGCGCCTCACCCTGCTGCAGGTGCCCTCTGCCCTCCTGACCTTCTCGTGGGATGCGGCGGTGCTTGAGGACATCAGGGCTGCAGGCACCCAGCCAGACACGTCTATCCTGAAACCCGAGCTCCTGTCAGCCATTGAGAAGCTCTAGTGAAATAAAGCAGGGTTGGCTCAGCCCCACCGTGGGTCTGTCTCGTGCTCTCCTCCACGTTCTCCCATTCCGGTCCCCCTACCACCTCCAGAACCGCTCACCCTGCCCATGGGGCACTGCGGGCATGAGGTGGGGGTGCTGGCCGGCCGAGCACACAGCCATGACCACCGCCAGGAGAGGGCATCACTAATAATCTGTTTAGCAGAAGCCCTGGGTGCCTCCCAGGCGGAGCAGCCTGCAGCCCCGGCCAGAACCCTGTGTGCAGTGGCCCCGGGGTGACCAGCCAAGGGAGGCCTGGGCCTGTCAGGACAAGTTCTGTAAAGTTATAAACCTGAATAAACAGGATGTTGACTAGTTTCCTGGTGTTTCAAGCCGTGAGAGGCAGCTGCGGAACCACCAGTGAACAAGGCTGGCTGTGGCTCCTGGTGAAGCAGGGTCAGGTGGACACCTGCTCTAGGGTGGTACCTGGGGTCCCAGGAGCCCCTCATGTTCAACGCAAGCTCTTCACTTCCCATGCTTTCCTATGTTATCTCCACTGCCTACAAGCCAGCCCTGCTGAGGGCTCCTGGGGCCAGAGCCCGTGAATGTGTGACATTATGTGCCAGAGGGGCTTGGGGTGTGGGTAAGGACAAAGTAGGGGACTGTCCTGGGTTATGCAGTGAGCCCAGCATTCCCGTAGGAGCTCTAACATGTGGAAGGAAGTAGAGATGGGAGATGTGACGCTGAAGGTCTTGAAGATGGAGGAGGAGCTTCTAACAGCTGCAAAAAGCACAGAAATGGGTTCCCCCAAGAAATGGTATTCCCCCTTCCAAAAGAATGGGGTTCTTCTGGAAGAATGAAATGGGGTTCTCTCATTCCAGAAGAAACCATCCCTCCCCTCAATTTAACCCAGTGAGGCCCTCATGAAGCTTCTGTCCCTAGAACTGTTAAGAACAACATGGGGCGCTTTGTCACAGCAGCCATGGGGAGCTAACAGACAGGGAAACAGGTCTGGAGGGTGGAGGACCTGCCCTGTCTAGATCCCACCTTCATGGAGGCCAGTGGTGATTGGCTCTTTGGCCGCTGTGAGGTGAGAGCTTCCAGGCCCCCGATGTGATTAGACACAAAAATTTCTTGCAACCCAGAGCCACTGAGTAGCCCCCACACAAGCTGAGCCTAACACCTGGGCAGCCCGCAGCTGTCCTCACATGGGGGCAGGACCTGGGCCCACCCTCCTTGGCTGCCTGATCCCCAGAGCCTGCTAGGGGGTAAACAATAAGTTGTCAGGTGGCAACTAGCAAGGTTAAAGGCACTTAACCATGACTGCGGCTGGTGGCCACACCCACAGGTGGAGCTGCACCCATGCCTCACCCCTGTGCCAGCAACCTGCAGCACTTAGTCCCAGGCGGGGCCAGGGTCCGCACCCCACCCCTGCGGAGCTGGAGGGAGAGACCCCCTCCAGGAGGATCAAGGTGCTGCTAGGAGAGGCGGGCCCGGGAGGGTCTTAGCCAGCAGACGGCATGACCCCCAAGGGCAGGGTCGTGTTGCCCCACCTCAGGAGTGAGGCATCACAGTCTGAACAGGTGCTCACGCTGAAGTGCTGGCTGACTCTCCTCCCAACAAAACAACATACTGTGAAGGGCCAGCAGGACTGCAGCCTGGTTCCAACAGTCGGAATTCTGCCAGAACCTCACTGCCCCAGGCCCTCGGTACATGCTTAGATGCCTCTGCTGGACCCGTCACAGCCCTGTCCTAGGACCGCTCCAGGGTCCAGTAGGTGCAGTGCCTGGCTCCACAATTCCTAGCTTCAGCCTCCCGAGGTTGGGAACACCCTCTGTCCACCGGCCAAGGGGCAGGAAGGGTTAACCAGCACAAGCACCTGCCGAGGAGCCCTGGCCTTGAATGAGGTAAGCAGGGAGGCCAAGGACCTCACAACAAAGAGATGGGACAGAACTTGTATGAAGCGTTGAACTTTAAACAAAGGCCATAGGCCCAAGCATGGGGAACCGGGGGGGGGGTGGGGGGCTGGGGGGCGGACACTGGACAGCAGAGTGCTGGCCTCAGACCCAGGGCAGTGGACACACCACGCACAGACACCACGTATTGGAAGAGACAACAGACACGCCAGGTCAGGCTAGACAATAGTTTATACAGGTCCATGTCAGGTCCGGGTGCCGCGCCACATCCGAGGGGCTTCAATTCATTCACAAGCATCTCGTCACTGCGCCTGCCCAGGGTCCATGGGGCACAACTAGGCCCTCCCCATGCAGGTCATCACATCACAATAATGCTTTATTAAACGGCAGATTAATATGTAGCTTTGGGGGGAAATTTTTTACAAATATCAAAATGAACTAACCAAGTATCCTATATAAAACTTTCCAAACCTCCAGGGAGGTCTGCCAAGCAGGACAAAGTGCTCTTTACACAGGAGTCAGGACTTTCAAGTATCTGAGAGGCGTCGAGAATACCCTAACCATTCTACATACATACACGGGCCACTTGGGCGGCTCAGGACGGGCCAAGCGAGCTGGGGGCCACGAGGCTCTCACTGGTGTCCATCCCCACTGACCCTCCAGCTCCGGAAGTGGTTCCACATGGGGCCTGGATGTCTGTAAGGCAAGAGAGGGAGGGGCTTCAGCCTTGGGTCCACTCCGGGGGAGGGCGGGCAGGCACCGCCTTCTCACCAGGGCTTCAGCTGTGTGCTTCTGCAGCTCTGACCAGCAGGCTTTGCACTTGACCCTCCAGGGCAGGGGCAGCCCGTGGTAAAAATGAGGAAAGTGGGCAGCAAGGCTCAGTGGCCGGCCTCAAGCTCCCTGCCCTGGGGAAACCTGGTTCAGAGGCCCTACACCCCCCCTCCCTGACACAGCTCCTCACCAACCCTCAGGTCTCTGGTTTTCTGAATGTAGCTTTCAGACCAGGGCAGGCGGCCTGACACCCACACCGCCATCACACCAGCCTGCCCAGCACCTTTCAGGACCTCTTCCTCAGTCCCCGTCACTCACAGGATGCGAGCTGGGGGGTGACTAACCGCCCCTTCCCTTCCCTGCCGGCTTGAAGGAAAAGAGGTGGTGTGGTACCCTGCTCACCCCCAACATCAGAGATGTCCATGAGCACACAGTCGCCTTCCTCGTCGTCCTCCTCCTCTGTGTCTGCCTGGAAGCCGTCCAGGTCTCCAGTGCCAACCTGAACAGACAAGGCACACTGTGTCTCGGTGTGACCCCCGCCACCCACTGCTGCACGCCCGACCCCCTCTGCCCATCCAGGAGACGCCATCGAGGAGTCTGATCAAAGTCCAAGTGTCAGTTGCTCAGTCGTGTCCGACTCTTTGAGACCCTATGGACTGGAGCCCACCAGGCTCCTTTGTCCACGGGATTCTCTAGGGAAGAATACTGGAGTGGGCAGTCATGCCCTCCTCCAGGGGGTCTTTCCCACAAAGGGACTGAACCCAGGTCTCCTGCATTGCAGGCAGATTCTTTAAGGTCTGAGTCACCAGGGAAGTCTTAGTGTTTCAAGAGTTACGATCAAAGGAAACCTTGGGAGTACTCTCAGATGAACTAATAGGTAAATTACCTTGTTAGAAAAATGATGCATTATTGTTTTCAAATTAGAAATCGGGGGGGGGGGTCCTCTGCTTTGGTTTAAAAAGGAGATGGACAAAGCACATGCTTTCTCTGAATTATTATCTTCTCTGCTGGAATAAGTAGGTGGCTGGGAACTTGGTCGGTCAGTGTTTTCTTCTCTGCCCAAGCTTGGTCCCTCCGCCCAATGCTTGTGAACTCTTTCCTCTGATGCCCACTCTGCCCAGTTCTGCCCATGTAGATGCCACCAGCACCCCGAGAATGGGGGTCAGGGGGGGTGGGCTGTTACCACCGGCTTCCACCAGAGGGGACAGAGACACAGAAGGAGGAAGGAACAGGACCAATCCTAAATACCGCCCGTGCCCAAGAGTCGACAGAGGCCACGGAGCTGGGCTCCCTTCCAAGGGGCTCAACACCCTCCTAGAGCCCTTCTACTCCATAAGTCTGCCTGGAAAAGGGACGACAGTGCAGCGAGGCCGTCCGCTGTGCCCGCGGTCCCAGCCTGGCTGGCAGACAGCTTACGCTCACAGACCCCTCAGTCCTACTGTAGAAACTCCAGGAGGGCTCCATGGGCTGAGGGCCCCCAAGGCAGGAATGGCCCCAAGCTGGCATGGGCGCTGCTGGGAGGTGCAGGGCAGCTTCCAGGCACCTGCTTCAGAAGCACAGACAGCGCCGTCTCCACCCCCAGCCACGCAGGCTTGGGTCTGGTGAGCAAGGGGACAGGCGGGTATCCTTCTAGTCTCCCAGTCCCGGGCCTCCACACGGGGAGCCAAGTGCAGACGGATGAGGACTGCTCTGGGCCCACAAGCCCTCTGCGGGAGGAACAACAGCCCACAGCCCCACAGGCACATGACGGGTCTCAAGCCTCTAAGGTGAGGCTCCAGGATGGGGTCCCACGTGCTGGGCTGAGGGCTGTCGGCGCATGCAGCCGGGGGACAGCCTGACATGCTGCTGTTGCTATTGCAGGCAGAGGGCACACAGCTGGCCACGCAGCCTTGGGAGTTAGGAAGACATGTCACCACCACCAAGCACTGAGGCTGGAAAGGACAGACGGAGCCCCTGCCTGTGCGAAAACAGAACAAGGCCGAAGAGCTGAGTTGCTGGGGGGGCGGACACACACACACACACTCACTCACTCACTCTTTAGGGCAGAAGTTGCCCCTAACAGCCAGCTCATCTCACTTGATCACAGTACTGTGTAAACCCATAAAGTATAACACTAGTTGGAACTCTAAATGAAAAGCTTCTAAAATTCCCATAAATTAAAAAAGCCCAACCCGCTCTAAAATATTCATACACACCATCCACATTTTCTCAGGCCACCAACTCAGCCTTCAAGAAGTCTCCCCAGCTCCTGTGTTCTGCCTTGCAGGACTGGCTCAGCGCACGCCCAGAGCTCTCTTCCAGCCTGACCGTCCCAAACCACCAGGATTCTGCTGGAGGTGGTCAAGGTCTCATGACCCCAGCCTCTCTTGCAGCTGGGTGGCTGGGTCAGAGCATTCCAGTCAGAAAGACACAGGTAGAGTCTGCTCCTCCTTCCAGGTAAACGGGACTCCTCCCCAGGTAGGCTTGGCCATCCTCATATCTCGCTGGCTGGCAGTGCAGTTCTGTGACCACAAAGACAAGGCCACAAACAGGCAGGAGCAGCAGGAGACATGAGGAGCCTGGCCCCAGACCACAGTGCTCACCAGCTCAGGACTTCCTGTTGCTGTAGACAAACTTCCATGTGTTTACGATCCCTGAGACCTACATGGTCCCAGGGGACCAAGTGCTGTTACAAGCGAGGATGTGGGATCTTGTTCCTGACTAGGGACTGAACCCTCACCTCCTGCATTGGAAGCTTGGAGTCTTAGCTACTGGACAGCCAGGGAAGCTCCAAGACGGGGCTTTTAAAGTGCAGACGTTAGCACCTACTCTCAGACCCACTGAGTCAGGACCGCTGGGGCCAGCACACCCAGAACCACCAGAAGTGTGGCCCTCTGTGAGATCCTGCCAGACCTCGGAGCCCCTTTGAGGCCCGTGAACGGGGAGAGGCTGAATAGCACTGACTGCTATTCATGTGTGTCATCAGATGAAACGTCCCATGTCACTCACTCTCACAGACCAACCCCTCTTACCTGGGGAGAGGGGCCTCCAGTTTACTGGGGTGCACTTTTTCTCAGTAAATAACAAAGCACCAAGGACAGGGATCCATGTCAAGTTCAAGAGGAAACAGGTGATAAGGGCTAACCCATCTTTCTCCATGTAGAGACACAGACTGTGAACACGTGTGTGGATGCCATTGGAGGGGAAGAAGAGCAGAGGGGACTCAGCGAGGTGGCTGTGTCTCCCATGAGAACCCATGGGAGGGCTGATGAGGGCAGCAGCCCGCAAACCCTGCCTGGATTAGGACACCAAAGGGTCCTTCCAGCCCTGGCCACGTTTACACTGGCTCCCCAGCTGGTTTCAACCTGAGCATCCACAGGTGCAGTCTTCTGAGACCGTCTGGCTAACGATGATGTTGACCGTCAGGAGGTTCTGCAGCTCAGCACAGCTTGAACACATGAGGGCCTGTTCTGGGTCCAGGCCCAGGGAGGGAACTGTCTGTGGGGCTGGGTCCCTAACTCCTAACCAGGTGGGTGCTACTGTATCGAGCCGTGTCCACAGCTGACAGGGACAGGGTCGGGGAGTGGCTAGGACAGCCGCCATGACTGCACAGGACTGTCCTGGCTCCCTCTTGCTGTGATGATTCAGGAAGAAGGCTTCCATCGCACCCAAGACCTCATCTGTGTGCGGGCGTCACTCCAGGAGCCAACCGCCTGCCCACCCTCCCCACACATGCGACAGGAGCAGGGGTGGGGGATGGGGAGCACAGGCGGGCTCCCTTCTTTTTCCCTCACCCCCAGCCTCCAGCAGTACCTCCTGGAGCGACAGCACCCTAGAAGGGCCCCGGATGTGACCGAGAGACCAGCTATCACCACACCTGTCTCACCCTCGTAAACTCGAGTCTCCAAGATCTTCAGCCGCATGAGACACTGTCCTCAGTGAGGACTGGTGCCCACAACCAAGACCAGGCTTCTGGTGAGAGTAGCCAGGAGACTAAACCCATCACCTTCACATACCAGGAACAGAAACAAACATCAAACATGGAAAGGCTGAGGCGGGGGCCCAGCCTCCGTGTGTCCAGGCAGTGTGGGAGCCTTCGCTCTGGGGACCAGCGGTTCTCAGGAAGCCCACCTGCCTCCAGGTGAGGTGAGGCCCTCCCAGCACGTGGCCTGTCTACATGGGGCCACATGCTTCCTCCTCCATGTGCTGTCAGGATACAGCTACATGGCTGCTCCCACCATGGAATCCAGTCTGCCTCCCCTTTGATGGCGTTTTGCTCACCACTGTCTACAAGGCCTAGCAGAGTACCTGGTATGGAGTAAGCGCTTAGTAACTGTGTTAAATGAACACAAAAAGTAACTAAACAGAAGCTGCTGCATGGAACATCATTCAGCACTGAAAAGAAATGAGCTGTCAAACCATGAAAAGACAGGAAAAAAGCGTAAAGGCACACAACTAACTGAAAAAGCCAGTGGAAGCAGTAGGCCCAGTGGCAGCCCAGGGTAGAAAGAGGGAAGGACCAACAGGCAGACCACGGTGTGACGGCAGTGACATGGGTCTGTGCGACACTGTGATGCCACACACGTCGTCACACATCTGTCCAAACCCACAGGACGCACAGCTGCCAGAGCACGCCCAGTAAACCTTGGAGTCTGGGTGACAGGGGTGCGTCCCCATAGGTTCATCAGCTATGACAGTCACGCAGGCTTTGCTGGGGGTGCTTGGTGGGTGGGGAAACTTCTACACCCAGGCCTCCATTTTGGTCAGTTCCATCACCTCAGTTTTGTCATAAATCTAAACATGTCCTAAAAGGAAGGTTTGCTACAAACTACAAGCCATGGCGGCGTCTCACCTGCCCGTCGTGCCGGCGCTTTTTCATGAACTGGGTGATGCACATGCTACCCGCCGACTTCCTCTTGAGTGAGACGGGCATACCCTGGCCGGGCCCCGGGGCGGGAACGCTGCCACTGTCCTCCCTGGTGGCCGAGGGCACCGCGGTGACATAACTCCACTGGCAGGGCACAGGCAGGTGCTCCTGGGCGAAGCTCTTCAGCACCTGTGGGTGGACGTACCAGCACATCCTGAAGTCGGGCCTCTTCTCGTACACCGAGTTCTCAGAAATAATCCGCTTGAGCCTCGCCTTGGAGGGCACGGCTGTGTCCTCGACGGCGGTAGGGGTCTGCGGGCGGGCAGCGCCGGGGCTCGGGGGGCTGGCGGCACTGTGCTCCGGGCTGCCGGCGTCCCTGCTGAGCAGTCCTCGGCGGCAGCACTCCTGGAACTCCCGAATGATCACCTTGCTCCCATTCACGTTGCCGTGCAGCAGTGGGAGCAGCTGGGCCAGGACTGGCGGGGAGAGGGAGCAGGGGGAGACGGAATGAACACGGCCCCTGGGAGGCTGAGACATGGTCTGCTTTGGGTGGCCTTGTTTTCCTCCTGGTTTACTGAGACGTAACTGACACACAGCAGTGATTTGACTTACATCGCAAAATCACCACCACCACCACAGGTTTAGTGCGGGTGGCTGCTTAGGGGTGGATTTAAACACAGGAACTGCTCCAGGAGAGACTCTGGGAGGCCCACACTTCACAAGGCGGGACTGGTTGGAGTAAACTGTCAGGCCTCAGCTCCTGTGTTCGTTTCCTTAGTAACTGCCCTCATACACCCATTCTGAGTGGCCCTCCCAGCTCTGAAGAGCTAAGAATGTGTGTGACCATCAGGGAAACAGGCTGACTGAAGCAGCCACCCTGTACAGCTCTCAAGAGCATCATAGAAAGGACACCTCCCCAGCAAGCACTGGCTCTGGCTGTTTCTTTGAAGAACTTGTGAGTTACCTGGCCACCCACCAAGGAAGTCTCCCACCCCGCCCCCGCCCCGAGCTGGTGCTCACTCTGCTGGTCCCTCTTCTCTCTCTTTGAGGCCTTGGGCGTCTGCTCCTCCTCGGGGGGCACAGTCTCCAGCAGGCAGGCCGTGAACTGTTGCAGCACCTTCAGGTCGGCACCGCCGTCCTTGTCGGCCGCCCAGACGCAGCCGATCTTCACAGGCTGGAGAATGCGGAACCTCTTTCCCTTGGCCAGAAACTCATCCCACTCCTTGGCCTTCAGTTTCTGGCGCACCTTGTGATTTTCCGGGTCGGCACACTCCTGGCAGGTTAGAGAGCAGACATTTGCTCAGGATCCCTGCTCCCTGGTGCCCTCCTCTGGGACAGTGAGATAGCCTATGGGAGGCGGGCAGAGCTCTTCACAGACTCAGGGCCAGTGTGGATGGCACCTGACTGGCAATACTACAGGCAGAGAGCGTTTTCAGAGTGAATAACTGGCATTTTCACCCTCGAGTATCTTAGGTGTACCTGCCTTTCTAGCCCTCACTGGAGAGTCACAGGTATTTTTATTACCTCTTCAGTAGACCTCTTAGTACCACTCTGGATTTCCTGCTTAACATGTGATCCTGGAGCTGAAATCACCATGCTGGACCTCTCCCACCTCAGAATGATGCCACTGTCTAAACCAGATACACTGTGGGCCTGACAAGACCCATCTGCCTTGCTGGTTGGAAATGTATGAAGGACACAAGTCCCCAAGTGTGACCTGTGTGCCAGTGTGACTGGCAGGGTCACACCTGCCAGTCTCCCCATGACCCAGCAGGCCTTCAGAGCTCTGAAAATGGCTCCCTCAAAAGTCCCACCAACCAGCAGAACTGAGAAAGCCGAGGGGTGAGGCTGAGCCTGAGAAGTGAGGTTCACAAGGAATCAGCTGCAGGGTGGGCCAGGACCTACGCAACCACCCCCGGGTCAGCAGCCACCAAGCTCTGGCCTGGTCACCTCCTGTCCACCCCTCACCTCGGTTACTCCTTCATCCTCAGACAGGTACCCGTGGGGCACGAAGAAACCATCATCCTCATCCTCATCCTCTCCCACGTCATCGTCATCGTCCTCAAGAAAAAAAAGCACAATGATAACGTGTGGAAACAACATGTGCTTTACTTATAATTCACCTGTGAACACGCAAAAAGGAAACAGCCTTCCAGTGCTTCAAGTGTCATTTCTACGGACACCCTGAGGATCAGCCAGGATTCCATTTACAAGCCCACTATATTCTGGTGGGGGTGGAGAGCCAGGCAGAACACAGATAAGTGGGGCCCAGAGTAAGGCAGCGGGTGTGGCAGGAAGCAGGCGGGCCCACCCAGAAGTATTTGGGCGCTACCCTGTCCACCACCAGGCCGGTGAGTGTCACCAAACAAGGTTTTCCAAGGATAGCTATAAATCCGGGTTGAGATGCTGTCTGAGGGAGCCCTCTGGCCGGAACTTGCAGGCCCCTGCCATGCTCACCCCTTCGCTGTGGGAGAGGGACTCTCCCGGCTCCTCCTCTTCCCACTCCTCGTCGCTGTCCACCTCGTAGTCAAGGAGGTCCTGAGGGCACACACACAGCAGTCACTGTCGTCTCCAGGGTCGGGAGGGAATGGCAGAGCTAGAAAGCTAGAACTCTGTGGAGCCCCAGAGCCCTGGGAGAAGGCCATGCTGAAAAGGATACGCAGGAGTCGGAGCAGTGCCCATACACTCACCCTGTCCTGGGCCCAGGGGTCCCTTGGGTGGATGACTGTCGTCTTCTTGTTCCACGTGCCCCAGTAGGCTGGCCGGTGGTTCTCGGAGAACTGCAGGAGCTTCATCCTGCCAAACTTTCTCCGCTCAGGAACGCCGTCCACTTTGCTGCTCTCCACAATCACCACATCGCTGGAGACAAAGCCTGGCTTAGAAGGCCCCTCCATGGTGCACTCTCCCACCACAACATCCTCCCTCCCGGGGGTAGGCCGTGGGCACTAGAGACAGGCAGCCCTAAAGCAGGCCGACATTTACTCCAGGAACGCGGCGCGAGAAGGAGAGGAACCAGATGGGAGCTGCTGCCCCACAGCACACACAGAAGCGGGCATGTGAAAACAAGTACATCAGCAAGAGCTGGGGAGCAGCCCTCCAGGCAAGTGGTCTAGACGTCAGCTCCAGCCGGGGGGCGGTGGGGGGGAGTCTGGGGACCTAGCACAGGCAGCCTGCACTCCAGAGCCAGGACTTTCTGCAAGGCCACCACACCTGGGAAACTTTGGAGGTGAAGCCAGGAGAGAGCTAATGGAGCAGTGGAATCTGGGGCCTGAGGCCAGGGAGGGAGCTGACTGGTCAAGGCCAAGGGACCCAGTAGTGACCAGGGCTCTGCTTGGCCACTCAGGACTCTCCGACTTCACCGAGGGCAATTGGTAGCTTCCCCCGGAACTAACCTGTTAGAGAGGTCTGTGCTCCGGTTAGGCAGCACAGTGGGCCCAGATCTGAGCGGCCGCCGGCTTTTCAGATCTTGCAGGAAGGAAAACTCGCTGCTCTGCTGCTGGAGGAGCTGGTCAAGCTGGTCACAGAGGTCTTGATCAAAGGCAGTCCGGCATCGAGGGGCAAGGACCATGTGCTCTTTGATTTCGAAAGGGGCAAACTTCCCACAGGAACCGGCCAGGGTCTGAAACGGAGAAGGGATGTGATGGCACCACTATGCCTACCGTGTGACGGACCTGCACAGCAGGCATTGAGGAGCCACCGGACATGGGACCCAGTGTCAAAGGAGACACCTCACCAAGAACGAAAACCAAGATAATAAAGAGCCAGAGATCAGAAGAAAGCCAATCCTGCGTTAACCTGACAAAAAAACAGGAATTGGCAGAAAAATAAATAAATAAATAAATAAATAAAAAGAAATAAAATGATAAACAAACACAAAGAGATGTTCAACTGCACGAGAATCATGGAGAAACATAAAGAGAAATAAATATGTTTTTCTTTACCCATCAGTCAGGTCCAGAGAGGTTTGAGATACCCATGCACTGTTGGCGGGGGGGGGGGGGGGAGGGAAATCAATGGCAAGGGGGTATAAAGTATGATGCACCCACATCATGACACGGTACTGCAGCAATGAAAAAGAATAAAGAAGGGCCAGTGTGGCAAGAATCCAAGATACAACTAAGCAAAGCGGTAAACAATAAATTCATAATTTGTTAGGTACATGAATACACAAACATACTCAGTTAAAAAACTGGAAGGACACCCTTGCACCTCTGGAGCATGGAGGAGGGTGGGGACAGAGGTCTGTGGTTTTCACAGGCAGAGCCTGGTCTAGAAGGTGACAGGAAGCAGAATCCTGTGCTGAATGAACCCCATGGGTTGTTTTATGCTCAATCCTGCCTCTTATCTTGAGCAGACATCCACTGAGGGTGAAGACTGGTCTTTCTCCCTCACGGATCCCAGCATAACCTCTATAAACACTTGGTAGTTTGAGCAAACGTGCCACTTTTTGCCTTTCTGAGCGCAGTGGATGATAAGAATTGAACCTCCAGATTCTACTGGAGATCAAAGCTCCCAGGGCCAGCGGATGTCCCTCTCAATGAAAGCAGAGCCAGCGGGTCAGAAGATGCCTCTTTATTCTTCAAACAGTACAGCCAGACAGAGACCAAAATTAAAGCCAGAGGAAGCGAGTTGCTCACCTTGGGGGCCTGTGGAGTCTTTGGTTTCTGGAAGAACCTCGTGATTTCGGCCTTCTCGGCTTTAATGCGCTGCAATACAAAGATGAGGGTGAGAAATAGAGAACTTAAGCATGCAAAAGCCCCTGTAACTGAATTCCAAGCATTTTTACATTGAAAGCATTATTTTAATGTGAGTTCGCCAAACCCACAAATGGGTATCAGGCAACTCCAAAGGTTAGAGCTGCTCCTGTGGGCAGAGGGACCAGAGGAGGAGACAGCTAGCTAGGCAGGGCTGGGCCAGCACCCCAACCGGCCTAGTTACAGGAGTGTTAGTCCTGCCCCTCCTCCAGCCCCCGCCACCTCAGGGAGGACATGCAATATCCAGCAGCAATCAGGCAGAAGCCCCGTTTCTCAAACATACAGGAAGGTGTACGATCTAGAAACACATTCTACCTTCTCTTCTTCTCTCAACCGTTTCTCCTCTTCTTTTTTCCGCTTCTCCTCCAGCTTTGCCCTATGAGACATCACTCTCAGTGACACGGGCTGGCCCAGGCCTGTGCTGATGCCCGTGGGGGGGGGGGTGGTGACAGCGGGACAGGGCAGAGGGTGTGGGACCCCAGATGGAGGGGGCGGGGCACGCACTCCAAAGCCTCCTGGCGCTCCTTGCGTCTCTCCTCCTTGCGCCGCTGCTTCTCCGCCTTCTCCTTCTCATCCTTCTCTCGCTTCTCCCGCCGCTCCTTCTCCTTCAGCTCCTTCTCCTCTTCCCTCTTCTTCCTGGCCTCCTCCTTGGCCCTCTTGGCCTCCTCCCTCAGCTTCTCCTTCTCCTCCTTCTCGGCCCGGAGCTTCAGCTGCCTCCACAGACGCTCCTTATCCTGCACAGAGATGGCATACAGTTTAGCCCCGCGGGCGGACGCCAGGGAGGGCAGGCTGTGTGCAGGTGGACAGGGAGGTGTGAGGCCTGCCGGCCAGCACATGCACAGAAGGGAAAATCTGGTCCATTACATCTCCTTCTGAGAAAGGCCACGAAGATTGGCCGGCTGCCACAGGGCCTCATGGGCGATTAACAATAAGATGCCTTTAAGACACCATTTTCAAATGTGGAATGAGGGTCAATTTTTACTTAATTAAAAAAAATGAAGTAAGTCCTTCTCGGCTGCCTACATGGGATACCCGCTGTTGGGTCAGAGTAACATTTATTTGCTCAGGAAAGTGTGGTAAAATAAAAACACATTTAAAACACCTGTAGGTTTTGCCTCCCTGCCCTCAAAACAAAAACATTTTCCTGGAGTTTCCCTGGCGGCTCAGTGGTTACTACTCTGCACTTTCACTGCAGGGGGCACAGGTTCCATCCCTGGTCGAGGAACTAAGATCCTGGCATGCCACAGCCAAAAGACATTTTCTTTCCATTCCCTCCAAAACTATTCTAGACAACAGGGTTTATTTCTCTTGAAATGGGAGAGGAGCATGGACGAGGCAAGGCTGGGAAACCTGATGAGTTAAGTTTTAAAACTGTGGGGAACAGACGAGAGCACATGTAAAAAACATAAGCAAAAAAAATTTTTTTTTTAAATCTTTAAAGCCATTTCTCAAAAGAAAACATTTTTTAAATTTCTAAAACCATTTCTCAAAAAACCAAACAAACATTCTTTAGGATCTGAGAAGAAGGTCAGAGGTTAAGAAGAGACATCATGATATCCATGACAATGCCTGGGCCTCCTCATCATCAGCAGGAGGAGACCACTCTGAAGCATGAACATATCATTTTATCGGTTCTTCATTCCCAAGAATTTGTATGTGGCCTGGGGCACTGAGTTGTTATATAACGTGGCATTCACACTGAACAAGTTTCAGCTCTCAGACAGAAGGGGCGGTACCTTCTAACATGGTCAGTCGTGTCAGAGGCTTTGTGACTCTCTGGATGGTAGGCCACCAGGCTCCTCTGACCATGGGATTCTCCAGGCAAGAATATCGGAGTGGGCTGCCACTCTCTTCTCCAGGGGATCTTCCCAACCCAGGGATCAAGCACGCAACTCCTGTGTCTCCTCCTGCACTGCAGGCAGATTCTTTGTACACTGAGCTACTGAGGAAGCCCTACCTTCTCATAGCACTGGGTAATTCTCCAGGAAAAGAACCATCATAGGCTTCCCGCCTTTGGCAGGAGTCCGACAGCTCAGCTCTCCATCTGGGCCTATGACTGTGCCTTTGTCCCTAGAGAACACCCTGCCCTGATCAACGTTTGCTCCCTATCACAAAAGCCATGGAGGCACGCTGATAGAGACCTGGGAATGTCCTTGCCAAATGTCGTCATGGGACACTTGGAGCAGGGGCTTGAGTAACTGATCAAGTAATAGGGTGAAGAAACCAGCAGCAACTGCAGAGTTGGGCGGGGGGGCGCGGGTCTCCTCGCTGCTAACTGCGAGGACAGGAAACTTCTGGAATCAGGCATAAATCAGACCTCTTCAGCTACACCTGCCAAGCAGATGCCTAGTTCTGAAATTCCAACAAAAAGAATGAGATAAACTTTCAAAAAGATATCAGGAGCACTTCCCTGGTGGTCCAGTGGTTAAAACTTTGCTTCCAATGCAAGAGGGTGAAGGTTCAATCCCTGGTTGGGGAGCTAAGATCCCACATGCCTCTGCGGCCAAAAACAAAAAAACAAACCCCAAAACACAAAACCAATACTGTAACAAATTCAATAAAGATTTAAAAAACATTAAAGCCATCAAACCTGAAACACAAAAACTGAACGCGGCCAAAAGGATGAGCACATAGCCGACTGTCATGGGTGGCCCTTCCCTGAGCTGGTGACGGGTGAAAAGTCCACGACCTTCTTTGCAATTCACTCAGTACGAAAGAAGGCCCCGCACTGCTGTGTGTAACAATGTGACCCCCCCCAGATAAAAGAAGACTCAGCAGGGGACCCCTTTACAGTAACCACCCATCTGGTGTAAGGGCCCTCGTTACAGTGCCTCAGGAGGGATGGGAGCATGGGGCGCAGGGAGAGGAACTGGGTTCTTTTTAACGCAATTTTAAACTACAATGGGGGGCGGGGGGAACTGCCCTGGTGGTCCAATGGCTAAGACTCCAAGCTTCCACTGCAGGAGGCATGGATTCAATCCCTGATCATGGAACTAAGATCCCACATGCCAAGTGGCTCAGCCAAAAAATAGAAAAAAAGACAAAGAAAACCCTACAATGGGGATGCCTAACTATTATGACAGTACTGATTCTAGTAAAAGCTTAGAAAAGACTACAGGCAAAACCTCAGGATTCAGCAAATCTCAAAGTGATGCAAGCTACAAACATGAGGCCCAGTTATGTAAAATGAAGCAAGAACCAAAATGCTGCCCAGGACAAGCAGGGGAAAGTGAAAAACTGGGTCAGAGACATGCAAAGGGCTTTGCTGCCCATTTACTGCCAAGAGTGCAGCTGGGGAACTTGCTACTTCAGGGGACAAACCTTACCCTTTGCAGTTTCATCTTGTTCTTCTCTGCAGAGCCTCTGACCAGTTTCTTAGTTATCTGAAAGGAAAGACACTGAAATGAGAACACGGGTTGTTTCAATCACTTCAACACGTTTAACACCGAACAGTCCTCGAGGGGAGGTCAGGGTGGGGTGGGGGCCAACACTCTGCAAAACAACAATGGAAACCTTTCTGGGTGACCGGTTCCAGCAAACAGAACCAGAAAGTCTTGGTTGGGTCATAAGCTCCAATGAAAGCACATATGTGTGCATGTGGAGATATTAAATGAGGCTGGACGGCAGATGACCAAAAATGGAGGCCAAGTTCGATATCAAGAGCCATAGCCAGGGCCCTGGCGTTGGGGAGACACAGAGCAGCAGTCCTGTAAGCAACTGTGGAGGCCGAGTCCTGAGTCCTGCAGACACGCAGCCCTGCACAGCTGCTCCTTCTACTTTTCCCCAGGAAGACTGACAGTGGAGGTTTTCTGCGAGTCCAGGCACACCTTGCTTTCTTTTGCTTCCAAGATAACGCGTTAAAAAAAAAATTTTTTTGAAGGTTTGTGGCAACTCTGCATTGGGCAAGTCTTATCAACGCCATTTTCCCAAAAGCATTTGCTCCCTTTGTGTCTCTGCGTCACATGTTGGTAATCCTCAAGTTTCAAATGTTTTCATTGTTATACGTGGTATGGTGATCAGTGGTCAGTGATCCTTGATGTTACTATTGCAAAGACCACGACTCACTGAGGGCTCAGACGATGGCAGTTTTTGCAGTGAAGTTTTTTTTTTTGGCCACGCTGTGCAGCCTGTGGGATCCTGGTTCCCTGACCAGGGATCGAACCCACTTCCCCTGCAGTGGGAGAGCAGAGTCTTCACCACTGCATCATCAGGGAAGTTGCACAGTTAAGTATTTTTTTAATTAAGGTATGTACTTTTTTAAGATATAATGCTACTGCATACAGCATAGTGTGAACATAACTTTTACATGCACTGGGCAACCAACAGGGCCACGTGACTTACTTTACTGTGACATGCACTTCATTGCAGGGGAATCTGGAACCAAATCTGCACTAGCTCAGAGGTTTACCTGTCATGTCTACAAATCAATACCATGTGACTCAAGGAAGACGTGTGGGCTTGGATTCCTGTGGGCCACAAACTTGTACTCCTTGCCCATTGCGGCTTTGCCTCTTAGAACATGGAGTGAACGTCCAGGATAAAGGGTCACCTGGCCAGAAGTGGTGATCCAGTCCAGAACCCCTATGTTCTAGAACACAGCGTTCTCAATCACCCTGCTGCATACTGACTGGGCTGCAAGCACAGACCAAGACACACGGCTGGGCTCCCTCACCATGCTGGCAAATGGCTCCCGGTAGGAATACGCACAAGAAGTCCAGGCTAGTGGTTTAAGCTCCCTCCAGAACAGGGTATCCTGGCAATCGCACCATTCACTGGACAAGCAATGGGGAGAATTTGGGCTGGAAAGAAATACCCACCTTCCCTGCCCAGGCTCATCTTTCACAGCCAAGAAATGAGACAAGATGAAAAACCAGAAGCCCATCTCTCTCGAAACTGTCTGACATACCGACAGAACTACATGAAAACAGTGTTTTCTCTCTCTCTCAGGGCACCTGCCCTAAGACTTCCTACAGATTAACGTATACAGATAAGATACCTTTCTTACTAGGGACACACTGAGTCCTTTCTGGACCAAGCCTTCCCTCAGCAGAGGGCCGAGCCTGGCCATGTGAAAGCCACGTGACTAGCAGAGTGCTCAACCCCACCTCTCTAAGCCAGGTGCCCACAGAAACACCAAAGCTGTCTAACCAAGTGCTTAAGAAAAAGCATCCACTCTGCCTGCCAAACCTGCAGACTTCTCCCCCACAACAAAGGAGTAGGTAGCAGGGTTTGGAAGGCGCTGTATCTGTGTCACTGTCCTTTGTATTCGAAGAGTACAGCACGTAACGTGACTGCCACACCCCGCTGCACCAGGGCGTTTGTGGAGGAAGACGTTGTTTGTTTGGTCTTGTCCATATTCGTTGAGATTCAGCTGCAGAATCAGGCCCCTTCCAAATCTTACCCTGTGCTGTGAGTCCAGGAATGAAAGAGTTCACATGACTACCAGAAGCTGGCATCATGATACCCAACAATCATAGCAACTGCAATTTCACTTAAAACTGTCTCTTCTGCTTTACCAGACATTTGGATAAACCTTACTGAACAGCTATAACTTTATCTTCTTGATATTTGGCCTAAGTATTTATAGAATTCTTTCAAAATACAGGCCACACATTTTACTTATCTGGAAAGTGTTAGTGTTAGCAACTCAGTCGTGTCCAAATCTTTGCAACCCCATGGACTGTAGCCCGCCAGGCTCCTCCATCCGTGGAATTCTCCAGTGGAGTGGAGTGGGTAGCCATCCCCTCTTCCAGGGGATCTTTCTGACCCAGGTATTGAACCTGTGTCTCCTGCATTGGCAGATAGGTTCTTTTACCTTCTGAGACACCAGGGAAGCCCTATCTGGAGCTCAGCTACCAAAAATAAGACCCAGGATTCTAGAACGAGGTTAAAACAGATACATCAACTACCCAAGAGCCAAGACATACGTAACCACATCTGTGCAGTAAAATTCCTGCACTGTATTCGGGAGAACTCCAGAGCCCCCTCAGTCTGGTATGATACAGAAGGAGGTCTAACTTCTAAGCCCAGAGCAGGAGCAGGTGCGAGGTGAGGAGAGGGAGGTCCCACAGCAGCTAGTACCCTGACAGCAGGGGAGGGAGAGCAAGTGGAGGGGAGACACGACTCTAAGTGCCCCAGGCGTGGGGGACTGTCAGCACGTAGACACTGACATGACCAATCCTGTAAGCCCATACTCTGCTGAACAACCACTCAGGGAAGCTCAGGACAATTATCATCCATCAAGGCTGAGAAGCAAGAGATGACAGAAATATCCGTTCGGACTCCCCTGATGGTCCAGTGGCTAAGACTCAGGGCTCCAAATATAGGAAGCCTAGGATTTGATCCCTGGTCAGATTCCACATGTTGCAACTGAGCATTCTCATGCCACAACTAAAGATCCCACATGCCACAATGAAGATGACTGGAAGATCCGTCGGGCTGCAACTAAGACCCAGTGCAGGCAGATAAATAAATACTTTAAAAAAAAAAAAAAAGAAATATCCATCAACAAGAATGACTGTGCAAACTGCAATTTATCCACACCATCTGCATACAGTATAGCAGTTAAAAAGACATACATCTTCCCATCCCAGTGTAAAATACAGTTAAACATAGCCTGGAATAAAAAGAAACATATTGACAGTATAAGGCTCATGTAAGGAAACAAAATGATACTGTATATTCCCAGGGATCCCTCACATACATACCACACAGAGCAAAGTAAGACAACTATAGTGGCAACCTGGGGGACAGGAAAAAGCCAAAAGGGGCTTTGACGGTTCAGTGATTCTTTTTTTAAAAAACAGAGCATTTAATACTTGTATAATTTAAATTACCATAATTTAATATAAGTTGAAGAGTTCCAGCAACTGTACAGAGGCAAGGCGTAGATTCTGGTAACACCACTGTATCCACACAGTCCTTTAGGGAACAAACATCTGAGTCATCAATAACGCGGGCTAATCAAACCTTTCTCTGCAAACAAACTGGATAAACAGCTCTATCCCAGGAGGTAAAAGCTCTGAGGCCAAACAGCCACACTTTGACTAGTCAAGAGACCTGGGTTTATCTAGAAAAGGTGTTCCTAAGTGGTTTTTCAAAGTGAGACTCTCTAGATGAAGGGACGGCATGATCTGCATTTTAACAAGCTGGATCTCCCCCTCGCCCACACATGCACGCACGCATGGACCAGCTAATGTTTGGGGGTTCCCAATGCAGATTTATGACACCAAGTCCAGGATAAATTGAGCCCAATAAAAACCACACACACGACATGTGAAGAAGAAACAATCTGCAAGCCTTCAGCGAGCTTCTGCCTACAATCTGGAGAGGAGAAGGCAGAAACAAAATGGAAAAAGAAAAGAATTCCCCGCAGTAACAGGTGTCAGGAAGAACCTCGGCCCACGGCAGGGAAAGTTGTTAATGTCAGGTACCAAACACAAAAATCAACCACTCAGGAGATCCAGCACTCCTGAAAGATGAGGAGATAAAACCACAAACTGAGTGTGAGAGGAGAGTTGGGCTGTCCCCAGAGAGGCCCTCAGGCGTCTCCCGGTGGTCACTCCATTTCACTCTCACACATGTGGTGTCGCCCAGCATCAGGGGGCTCTATCCCATGCTGTGGGTGACTGGGGCAATTCTGCAGCATGAACTGTTTGCAAAGCTGAGTGATAACACTGTCTTATAGAACATCTAAAACCCCAAGCCTGTGTATGGAGTCAGATCGTGGTCTCAGAGGCAGGATTTGTAAACTCAGCACACCTGGTCCATGCCCTCAGCTGGGTTACAGCATTTAGGCCGGTGCACAGGAAGTAGCATTGCTTTGTGACAAGCCCCAACAGCGTGGCCTCCCAGTCCTGGGACCTGGCTATGGGGATAAAAACAAACTTAAAAAACAAAGTTATGAAGGAATATGAAAACGTGTACACATTCTGTTCTCCGGGCTCACTGGCTGTCACCAGTCATGTGACAAAGTAGTTCTGCAAAGCAGAAGCAGCAAGGATTCTGTGCGACTGGAGGGTCAAAACAGAACAAGATGGCTGATGGCATGGGACCCAAACTCAGGTTCTGAAAGTCTGGGTGACGGCTCAGATGGGAGTTTAAAAGCGGAGTATCGCAGTCTGAACATCTAGATACTCAGAAGGAAAAAAGATGACCCTGCACTTGATTGATATTTTGTGAACCTAAAGAGGAAGCCACTTTCCCCGTTCTCCAATCTCCTTGGGAGATAAAAGATAAGAAATGGAATCATCTAGAAAAATAGCTAATATGCTAGGGAATTTCAGGAAACAGTCAAGGTAGGCGGTTTATGGTCAAATGAAGCAGGTACAGTAGAAAATGAACAACTCACTCCAGGATCCAATCTTATGTGAAAGCCCAATATGAACACATACAAGTGCTACAAAACCCTCAAACCACAGATACTGTGAAATATGCTTTGTGATTTTTGACTAATTGATTCAGTTCTACCCATAGGATCTCAAGGACAGGTGAGAAGAGAGACATTTGCCATTATGTCCTTTGGAAGCCAGTAACAGAAACAGAAATTTCCAAAGCCACCTGCCCGGGTCCTTAAACATGGAGCCAGGTCTTTTCTGTTCTCATTTCTCCAGGTGAGGTTTTAAGACAGGCAGTCATGAGAGCTGACCCTTCAGGATGCCGTTTTGTTCTTCCTGCCATCTTTGGGTCTCATCAGCAACGTTGAATGCTTACCAGCAATGGCTGTATGACTCCTGTGTTGGAATAGGAGTGCCTGGAGCAGAAGCTAAAGGCTGACTTGAAGGATTTCCCTGGTGGTCCAGGGGCTGAGACTCTGTGCTCCCAATGCATGAGGACCCGGGTTTGATCTCTGGTCAGGGAACTAGATCCCACATCCCGCAACTAAGAGTTCACATGCTGCAACTACAGATCCTGCATGCCACAACAAAGATCAAAGACCCTGCAACTAAAACCCAGTGCAACCAAATAAACATCTAAAAAAATATATGTATGTATATATAAAGGCTAACTTGAGGATCACAGCCATTAGTCACTAGTGTGGCTAAGGTGAACAGCACCATTATTTAAGTGTGAACAGGCTACCAGGAAGGCACGGACACACACATTGGTGCACATCGCAGTTACAACAAACAAACAATTCAGTGGCTCTCGATATCAGAAAGAATTCTGCACTGGACCTGCGCAGGTCACAGGAGCTCATCTGTGGCCGCACTCACTCAGCCACTAGCCAGCTGGGCCACACAGGATCCCTGGGTGAAGAGGGGCCGGATGGAAGCCTCTAGGTTCAGGCAGCACTGACTCGGGGGAGGTACTCACTCTGCAGACGGGTGTGGAGGCAGGGAGGGGGCTGGGGCCTGTATGCAGCTTTGTAGGCACAGACTGCCCCTCGGGGGAGCTGGTGGGAGAGGATGAGCTCAAGGACGAGTGGCTCAGTGCCAAGTCCTCTTCTGGGCTGGACTCCGGCGTCTCACTCTCAGAAGGCACAGCCTGGCCCGGAGGAGTGGCAGGAGGAGACCTGGCTGGCGGTCTGGGGGCCAGGATATCCTGCAAGACGACCACGGGCATCTTCCCCTTGAACAGGATGCCCCCGGCTTCGCTCCAGCCATCCCGGTCCTTCTCAGAGCACGTGCTCAGGCCACCAGTCAGCTCAGGACAGTTTTGGGGTGAGCCCCTCTGTGCGAGTTCTCTCCTGTCTGCACCCCCTGAGTCAGCACCCCCTGCCTCTGTCTTGCATGGAACTTCTGAAAGGGCCTCTTCGGGACTCGCCAGCTCGTCCTTCTGACTGGGCTTTGGCAGCCCCCTGTCATCTCCAGCTTTGTCTGGGACCCCATTTATGTTCTTCTGAGTGGGGGAGGCTACAGAATTCAGTTTATTGTGGCCCACCATGTTGTCCGGGGGGTTGCTCGAGTCCTCTGTCAAATCGATTATGACCACAGTCTGGCCAATACTGGTTTCAACTTGACTTCTTAAAAAGTTATCTAAGGGTCCCTTCCCATTGACAAGTTTTGGCCTAAAATCTATGTTGGAACCCACATGACAGTTCTCCAAGTGGTCCAAAGAGGTTTCTAAGTCGTGGATTTGAGTCTGCACAGGGCCACCCTGAGAGCCCCCTGTGTCGTCCAAGCCATCATCAATTTTCTCCTTGGGGACAAGATTCAGGCGCTTGAATGGCAGTCGGGCTGAAACCAGAAGAGAAGGAGGACCTCTTTTAAGTGACAGTGTGAAGAGTGATAATCAATACTTTAACATTCCATGTTCTCAAAAATGAACAACCTTGATGTACTTGGGGGTGGGGAGGATATCTAAAGTTTAAAAAGGGATTATCTTTTCATTGAATATGAGTTTGAGCAAACTCCAGAAGATAGTGAAGGACAGGGAAGCCAGGCATGCTGCAGTCCATAGGGTTGCAAAGAGTTGGACACGATTTAGTGACGAAACAACAAGTCTTTTCATTATGGACTTTTCCAACAACCTAATTAAAAGCAAAAACAAATGAACAAAAAAACAAAAACAAAAAGAGAAATGGAAAACAAACAAAATCCCCAAACACTGACAAGCTTTTAGAGCAGGGACTTTTGCAAGAATTTCGAAGACACTTTCTGATCTCTTTGAGATCCAGTTCAAGTTCTAAAGTTATTTATTATGGGTGGAAATCCCATGTGAAGATAAGTGCATCTGGTTCCAAAAGCTAAAGAGACAGATCCATTTGCAGTAAGATTTTGTTCTGCCCCTAGCACTCCAGGCTGTTAGCTTTTCTTGCCTATGAAACAAGTATCCTCCCACTGCATGTCAACCTTCTGGATGGTTCCAAGAGATAGGCACATGGAAGACTGAGGAAAAGCAGATGGGTGACTTTCCTACAGAGTCTGTCTGTACTCAAACACCCAAACATCATATTAACTACCTTCTAATGTAGACCAAACACATAAACCTGTTCTGGCTTAGTTTATAAAATGATCATGCCCTCGGATTCTATGGTTTGCCCCTAATCCTTTAACCTCAGAAGGTGGCTGCCCTTCATACAACTCCTACCAACACCAACCTTGCTGTCAGTCACGACAGGAGAAGGCCAGCTGCTACAGAGGAACCAGATAACCAAGCTTGGAAAACCAAAAGCCATCCTTTTTATATAGTCCAGCCACTAATCTGGCCTAAGGGTAAATTCATTCCTCCCTTTTGCATGAAAGGATTTTGAGACACTTCCTGTAAAAAGGTGTTCAACCAGGGACAGCTGTGCCTGCCAGGGGACATCTGGCAACATCAAGAGATGTTATTGCCTTTGACAATTTGGGAGCAGAGGCTAGGATGCCTGTGAAACTCTCTCCAGCCGTGGTCCCCAGCCTTTTTGGCACAAGGGCCAGGTTTCGTGGAAGAGAGTTTTGCCATGGACGAAGGGTGAGGGGACGGTTACCTTTATTGTGCACTTTATTATTATTACATCAGTTCTATTTCAGATCATCAGGCATTAGATCCCAGAGGTTGGGTACCCCTGTTCTACAGTATATAGAATATACAGTATATTTTTCCTCCATGAGAAAAAATATTACAAAGTTATTATGCTGGAATTCAGCTGTAAAAGCAGCAACTTCTGCATTTGGTCCTGGGAACAGCAGGCAGTGAAATGGATTCCCCAGCTTTCAAATGTAAGATGCAACTGTCTTCTCCCCTCCACCCCCTTGATGCTTCTGATGAGGACCCCAGGAGATGGCCTGCCTCTGCTCAAGGGAAATGAAAAATATAATAATTGAGAAAACAATGAAGGACATAAGCTAGGAACAAATATTTAACCCATTCCCAGAGTTACCTTGTATTAACTTCTTGACTGGAAAAGCTGGCCTGTCTTTGCAATCCATGGCTGTGAATGAATGTCAAAGGATATGTTATTAAGTGCTGGAAACAACGGAGCAGAAAATACAGTACCTACTACACAAAGTGGTTGTCCATTGGGCCTGATTTGGGCACTCCCATCCCCATCCTTGGGATTCCCTGGTGGCTCAGTGGTAAAGAATTTGCCTGCCAATGCAGGGGACATAGGTTCGATTCCTGGGTCAGGAAGATCCCCTGGAGAAGGAAATGACAACCCACTCCAGTACTTTTGCCTGGGAAATTCCATGAACAGAGGAGCCTGGCAGGTTACAGTCCATGGGGTCACAAAGAGTCAGACACAACTGAGCAACTGAACAACAAAGGACATTTTTGGTTGTCATGACTAGAGAGAGGGTATTACCAGCATCAAGTGGGTAAGGGACAGGAACACTGCTTAATATCTCACAATGCAGAGGACTGCTCCCCACCACAGAGAATTATCTGATCTCAAACGTCAGTAGGTTGAGAAATTCTACCCTGAATGCTGCCACATCTTCTTGTTTTATTTCCCTTGAGCACTTAGCATACTTGAGACTTTTGCATTTCTGTCTTTCCCCCTATCAGAACACCAGCTTTGTGACAGTACACAGACTTGTTCCACACATGGGCTCAGGGCCTGGCAGGTAGTAGGAAATCAAGTAAGGAAACTAGAGATGAGAGAAAACATTTTATCAGCTGATTTTACCATAATAGGAGCCCAAACATCCTCCTCCAACCCAACCCCTCCCCACCAACAAATCTGTACAATTGGTATAGGGCTTATTTTCTTTTAAAATAGTGTTTATAAAAGGTGATACAAGTTAAAGCATCTCGAGCCTGCCAAGTTGGAGCTGAAGCACAGTCAAGAAATGATAAGGGAGGATATTTTCCTGCACAGGGGGGAAAGAAATACGCAAAAAAAAAAAAAAAAAAAAAGGCATAACAGTATCAAAACTGGTACAGAAATGAACATAAACAGAACTAAGTCCTTGAATAAATATCTTCAAATGGCTAGAATAAGTTGAGAAGCTGACATCTGCTAGATCTGGCTTGGAAAAGTCTAGTTATTTTGGCTAACCTACATTCTTTTTTTTTTTTTAAAGATACATATGAGTGGGTATTTTTAAAAAACAGATCCTGGCTTTCTAAAAAAACTCAACTGCCCATAGATGAACCTACTCTACCTGCTTCCAAGCTAGAAATACAAGAAAGGTACCCAGAAGACATTTCCTTTCTTCCCATTTCAAGATAGTATTATTCCCAAGTTTTCAGTTGTCAAAAACATGAACTCCTCCCCGCCCCTGTTGAAGGATACACAATCTTTAGCCACTTAATTTTCAGACAATCACAAGGATTTATTCGCAGGGCCCTGAGTCACCAGCTTTGATACAAGCAGAACAGAGGTGACCTCTGGTCGACATAAAAAGGGATCCCATCCAGGGACTCAAGTCTATTCAAAGGTATATGTGCAATTAACAAACACTTCTATACAAACTTACCACTGCTCTTTATTCTGAGACTATATCCCTCCTAATTTTACCCGGCATTAAAACATCCTCCCACTTTAGGATAGCCTGGTCATAATAACAGAAGGTGCTTTGTAAATTTCTTAAACATCCATACTGGGTCCAATGACTGTCCATGACAATCAGCCCCAACTTTATATGAATTCTCTGTCTCTTTGAAATCCCAAAGTCTGGAAGCAATTAGCACAGTGCTTCTCAACTAGGGGGCACCTTGACAGTGGATACATTTTTGGTTGTCCCAGATGAGAAGGGCTTGCTACTGAGATCTTATGGGTGGAGGACAGAGATGTAGCATGGCCCCCAGTATCAATAGTGCTGAGGCTGAGAAATTCTGAACTAGATTAGCAGATGTCCCTACATCAACCAGTTAATTACTGGCACCTACTATGTGTCAAGCACTGCGCCAAGTCCTGGGGGCAAAATGGGAGTGGAGCAGGGGAGACAAGCCGTCTGGTCCTCCTCAGTTCGCCACCCCACGTAAGGGGCCTGCCAGGCGCCAGAAAGCCCCCTCCCAAGACACAGGAAGGAGAAAGATAGGTCTTCCTGCATATCCGGCAGCATCAAGAACCCGGGACCCCTACCACCCGGGCCTCTTACCTGGGCTGGCCCTGACCCTTAGACGGAGCTGTTCCGGTCCCCCGACCCCGTGGGACCCCGGACCTCAGTTTCCCCATCCGGCCATAGCGCCGCTGCAGGGTCCAACTTGTCCGGGGGACACAAACGCACTCGGTAACCAACAAATCCGGCCCTTTCGCCTCTTTGAGTCTCAGTTTCCCCTCCGGGTTACACACACACCCGTCACCGCAAAGCGCTCTGGAAGGACGAACTGACGTAAAAGCGCCGGAAAAAAAAATGGTCGTGGCTGCAACAATAACGTCAAAGGGGTGCCCTTCGGGTCGCAAGGCCCTTCCCCGGGGTTGTAACGGCTCCACGGACCCAACGCCAGATGCAGAACAGTGGGCCCAGGCCAGGAGGCCAGTCTGCCCGCAACTGCCGCTTCGGCCCGCACAGGCCGCGCGCCGCGACCCCCCTTTCCCTCAGCGAGGGCTGGAACCGACCTGCGGCCTCTCCCCGGGCGCCCGGCGCCCCGCACTCCGCCTCCTCCAGCATTGCGCGGGCGACGTCTCGAGTTCCCCTCAGGCGGCGGAGGAGCGGGCCCCGCTCAGGCGGCCGCTGCTGCTCGCCCTCCCGCCCGCGCCGCTGCTGCCGCAGCCGCCGCGCTCGTATTTGGCGGGAACCGCGGCGACCCCCGCGGCCCACACGGCGATTGGGTGATGCCGCGTCACGTGACGGCCCTACTCGGGAAGAGGGGAGCGCCGGGAGCATCATCGCGAGAACCGAGACTTCCATTCCTTCCATGGCTCCCCTATTGATATTCTAGTGGAGGGCGGGGCTTCCTCACTGTGGCCTGTCATTGACGGGTAGCAGGTGTCCTGCGATTGGTGATGGGTGATGTCAAGTTGAGTGTTCGACACTGTGATTGGCTGAGCCCGTGTGATTTGTCTGTGGGAGGCAGGACAGTCAGGCTCCTACGTCACGACGAAACGCTTTACGCAGCGCGCCGGTGACAGCCTGAAACTGCGATTAGGCTGAAGACTAATTTTTTAATCCTAGTTGCACAGAGGTTGGATATAGCCACAGTAATTAAAATTATAATTTATATAAACAATAAAAGCAAAATAAACGCTGGGAATCGCTTCAAAAGTATTTGAGATGCGATATATATATTCAGAGGAAATGAATGAAATGGATATTTCTTGTTTAATCCTCAGGGTTTTGCACATGCTGTTTCTTCGCCTGAAACACTTTCCATAGCTCCTTCCCTGGTTGATTTCTACCTAAGTTTCAGATCTTAGATTGAAATCCCAGGGAAGCCTTTCTTCCCCAGACTCCAAGATGAAGTTGCTACAACACTGTTCTTTTTCTTGGAACAATTACAGCTTGTGTTTATTTGTTAGCATGTTATTGGCTAGTGAATTCATTTCTGTTTTTACCGTCAGCTCCATAAGGATAGGAATCATTTATCACAGTATCTGCAGGACCTACTGGTGACTTATTCATTAGTAGGTACTCAATAAATATTTGAGTGAATACATAAATATCATTTGATTGAACTGTGTGATCATGTCAGTTAAAAGCTTCACATGGAACAGAGACCTTCAGAGTCAGTCTTTGAGCCTTAGAACAGGTTTCTTCAGCACCAATTTACTTTCTCAAGCAAAGCAGAAGTGAGAAGCAAATAATTAATTGAGTCCAAATTCAGAATTCTATTTATCTTGTAGATTGGATAATTACATCAGTAGGGTTGGTTGAAAATAATGTGGAAAAATAGGACATCACTTTGGGCAAGTCATGTCTTACTCAAGGTCTCAGTTTCCTTGTCTGAACCTTTAGGATATTTTTCTTTCTTTCTCTGACATTTTGGCACCTGAAATGATTTAGGCTGGTGGATCACCATTCAGGGCACCCATCAAAATCACATGGGAGGTTTTTCACACTATTCGTAATAGCCCCATCAGGATCTTAGGGAAAGAGGTTGGGTCATGTATATTTTAAAGCAATCATCTGATCTAGTCCAGTACCTTCTGTAGAGGCACTTGTAAACTTTCAGCAATCCTCTGCTTCACAAAATCACTCAACTCTGTCATAGATTTCAACACTGAAGTTGCAAGCACTTTAGCTCTAGTCACTTTATTGTTCTTCTTCTTACAATTCATAGTCAGACTTGTTATCCACTGTGCAACTGGCCCCAACCCTATTCTTCTTTTTGGATTCATTTACTCACTTTGATTCATTCTTAACTTTTGATTCATTCAACAAAAAACAACTGATGAAAAAAAATCAATAGCAGTAAGCATGTATGAATCTGAGAAGCCTTCCTGGAGGAGGTGACATTACAAATAGAGTTCTTTAATGCACAAGGGGCGGGAGGAAAAATTAGGGGAAAATGAGCAAGAGAGGCATAATGTTAGCAAAGCCCATAGGCAACAAGGAGCATGGGTTATAGAAGTCAGAAAAGGTGAGGGAGCCAAATTTTACAAGCTTTGTAGGCCATGTCAAGAAGGCCTTAGAAGTATTCTAAAGCCAATACTACTGGCCTTAGAATAGGCCAGGGTAATGATGTGATCTGAATTATGTTATAGAAGCATCTTTCTGGCAGCCTTGTAAGGGATGAACTGGAGGGGAGAACCTGAAGCTGGGCACACCAGAGAGAAGACTGGTGGAATGGTCTGATCAGGGCAGAGAGACAGTTGGGTAGCAGAAAGGAGGTACAAGTCATGTACCTGATGTCTGGTTTGGGCAACTGAATGGATGAACACGGGACTGGAAGGGAAGGTGATGGAAGACCACAGAAGAACTGTATATAGCTGAGATTAGCGAGCAGGTATCTGAAGATTTGTAAACTCAGCCTCTGGAGTTCTACCTGCCCCTTGGCCTCCCCAGCCTCTGCAGAAAGGTCTAAGCGCTTTTCCTGAGACGTCAGGGCCACCTCCGGGACTGCAGGGGTCGCTGCAGCCACTACAGCCCCTCTAGGCTCGCTCCGGTCCACTCATAGGCCGAGGCGGCCTCTCGGTTAGCAGGTGGGATGTGCGTGCACTCCTCCGCCGGCAGGGGGCGCGTGTGCGCTGACGGGGCCCAGAGTGCGCGTGCGCGCGCGGGGGCCGGCACCGGAAGTGTGCGGTTGCCATGTAATATCCTGGCCGCGCGGGCTCGGGAGGGTCTGAGGCGGCGCCGGGGCGGGCGGAGCTGGCTTGAGGGCGGCGGAGGCGGTGCCGAAGGGGCCCGCTGAGGCGCGCTGGGGGTTGGTGGCGCCCGGAAACCTGTCGCTTGCGCGGTCCCTCCGGCTCGCTGGGTCCGGGCGGCAGGCCCGACTGTGGAAGGCAGCATGTCGGTGGCGGGGCTGAAGAAGCAGTTCTACAAGGCGAGCCAGGTGAGCGGAGGCCGAGGCGGGGCGGGGTGGGTGGGGGGGTGTGCGGCGAGCCCCGGGCCCAGACTGCTCGGAGGGGGGCCAGGCGATGCCTGGCCTGGCCCTGACTCGGGAGGGGACCGGAGGTAGTGAGGGGACGATCTTGGCACGCGTCCCTCGCAGGGTGGGTACAGCCTAGGAGGGACAGGGTCTGCGTGCGAGGGCGCCCAAGCTCTGTCCGCCATGTGGGCTCCAGTCTCCTCCAGGAGGGTGGGCAGACGTGGAGAGGAGCAGAGATGCACCCAGAGGTTGTTCCCGGTCGTGGTTCCCTCGCCTCCTGTCCTTCCTTGTAAAAGGTCAGGGAGGGAGCGGAGAGAGAGAAGAGGAAGAAGCCGTCCAGAGGCTGTCGACACAGAGAGCCCAGGGGCAGGAAAATTTTGTGTCTAGAGCAATTCTTTTTTTTTTCCCCAAAGATGACAAACAGCCTTCTCAGTGGGCTGGGTGCAAAATTGAAAGGGTTGAGTGAAAAGTCAATTTCCCACCTCAGTTCCTCAGACATCCAGTCCCTCTTCCCAGAAACAAGACTGTCCCCAGTTACCAAAGAGAAGTGTACGCCTATTCTTTAAAAAACCCACGTAGTGGTAGCACGTAGAACCACGTACTTGCTGGTTTTCATTAACTGTGTCTTGGAGATCGCACTAAAGTCAGAATTCTCCACCTCGGGTCTTTCTCTGTCCTGGCAGCCATCCTGGGCACTGTGGGGCATTGAGCAACACCACGGCCCCCTCCCAGTCGATTTAGGAGCTCCCCCAGTTGTGACAACCACCAATGTCTCCCCATGCTGCCAGATGTCTTTAGGGGAACCCCCTCTTCTTTCCCCCCTCCCCCTAGAGCCACAGCACTAGAGCCTACTGTTCAATTCTGTTGTTTTGTTTTGTTCTTTTGAAGAGATAAGATGTCATGTATTTCATTTTCCTCTTTTGCTTTTCCTCTACCTCCTCCTGGATCTTTTTAATGGGTACGTGATATTCTGTTCCATAAAGTCAACCATGATTTTTTTTTAACTAGTTGTCTCTTGATGGATGTTTAGATTGTTTCAAGTAGTTTTCTGCCACGAACAGTATTGTCATGAATAGTGAGTATCTCTGCTCACAGGTAGGATTGGCTTTACAGGTTAAGTTCCCAGAAGTGGAACGTGGAATCCAAGATCGTTTAAGTGTTCTACTTGTGATGGACAGAATAGGTGTTTTGGAAATTCCAGGCCCCGTTGTTCACAAATCTGGTGAGAGCTGAGTGGATCCACTCTTCAGAAAACTAGGCAAATGTAAAATTCAGTTTACAGGCTCAGATCCAAAAAGTTCCCAGATTCCTCCATCCCATAAGAATCTTAGGTTTGGAGTTTGTATGGATAGACTCCAAGAAGGAACGAGCAATGGTCATAGGAATCCTTTAGGCAGTGCTGGCAAACCAGACTTTAACCCATGACTTGGAGAGGTCCAGTGGGAGGGAAAAGAAGTGTGTCCCCAGTGATACACAGCCAGGACCTTTGGCCCCTTGAGGGGGAAAGTAATGATCCTAGTCAGGGCTAAAGATATTTGGGGTCTGTCTCTCGACTCCAGGCTAAACATTGGAGGAAGAGAAACTTAATCTAGATGGATTCTAGGGTTGTTGCTGAGAGTACAGCCCTGTGTCCCAGCAGGATGGGATGAGTGACCTGGCCCAGCAAGCCACTACCTCCCACTCTGCCCTGCCTCGCTGCACACTTGACCAGGGCACCTCACAGTGCTGCTCACTATCTTGGACACTGATGTAGCCCCTCCTGTAAGAACTATAGGTCTTGGAAGAACTCCTGGGCCACCTTGTTCCTTCCTATGGACAGGTCTCTGGAAGCCCTCCCCTCCCCACTCTCAGGCACAAGGGCCTATGCTGGTAGCCCGTCCTGCCCCCAGCAGACCCACTGCGATGGAGGAACTAGCTGGGCCTCTCAGGGTGTCCACTTGAGCCTTATCCTCTCAGGGAAGGAAGAATGGCCTACATTCAGACCTGAATGTAGCACTTAGGGGGAGCACTTAAAACCTGGAAAGCTCAGCGCAGCATAAGCTGGTGGTTCAGATCAGTTTATTATCTCGACATTTCGGGACCCACTCCCAAAGAATCGCCACTATGGCCACATCCTCCTCTGAGAGCTACCGTCTTGGCCTCGTGACCAAGTCCGTGTTGAGTTGTGTTCTCAAGAATCACCCTGGCTGTGTTCCATTCCCTCTGCAATAGTTTCCATAGACCTCCACTGTGGATATGGACGTGTCCACCTCTCTGTGTATTTCTTGTCTTGATTTTAGAAACACCTCCTTCAAAAAAAAAGAAACACCTCCTTCATCCTCTTTCTGTGCCCTCAGGATAGGATCGTCTGGGCCAGGTAACATTCCGGTTAAGTCTAATATATATTGAGGTTCACCGCGTGAACATGTTTTAAACCAATCAGTCTCCGTTGGTCTCAGTGAGTCTCAGTCTCAGTCTCACTTTATCTGGCCCAAGGGTCAGCATACTCCCCTTTCTACACCAAAGGATTGTGGGGCATTTGTCTTCCAGTAGGACCGTGGTTCTCAGCCAGGGCCAGTTCCACTCTCTGGAGGACATTGGCAATGTCTGAAGGCATGTTTGGCTGTCAAAACTTGGAGGTAATTAATTGTATTACAGTGCACTGGGCCCCAGATGTCAGCGGTGCTGAGGTTGGGAAACCCTGTTTTACAGTTTGAGAAAAGTGAGGATAATTTTACCCATACCAAATGACAACAACAGAAATCCCTCCTGGGCATTCTTGTGGCAGCTGCCTGCTTTTTCTAATTCTCGAAACAAGAGATAACCAGACATATGCAGATGGACACGTATGTAAAACTCAGCACCCAGACACCACATCTCCCCTACCCGAGTCCTCAGGAGAATCCCAGAGTATCTATTGGCATCTTGTCAAACTTGCATTGGCACCTCTTCCCTTAGGGGTGACTAACCCTTCTCTCTCCCCTTCCCCTCCGTGCAGCACCCCAGGGACATTTGGCAGCATCAGAGGCTTTGTTAGGCTTTGGAGAGCAGCCGCTAGTGGCACTGAGTAGGTAGTGGCCAGGGATGGTTGCTAAACACCCTGTAACACACAGAACAGCCTTCTGTACCACCAAGAGTTATCTTGCCCAAATGACAGGAGCGCCAACGTTGAGAAACCCTGCTGAAACAGGTTCTTGATTTCAAAGGCTTGTAACAGCGTCGTCTCTAAATTGAGAAAGGTGGACGCGTGACAGAGAGCCAGGAGTAGAGAAGCTTGGTTTCTGGCAGGTCTACCTCATCGATGACATCGGTGACAAACCAGCTTCCAGTAGCTGGCACGAGACTGGCCAGTTCTGCACCAGTTCCTCTCTGGTGAAAGCTTTCAGGTCTTATACAAAATCGATTTGAGCTTGAGTGGGAAGTTTGTGAGTTTTTACTTCTGGTCACTGACAGGCTGAGCTGGAGAACGTTGAGGAATCCATAGAGTAAAGCAGAAAAAGAAGTAGGCGTCTGTCCCGGGCCCTCTCGCGCCTCCCCATGTAATAATGCCAGTCAATAACTGTCTGGTCTTTATGCACATCTAAACTGGGGGGAGAAGCCTTTATGAGTCTTTCTGGGGAATAGAGGTGGGTCGAGGAACCCACTAGCGAGCTCCAGTCTCAGAAGCTCACTTGTCATTGTGGTGTGTGTGGGTGACATTAATTTCCACCTAAGCTGCTAACTGGTTTCCTGATCATTCTTGTGGCTGTGCTGTGTGGAGATCTGAGAGTGTAACTAGGGGTAGATCTGGCAGCTGCCTGGAATGCTGGCCTGATTTCTCTGGTTTTTTTCTTTGCCTGAAAGGAGGGAGAGAGTTTGAACTAAAAGATTGATTCCATCCAAGCTAGGAGGGGAACTCATGACCGCCGTATCCCGTAAATTTGAAGTTTGTTCGATTCTCTCTAGGCCCTGTGTTGGTGTCTAGGAGGAAAGATTGAGCTTCCTGGGAGAGACATGGGGGTGCGGGAAGGACTAGGGGACCCAGACCCCAACTTGTAGGAGTAAGCAGTAGCTGGGGGAATGTCAGGGGTCTCCCAGATACTGCCTGCTCCGACCTATTTTTTTTTTCCCAACCTTTTTTTTAAACTTCATTTTGTGGAATCACACTCTTGATTTCCTAGCAAAGTACTTGGCCTGCTGAGTAACAGACATGGGTGATCTTAGGACACAAAAGTCTGGAACTTATAACTCCTTAAGTGTCAGCATGAATCAAAGTATGTAGCCTGCGATCGACAGGTGTCAGGCAAAGTCTGGGGGTGGGGACGGGAGTGGGAGTGGTCTCTGGCCCAGGCCCTTGAGCCCAGCAGCTGCAGGCATTCACCCCCGGAAAACCTGCCTCGGGGCAGCAGACGTGGCTTTTGGCCATGGCCTTGTTCACATGCGGCGGGAACTGGGTTAAGTCCACTCTTACAGGAAACCATTCCGCTGACTCATCCGTAGGAAGACCCTTGACCTCGCAGTGTCCCTGCAGGACCCTGGGCGGAGATGATCCCATCCTGCCTCACAAGCTAGCTGGGTGCAGTGCCCAGCCCTGTGTTGTAGGCTGGGCTGTGGAGCTTAGAAGCAATCCAAAACTGCCCTTCCCTGAAGGAAGCAGGGGCCTCTCATCTCCACCACTTCCCAGGCCTGTCCGTAAAACCAGGTTAACCTGACCTCCTGGGCAGGACCCACTGTTCGCCATCAGGGAGGCACCCCAGAATCAGGCAGCATCCTGCATCTCTTCGTTATTAACATGCCAGGACCAGGGGCTCATCATGTTCTGAATCCACTGCTCATAACTGCTGTGTATGGAGCCTGAAGTTCACTGTGACTCAGAATCCTGGGTGTAGTAAAGGCCAGTTTATCACAGAACTCAGTAGGAGCTGATCGCCCTGCCTCTCTGGGTGTGTTTTGAGGCCAGGCTGTAGGATACTTAATTATACTCCGTGTGCCACTTAATAACAGCCTGTGAGGTGAGAGGTTTCTCAGTATCTCCCTGCTCAGCTTTAGGAATTGGAGGCTATCACAGTTTTGAGACCCCAGAACTGTCGCAGGCTTAGCAACTGAACGCAGAAAACAGTGCCGTCCACCCAGCGTCCCTCCAGAGGCAGCATCCTTCGGGGCCCTGAGTGCTCCGCCTGCCCTTCCAGTGCCCCTTTGTGCAGCCCTCTGTGTCTCTCCTTAGAGGACAAACTGACAGGCTGCAACTGGGCCCTTTGGGCCTGCCATTTGCTTCTGGCCTGCATGTCCCGTGACCTTTGACCCTGGGTTGGGGGCCACAGTTAGTGCTGCCCTGGCCCCTATCTCCACTGTCTCCTCTTTGTTGCCAATATCTTGAGACTGACCCAATCTAGGGAAAATTAGTTTTTCATTTGGGGTGCGCAGCCAACTTCCTCCATAGGGTTTCAGAGGCCTCAGGCCGTTGGCCAGGGCAGTGGGGGAGGAAAGCCCAGTTGTCTTCTGTTTCTGGTTTCTGAGGTTGGGGGAAGGGCAGGGGGAGGTTTCTGAGGTTTAAGGAGGGTTTGATGCTGGAGCCTCCCAGCCACAGGAGGGTTTGGGAGCTCACAGGCCTGTGGAGGCATCTTTACCCACCAGCCGTGCCCAAACCCTTCCCCGGGGAAACGTTAGGGGTGATGTTTCTGGACTTTTTCCCAAGCCGTCCCTGGAAAGCCGGATGGAGGAATGTGTCAGACTAGCAGCAGCTGCTTGCTCTCTGCTCTCTGCCCCCCTCCTTTCTCATCTCCCTCTTCCTCCTTCCCCTCCCACTCTTTTCTCTCCCCACACCCCCTCTTCTCTCCCTGCCCCCCTCCCCAGGGCTGAATTTACAACCATTTCTCCCAAGTGCTGCACTTTGGGTACATTCTGCTCATTTCCTGTTGAGCGGTCCCCCAGGCTCCACGAGCCCAGGCTCCCAGAGGATGGCTTCGTCTTCCTTTTCCACTCAGCTCCTAGAAAAACCTGCTGACTGGGCCCGAGAGGGGGTCACGCGGAGACTCCCAACCACAGCAGGAAGACAGACGTGCGATTTCCTCCAAAGGACCTGACTCAGCATCAATTGCTGCCTCCCTGGGAAGGCTGCTGCCCGGTGGCTCAGACCTCCACACCTGGGTATTACAGTCGTCCAGAGGTGCCGTGCCCTGTCCCGGGTGTGAGACAGCCCGCCCAGGGGCCATTGAAGAACTCAGTGAATATCAGGTGGGCCGAGGGACATTTGCCCTAAATTGTGGGTTGTGAGAGTGCAAAAGTGGGGTGTCCATTTGGGCATGAGAGAGAAGGCAGAGCTGGGGCCTGCTAAGGGGAGCGTCCCTGGTGACCCGGGGTGCCATGTCAGCTCCACCTAGCATTCAGCACCTTCCCCACCCTCCCTCGAGCATGGACAGCACACTCCAGTCCAGCAGGTCTGCTTGGCCTTGTAGCTTCCATCCCTCCCCACCCTTGTCCGGCTCTCCTGTTTGCCCTCAGACCCTGCGTGTCTTTCTTCATCCTTGCCACCTCTTGGGTGCACTCTCCGGAAGCACTTCTCCTCCCTCCCAGCCTCTGGCCCAGGGGTCTCTTGCCCCCGTGCTGCACACCGAGCACATCCTCACACCCGGTACTCTTTCCTCTCATTGGGCGTGAGCTCCTGAGGGAGGGGGCTGCTTGGCGGCTGGTGACAGGCCCAGGTGCCCACAGGTCATGGTTCACTGAGCAAGTTGTTAGGAACAGTGGACGCCTCCCCAGAGCAGGCGTGGGATGGTCTGGTGCCTTGATGGTACCTGTGTGAGGCAGGGTGGCCAGTGAGGCCTCAGGTCTCGCTGGTTTAAAAAATAAGGAACAGGTCCTACTGGTTTAAAAAATAAGTCATCAGAGCTCAGAGGTTGTCTCCTTTGCTTGGAATCTGCTTTGAGGGCTCCAGGCCCAGAGGAACTTGCACTTGACTTTGTCACAGGCAGTCTCTGTTGTCCCGACCCCACAGCCAGATCCAAACTTAACGGGAGGTGCCCAGCTTCCTGGGGAAAGGAGGTCCATGGGCCCAACCTCTCTGGCCTCAGAAGCCTGCTCTCTAGGCCCCTGGACCTCTGAGCTCTTGGACTTGACCAGGTCCTATGTGTAGCCCCTGTGTGGCTTCCACCCTTGGCCGCCTTCTGCCTCTTCTCCTGTTTCCTCCCACAGGCAGCCAGCTTTCTCCCTGTCCTCTGCCTGGCCCCATTGGTGCCCCCTGGACTTGCTACCCTGCCTCTGGGCCTTCTCCTTCCGGGACCTGAGTTCCCTCCCTGGCGCCCCTCACCTCTCCAGATCTTCATCCCCAGTCACAACACGCCCAGCCGCCCTCTAGATGGTGGTACCAGACTGGCTGGCTGGTACAGGCAATGCAGCAGGCTCTCCTAGGCCCAGTACACCTGAGGCCCAGCCCTGACCTTCCCTATCCTTCCCTGTCCTTGCCCCGAGGACCTGGGAGCCTGCTATATCTATCTCCTCGGCATCTGAGCCTGCAGTAAATACTGTGCACCAACCTCAGCCTGGGGCCTGAATTAATTCGTTAATTTGACCTTCAAGTAGACTCACTTTTTAAGTTTGTTTTTAAAAGGGATCTTGATGTTATTTCTTACAATAAATCATAGTAACAGGATCACCACATACAGCAGAAACAAAGCAATGTGATCAATTCTTCCTGGATTCCTGACCTCTGAAACTGGGGTCTGCTCTCTCTTGTGAAAAGAATTGTGAAACCATAAGTTCCCCACTGGGGACTTTGCCTGGCAGTCCAGTGGTTAAGAATGCGCCTCCACTGCAGTGGGCACGGGTTCGATCCCTAGCTGGGGAACTGAGATCCCACATGGCATGTGGCACAGCCAAAAAAAAAAAAAAAGCCTAAAAATAATTTATTTTTAAAAACAAGTGTCTGCCAGGAAGTTTCTCCTAGCCAGAATGAAGGGTACTGGAAGGGGATCATGTCAGGACTAACTTTCTCACTTGTCCCTTGCCTTCTCTCTTCTCTTGGCACCCCTCCCCTGCCCCTTACAGTCTTCATGTGGAGCCAGGAACTCCTGCAGGCTTGAATTAAGTCTCGGAAGAGAAGAGTTCTGGGGTGAGGGTGGATTTCCCGAGCATCTGGGGCGGAGGAGCCCTGACAGTGTGTGGCCCTGTTCAGACTGTGCGCTTAGTTCCCCGACACCACGCTGGCCAGCACAGCTCAAGCCAGTCCCAAGTTCTCTGAAGCGGGAGCAGTCGACTGATGGTTTTTCTCTGGTCATTTTGGGTCTTGGCCCCAAGAGTTAGCAGAGACTTACGGAAGGAAACCGGGAACTCTCACTTTCAGGCACCACTCCCTCCCCATCCCCTGCCACCTGCCTCCCCACTCTGAGGCCCCTTGGCCGACCCCAGCCTGTGTCCATCAACTCGATGGCCTCAGGTCATCAGAGCCTTAATTTTCAGAAGTCCTGCGGCCAGCCCTGGCCTGTCAAGGCCACCTTTTGTCCAGAAGAGGCCAGCCGAGGGAACGGGGTCAAGGATTTCTGTGTCCCCTACCCCTAACTGCTGGCCTGAGATTTACTTTTATCTCCTCTCCTGGGGCATTTCCTCCAAGCTGGGGAAGTCTTGCTGTCCCGCAAGGTCAGCATCTCGCCCCCCCCCCCCCCCCCAGGAGTCTTGGAGCAGCTGCAGCTCCCCACCCATTGCCCCTCTACAGCTCGGTGTGAGTGATGCCCCAGAGGCTTCTCTGAGGTTCCTCCTTCGCCCCCAGCCTTGATGCATTTACTTCATACCTCTCTGGGTTCCTCATCATCAAGCCTTTCCCGCCAGTGGCCTCAAAGGCGGCTAAGTGCTCTGTCCACTTCACCCCAGAGCACCTTGTGCCCTTGGCCTTGGCCGGTGGTAGGTAGGAGGCACTGTGGGTTTGGGAGGCCTCCATGGGATGTTGTGGCAGCGGGGTACGTTGGGGACCCAGGGTGTAAGATGCTGTTCCAGGGGACTGGGGTGGAGGGCCTTCTGCCCGGTCTGAGTCCAGGAGGCCACTCGGCTCCCAGCCGCGCCTGGAGGGGAGCTGACTGCTGTCCAGGCAGTGTGCGCTCAGCTACTCCCCCACGCCAGGCAGCGCTAGTGCGCCATAAAGGACACGTACCTTTTCAGGCACTTGAGTTGGTGCTAAACTGTCTCGGATGTCAAGCGAGAGGTAAAGAGTGACTGGCCAATAGCCAGGCACCCAGGAGAGCTTGAGTAAACACGCGTGGCATAGTTAAGTGCGAAGGCCACGCCCTGATACATCACCATGATGAACTCACCACTAAAAAGTCCACGGCTTTGTTTTGCAAGTTCACACCGCCTGAACAGTGTCCCAGGGCAGCTTTTTTGTCCTGCTCTTTCCCTTCACACTGCTGGTGCCCTTCGTCCACCCCAAGCCTGTGACTCTAGTTCACTTCCACACCTCCCCGTGGTCCTTTATGTGTTGACCACAACACGTCCCTCCCCTGGCAGCGGGCACTGAGGCCACTGCTGCGTTTCTGCTCTCAGCGTGGCAGTGAGCAGTCATGTGGGCGTGCCCCAGGTGAGGTCCCAGAGTTCCTCTAGACTCCTGCTGTGTTTTTGTTTTGTTTTTGTTTTTCTAATTTTATTTATCTATTTATTTGACTGCAAGGGGTCTTAGTTGTGGCATGCAGAACTTTAGTTGCTGCAGGTGGGATCTAGCTTCCTGACCAGGGATCAAACCTGCATTGGGAGCACGGAGTCTTAGCCACTGGACCACCAGGCAAGTCCTAGACTACTGCCCTTTTAACGTGACCATGTAGATTTTAAGCAGGCCCAACCTGGGAAAAAACCACCACCTCTTCAGCTGGCATGACACAGCCAGAGCAGGTTAGCTCAGGGCGGGAGGGCGTCCCAGACCCGTGCGGTGGCTTAGCAGCTGAGCTAGGGCAAGTGTGGTGATGCAGGGTCCTGTGACATGCACGCCCAGTACGGAGAAACCAGGCGTGACGCATGAGAAGACGACCCAGGCCTTGGCCTTGAACGTGGACACGGGAAGGAGAAGGGAGAGCAGCGTGCAGGTTTCCCTGGGAGGCCCTGGGGCCTCGGGGCCACTGCCTGCCCTGCAGTGGTCCAGGAGCCCAGACACTGCCCGTCTATGGGCTCAGCCCTGCCAGGGGAGCAGAGGCTGTCTGGGTATGAGGGGGAGAGGAGGAGGCCCTGGCCCCTAGACAATCATCATCAGGTGACGAGGGATTGGAATATTCTTCCTGCTCCTAGCTCAGGAAGTGGCAACACCAGACATGTGTCTCAAGATGACAACAGAGAAGGAAGATTTGGGGCCCAGGGCAGGGTAGCTTTTCTCCTGCCGAAATCAAACTATAAAGACACCCCGGCTTAGCGGGGCACAGTCTCCTACACACAGAGTGTAAGCATGACTTCTTGGGGTGTGTACTGGCATCATCTTGAAAGACAGGCCAACTCTTGATGTGCCATGATGGGATGGGTGGGACATTCTGGGAGTCAGGGCAGAAAGGCCCCCAGGGTGTTGAGGGTCGGCCAGCAGAAGCAGGAGGAGGTGGGGCGCCCCACAGGCTGGCAGGAGCCATGCTGGGCTTGCTGCCCATCCTCCTCCCTCAAACCCTGTTGCTTTGCTTCCAAGTAGAGCTCTAGAATGTGTGTCACGGCCGCCCGTCAGCAGTACACGTGGTACCGTGAGCCCTCTGGAGTCTGGGCTGGGGGCTTTGGGTAAACAGGGACAGCTGGGACCGCAGCCTGCTGGCAGCACAGTTCACGCAGTGTTCACATGTGTCCTGGTGTGTGCAGAGGGCCTTCACTCCAGAGACAGGGGCATCTTCACATCCCAGTCGTCCAGTAGCTCTGCATGTCCTGCCTCTGAACCGCGCCTGTGCGGGGACCCGCCTCCAGCTCCCTACCCTCTTGGCCTTGTTCTTCCCCTGGGCTTTGCATCACGTGGGGAACAGCAGACTCATCTTTGCAGAGCAGCTCATGGTTCTTGAAGCATGTTCCTAGCCAGACCCCACAGCATGCCATCATCAGCCCCCCATTTTACAGTTGAGGAAACTGAGGCTCAGAGGAGTTGACATTCTTAAGACACAAGGCTGTCTGTGATTCACACCCCTGCTGCTGCCTGTGTCTCAGCCCTGCCCCAGAGCTCGAGGGCACACCCTTGTTCTGACTTGTTGCTGACAAACCTGGTTGGTGGTGTTTTCCCCAGAGGTCCTGAGGGCGGGGGTCTGTTATCTCAGCAAACACTGATCTCCCATCGCCTGCTGGGCCCTGTCAACAGCAGGCAGCTGCTGGGAAGTTAGCATCTGGGGACAGGGCACGTGTAGGTGGGGAGGGGAGGCTATCCCGGGTGCTGTTGGCTGGAATAAAGGTGACAGAGGAGATGGGCCCTGAGAACAGCCCTCCTTTGTGGCCCAGGGCGGGGTGTCCACCCACCACTGGGGCACAGACAGTAATGTCAGGGAGTGTGTGGGCCAGTCCTGCTGTGCCTCCTGAGAAGGGGGAGCTCCCTCCCCCGGTGCTGCCACCGCAGGGGATGGCAGTCGGGACAGGAGCAGCAGGATCTGAGGCCCACCTGGCCCTGGCAGCCCCTCTTGGTCTCCTCATCTTGTGCCGAGATTCCTTCCTTCCTGCTTCAGGTTTCCAGGACTGACTTTGCAGGTCAGAAGGGAAGGTACCTCTGGACAAATAGGGTGGGGGACAGAAGGAGAAGTGGCCATGCAGGGTGATAGGGTGCTGGCATCTGACTCGTGGCCCAGGAGGGGACTGGTCACCTCCCCTGGCTTGCCATGTGCTGTCCTGGGATTGTGACCTACCCAGTTGCTTCTGGTAGCCGCACCCGAAGAAACTGGTCTCAGTGGCCCTGAGTCACCTGCTGTCACCGCCCAGCTAGTGTGCCAGATAAGGGTGCGTGTCTCAGCACCCACTCAGAGCTTCTGTCCTCCCCTCGAGCCTACCTTTGATGATCCGCGAACCCGGGTATGTGGCCTCTCTGGCTGCAGCCTGACAGCAGTTTGGGGGCTGTTTCCCTTTGGCCTTCAAGTCTGTTTGCCTCTCAGCCTGCCGTTTTCATGTCCTGTCCTCCCAAACTGCAGGCGCAGCCCTTTCACGGGGGCTTCTGTCGATAGGAGACCACCCCACTTCAGGACCAGAGTACCCTGGATACAAGGCAGCCTGGGCCCAGCATTTTGTTTTATTTTTGGCTGTGCTGAGTTGTTGCTGCACAGGCTTTCTCTGGTTGGGGTGAGCGGGGCTGCGCTCTATTCTGCTGTGCGGGCTTCTTATTGCGGTGGCCTCTTGCAGAGCACAGGCTCTCTGGTGCTCGGGCTCAGTAGTCGCGGCTCCCAGGCTTTAGAGCACAGGCTCGGTAGTTGTGGTACATGCGTTTAGTTGCTCTGTGGCGTGTGGGATCTTCCTGGACCAGGGATCGAACCCATTTCTTTGGCATTGGCAGGTGGATTCTTTACCACTGAGCCGCCAAAGAGTCCCCAGCTTGGGCCCATCTTGCTCAGACTTTTTTCTTTTGCACACTTTCCCTTTGCTCCCTGGTGAGAGGGCCAGCTGTGGGCAGACCTCAAGTAGAGAGTGGGGATGTAGACAGGCAGCCTCCCTAGGCAGAGTTCAGCCGAACTTGAACTTCCCATAAGCAACACAAAGGACAGTGGTGGGTACGGGAGTTAGGGATGCTGTCATCCGGCAGCTCCTGGGTCCTCAGCCCCCAGTGCTTAGCCGTGTGGAGTGGCACCATGAGGTCAGACCCCCTGTGAGGTCCTTCCTTCCTCCCACGGGCACGAAGTATCAAGGAAGCATTTCTAGTCTTGCACACGGTTCCGAGCACGGATGGTACAGAAGTGCCAGGGTCACACTCTCAGAGCCCAGGGTGCTTGAGAGAATGAGAGTGATGGGTGGGTCAGGGACAGCCCCTCTGAGGAGGGGGCTCTAAGGGGGACCAGATGGACAGGAGTCAGCTGTGGGAAGGTTTGGAACAGAAGGAACAGCATGGCAGAGACTCTGATGTGGGATGAATGCATACCTTTTTGGAACAGAGCCTGGTCCAATGTGGGGTTGGCCTTCAGAGAGGAGGTGCCAGGACTGGTAATGGGAGAAGGTAGCCAGTGGTCAGGTTCCTCCTACCTGGGTCCTTCGGAGGTGGGTGATGGAGAATCAGGAGGGCTTCCTGGAAGAGGTGGCTTTACATTAGTTAGGCTTTTCAGAATGGAAATGGCTAGAGAAGGGGAGACAGCATTCCAGGAGGCAAGGGCTCTGGGCTTTCATCACCTTAGCCTGTTGTCATTGGGGTGCACATGGCCCCACCTCAAGACATGTGCTCTGGTGTCCACAGTCTCTTTTGTGGTCGGCTGTGGCGATGACATTGAATGCAGGGTTTGCTCCAGTGCCTTCGGAAGCCGAACAGCTGTGCATGTGCCTCACAGGATTTCCAAGCCCTGTTTCCTGTCTCTTTCCTGAAGGGTTGCTCCTGCGTCAGCTCTGCCATTGACAAAAAGATGAGTTTGCAGAACACCTTGTTTACTCAAACACGCTGGACAGAAGTTTGCTGTATGCCTGGACACCCACTGGTGGGTCTGCAGGCGGCAGCTCCCCCACAGCGCACCCTGGCTCAGGGGCAGCAGTGCAGGGCGGGTGTGGCCTCGCCAGCAGGACTCGGGGGATTTATGACCTCATTTGTTTGTGGGTTGGGTGTTTCTTTTTATAAGTTTTCATCTGAAGTTGATTTTCCCGCTTGTGTGACACACAGCCCTCCTGCCTCATCCCTGAGATGAGAAATGAAAATGCACGAGGCCAGTTTACACCTGGGCTTTTCAGCACTGGCAAGAGTTCCAGGTGGAATTCATTCCTGAGAGATGAGCCTCAATTGCAAGCAGTTGTGGGGTAAAAACCCTCGGCACAGCCTGGGGTGCCAACTTGGGTCAGGCCCACCTCTCCCCTTCTCCCAAGGAGACAGAATCCTGAGCCCCCACCCCGCTCTGCTCCCCGGATATCTCAGCCGGGCCGTGTGACTTTGGCCCTTCACCTCCCCCAATAACATTTGAGGCAGGGTCGCTCAGTGAGGGTGGGGGCAGGCCCATCTGATCCTCCCCATGTAGGTGGCATCAGGCCCTGGTCGGGTCTGTGTGTGACTGGTGTCCCCCTCCATGAACAGCTCACGGTCCAATATGCCGTTGGTATTCATAGAGAGCTCTGTAACGTCCCTGGGGTTGTGGGCTGAGGCTACCCTGGAGTGGTGGGTGCAGTGTGAGAGACTGGAGTTCCAGGAGGCTCGGGCAGAGCCGCCGGGGCCCCCAACACAGGCCTTCTGCCTCCGGACCAGTGCACTCAGCATGGGTCGGGTGTCATCCTGGTTGGCCATCCCCAGTGTGTTTCCCATCAGTGTCCAGGAACAGCTGTGGTCCTTTTGACTGCCTGCTCCCAGGGGCGGGGATGTGGCCTGATACTCACCGGGATGCTTCCCCAGCCAGGTGGGAGGGTGGGGATTGTAGCCGGATCTTGTGTCCCCGGCACCGTGACATCCCAGCCAGTCTCTGAAGTGAGGAAGCAACATCAGGGAGACACAGGGCAGCCTCCAGAGCAAGGGGACCCAGTCACCCCTGCTGTCTGGCTTCGTCTCTAACACGCACACGTGCATACACACTGCACTGCCTGGCCCTGGGCAAGGTACATCACCTCCTGGATTGTCAGTCTTTCCATTTATTAATTTGAGGTGGAGATGACTCCCCGGTGACTGCAACTGGGCCAGTGAGTGCTGGAGGTCTCTGTGGCTCCACCCCTTCTTCTGGGGTCCTCAAGGTTAACCGAAGGGCCAGCAAGATCACAGGTCCCAGGAACTAGGCGTCTTTGCTGTGTTTTGTGGACACATTAGAAGATGCACACCTAATGTGACCCATCTCCCCTCCAGCAGTCCTTGCTCCCCCCCACCCCAAAACCAGCCAGAAGTGCTTCACCGGGAAGCCGCCCCACAGCTGTCCCAGCACCCAAGGGGGCTGCTTCCTCCCCGACTCCGCCGAATGCACTGGGAGCTGGTTAATCACAAGTGGGAGCGGGAACGGTTCTTGTCCAGTGCTTCTGCTTTCTAGGGGAGGAACTTGGCGCCTTAACAGCAATCCCAGGACCAGCCATCACTGGAGTCAGTGCTCAGCGGGGTGGGGAGGTGGGGGTGGGGAGTGGTCCCCAGAGGAGGCGGGACTAGATGCTGTGGAGCCCTGACCCCAGGCCCCGCCCCTCCACAGAGAACCCAGAGGACACTCGGGCCTGTGGCTTCAGGCCAATGGCCTGTGAGGGGAAAGCCTGCCAGCCGGTTGGGGTCACGACCACCTACATCCTCCCAGCCTTGGGAGCTGCTGTGGGCAGGAAGCCTGGCAAGGCCGACCAAGGTGGGGGTGCCTGTGAGGCTGAGCCAGGGCAGAGCAGGCCTGAGTCAGGCGGGAGGAGAGGCTTCTGGGGTCCACAGGGGTCTCGTGATGGATCCAGGGCATGTAAAGCCAGTTTGAGGCCCTGTGGGGACAGCAGTGTGACCACTGTGGGGGGTCTAGGGACTTCGTCATCAGCCTGAGAGTGGAGGAGCAGCTCTGGATGTGTGCCTTGACAGAGGTGGGAGGGCTGTAGGTGCTGGGCCCCCCAAAGCGTGCAGCAGCAGAGATCGGACTGCACTCTGTTCTGTCTTGGGACCTTGTCCTCCAGCTCATCACAGCCTGGACAGTCCCTGAGCAACTGTCCCCTCCCACCACTGCTGCCACCTCCGGTTCATTCTTTCCAACCACTGGTTCCTGCTTTGCTCCCGGTGCCTTGCCACGTCAAGATCAGACTCTGGATTAAGCCAGACGTGACTTTGAGGGGGTTTTTCTCATGTAACGGTCTCCCCCCTCATCTCAGCAGCATGTGCCAGGCAGGGGAGCGGCCGCTGGGACTCACATGGCATTCAGCTCCCTACCCACCAAGCCAGTCCTGAGAGGAGTCTGTGTAGGGAGGCTGGAGGGAGCACCACAGGGCAGAGAAGCCAGGGGGCTTCAGACTGCGGGAGGCCTGGTCTGACCAAGGCCCCCAGGCCAGGCTCGTCTGCACAGTAACAGCCCACCGCCTCCTGGGAGACCCTGCAGCAGGCTTGTCCCTGCAGTCTTGGGGACCCCAAGGGTGCTGCTCCTGAGCCAGCATGTGCCAGCCTCTTGCCCAAGATGCCACCCTCTCTGCTGAGAGAAAAGCTCAAGCTCCACATACACCCTGACACGCTGTGTGGAACCATGTCTGGGGGTCCTTGTCTGCCCCTTGGGGCCAGATCCAGTGGTCATGGTACTCATTGGAGGGTTTTCTCTGCTCCTGTTCACAGAGCTGCCATCACAAACTGTTTAGCTTTGATCCCTAGGGGGAGAGGAAGTGCATGCCTAGAGGCATGACCTTAATTCCTGGTCTGCTGAAGGAAGTTGTGACTTGACAGGACACCTCCCTCTGTGGGGCTTCACAGAGGGGTGTGACTTCTGCTGTCAGCTCACAAGTATGCGCTTGAGGCCCGGGACGGGACGGAGGAGGCGCTCCTGCTGCCAGGGCACTCTGGCTTCTGCTGCCTGTCTCCTGGGCTGAGGTATTGATCACGACCCTCCCACATGAAGCCTTGTGTGGGTGTGAATGGTGTTTCTGTGGTCCTCACTTCAGTGGCACCCCTCCTTTGCCCTTTGGGGCGGCGGCCCAGCCCCGCACCTCCTGGCCTCTACTCTCAGAGCCACATGGGAGCCAGGCTGCCTAGAATCCAAGCGCCACGCCTGTTGGCAGGCATGTCATACTCGAGCAACTCATGGGGGCCCAGGCTCTGGAGATCATCCCGACCCAGAGCCACTGGAGGTTTGCAGGCAGGGACCGACAGGAGGCTTTGGGGCAGTGTTGCATGGTACATCACCTCCTCAGAAGTACCCTCAGCTCACCTCCGTAAGAAAGGCATCGGTTACCTGAGCTCACCCTCTGAGTCCCTGCCAGCACCCCCCTAGTCAGGGGCCCAGGGCCCAAGCAGAGAGAAGACTCAAGAAGGCCAGCGGCTTTGTGTGTCGACTGGGCAGCAGGCCAGCCTGGCTTTGTCCGCCTCGTGGGCTGTCCAAGTCACGAGACAGAGGCCGTAAAGGAAACTAGAAGGGGCTGTTCTGAGGTGTTTGGCGAGCGGCTCCAAGATGTTAGGAGGCCGGCAGGGAGGGGACCGCAGTCAGAAGGGATGTGGAGGCGATCGCGTCCATCCACATGTTCCTCCCGTCCTGTCCCCGTGCTGGCCTCCCCGTCAGGCATCACTCAGCCCCGCCGAGGATCATCGGGCTGGCCGTCTCTGGGTGTGGGATACCCTGTGCTGTGAGCTCCAGCCTAGACCACACTGGGTGCTGCGGCTCAGCCAGCCTCCCCTGCCTTTACCTCCCTCACCAGAGGGGCGTTCCTCAGAGCCAGCACAGTCTCTGCCAGGGTGTGGGCTCCTCCCTGTGGTGGTCGCAGACTGGAGCCAGGAGTGCTCATGCCCGAGTCTTGGGTCCTGGTGACCCAGCTACGGGGCGTTCCTTGGCCCAGACCCAGGGGATGGGGGGGGCCTGGATCCCAAGGCCCTTTCACCCTCATCGCCTGTCCCATGCCTTTTGTTCCAATTCTCCGGCCAGGGCCTGAGAGTGGCTGCCCCTGGCCCCTAGCCTGGCGCTGGGCTTGGCGCTCCCTGTGAGGAGGGACAGAGAAGTGGGGGCTTCTCCAGCAGTCACTGGCAGGCAGGGAGAAGCTAGCTGGGTGGAGGGCAGGAGGGGGGCTGGGATAGGACGGGGACCTCCACTGTTAACTCAAGAGGTGGTGGCCCCCCAGGCCAGCGCATTGGCTTGCGAGGCATGAAAATGCCAAGTAGGACGCGCGGAGCATCCATCCTGGACCGCAGGCCCTGAGCAGCCCTGCTTCTCTCCCCGCCTCCCACTCCTCTGGGCCAGCCTCCTCCTGCTGCTTTTTTTAAACTGTGAATTCATCAAAGTGGATCGGCTACCCAGGTCACCAAGCCTGTAGATAGATCAGCCGTTGATTTTCCATGTTGTATTGATCAGGATTCCCTGCCAAGATGATTCAATTACAAGGTCTCCCCTTGGCGTGTCCCACTTGTCAGGATCTGAGCTTCTGCTGCCTGCCATCCATCTCCAAGCCCCCCTTCCGGGACTGAAGGTTCTCCTGCCTTCTTGTTCTCCACTCAGCTCCTGGAGCAATTGCTCTGTTGGCTCTTGGCACATGGCATCCTGTGTTTGTGTGTTTTTCCAATGTGCGTTCTCTGTTTCTCTCCCACGTGTCAGATTCCTAGCTCCTGTCCAAATGTGGCCAAAAGCCTAGAATACTGAAGAACACTTGTCTTCTGAGAAAATAGCCCCCTCCTCCAATTGGTCTTTAGCATCAGTGCCCACGGGGCCACTCTCGTGGGTGGAGGTCCTACAGGTGCTCAGCAGCAAGGATCCACCTCTCTCCCAGGCTCACTCCCTCCCCAGGTGCCTGGGACTGGTGTCCTCAGACCACACGGCTCTGCTGCTCCTCAGCGTGGGAGCCTGAACTGGGCCACCCTTTGCCTGTTGCAGCCACTCATGAGCGTGTCATCTAAATCCCACCATTCAAGTCCACATGCCAGCTGAGCCCGGGCCGTCCTGGCAGAACAGCCCGAGTGGGTCAGCTCTCAGGGAAATGAACAGTTTGGGGGTCCTTCCCCCCCTCTGGCAGTGACCTTGCCACAGCTCCGGTGCCCTCAGCTCCAGAGGGCAGTTGCCCTCCAACCTGCCCTGGAGGCACCTGCAGCCTGAATTGAGGGCAGGGCACGCTCTTCCCAGGGGATATTGTAGCCATAACACAGGCCGGGCTTCCCTGGTGGCTCAGACAGTAAAGAATCCTCCTGCCAATGCAGGAGATGTGGGTTCCGTCCAGGGTTGGGAAGATCCCTGGAAGAAAGAAAGAGCAACCCACTGTAGTATTCTTCCCTGGAGAATCCCATGGATAGAGGAGCCTGGAGGGCTATAGTCCATGGGGTCGCAAACAGTCGGACACGACTGAGCAACTGAACAACATCAACAAAACAGGTCAGACCAAACACGTGGTGGGGGTTGGCTTGTTCAGTTTCCCCAGAGAGGTAGCACTGGAGGAACCGGCCACAGAGGGAGCCCCTGTGGGGTCAGAGGTGTGCCTGCCTGGGTGGGTGTGCAGAGGCCAGCAGTGCCCCCATAAGCTGTTGTCACAGGGGCCAGACAGACTCAAGGCCTGAGCTCATAGGGCCACAGAGCAGCCCTCCCTCGGCAGTCACACCTGTTGGCTGGTCTCAGAACCACTTATGAACCTTTTTACCAGGCAGCTGGCCAGCCTCCTCCCTCTTCTAACAGAAAAGACCCTGTCCTGGACCTTCATGGAACACACGGTCCCTGAGCACCTCCCAGGGCAGAAATGAATCCAGGCTGCAATCCGAGAGGCCTGTCTGACAGGCAGCAGCAAGTTCATCTTCAAAGGCTGCTGCCAGGCCTGGCCCCGCAGTTCCCCTGGGAGGCCCCCGCGTGGGCGTCATGGTGGCAGCCAGTGTGGGCCCACTGCCAGTCACTCAGGCTCCCACCTGGCTGCGGAGGCCCGGGCGGCCATGGTTTCCACACCACTGCCGTCACGGCCCTGCAGGAGAGTGGGTAGCAGTCACCCACCTGCTCAGCTGTCCCCTGCACCCTGAGACGACGGGTGGGGTGGGGGGCTCAGTGGATGCAGACAGGAGAGGGGGCACAGCCCATCGCCTCCCGGGCCCCTCTCCCACAGGCTTGGGACATCGTCGGGTTGTGGGGAGTGGGATGCCGACGCTGCGGGTGAAAACGTTACCTCCATGGCGGCGCTGCTGCCCTTGTTGCATCTCAGAGGGTGCGCGCAGGGTCCCTGAGCAGGACTGAGCGTCAGAGTCCTGCCTCCCACCCAGATGGCACGCCCTGCCCTCAGCCTCACCGGGCATCACCGCTGCCTGCAGGTCTCCTGGGGGCCCCCTGCCCCTTCTCTGGAGTGCTGTCTGCGCCTCCTCAGGGACTCTGCCCTCAGCGCCCCTCCCTTCCCTGATGCTCTCGCTGCAGTTGGTCTGTGGCTAGCCAGTTCCCTCTCTTCCCTCTAGCCTTTTGTCATCATCTCATCCATTTGTATCAGTTCCAGACTGTGAACCTTGGAGAGAAGGGACTTGAGGCCAGTCAGCCTGAGGGACTGGAGCTTAGTGCTCACTTGGGGGGTTGGGGGGGCATGCAGAGATACTGGTGGGGACCCAGATGTTCCCAGCGGGGCCCCCAGAACAAGGAGGGCCCATGTGGTAACTGTAGGGGGCTCACAGAGGTGACACTCCCAGGGGGCCTGGAAGAGGCCATGGGGTCTGCCCGTGCGCTCTCCCCTCAGAGGAAGGACGTGGTCCCCACAGGCGCCCGGGCCCCCTGCACCCAGCAGGCCCTCGGCCCGGAAGGTGTGGTTTTGAGCCCTGGTGCTTCAGCGGCCCTCCCGGTTCACCAGAAGTGTCTCATCCCACGTCAGACATCTCACTCATTTCCCTCTGGCAACCACTGAATTTGAGAACGTCCTGTTTTGCCATTATCAAAAGAAGTGAAACTGTCCCATGAAACAAAGTGGGACGCCCGAGAAACACCTATAGGAGAGACACAGGGCTTCCCTTATAAAGTCAGAATCGGGCGCACAGCCTCCACCTGTCTGAGGAAGCCCCTGAGCCAGGCCTGCCTCCTGCCTGTGCCCCATGTCCTCCTGGACTCCAGGGTGCAGCTGCCATGAGAACCCTGACTGGCCGGGGTGTGTGGCTACCCGAGCAACGCCCCAAGACCCTGGGTGGGCAGGGCAGGGATAAAGGCCTACAGGCTGGGCCTGCCGTGCAGCTCTACCTCCTCATGGAGAGACAAGATGCTCAGGGGAAATAATGGGGCATCGGGGTGGGCAGTGTGGGCATCATGGAAGTACCCCCAAGCACACGCACACAGCCCCTTGAGTGCACACCTGTCACCCCATTTTACAGAGGCAAGAACTGAGGCCCAGTGAAGTCAATAGCCCAAGACCACACAGGCTGAAGGCAGTGTGCCAGCCATTAGGAAATTGTGTACATGGTGTGTGCCCATACCAGAAGTGACTTCCGGCCCTGTGACAGTTGGCCCACGCAGGACAGGTCTTCCCTCCCACTTGGTGCTCGTCATTCAGCCTCGGGGCCTGCTCATTACTGGCCCCGGCGGGGTGGGTGGCGGCGGGGGAGATGGAAAGCAGTGGTCTGCAATATTCCTTCCCTTAGTGGCAGTTCAGTGGGAGAGGGAGGTCACAGTTCTGTGAACCTTGGCACCTCACCTGGAGCTGAGCCACAACACCACCATCCAGGCATGGGCACCACAGCCTGTAAGGGGGACCCAGACAGTCTGCTGAACCCTGCGGCGGTAGGGGACACTCTCAGACTGTGGAGCCGCCAGCACAGCCTGACCACGTGGGTGTGACCAGAGAGGGTCCCCCCCAGGACAAGCTCCAGGCCCTGGGTTTGCAGGAGTGTGGGGGTTTGGAGCAAGGACCTCTTTTAGATCCCTCCCCCTGTCATTGGCCAACATGTCCAGCATCCCTGGGAAGCCATCATGGCCATTCTGAACCCTCACTTTCCTCCTCCTTGGCTCACACTCTTTTCACTCCTTTTGTCCCCCAGCTGGTCAGTGAGAAGGTCGGAGGGGCGGAAGGGACCAAGCTTGACGATGACTTCAAAGAGATGGAGAAGGTAATGGGAGAACGCACCTGTCTGATGCCTGGCAGTGTTACCAACCCCCACAGAGCCCGGCCCTGAGCACTCTGGAGTTGGCAAGGCTTATGGGGAGGGTCTAGGTGGGTTGCAGGCCTCCCCCAGCTCTGGGCAGGTAGCAGTGGGGACACAGCACAACCACCAGCAAGGAGGGAGAGAGACCCCAAAGCAGCAGGGGGTTCCCGTGTGGATGCTGAGGCAGGCAGGGAACTGGGAGGAGCTTGAGGGCTGTCCAGGGGCTCCTGGTTTGGCCTCAGGCACCCTGATGGTTTTGAAACTCCACACATGGACTCTCTTTACAGAAGGTGGATGTCACCAGCAAGGCTGTGACAGAAGTGTTGGCCAGAACCATTGAGTACCTGCAGCCCAACCCAGGTAGGGGCACCTATCAGCTGTGAGTGGTCTGCACCCCAACTCCTCAGGTCTCTGGCAGTCAGGAGTCCTCTGGTTACTGGAGCATGAAGAAGAAAGGCATGGGCACAAAGAACTGAAACACCCAGGGGTGGGTGGTTTCAGGCATGGCTGGATCCAGGCATTCAAAAGATGTCCTCAGGGTCTCCAGTTTCCTACTGCTTTATCTGTCAGCTCCCCTTTCTCATGATCCTAGCCTTAAATTACCCTTAACAACTAGTGGTCCCAGCAGAAGAGAGCATGTTTTTCTCTGTCAACTCCCTGGACTAGTGAGAATTGGCTGGCAGGCCCCAGCTGTGTACCTGCCTCTGGAGCATGCAGTGGGATCTCGGGACCAAGAGGGACGCAGGGCTGCTGGGTTCTGTGGTGAAAGGTGAATGGGTGCTGGACAGGCAGCAGCAGCCGCCACCTCCACTGAGGCCTGTGCCAGGGACGGACTGGAGCTGCTGGGGGTGCAGGCATGCCTGTGTCCCCACATCTAGACCTGTCTACCATGCTTCTCTGGGGGTCTCGAGGAGCACATACCCCTCTCCCTCTTGCCCCACCCCACTCCTGCCCACTGGAGAGGCTCCCAGGAGAGGCTGAGAGCAGAAGAGGGGAAGTCTGGGAGGTTCTGGTTCCCTGGGCTGGGGGAGCACTGCAGAAATTAATGGGCAGAAATGGGCAGCTGGTGGTGCTGGCCAAACACAGGCCTGGCAGCTCCTTAAGACCACACCCATGCCCACCTGGCCCATCCTCTCCTAGCCTCTCGGGCCAAGCTGACGATGCTCAACACGGTGTCCAAGATCCGAGGGCAGGTGAAGAATCCTGGCTACCCACAGTCAGAGGGCCTGCTGGGCGAGTGCATGATCCGCCATGGGAAGGAGCTGGGCGGCGAGTCCAACTTCGGTGAGGCCAAGGTGGGGGGGCCTGGATGAGGTGGGAGACGCTGGGTGGAGGGGGCCTGAGAACATGGGGCAGTCTCTGGAGCTTCTCCAGGGCTGGCTGGCTCCGTGGAAGAGAGCAGTCGAGGGTTCTTTGGAAGCTCTGTCTCCCATGAGCACTGTCTACAGCGTCATGGCCATGGGAAAGCTGCATCTCCCCACAGCTGACCCAGTCCAGACCTGGGTGCCTTCAAAGAACTGGGAGGGTGGCTCATGACCAGCTGTCACACCAGCCCCTGTGGCTCCAGGTCAAACTCCAGGGTCCCTTGTTCTCAGTTCTGGCATCCAGGTTCTTGGCTGTGGGGGTGATGTGTGTCTTCACTGCACAGGCCAAGGCCTCCAGTGACAGCTCCCTCCCCCACCCCACGCTCTTCCCAGGCGACGCTCTGCTGGATGCTGGAGAGTCCATGAAGCGCCTGGCTGAGGTGAAGGACTCCCTGGACATTGAGGTCAAGCAGAACTTCATCGACCCTCTGCAGAACCTGTGCGACAAGGACCTGAAGGAGATTCAGGTATGTCCCTGCCCAGCCCCGCCTGGGCCAGATTCCTAGCAGGAGGTGCTACGGGGAGGCCCTCCCTAAGGCCCCGGGCACAAGACCTGACCCCCATCCTGGCCCGCAGCACCACCTGAAGAAGCTGGAGGGCCGCCGCCTGGACTTCGACTACAAGAAGAAGCGGCAGGGCAAGATCCCCGACGAGGAGCTGCGCCAGGCCATGGAGAAGTTCGAGGAGTCCAAGGAGGTGGCAGAGACCAGTATGCATCACCTCCTGGAGACTGATGTGCGTACGTGGGCTGTGCACCCCTCCTCACAGACCCTGGGGGAGCCCCGAAAATGAGCCCAGCGGTGATGCCAGCGTCCCAGGGCCAGTGGCGGACTTAGTGCCTGTTCAGGATGTGAAAGAAAGAAAGTGGGTACAAGAGGACCCAAGGGGCGACTGGCCGCCTGAGGCTTCGGGGTCTCCTCAGGCCCCTCCCCTCCTCCGGCTGCAGCTCAAGGGTCAGGCAGACAGGCAGGGATGGGCCCATGTCCAGAACAATCTGTGAAGGCTCCCTGCAGGAGGCAGCTGGAGATGGGGCTCAGGAGGGCCGTACTGCAGCCCTGGTTGGTCCCTTGCAGATCGAGCAGGTGAGCCAGCTCTCTGCCCTGGTGGATGCCCAGCTGGACTACCACCGGCAGGCCGTGCAGATCCTAGATGAGTTGGCCGACAAGCTCAAGCGAAGGTGAGTCTGGCCCTTGACTTCTCCCTATGAACAGCGGCCCACTCTGCCAGCTAGGAGGCCCAATGGCCTGGGGCTGGGGCCACCTGGGCCGGCCCTTTAGGGCCTGGGGGGATGACCTGCCCCTGGGAAACCCCATCCTGCTGTGAGCAGCAGCAAGGAGGGGGTTACCTCTTCAGAAAGAACCCCCAGGCTGCATGGGGTGGGGGGTCCCAGGAGACAGCAAGACCTCATCACACTCCCACTGGTCCCAGAGGAAAGGTTTGGGATGTCCTTTGGGGAGAGGGTTTGCTACACTGTCCCTGGAAGGCCATTCTCCTCCTTCCCTGTCTCCCTGAGCACTCAGCCCCGAGGGCCATCTCACAGTCAGGAGGCCCCCAGGACCTTGAGAAGGGAAGTTCTGGTGGGGGTGGTTCCCTGATGCAGGGAGGGTGTCTGTGGGGCGGCAGCACCCGGGCAGCCATCACCAGGGAGGCTTCTGGGTTCAGTGGGACCCAGCCTGTAGGCAGCCTTGGAAGCACACCAGGGCACCGCCACCAGTGTTCCCGTGCATGGTATCCCCTCACACAGCCCCCCACTTGCACCCTGAGTCCCAGGGTGGCAGCTGACCTCGACACGCACTCCCTCCCCTCCAGGATGCGGGACGCCTCCTCACGCCCCAAACGGGAATATAAGCCCAAGCCGCGGGAGCTCCTGGACCTCGGAGAGCCCGAGCAGCCCAATGGCGGCTTCCCCTGTGCTGCGGCCCCCAAGACCACAGGTGAGGGGGAAGAGGCTTCCTCTTTGCCCCAGGCCCCTTCTGGGGTAGCCCCCAGCCACAGGGCCAGTCCCCTGTGAGAGAGCATCCCCCCAACCCTGGGATGGGCGCCAGGCCCCACCCCAGCATCTTTGGCCCACCTTGTGCTTTGTTTGCAAGCAGCTTCTTCATCTTTCCGATCTTCTGACAAGCCCATCCGGACCCCCAGCAGGAGCATGCGTGAGTGTCCCACCTGGGGTTTAGGGTTCTTCTCCCCCTGCCTCCCCTCCCCTCCTCCGGTAGAAGGGGAGCTGGCCCTCACTGCTCCAAGTGGTGCCCCAAGCGCTATGCGTTTCTGTTCACTGACACCCTGATGCCAGGAGGCATCGCCAGCTCCTCCCAGAGTCTTTGTCCTGTCATCGCCTACTCCCCTGGGCAGCTGTGGGAGCCATGGTCGGCAGGACCAGGCAGCTGGGCAGGAGGGGAGGCAGCATTGCCCTGTGTACCACCTGGGGCGTGTGACAGCCTAGACCACCCCCACCCGCAGCGCCCCTGGACCAGCCAAGCTGCAAGGCCTTGTACGACTTCGAGCCTGAGAACGACGGGGAGCTGGGCTTCCGCGAGGGCGACATCATCACGCTGACCAACCAGATCGACGAGAACTGGTACGAGGGCATGCTGGACGGCCAGTCAGGCTTCTTCCCCCTCAGCTACGTGGAGGTGCTGGTGCCGCTGCCCCAGTGACCGCCCCTCCGTCCAGATCTCGGCATTCCACACCGCCAGGGCAGTGCTTGTGGCTGGCAGGGCGGCCCGCTTCCTGCCGGTCCAGGGGCAGCAGGGTCCCCGTTTACACTAGCAGTCACCGCCAAGGGGCTCCCTTCCCCACTCCGCGTGGCCGTCTTGGGGCTGGGCAGTGTTCCCCATCCTGCTGCTCTAGACTCTGCCCCCAGCCCACCCGCCTGCCCCAGGAGGCTCACACTAAGGTGCTCTTAGAAACACTAACTCCTACCACTCTCCAGGGACGGGTGATTCCAGGTGGACCTCCTCCTCTCCCCCCACCTCTTTCTCACACACACAGATTCAAATACGTTCTTTCCCACCTCCATCCACACACATACATGCACACTCACATTCTCTCCTGTTTCCATCCAACATTCACACACATGTACACATGTCCTCTCCCACCTCCATCCCTCGCAGCCCAGAGACTTGCCCTAAAAAGGATGGGACTGAACGTTGGTGCGATGGGGTGGTCTAGGCAAGACCCCCTAGCTGAGACTCACCACCCTGCTTTTAAATTCCCCCTCCAGGGTCCCCTGGGCCCGTGAATACCTACAGATGCCACCTCCCTGGAAGGCCCTCACCCCTTCCTTCTGGCTGGGGGCTCACGAAGAGACGAGCCTGGGGGTCTCAGAGGCCAGGGCCCCCAAGGACAGGCCATCTCCCTCCTGCAGGGCACTGAATCCCACACACTCTGGCCCACCGCCCCATCTCCAGCCAAGCACAGGGAGCATCTCTCTCTGGCACAAGCTGCCGTGACCAGCAAACACATACAGTGCGTGTACACATACACATAAATATACAGACACACACGGGACCATGGGAGCCCAGCCTCCACTATGTGGAAGGTCAAGCACAAAGGCTTTGACAAGTGAATGTTCCTGAGCCCTGGCTGCTGGGACCCCTGGGGAGTCCCGGGCAACTCCCTGTCCCAAGCCAGCCACCACACCCTCTGTGGACAGTGGCTCAGGCATCTCCACACCAAGGTAGGCAGCTGCCCAGGCCAGCAGCAGACCCTGGTCCTGGCTCACATTCCTTTCCTCTGGTGACTGATAAAGCCCCCAAGGACACCAGGCCCCCCCTTATCGTCCCTGAGGCCCCCTGGTAAACCAGCATCTGGAGGAGGCACAGATGTCATAGCCTGGGGCAGATCCAAATGTAATCCTGATGTTTTTTTAAAAACGTATTAAATGTCTCTTTCTACAGTCTCTGGCCTGGTGGTGGTGCAGGGCAAGCCCTCCCAAGGGGTCCCCGGCCAGGGCAGGGCCTGCATGGGCACCAGCCTCCAGCAAGGGGTGGGGGTGACTGTCACTTGCCTGGTCGCCAGCTCATGCCCTCCCCACAGTCACAGCACCTGAGACACACCTGGCCCGTTTCTCCTTTATTATATAATCTGAGCCCCTGCTATCACAGTCAGTCACACAGGACAAATAGCACAGAAGCTCTGGACCCACCCCCTCACCCAGAGGCGCAGGGGCCGCGTCTGACCAGAGCCCTCTCTCCTGTGTTTGGAGACTGGTGCCCTCAGTTCCCCTACTTGAGGACGCTGTAAACCTGCTCCAGCACGTGGCCTAGGCCCTGGTCCTTGGGCATCCTGCTGGCCAGGGAGATCTGAAAACAGGCAGGTCCGGCGCCTCAGGGCTCCTGCCCCGCTAAGGGCTCCGCTAACCCCGGTGGTGTCCCTAAAATCACACCTCCAGGTGCATCCTGGGCCTAGGAATGTCGTCGTGGGGTATGATTCCTCCCCACCACGCCCCGCCCCCCATGCACCGAGGCCACGCCCACCCTACCCACCAGCACCGCGGTAGGAGGTGGCCAGTGTGGCAGCTTTAAGCCCCGTCCACTGTTCAGTCTGAACAGAACAAGCGAACAGAGGAAGCTGCTTCTCTGTAAAGCCGAGTGGAATGTGTCTTCTGAGAATGGCTCTCAGGAAGGACACAAAAGGCTGCCAAGCCCTTGCTGACACATACCGCTGACTTAACGGGGTTGGGGGGGTAGGACAGACTGGATCGTCCTACTCGCAGCACCAGCCCCTCTGCCTGGCTCAGCTCTGCTGTGCTTCAGACTCAGAGCCCCCTCCTGTTCAGGGGCAGCATCTCCAGCCGGGATAGACCCAGGGCCACAAGGGCTACAGGCTTTTACATCTTCATCCGCACTTGATAGCGATCTCCACCACTGTCATCACCCCGTGTGACAAACGTGACTTTTCTTTGGCAGTGCTCATCTCTGACTAAAATATTTTTGTACAAGCCCACTTAACTCACTTTTCCTCAGGCTGCCTGTGGATATATTCCTGTGGGGCTCCCTGAGATCTTTACAAAAGGAAGGGTTTGCACGGGACTCGAGGTGTGAGCCTCACCTTCAGCTTGTCCAGGTAGGTGTGCTCCTGGTTCCAAGGCTCCTGGAACCTGACGAGGTCAGGGGCGCCCTTGTAGAACTCTACCAGCAGCATCTAGTGGGACAGAGAACACATGAGCTCCAGCCGCTGCTGCCCTTCAAGGGGCCTCCAAACTAACGCAGCGCAGCATGTAGGGGTTACCCAGATCCCCAAGAGAGGGACCTCCGAGCAGTGCCACCCTGGGGAAATGGAGGAACTTGGCAGGAGGGAGGGCTGCCTGGAGGAGGAGACACCTCCCCCAGAAGCAGAAGAATTGCTGCACCGATTCTTTCTACCCCGCCCTGAAAAGCTCCCTGGCCTAGCCATAGTCTGAGCAGGAACATCTGTGATGTCACAGGTATGATGAACTATCTCCGTTTAAGTGCCTACTGAATGGCAGGAGTGACACCTGAGGTCCTCACATGTCTCCATTGGGAGAATCAGTGGCAGGTGCAAAAGCCCAAGGTAGGAGCGTCCCTAGCACCTTCCATAACAGCAAGGAGGCCTGGTGGGGGTGGGGGTAGGGGCCGAGACTGGGACTGGGGACTTGATCCTGAGAGCCCGTGATTTTCAGCAGCAGAAGAGACCTATCAGGATCTTGATGTGGCACCTTCAACCACAGCTTCCTGAGTCCTAGAGTTATGTCCAACTAGCGGGGCACCCTCAGCCCCCGCCTGCTCCTCCCAGGGTCCCCCACCCATGCCACCCCAGAGTGAGCTTACCATCTCATGGAGGATGTCATTAGTCAGGAAGCTGTCCTGGACATAGGCCATTTCCACATCCATGGGGATGCCGTAGTCACTGGGCCTTTGCTGGCGGAGACACAAGCTCGTCACCACTAGCTACCCCACCCCGCCCCCCAGCCCAATACTGCAGGGCACAGCGGGAAGTTCCCTGGGCTGGGAGCCAGGGAGTCGATACTGTAGGCCTGGCTCTGGGCTGGGATCAGATTCAGAGCCACGTGGGATCTCCGAAGAACCCAGCAATGCGACCAGGGAGGCAGGGTGGCATCCATCTCTACACACACACACACACACACACACACACACGAGTGGCCATGGCTCCCTAATTAGGGTGGCATCCATCTCTACACACACACACACAGGAGTGGCCATGGCTCCCTAATTCCTTTCTAAAGCTAATTTCTCACACACACACACACACACACACAGGAGTGGCCATGGCTCCCTAATTCCTTTCTAAAGCTAATTTCTCACACACACACACACACACAGAGGAGTGGCCATGGCTCCCTAATTCCTTTCTAAAGCTAATTTCTCACACACACACACACACACACACAGAGGAGTGGCCATGGCTCCCTAATTCCTTTCTAAAGCTAATTTCTGACCCCAAGACTCGACTTGGAGAATGAAACCAGACAGGTCTCAGGTTGGAGGCCGTACTGGTAGCCAAGGCAGCTTGCTACAGTTGGAGCCCCAACCTTTTCAGCACCACTCACACCTACTGCCTCAGCACAATGATTATGTTCCTATCTCACAGATGAGAGAAACAGGCCCCAGCTCCCCAAGTGAGCCGGGAACCAGAGTACTGGCTTTTTGCCGCTAACAAGCCCTCCTGACCCCGCCCACAACCACGCAGGGCCCCGCCCACACCTCCCCTGAAGCCCCGCTTACCTCAGGGGGCGGCATGACCCAGAAGGGCGAGATCTTGGACTCTGGGCCGGGGTTGCCAGAGTAGTAAGGGGCTGCGGGCGGAGACACAGAGAAGGGGCTGGACCTGGGATCTCGGTGACCGGCAGGGCCCACGCCCGCCCCTTTCCCTGGACTCACAGCAGAGCAGGGCGAGGCAGGGCTGGAAACCGTTGCTGGAGCCCTGCAGCCGCAGCTGGTAGTCCATCTGCGCGTCGATGTCCTGCAGCGACGGCAGCGCCGGGCCATGCGGGTGGCTGTGGTACCAGCCTACCAGGGACAGGCCGCGCAGGAGCAGGCTCTGGTAGATCTGGGGGCAGAGACGCGGCTGGGGCCGGCGCGGGACGGTGGGGTTCCACCGGCCCTGGTACGCTCACGCCACTCCCGACTGCCAGCACGCCAGGGACACCCATCCAGCCCCACACGGCCAACATTTAATGAGCGCCTGCTGTGTACCAGGCCCCTTAGGATACAGCAGTGACAGACCGAGACAGACCCTGCCCCGCACTCAGCGAATCCAGTGAGGGGGACAGTCAACAAAGACATAAAGAAGATGCTCCAGGCTTCTCCGGTGGTTCAGTGGTAAAGAATCTGCCTGCCAATGCAAGAGATAAAGGGTTCAACCCCAGATCTGGGAGGATTCCACATGCCGGGGAGTAAATAAGCCCATCCACAACAATTGAGCCTGTGCTCCTGTGCCTGGGAGCCGCAACTACTTAAGTCCCTATGCTTCAGAGCCCGTGCTCCGCAATAAGAGAAGCCTCCACGCCTCACAACTACAGAAAAGACCCAGCACAGCCAAACATAAGTAATTTTTTTTTAAAGCCTCCTATATTCCCCAGTGGTTCAGTGGTTGACTTGGACCTTTCACTGCCAAGAGGTGGGGCTCAATTCCTGGTGTAGGAACCAAGATCCCACAAGCCGCCGTGGTGCAGCCAAAAAATAATAATATAATAATGATAATATAATAATAATAAAATAATAAATGCTCCTATTGTAAATCTAAGGCAAAATATTATTTTGCTCACTGCTGTATCCCCAGCTCACAATTCCTGGCACACAGTAGGTGCTAATAATTAAATAAAGAGGCAGATGTGTGAACTCAAGTAGAGGCAAGCGCAAGCGTAAAGAGAAAGGAAGAGGTGGGTGGAGAAAGCTGTGCACAGAATGCACACCTATTCTGTCCTCCAGAACGGACCATGCTGGAAAAGGTGGGCGTGGAGCGCTTAGCGCAGTGCTAGGCCCATATTAAGCACTGTTAGGAAAACATCGAAGGGGGGCATTTAATATTTATCCGGCCTTTACCAGGTGACAGGCAGGCTGAGAAGGGAAGGGCTGGCGGCATCTGCGCAGAGGAAGAATGACGGTGGGGGTCACAAGTGCGGGGACTGGAGCTCACACGTACCTATCTGCACCCCTGCTGAGCGGCGACACGGCGCTAGGCGCCCTGCCGCGGTAGCCAGGACAGCTGTGTGCGCGCCAGCCTGCCCCACCCCCACCCCCAACAAATACCCCGTCGCCATGCGCCCCCTCACCTCCTCTTCCACGGTGGCCGCGGTCTCCGCGTCCCCCAGCCGGCTCCGACAGGGGAAGGCTCTGAGCACCGTGAGCACTGCACGGAGGCGGGAGAAGGGGTGGACATCGACCCCGGCCCCCAAACACCCTCTCTGCCCATGGGCCCCCAATACCCACTCTGACTGTTGATGTCCCAGCGGCCCCCCAGGTACCCCACGACCTGGCTGCGGGTCAGGTGGCTGTGGAAGTCCTGGGGAGGGGGAGGGACATGGGAAGACCCACTCAGACTGCGCCAGGTCCCAAGGCCGTCCTGGGGGTCAGCCCACCCCCCTCCTTCCTCGGATATTGATTGAGTGCCTACTATTTACCAATAGTGAACAGAGCAGACAAGGTCTCTGTTCCAAAGACCCTCTGGGCAGGGACCAGCCCCTCCCCAGGCCTGGGAGCCCCTGAGCCCTAAGGGACAGGGTAGGAGTTGGGCACACACCAGCAGGAACAGCACGTTGCTGGAGACGGCCACGTTGAACGGCTGGAACTTGTTGATGGCTGCGAAAGACGTTACTTCCACCAGGGTGTGGGGGTTCCTGTGGGAGCCAGGAAGGTTCCACAGCCTCAGGAACCCCAAGGCCCTTCCCTCACCCACACACTGGCTGCCTCAGTCTCACAGCCAGCTCTGAGGATCTGAGGCCTTGTCTCCATTCTTCCCCTGCCTGCCCTTGTCCTCCAATCCCATGCTGCAAGAGCTTCTGTAGATGGGGATGAGGGTGGGGGTTTTAGAGGGCATGGGGTGCATCTGACCTGGCCGAATCACGACTTCCCAGCATGCAGTAGCGCACCGGCACCCGGATCTTGTTTTCCACCCTTTTCCCTGGGGGCGTGGCCTCTGGGGAGTTGGCAGGGGGTGTTAAGAAAAGAAGTCAGTATCAGTTTCTCCCCAGCCAGGAACTGGAAAACCAAGGCCAGGCAGTCAAAGAAAGAAAGGACTCCAGGGGCAGTCTTAAAAAATCAAGAAAGGGAAAAAAAAATCAAGAAAGGGCTTCCCTGGTGGTCCAGTGGATAAGACTCCATGCTCCCAATGCAGGGGACGTGGGTTCCACCCCTGGTAAGGGAACCAGATCGCGCATGCTGCAACTAAGACCCAGTGCAGCCAAATCAATCAGTCAATCAATATTTTTAAAAACAAAGAAAAAAATCAGGCAGCAAGTTAACAAACTGGACATAAGAAACTAAAAAATCAGAAGGGATCAGGAAACCAGGTAAGGAGCAGACAGGGAGGCAAAGAAATCAGGCAGCAGGGCTAGAAATCAGACAACAGGGCAAAGAAATCCTATGGAGGAGTAAGGATAAAGAAATTAGTCAGTGGGACCAAGAAATGTAGAATTAGAACTTAAAAAGTCAGGCGGTGAGAGTGAAATGAGGCAGCGAGGGCTGGGAAGTCAGCCAGGCTTCTAGCAGGCTCTACACCCAGCCTCCTCCCCGTCTTGAGCTCTGTCCACCTCCCCCCACCGTCCCCACCTCTTCCCCTCCCCCAGACCTCTTACCCGAGTGGACAGGCTCTGAGGGGCCCTTCCCTTGCGGTCTCCTACTCTTGTCCTCCGCTGAGGCTCCTGTCAGAACCTCCTCCTCCTCTTCCTCTATCAGCAGCTCCTCCTCCTCTCCTTCGCTGGCCGGGCTCTGGGTGGGGTCGGGGTGGTGGGGGAACGCGACAGGACTTTTAGCTGGATTCTCCATACCCTCCCCCCAAGTTCGACCAAGAACTCTGGCAGGCCAGAACCTGCCATTCCTGTCGTTGCCCCGGGGGCCCACTAGATGGAGAGAGTGAGCAGAGACAATCTAGGCTGTGGACCAGTTGCTCAGGCTGGAATCCCGCCTCTGCCTATTTCAAGCTGACTTCAGTCTCTGTTCTCCTGTAAAACGTCACAGTGACTTCCAGCCCCACAGGGGTGGCATAAAGGTGAAATTAGATAATGCGTGCAAAGCATTTAACATATGCCCTGCTGCTCCATTCATCCAGCTGTCAAAGACTTTTCATGGATTCAGCTGATCAGATTCTCTCAATAACCTCTCCTCCTTTCTCGTAAAGAGCCGTTGACGAGGTGACCTCTCTGTCCAAACCCAACGGCCACATCTCAGTCTCTGTCCCCCGCCCCCTCTCAGCAGCGTCTCCTGGTAACTCCTCAGGGATCCTCACCCCCGCACTGACCGGCTTACCTCCGACCTCTCCTGCACCTCCTTATTCTCCCCCATCTCACTCGTTGGGCCAGGGCTGGGTCCTCCCGCCTCTTTATTCCCCCACCCACACCCCTTCTGGGTGGCCTCAAACCCCGTGTGCCCCCTGGACAACTGCCCACAGTCCTGACTTCAGGCTAGGTCTCCCCTGACCTCCGGACCCCAGGTCCGGCTAGTCCCTGACATCTCAAAAGGGGGTGTTCGCACTCAACAAGGCCACCCAGACCATCCCCCTAAACTTGCTCCTCCCCACATCTCCGATGAGGGTAATCCTGTCCACGCGCTTGCAAAAACATTTAGGGGAACAAAATATCTCCTAACACCAACATCAGATCCACCAGCAAATCACATCACATCCACTTTCAGAATTAACCAGAACTTACCCACTTCCTCCTCAAAGGCCCGCCAGATTCACCCCATCATCACCCACCTGCACCCTGAATCCCTGGCTCCTGTTGTACTCCCAACAGCGGCCACCAGAGGGCGCCGCTAAGGACCTGACTCAGGCCCCACACCTACTCTGCTCACAGTACTCCAGAGATCCGACTTCCCTCAGGATACAAGCCCAAGTCCTCCCCACAGCCCACCATGCCCTCCACGACTTGCCCCTGTCCCCTCCCTGCCCTTCGCTCCTCCCTCTCTCCCTATGGTCACTCTCTGCTCCAGCCACATCAGAGTCTTGCTGTTCCCCCAAAATACCAAGACCGGTCCAGCCTCAGGGCCTTTGCACATGCTGTTTTCCAGAACTCTTTATAGCTCCCTGCCTCCACCCCTTCAGTTCACTGATCAGATGTCACTGTCTCAATGAGGCCTTCCCTAGCCATCCTATTCCTTTCAGCACTTGCATCCCCTGCCCCTGCTCACTTCTTCCAAAGTATGATAAGATGAACTTATTTCTTTTGTTTGTTTCTCTCTCCATGAAGGCAGGAATGTTTCTCATTTGGCTCTCTGCTTTATCACCAGCACGCAGAAGAGGGCCTGGCACACAGCTGGCATTTATTAAATGCTTGCTGAATGAACAGCCCTATGGTATGGTGTGAAGGTTAGTTTTATAAGTCAACTGGGCTAAGCTATAGTACCCAGTTACTGAATAAAACACTAGTCTAGGTGTTGCTGTGAAGGCATCGGGTTGATGTGGTCCACATCTACAATAAGTCAACTTTCAATAAAGAAGATTACCCTTGATACTGTTGGTGGGCCTCACCCAATCAAGTGAAAGGCCTTAAGAGCAAAATCTGACGCTTCCTGGAAAACAAGAAATTCTGCCTCGAGACTGCAGCATCAGGGGACTTCCCTGGTGGTCAGGAGGTTAAGAATCTGCCTTCCAATGCAGGGAATCTGGGTTCGATCTCTTGTCAGGGAACTAAGATCCCACATGCTATGGGGCAACTAAGCCTGTACACTCGGGAGGCCAAGCCACAACCAGAGAGAGACACATGTACTGCAACAAAGAGCCCATGAACCAAAACTAAGACCTGATGCAGCCAAATAAATAAAAACTTTTTTTAAAAAAAAGACTGCAGCATCAACTCTAGCCTCTGTGTGTGTGTTTGTGTGTGTGTGTGTGTGTTAGTATGATCACAGTATTCAAGACCCTCCAAAATCTGGTCCCTGCCAATGCTGCCAGCCCCCTCAGCTACTAAGGTATCAAATCTCCAGCTGCATCAGCTAACAACAGCTGCCTACAAAGGTGTGCAAATGCCATTCCTTCCTCTGGAAAGCTCTTTACCCTTCATCTCACTCTGATCAACTCCTACTCATCCCTCAAAGCCCCAGCTCCAACATTCTCTCTCTGGGCACTCTTTATCCAGCAGTGAGTCAGGGAGGCTGAAGGATGTACCTCATCAGCGGCAGCTGCAGTCATATGGAGCTGGTTTCGCCGGAGCCAAGCAGCTTTGTACTTGTCCAGTTTCTGGCCCTTGTATTTGACAGAGGCCCAGCCACAGCCAGACTTCTTGGCCGGGTTCACCAGCTTCTTGCAATGGGTGGCCCAGGCGCTGGGTGAGTTGAACACCTGGCCTGTTTCCTGCCACACAATCCTTCCATCGGGCTGCAGGTCTCCCACGAACTTCTTCCCCTGCAGTGACAGTGGGTTGGCTGGACCCAGGAGCTGGTACTCATCAAGACTCCCTCCTCCAGCAAGACCTCCCTGACCCCATGCTGCTTCCCAGGGCTTGCCACCCATCTCCCACTTCCTTCCAGGAGGCTTCCAGCTTAGGTACCATCCTGATCAGCCTGGATTGAAACTGTCCAGTTACGTGTCCGTCCCCACTCCCTTCACTGGACTGTGAGCCCCAAAGGACAAGAACTGCATCTGACTTGATCTCCACTGTGTCCCTAACACCCAACATAGCCTGACACACAGCAGATGCTCAATTCACAAACTGCTCCCACTCACAAAGACAACAATAACAATAATGGTAATGATAACAAACACTTATAAAGGACTTACTGTATAGCAGGCACACTGCTGAGCAGTTTATTCATTGCATCCTCATGCAACCCCATGGGAAGAAAGAAAATCCCATTTTACGGATGGGGAAACTAGGATACGCCTAGGTTGAGTGAAGTCACATAGCCAGGAAGGCACTAGTGTCCTCTCTGAGCCAAAGATTCTCCTTTGTGGAACGGAGAGTTTGGTGAACAATGTTCTCCCACCCAGAAAGGCTCCTGCTGGGTCAGGATGCTCTGTGCCTCAGGTTCCCCTCCCCATACCAGGGGCTCGGCTTGCGGCAAGAAAGCACACTGGACCCGGTTTCCCCTTTATGCACGGGCTGGGATGGGATGAGGCCGGGAGGTGCTCACCAGGTAGTAGATGGACAGCACTCCGGCGCCGGGCTCCAGCAGCGCGTCTTTGAGGAGCACCCGCAGCGTGACCGCGCGCCTAGTGAGCGCGCCCCCTGGCCCGCCGCAGCTCCCCGGTCCCGCCCCGCCGACGCCGCCGCCTCCGCCGCCGCGCGCGCCTCCCGAAGCCCCTGGCCGCTCGGGGTCCTCGGCCTCCGCCTCGTCCTCATCTTCATCCGGCGCCTCCTCGCCCGCGCCGCCCGCAGGGGACAGCGGCTCCGGAGCTACGGGCAGCGACAGGCTGCAGCGGAGCCGCGCGCCCTGACCGGGTGCAACCACCCAGCCCGGTGCCCCACCGGCCCCCCGCCAGGCCCGCCGTACCTGCCATGGCCGCTCCGCCCCACTCCCCGCGCCCCGTGCGCCTCGGGCTCTTTCTTCCCGGCACGTGACGCGGCTCCGCCCCTAGGAGGGAGCACCCCTGCCATTGGCCGCCGCCGGTGGGCGACTGGGGGCTCGGCCAGCAGAGCCGAGCCGGGGACAGCCAGACTCTGGCCTCTTCACGCGGGAGAGGGAAGTGGGGGTTCAACCCTAGGGGGCCATTCGGGAAACTGAGGCCTGAGGCCACCTTCCGTGGGAGGGAGGTGGTAGCCGAGAGCTCGGGGCACCACTGGGAACACTGAGGCCGCGGGCTTCCGCTTTCGGAGAACCAATGACTCCACCCGCGGTCACCGACTGAGGCCTGGGTCTGGGGGACATAGGGGGCTCAACTCGCTACGGCTAGCGGGGAAATTGAGATCCGCGACCACTCCTATTGAGGAACCCACAGGCCTCAGCTGTTGGTACCAGGAAGACACGGAGGCCTGGGAGGATGAGCCCCACAGCCCTAGCGCTGCGGGACAGAATCGAGGAAACAACCCGGCGCCTCGACTCTAAAGTGCCCAAGCCGGGCAGCATTCTCTAAAGGGTTAATTTCCACCCTCCCCCGGCGGCCCTCGACTGCCTTGATTGGAACGCAGCAGAGCCCGCCAGCCAATTATAACTGGGTTATTTCATCTTCAGCCAATAGACGATAGAGGGTGGAATCCCTCCTGCCAATCAAGCGTTAAATTGCTCCTCCTCGACCAGTCAGCAGGAGCCCCCGGGTCTTCAACCAACCAATCAGTTCGCGGGTCAAACCTCCCTTGAGACCCCGCCCCCCCCTCTCCTACCCAACCCTCAGCTCGCGGTGCACGTGGGCGGACTCTGGCTAGACGTGCGCGGGACAACTGCTGCTCTTTTGTCTCTGGTCACTGTCCCAGGACCTTTGCCCCGAGGCGCAGGGCCAACTCCTATCACTGGGACTCCCCAACCCCAGGCAGGGCTGAAAGCCCTGGGCAGAGGCTCCCTCCAGCTGCACGGCAATTTTTTGGCTGGACTCAGCTACAGATGAATGTACCCGATGCCGGTCCGAAAGAGGGGACAGGCTGTTGGGGACAGGGCTGTCCAGCCACAGTGGTCTGTAATGAGAGTGAACCTAGCTCCAAATCTTGCTCTACCATTTCCCAGCTCTGTGACTTTGGCCATGTGTCTCCACCTCTCTGTTTTCTCATGGGGATAACAATTCGTACTTCAGAGTTGTTAAAGAACAGGACTTGACATATAGTAAGAGCTGGGGAATGTGAGTGATTATTATTACTCATGATGCAATAAAGTTTGTATTTTAAGGCAGGACAAGAAAAAGTAAACAACAATTCTTTGTTTGGACCTCTTCCCTCCCTCTCTCCCTAATCTGTGTAGCACATTAACCAGAGATCCTCAAAGATGGGAAGATAAGAACTCCTGCTCCACAGTAAAGATCTCTTTTCTTTTCTTTTTCTAACATTTTATTTCTTTTTTTCCCCCATTTTTTTTTAATTGAAAGATAATGCTTTACAATGTTGTGTTAGTTTCTCCTGTACAACGAAGTGAATCAGCCATGCATGCGTGCTAGGTTGTGACCGACTCTGTAACACCCTGGACTGTATCCTGCCAGGCTCCTCCCATCCTGGGATTTCCCAGGCAAGAATGGGTTATCATTTCCTTCTCCATGTTGTGTGTGTGTGTGTGTGTGTGTTTTTCCTTTCTTTTTTCTAATGTTGACAATGTATCTTCTTATAAGAACAGCGTTCTAAAAAAAAAAAAAAAAAAGAACAGCGTTCTTTCCCGGCTCTGTAGGGGTCATGATGATCTGCTGCTCACTCTGTACTTGCTTACCTGGACTATGTATCCTTAGTGAAGTTTATGTAAATAACAGTATGTCATTTTGATGTGTGATCCTTTGTCTCAAGGCGGTCCAGAGGTTAAGAAGCCATGCCTCCACTGTAGAGGGCGTGGGTTCAATCTGTGGGCAGGGAATCAGTGACGCAGCAGGCATGCATGCATAAATGAAATATATATGACCATGCCTACTAACAGGCGGAACCGTTCTCAGAGCTTTCAGAAAATCTGCTTCCTGTTATAATCTTCAGTTTGGCTCAAAGAAAATTCCGTTCCTCTCTTCTTAACTTGATAGTTAATGTTCCCTGACACTCACTTTGTGTCCAGTCCAAACCTCCTTTTGGAGTCGTCTCACCACCCACCCAGGGTCCAGCCATCAAATAGGCATCTCCCAGCCCCTTAGGGGGGCTTCCCAAGTGGCACTAGTGGTAAAGAATTTGCCTGCCAATGCAGGAGACTCAAGAAATATGGGTTCAATCCCTGGGTCGCAAATATCCCCTGGAGAAGGAAATGGCAATCCATTCTAATATTCTTGCCTGGAAAATTCAATGGACAGAGGAGCCTGGTGGGTTACAGTCCGTGAGATTCAGAGTTGGACGCGACTGAGGACAACACACAGCTGCTTAGACTCGGCAGAGCTCACATGGCCTCAGTTTATTTGCCCATGGCCTTGTCTGCTTTCTCGTTGCCTCTCTTCTGAAACCCAGGGCTGAATCTCCAGCATCTCTCATCTGGATCATTTCCTGGAGATTCAGTCCTCCATATTCACACACACCACTTACATCTCCCACCCTGGCCCCAGAGGAATCTTACTAAAATGCAACTATGACCACCTCCCTCCATTGCTCTAAATCCGTCTATGAATCCCCATTGCCTTTGATAAATTAGCCGCTGTGACCTTATCAACCATTAACAATTTACGGCACCCCTAAATGGCAGGTGGTATAATCAACATTACCAGATAGTTCAGGAGAGGAAGAGTTACACAGTTCTTCAGTGAATTCCCAAAGCTAATCTTTGCTATGTGTATAAAGTCCAGGCAGTCCTAGAACTGTTAAGGAAACTGAATTTGTAATTTTAAAAGTCCCCCAAAAGGGACTAGATATTATCATGGTCCATAAGTTGTTTAGCTACAAGTTCATTTCAGTAGCAGGACCTAACAAATATTTGAGGTCAAAATCTCCTGTGTTTAAAAAACTTTTTTTTTTTTTTACCATGCTAATAAAAATGTTAATTTGTTTGGGAAAAAAATAATTGAAAAAAATTAAACTCCCAAAGAAGAAATCTCCAGGCCCAGGTGAAAAATTCTACGAAGGTTCAAATAAGAATTAACACCACTTTTTGCCTGGAGAGTCCCAAGGACCTGGCAGCCTGGCAGGCTACAGTCTACAGGGTCGCAAAGAGTCAGACACTGAAATGACTTAGCGTACATGCATGCATTATATAATCTCTTCCAGAAAATTGAAGAAGGAATACTTCCTAATTCATTTTATGAAGCTAGCATCACCCTGATACCAAAACCAGATAAGGAGAGTATAAATAAACAAAACTACAGAACATCCCTTGTGAATCCAGACAAAAAAAATCTTTAAAAAAATATTAATCAATAGAATTCAGCAATATATATAAAAAGAAGTATTCATCATGAGAAAGTGGAGTTTATCCCAGGGATGCAGGGCTATTTCCATATTCCAAATTCAATCAGTGTTTTCCACTGTATTAAAGAGACTGTGGTAGGTGGAACAATGGTTCCCTAAAGATGTCAATGTCCAAATCTCCAAGGCCTAGGAATATTTAGGTTACATGGCAAAGGGGATTTAAGTTTGCAGATGGAATTACAGTTGCTAATCAAATTAAAATAAGGAAACATTAAAATAAAGTAATAATCATTAAAATAAGGAGATGACCCCAGATTATCTACTGAGTCCAATATAATAACAGGCATTCTTAAATGTGAAAGAGAGTCAGGGAAAGGTGACTGTGGGAGAAATTCAGACTGATATAACATGAGGTTTCTACCCACTATTGCTGGCTTTGTAGATGGAGGAAGGAATGGGGAAAGCTAGAAGCTGGAGAAAGCAAGGAAATAGATTCATTCTTTGAGCCTTCAGAAAGGAACACAGCCCTCAGGGACTTCCCTGGTGGTCCAGTGGTTAAGAATCCACCTTGCAATGCAGGGGATGTGGGTTCGATCCCTGGTCAGGGAACTAAGATCCCACATACTGCAGAGCAACTAAGCCTGAGTGCCACAACTAGGGAGTTCATGCACTACACAACACAGCCAAATAAATAAATACTTAAAAGAAAAAAAGAATAAGGAACATAGTCCTGCCAACACCCTGATTTTAGTTTCATGAGAACCACATAGGACTCCTAACCTACAAAGCTGTAAGATAATACATTTGTGTTGCATTAAGTCTCTATATTTATGATAAGTTATTACAGCGACCACAGAATACTAATACACAAGGTAAAGAAGACATGTCCCAAGAACGTATCTATTCATGCAAAAAAAAAAAAAAAAGCATTTGATAGAATTTAACACCCATTCATAATAAAAACTCTCAGCAGACCAGGAACAGAGGGAAACTACATCAACTTGATGAAGAACATAAACAAAACCTCAGGTAACATTGTACTTCATGGTAAAAGATGTAACACTTTTCCTATTGAGACTGGGAACAAGGAAAGGCCTTCACTCTCATGACTCTGATTCAACAGAGTCCTGAAAGTGCTAGCCATTACAATAAGACAAGAAAAAGAAATAAAAGGCATATAAATTGAAAATTAACCCTATTTGCAAATGACATGACCTGTGTACAAAATTTCAAGAAATCTCCCAAACATGCCCCTATAACTAAGGAGTGAGTTAATTCAGAAAGGTTATAGGATAAGAGATCAACACACAAAAATCAATGGCATGTTTGTATGCTAACAATGAGTATATGAAAAGAATTGAAAATACAATATCACTTATAATGTTTTGAAATAGAAAGAAAAAAAGAAATGTTTAGATGTAAATCTAACCAAACAGATACAGGACTTGGATACTGAAAACTATACAACACTGATGAAAGAAATCAAAGATTTAAATAAATGAAGAGAATCTGAAACTAACATAATATTATGTGGGTTCGATTTATTTATACTTCAGTAGGAAACAAGGGAAGGAGGGAGGAAGGAAGGAAGGAAAAAAGGGAAAGACCATGTCTGTGGGTTGGAAGACTCAACACAGTATGCAAAAGTTATCAAGTTTTGGAACTTCCCTGGCTGTCTAGTAGTTAAGACTACACATTCTAATGCAGAGGGGTGTGGGTTCCATACCTGGTCAGGGACCTAAGATCCCACTTGTGGCACTGCCTAAAATTTAAAAAAAAAAAAAAAAAAAAAAGCTAGTCTCCCCCAACTGATATACAGATTTAGTGCTATTTCTGTCAAAATCTCTGCAAGATTTTTGGATAAATACAAGCCAGATTTCGCTAATGTCCAGGCAGCCTAACAGGCCTCCTGGAAATTGTGTCATTTTCTAGTCTCACTCCTTCACAGTTCTGGCGCCAGATTCCTTTCTCTCCCTTCCAGACCTTTGCTTAGGCAAGTGCCCCTGTTGATGCCCCCACACCACACCAACAGCCCCCCGGCAGCTCCCTCCTCTGTTCCCTGACTCCTTGCAGGGACCAGAGAGACCTGGATTTCCCTAGAATCCTTGGACCTGCCCGGCCCAGCCCCCGCCCAGGGCTGGCAGGGGAGGGAGCTCTGGAGCTGACAGAAGAGAGGAAATTCCCCTGGAACCTGTTTCTCAGCTTCCTGGCTCAGCTGGGGCACCCGCTGGAGGGAGAGGCCAGGCCGGGCCAAGGACCCTGGCCCGTCATGGCCTTGGCCCTGAGCCCGCCCCGGGTCCCCAAGCCCAAGAGTGCCCTACCCTCGCACTACTATGAGAGCTTCCTGGAGAAGAAGGGACCCCGAGATCGGGTAAGACGGGTTGGGGAGCTGGCACTGCTGGACGGCCCCTGGGCAGGTGCGGCACCTCTCTGAACCTAGACCTCCTCAGCCTGCTGAGGAGGGTGGGGTGGGTGCTGGTTGGGGCAAGGCATGGACTGGGGGCTGGGAAAGGTTCTGTCTGTCTGTCTGTCTCTCCCTGACTCTGATCTGAGCTCTTTCTCTTTCTGTGTCTCTCCCTGCCTGGCTCTATTGGTCTCTTTCTGAATCTCAGATATAAACAGGATTGGGGACTTCCTCCAGGAAGTAGGGGGGGTGTCTTCCGACACCACTCCCCACCCCCCCGCATCCCTCCTCCCCCAGCCCTGAGCTAACTCTGTGAACCTTAGCCACAGGGGTCAAGGTCCGTACAGATTGCAGGTGGGGAGAGTGAGAGGTACTGGGGGCTGTGTCCTACAGGACCAGATGCCAGTCAGGGGCCCAATGAGTGTGTGAGTGTGTGTATGTGTGTGTGTCCTTCTCAGAATAAAGCTCGACCCCTCCAATCCGCTAAGCCCCACCCTCATCTCCCACTAAGACCCGAACCAAGCACCCTTTTCCCTGCCTTTGCCCTGGAAGTTTCCTCCTTTCCTTCTGCCTTCATGCATTCAAATCCTCCCCATCCTAGAAAGCACTAGAGGCAGGAGATCTCAGGGGTTAAGAAAGAGAGTTTATTTATCTGTGAACACACCTCGAAGCATGTAAGGGATCTTGGTTCCCCAACCAAGGATCAAACCCACACCCCCTGCAGTGGAAGCCAAGAGTCTTACCACTGGACTGCCAGGGAAGTCCTAGGCAGGTACCATAATTATCTGCTATTTTATCGGTGGTGAAACTGAGGCACAAAGAGTTTAAATAGCATTCAGTGGGTGACACATAACTGGTGTATGACAAAGCAGATGAGTTTGTTCACTTACTGCTTTCTTCCCAGTGCCTGGCACACAGTAGTTCTTCAGGAAATGATAGTTAAATGTATGTGTGTATCTAGGATGTATCTATGGATGGACAGATGGGTGGGTGGACAGACAGGTGCTGCTGCTGCTGCTAAGTCACTTCAGTCGTGTCCAACTCTGTGAGACTCCATAGACAGCAGCCCACCAGGCTTCTCTGTCCCTGGGATTCTCCAGGCAAGAATACTGGAGTGTGTTGCCATTTCCTTCTCCAATTCATGAAAGTGAAAAGTGAAAGCGAAGTCGCTCAGTCGTGTCCGACTTTGCGCGACCCCATGGACTGTAGCCTACCGGGCTTCTCCGTCCATGGGATTTTCCAGGCAAGAGTACTGGAGTTGGTTGCCATGTCCATCTCCAGGACAGACAGGTGAAAGGATGGATAAACACAAATATACTTGGGAGACACTGCAGGTTTGGTGCCAGATCACCACAATAAAGCAAACATTGCGATAAAGTGAGCCATATGAATTTTTTTTCATTTTCCAGTGCTTTATAAAAGTTATGTTGACACTAGTCTGTACCCTGTTGTATGTAATAGCACTATATCTTTTTAAAAATTAGCTCATAATCATCTGCTTTCTTTTTAATTATTTACTTCTTTACTTTTGGCTGCGCTGGGTCTTTGTCGCTGTTCAAGGGCTCTCTCTAGTTAAAGTCAGGGGAGGCTTCTCTGTAGTTGCAGTGCACGGCCTTCTCATTGTAGTGGCTTCTCTTGTGGCAGAACATGGGCTCTAGGGCGTGTGGAATAGCACTGTATCCTAAAAAGACAATGCACATAACTTAATTTTAAAATAATGCTTTTGGAAAAATGATACCAGTAGACACTTTCTTGACTCAGGATAGCCACAGATCTTTAATTTGTTTAAAAACAAAGCCCCACAATATCTGTGAAATACAATAAAATGAAGCATGCCTGTAGACAGGTGGATGGATGGATGGGTGAGTACATAAGTGGATAAAAGAATGGATGGATGAATGAATCAATAGGTGGCTCGATGGATAGATGATCAGTGTCAATATAAGAGCTATCCTCATTGTGAAAGTTAGTCACTTAGTCATGTCCAACTACTTGCAACCCCATGGACTGTAGCCCACCAGGCTTCTCTGTCCAAATACTAGAGTGGGTAGCCATTCCCTTCTCCAGGGGATCTTCCCAACCCAGGGGTCAAGCCCCTGTTGGTCTCCTGCATTGTAGGCAGATTCTTTACCATCTGAGCCACCAGGGAAGCCTTTATGGACTCATTAATTTACTTCTTCCTTCGGGAAGTCTTCCCTGATTTAGCAATTTGAAGTCCTCTCTCCTCCTCTTGCAATCTCTTGGCCCAGGGTCTGTCTCTACCTGAGGGTGCTAATTTCTCTTCTTCGGAAGATTTTAGTGTCTCTGCTTTCTCTGTGGGCTTCCCTGGTGGCTGCAGGTGATGAAGGAAACCAGGTAAAGATCTGGGAGAAGCATGTTCAGGCAAAGAGCCCAGCAGGTGCAAAGGTCCTGAGGTAGAGAAGGATGGAGGTGCCCAGCTCTGCCGCCTCACCTCCCTCTCTTTCTTCACCTCTGGTTCACAGGATTACAAGAAGTTCTGGGCAGGCCTTCAGGGCCTGACTCTCTATTTCTACAACAACAATCGGGACACTAAGGTAAGGATGGAAATTAAGCCTCAAGAATTGGCCTGCCCTTGATCCCAGGACCTAACAGAGGGTGTGGACAGGATGTCCTAGCTGGAGGGGATGAGACACTCAGACTCTGTCTTCTGTGCTCCCAGCATGTGGAGAAGCTAGATCTAGGAGGCTTTGTGAAGCTCACAGATGAGGCTCCCTGGGGGAACTCCCATGACCCTGGCACCCACTTCTGCTTGGTCCTTCGGAACCAGGAGATCAAGTTCAAGGTAAGTCTCTTAAGGAGGGGCTGGTGGGAGACCATTCCTCCATGTCACACCCACCATTAACACATATCAGCACAGAGTCAATACAGAGTTTATCACTGGGTTGGTATCACTGGGCAAATCATTAACCTCTCTGGGCCTTAGTTTCTACAAATGAAAAATGAGATAATAGGTGTAAAGTGCCCAGAACACAATCTGATCCACAAGGACCACAACTGCCATCATTCAATCTTCAGTTAACATCACTGAGCACCTATCGTGTTCCAGACACTCTTCTTAGTCACAGCAGTGACTAACACAATTAAAAATTCCTGTGCTTAGAACACTTTCTAATATCATGTTCAGTCACTAATTTGTGTCCAACTCTGAACCACATGGACTGCAGCACACGAGGCCTCCCTGTCCAACCCCCAGAGCTTGCTCAAACTCATGTCCATTGAATCAGTGATGCCATCCAACCATCTCATCCTCCGTTGTCCCCTTCTCCTCCTGCCTTCAGTCTTTTCCAGCATCAGGGTCTTTTCCAGTAAGTCAGTTCTTCACATCAGGTGGCCAAAGTTTTGGAGCTTCAGCTTCAGCATCAGCCCTTTCAGTAAATATTCAGGGCTGATTCCCTTTAGGATTGACTAGTTTGATCTCCTTGCAGTCCGAGGGACTTCTCCAGCATCATAATTCAAAAGCATCAATTTTTCAGCTCTCAGCCTTCTTTATGGTCCAACTCTCACATTGGTACATGATTACTGGAAAAATCACAGCTTTGATTATATGGACTATTGTCAGCAAAGTGATGTCTCTGGTTTTAATTATGCTAACATCATACACAAAAATAAACTAAAAATGGATTAAACACTTAAATGTAAGACCATGTACTATAAAACTCCTAGAGGAAAACATAGACAGAACACTCTTTGACATAAATTGCAGCAGTATCTTTTTGGATCCAGCTCCTAGAGTAAAGAAAATAAAAACAAAAATAAACAAATGGGACCTAATTAAACTTAAAAGGTTTTGCACAGCAAAAGAAACCAAAAAGACACCTATAGAATGGGAGAAAATATTTGCAAACCATATGACCGACAAAGGATTAATCTCCCAAATACACATACAGTTCAATATCAAAAAAACAATCAACTCAAACAAAAAATGGGATATCTAAATAGACATGTCTCCAAAGACATAAAGATGGCCAAGAGACATGTGAAAAGATGCTCAACATCGCTAACTATTAGAGAAATGCAAATCAAAACCACAATGACACTGGTCAGAATGGCCATCATCAGAAAGTCTACAAATAATAAATGCTAGAGAGAGTATGGAGAAATGGGAACCCTCCTGCCCTGTTTTTGAGAATGTAAATTGATGCAGCCAGTATGGGGAACAGTATGGAGTTTCCTTAAAAAACTAAATATAGAACTACCATATGGTCCTGCAATCCCACTCATGGGCATATATCAGGAGAAAACAATAATTCAAAAAGATACATGTACCCCCACGTTCATGAAGTGAAATGAAGTGAAAGTCACTCAGTCGTGTCTGACTCTTTGCGACCCCATGGACTACACAGTCCATGGGATTCTCTAGGCCAGAATACTGGAGTGGGTAGCCTTTCCCTTCTCCAGGGGATCTTTCCAACCCAGGATCGAACGCAGCATTTACAAGAGCCAAGACACAGAAGCAACCTAAATGTTCTTCAATGGAAGAAATGAAAAAGATGTGGTACATACACACAATGGAATATTACTCAGCCAGTAAAAAGAACAGAATAATGCCATTTGCAGCAACATGGATGGACCTAGAGATTATATACTGAGTGAAGTAAGTCAGAAGGAGAAAGACAAATACCACATGATATTGCTTATCTGTGGAATCTAAGAAAAAAATGATACAAATGAACTTACATACAAACAGAAATAGTTCCACAGTCATAGACAACAAATTTATGGTTACCAAAGGGGAAAGGAGGGGAGGAATAAATTAGGAGTTTGAGATTAACATATACACATTACTGTATATAATATAGATAAGCAAGAAAGACCTACAGCGAAAACTATATTCAGTATTTTAGAATAATATATAAGGGAAAAGAGTCTCAAAAAGAATCTCATAGGGACTTCCCTGTGGTCCAGTGGTTAAGACTCCACCTTCTAATGCAGGAGGTGCAGGTTCCATCCCTCGTTGGGGAAATAAGATCCCACATGCTAGTTGGTAGAGCCAAAAATTTTTTTAAAAGAATCTCATATATAAAATACATATATATATATATATATATATCACTTTTCTATATACCTGAAAGTAACACAACATTATAAATCAACTATACTTCAATTAAAAAAAAAAAGACAAGAAATACCTGCCCTTGTAGAGTTTACAGTCTTGAGTCTTGTGGCAGAAGCATACAATAAAAAATTAAAACGTGTAAAATATATGGAGTATTAGATGGTGGCAGATGCTAGGGAAACAAGTGCAAGGGAAAGGGGATGGGGGCTCAGGGCTGCGATGTTAAGAAGTGTGAATAGGTCTTCTTATTGAAGACCTGAAGGAGGTGAGGAAGCCAGCAGTGTAGAGATCTGAGAAACAACTTCAGCAGTAAAAACAGAATGTGCACAGGCCCTGAGGCTGAACTGTGCCTGGAATGTTGGAGGAACAGTGAGAAAGCCCCAGTGGCTGAAGCAGAGTGAGAAAGGAGGAAAGAGGGAGGGAATGAGGGCAGGGAGGGGATGGGGCAGGTTGTGTAAGACCTGTGGGCTACAAGGAGGACCTGGGTTTCCTTGAAGGAGGTAGAAATCAAGGGAGGGTTTCACACATAGGAGATGTATGATCTACGTTTTTTTTGAAATGTTGATGTGAACTTCCCTAGTGGTCCAGTGGCTCAGAATCCACCTGCCAATGCAGGCGACTAGGTCCAGGAAGATTCCACCTGCTGTGGAGCAACGGTTATGCGCTACAACTATTGAGCCCAAGTGCCACAACTACTGAAGTCCATTTGCCCTAGAGCCCATGCTCTGCGACAAGAGAAGCCACTGCAATGAGAAGCCTGCAAACTGCAACTGGAGAAAGCCTGCGTGCAGCAATGAAAACCCAGCACAACCAAAATAAATTAATTATATTAAAAATAGTTGATGTAATAACATTGAAGAATAGTACCCCCATATTACTAAGGACGTATATTCATACATCATTCTAAATTAACCTGCTCAACATTTAATTTTCATAACAACCCTCAGAAACAGGGATGCTTATTCCTTACTCCCATTTCACAGATGGATAGACCAAGGCTCTTCAGCCAGGCATACTTTTTCTTTTGCTCCCCAGGTAGAGAGCCTGGAGTCTCGGGAGATGTGGAAAGGCTTCATCCTGACAGTAGTGGAGGTAAGAGTGGTCAACCTCGGCCCTTCCCTCTCTCCTTCCCCACTTGGTCTGCTCAGAAATCCTTTTTAAAATTTCCATTCCCCAAACAAACCTCTCAACCTCCTCATTAGTCTCAAACTGGCAGCCTCTGAACCAGGTGTAAACCATCTGCGTTTTGTTTTGCCAACAAAGTGCTATAAATTTAAAAGTCAGCTGCTGGCGTTTAAAAACCAGGAATGTTAGCAAACAGCCCTGATTTCTATGTTACTCAATTGCTCCGCGTCTGGCCCTACAGGCCATTGAGTTTGAGAGCCTCCATGCTAGCATTTGCTCTGTCCGTCCCCCATCACGGAAGTCCTCTCTAAGCCCTTTCTGCCCCTGAGGTGTCAGGAGGCTCGGGAGCCCCCTCCAGACCTGGGTTCCATTCTGGCTACATCCGCACCTTGGCCTCAGTGTGCCCCCTGTGACACAGTCACAGGCGCCCATTCCCTGATCGCCCCAATCCCGGTTCAGCTCCGCGTCCCGTCCAACCTGACGCTGCTGCCAGGACACCTGTACATGATGTCCGAGGCCCTGGCCAAAGAGGAGGCCCGCCGTGCGCTCGAGATGCCGTCGTAAGCACCCGAGGGTCTCCAGGACGGTGGCGGGCTGGGAAACATGGGGCCGCAGAGCGCAGTGATGGGGTCTCCTGGCGTTGGGTCTTGGGTACACGGTGTATCAGAGCAGGGATGGGGATTGGGTCCCCACAGCTGGGAGTCCGACTGGATGTTTGGGGCAGTTCTAGGTTCCTGACCGCGGATCTGGGCCTTCAGGGGAGGGTTTAGATGCCGGGGTGGCGGGTCTGGGGCTCTGAGTGTTGGCCTCCGTTCCCGGAGGGCAGGCATGGGCTTCCAGAGGCAGAGTCTGGGTCTGTGGGGGTGAGGTAGGGTCTCCTGGGACCAGGTGACCGACAGGCGAGCTTGGCTGGGTGCCCAGGGGCGGGGTTACGTTGGGAGGGCGTGGCTGTGTCTCTGGGGGCGGGGCCTGCCCCAGTGAGTGACGTTGCCCGCCCCAGGTGCTTCCTGAAAGTGAGCCGACTGGAGGCGCAACTGCTCCTGGAGCGCTACCCCGAGTGCGGGAACCTGCTGCTGCGGCCCAGTGGGGACGGCGCGGGCGGCGTGTCGGTCACCACGCTCCAGACGCTCAATGGGTGCGCATGCGCGGCTTCGGGTGGGCGGGGCGTCGGGTACAGGGGCGTGGTCACGCTGTGGGTGGGGCCTGGGCGGGGCCTCCCAGTGGAATCTATCATGGCTTGGTTCTCCCGGGGGACATTACCAGGAGCAGGGTCTTTCTTGAAGGTGGAGTCCTTTGAGGGCCTAATCCCCCGCTGAGAGCCACGCCAGGACGTGGGGTGGTCAGGGTTAGGCCCTTCTTGGGGGCGGGGCCCGGGCGAGGGACGGGCCCTTCCTTGTCCTACAGCCAGGTCATGCACTCGCCCCCTACCCTGTCAGGACGCCGGTGGTCAGGCACTACAAGGTGAAGCGCGAGGGCGCCAAGTACGTAATCGACGTGGAGGAGCCGGTGAGCATTGGGCCGGGTCCGGGGAAGGCAACAGCGTCGGCTGCGCCCCTTCCACGCCGGCCCTGATAGCATCTCCTCTCTGACCCCAGTTCTGCTGCACCTCGCTCGAAGCAGTGGTCAACTATTTCGTGTCGCACACCAATAAGGCGCTGGTGCCCTTCCTGCTGGATGAAGACTATGAGAAAGTGATAGGTTGGTAGAACCTCAGGGAACTCGGTTGGGGGGAGGGCTCAGTCCACGCTTCTCCCGCCCCCTCCCCAACCCGGACACCCTTGGGTCAGCCCCCAGCTGCCGTGCCTCCTCCAGGCCGCCCTCTCTGTTCCAGGATTCGTGGAGGCGGATAAAGAGAATGGCGAGAGTGTGTGGGTGGCGCCCTCGGCCCCCTCCACCCCCGGCCCAGGTGATGCCCCCTCCCCACGGCCGCCGCTGGGGCAGAGTGGGAAAGGATCTAGGACCCTCATGGCTCCACCTGTGCCCAGTCTTGTACCTAGAGCTGCAGGGACCCAGAAAGTACCCAGACCCTGTCCTCCAGGTGCTTCCAGGTTATGTAGGGAATGGACAGGGCTGGGCACACACACTCGCAATCCTGAGAGGTTGAACCTGGGGCTGGAAGGCGAGGGGGTGGGAGAGTATGGGGGTGGGGGTGCAACCTAGAGTTGGGGAGAGGAGGAGGATGGGCAGAGTGGGGGTGGGGGAGTCTTCTTGGAAGAGTGGGTGTTTCCTAAATTTCTCAAAGGATTTCATTAGGAAGAGATGGGAAATCAGGCTGGGAGGTGGTCCAGATTATGGAGCAAAAGGAAGAGATTAGAAAAGTGGAAAGGTCTGTGGGATGAGCAGTATGATCTTCCCTGGACTGGGCAGATGCTGAGGACCCTGCATGCATGACACATACACAGATGTATGTACAATGTACACAAATGTACATACATACACACATGCCACTCATGAACATAAACCTGTGTGTCCACCTATATAATGAGAAGTTCCTATGTAAACAGTGGCTCCACCCATGCATAAACATGGGTATCATACAGTTCCAGTCCCATGTAGCACACATATATATACTTCAAGTCACAACCACGTGTATACACACAAAATGCAGACATATCCACTCATGAGCACAGATTCAGACCTTTACAGATACATGTGTGTACACACTAATATAGACAAGTGCTGTAACACATACCTTAGCATCCATGAGGTATCATGCATGCACGAGAGTATAAACCCTTCACTGAGCAGTGCTTAGTACCTCAGCTGTGTTTGACTCTCTGACCCCATGGACTGTAGCCCACCAGGCTCCTCTGTCCATGGGGATTCTCCAGGCAAGAATACTGGAGTGGGTTGTCATGCCTTCTTCCAGGGGATCTTCTCAACCCAGGGATTGATCCCAGGTCTCCCGCATTGCCGGTGGATTCTTTACAGGCTGAGCTATCAGGGAAACCCTTTACTTACATTCAACTTACGAAATTCACCCAGTGTTCATGTATTGCTACCCAGGGACACACATCCACAGACATAAACAGGCCCATGCCCAGACACACATGCATGGAGACACAGGCCCGTATGCAGGTGTGCACACACACATCCCCAGCTGTGTCTCTGTCCCACCTGGGCCCCCACAGTGACCGCAGTTTCCCACCAGGTCCTGCACCCGCCAAGGGTGGCCCTAAGCAGCTGCCTCCCACATCCATCACGCCTGCGCCCAGTCAGTACAAGCTGCCTCCACTAGCGGACCAGGATAACAACTATGTCATCCCCATTGGAGACACTCCAGCTGCCAGCTACGTGAACGAGGATGGTGGGTGGGGGACCGGGGTGGCTAGAGCTGGCCAAGGGTAGCAAGCTGGTGACCTGATGTGACATACTACATCTCTGTCCACACAGTGCCTTCCCCGAGTCGACCAGTTGTTCCGAAGCCCAGGCGGTTGGCCAAGCTACAGACAAAGCTTCCAAAGCCACCTATTGCGCCCAAGTCAGGTATGGGGTGGGGGTTCCTCCTCCCAGCCCTTCCCCTTTGCAGCTGAGGGTGGGCCTCAGCCTTCATCTGTCTGTTCCTGCAGAGCCCAAAGTCCTTAACAGTGGCCCAGCCAGGAAGCTGGCAGCCAGCTCAGCACAGGCTTTCTCGCCCACCACAGGTAAGGGGTCAGTGTAAGAGGGCTTCTCAAGTGGGGGACCCAGGTGGTCACACTCTGGAGCACTCCATGCTAGGTTTAATGCTCTGCTGGGTCCATCTTGAAGTTCCTCATGGCCACTGAACACACTTTCATCTTATGCTGCAGTGGTCCTGGGTGGACATAAGCAGGGAAAGCCTAGACTGGGGGTCTCGGGTGCCACTGGAGCCTCAGGTCCCCCTGCCCTCATTCTCAGGGCTGGCAGATGTGACAGCAGAACTGGAAGAGAAACTGCAGAGGAGGCGGGCACTGGAGCAGGCAGCCGAGCACGTGGCAGACCAGCGGGTCCGTCTCCAAGCGCCACACACCAGTCAAGCGGATCCCTCCTCCCAGAATTAAAGCTCAAGCGACCTCAGGAGCTGTGTTTGGCTTGGCTTGTGGGGCGGTGCGGGGTCTGTTAGATGACTGCCACAGCTGGTCCCAGTGGTCCTCAGCTCAGCAAAACCTGCCTCCTGACCCTGTAAGAAAAGCTCCCAGCTTTTTTACGGCTGTGCCTCATGGCTTGTGGGGGGCTTCCCTAGTGGCTCAGTGGTAAAGAATACGCCTGCAATGCAGGAGACATGCGTTCAATCCCTGCATCAGGATGATCCCCTGGAGTAGGAAATGGCAATCCACTCCAGTATTCTTGCCTGGGAAATCCCATGGACAGAGGAGCCTGGCGGGCTACAGTCCGTCGGGTCTCAAAGAGTTGGACCCGACTTGGGGACTAAACAACAAGCTTGTGAGATCTTGGTTCCCCGACCAGGGATTGAATCCAGGCCTCTGCAGTGAAAGCACAGAGTCCTAACCATCGGACTGCCAGGGAATTCCCAAGAAATTTCCCATTTTCCAGCTGAGAAAGCTGAGGTCTGGAGAGGACCGGGCACAGCCAGTGCCACCTAGCCCCAAAAAACCAGCAGCACCGCCTGGCCAGTGTTTGACCTTTATTAGGAGGTGAGGTGTGGAGGAGGGCCCGACCCGGGTGCCCACTCTCCATCAGTGACCCCCCATCAGGAGTTAAGGCTCCAAGCAGCAAGTGAGAGGAGGGTGCCCAGCTGAAACAGCCGAGGCCTGGAGGCGGCCCCCGAAATCTGCCCACTGAGGGGCAGTCCAGGGGCCTAAGTGAGGCTGGTGTTGGAGCTGCTAGTGGCACTGCCCCGCTTCTGCAGGCAACGCACGGAGCTGGGGACCTGCAGGCCGGTCGTCACGTGGAAGCTGCCACACCACACCTGGGGGACAGTAAGGGCAGGGAGAAGGGGACAGGCAGGCTCAGCAGGAAAGCCAACTCTCACGCCACCCCGCTCTTACTTCCCTGGGCCCCTGACGAGGCCTCACCGTGAAAGCCGGGAGCAGCGGCTGTGTGAACTTGGCCTTGAAGGTGTGCAGCAGCTGTTTGGTGCGGCCGTTGTAGAAGGACAGGAGGCCTGGGGTGGAGGGCAAGGGTGACGAAGGGCCCGGTGAGAGCGGTTTGGGCAGACAGAGAAAAGTGGGGAAGGGTGGCCAGAGAGGCCAGTGGGGGCTCGGAGGGGATCACCTTGATGGAAGTCGCAGTGCACACCCAGGCAGTCGGGCACGGGGGCGTCCAGCATCTTGGCCTTGTTGGCATGTTTGGCAGTGAAGCTGACCTGCAGCCAGTTGTTGACGTGCAGGCACCAGGACGCAGCCGTCTTGCCCAGCTGCTCGAAGCGACCCAGGCTACGGTAGGCCACCCCCACGCCAAATGCCTTGCTGTCTGGCTCGTAGCGCACCTCCCAGTAATGTTCCCCGCCGTCAATCAGCGTGTCCCCTGGGGGATGGGGCAGGCAGGGGGACTGGGTAGAATTGGCTCCTGGGTGCCCTTTCAAAATGGGCAGCCAGACCCCAGCTCTTTCCTCCAGACACTGCCCGGTCCCCAGCTATCCCATGCCTCCCTAGATATCTGACTAAGATACTAGATATCTGACTAAGCCCAGATAAGTCTCCAAGCCTCAGCGAGATATCAGTTAATCTATGCCCTCCCAGGATCCTGGATCCAGATTCTTGTGACTTCAGCGATTTTCCCATCCAGCTATTCCTGCGCTGCAGCTTCTCCACCCACTTCTGCCCCACAAGACCATAGCTCAGCTCCTCACTCAGCCCTGGAAACCAGCTACTCTCAGGACTTCCCTGGTGGTCCAGTGGTTAAGACTCTGCTCTCCCAATGCAGGGGCCTGGGTTCCACCCCTGGTCAGGGAACTAGATTCCACATGCTACAACTAAGAGTTTGCATGCCACAACTAAAGATCCTGAGTGCCACAACTGAGACCTGGTGCAGCCAAAAAAAAAAAAAAAAACCAACCCAGCAACTCCCTAACTTCATCTCCCACCCTCATCGCCTCCCAGGTATTACAGACCACACTGGCTTCTCCATAGATCCCGACCTCTTTCTCAAGGTTTTTTTTTCAGGACAGTGGTGATTTCCAGGAACTCCTGTTCCTCCTCAGATTCCAGCTTCTCCTTCACAGGATCCAATCAGTCCTGTGGTGCCAATATCTCTCACCCTAGTCATTCTCTCCACTTCTCAGACTCAGCTACTCTCTCTGGCTCCTCCACTCACCTTAAGCCACTTCCCCAAGCCCCTGTCTTGCTTCAGCTCCTCCACAAACCTGGCTAGCCACAGGCAACTATTCTTTCCAGCTACTCCCCAGGTCTCAGCTACTCCCTGGGTCTCATCTACTCCACAGACCTCAGGAAATTCCCCCTTAAGCTACTGCCCAGCCCTCCCCAGTCTAGAGCATCCATAAGTTCTGACTTTCCCCCAATGATCCCTCAGCCCCAAATCTTCCCATTCCCCCAAGGTCACAATAACACATCACTGGTACTGTTCCCACAGAAGTTTTTTTGACACCTGCCTCAGTTTCCCCAGCCAAAGGAATTCCCTCCCACCAACCCCCATCAGAGCCCTGCCCAGACTTCTCTCTACTCCGGTCTTCCCTCCTCCTTACCCAGCACCGTGTAGGACTCAGCTGTGAAGCGATCCCGTCCCCCACGACCCGAAGGCATCCTCTTGGGAGATGGAGTACCTCTGTGGGTGACAGGGAGGGGGAAGTCTCAATTCAGACCTCACCTCTCCCATAGGAGGGCTTCCCTGGTCCACCCCAGTCACCATGAACTTTTCATCTTTCCTGGACTGTGTGTGGTTCTTTTCATACACAGGGTCTCTCATGTTGGAACATACCTGTGCCCTTCCACATCTAGAAAAATCCTATTTGACCATCAAAACCCACTTCAAAGATTCCTCTCCCTTCATTCACTCTTTGGGCTCCCCCCACTCCATGTCCCTCCCTCTACCCCAGCCTTGACCACACTGGACTCTCTACGTCCATGTCCAGCTTGATCTCCTCCACCAGAGACTCAGGGAGGGGAGGGGGCAGGCTACCTGGCTGGGGAGTTGACGGGAGACGCCGTCCGCCCCTTGCCATCTTTCTCGCGAGCTTTGATATCCTGCACCTTCCCGCCCATGGCGTCCCACTCCACGGAGAGATCATCCACCCGCAGGTTCTGGTGGGATGTGGACGCATCCAGGCGGAACATGAACGCTGGGGCCAGGCAGACACAGGAGTCACAGAGATGGGAAAACCCAGAGACACAGAGAGAGACAGAGAGACAGACAGTGACCAAGACAGACCATGACAGGGACAGAGAACAGAAAGAAAGGAACAGAAACTAAGACCAAGAGAGAGAAAAAGAGAGAAATGGACAAAGGTTCAGAGATGGAGAGAGATGGAGACAACAGGCAAAAAAGCACCAAGCGATGAGACGGGGAAGGGTGGAGCAGGCAGAACATGTAGCTAGAGGAGTGAAAGCCAAGGGCTAGTTGCTTAAAGGTCTCCCAGGTCTGAAGCCATTTTCAAACCACTGTGCTGCCCTGTGCTTTCACTGGGGATTAATCCCAGAAAAGGGGCTGCGCTATAGCATGACAGAGCTAAGCTAGAGTGCAGAAACGACTTCCTACCCGAACATGCAAAGGTATCATCACTGTGGGGGGCTAAGAAATCTGTCTTCAGTACTGATACCCTATTTCCAATTCTATAGAGCACTTAGCTATTTTTTTTTTTTTTTTAAGAGTGAGTTAGAGAGAGAAAGAGAGAGAGGGGGAGTGTGTGTGTGTCAAAACCATCCAGGTATGATGCAATCAACTGCAAATGCAAAGAACAACACCAAGTTTATACCAGACACTCAGGCTAAGGAATCTACTATGGATTGAGCACTGAGCTTCCTGGCAACCAGGGCAAAAAGGGCCACAGAACCCTGATTAGAAGATTCTCATTAGACACCAGTCCCTGGAGCCCTGGGAGTGGTTATGGAGTCACAGCGAGGGGAGGTATATGGGAGTCAGTCACCTGGTGTCTCCAGGGTCACTGGCTCGGAGAACTCGCCTGAAACTGCCTTATTACAGGCCTTCACACGGAAATTCATGTATTTCATGTCAAACTTGAGACCTGCAAGGCAACAGAGGGGGCTTAACATTGTGTATTCTCTGAGTGATAGATTAGAGGCCCAAGTGTCCCACAGTCATCCCACCACCTCTCCTTTTAAGGAGCATCTTGTAGACCACATGATAACCCTGAGAAATCATCCCTGTCCTCTCTCACCTGTGGGGCTATGGATCACTTGGCTCCCCTGTAATCCACACTGGCCAATCAGGATGTTTTAAGGCTCAGTCACAGCAATTGGTCCAGGGATAGGCACATGACCCAAACTGACCAATCAGAATCTGCCCTGGGACTCTGGCCGATATTAGAGTGAGCAGGAGTCCCTCTTTCCTCTGAACTAGCCAACTAGGAGGAAGCCACTTCTGGGAAAATTTGCCACCATGTTGGCAACGCTACTTGAGAATGTCTGCTTTCTCAGAGCCAACAAGTGTCTAGAACTGAGCTGAGTGAGCCATATGCTGGAACTCCTGGATCTAGCCATGACCAGTGCCTTAAAGATTTTCCCTAATAGTATCCTTTTAAAAAGTTATTATTAATTTCTGCTAATCTTAAAAAAATGAAAGCAACTATCAAACTGTCTTCCCCCTCATGCAAAACCTCTTTGGAGATATGTCCAGACCTCTCTCAGTGGCTTCACTCTCTCTCCCTCTTTTGGGCTTGTTAGTCCTCATCTAGTAGGTTCCCCTGGCTGACCACTCCTTCCTTCATGGAACATTTTTCCTTGGCAGTCATGGCACTGCCCTCTACTGACTGCCCCCTCTGAATGCTCCCTCTTGGTCTTCTTTGCAGGCTCCTCTGTACTCTCAAATGTTTGGGTGACTCAGTCTAAGACTCTGATCACCCTTTTTGGTTTTGTTTTTTTTTTCTTCTTCTTCTTTTTTTTTTTCTAGTCAAGTGAAGCAGTGGGAGTGGAGAAGGAACAAAGAAATCTGTAACTGGCTGTGATCAATTAATTGTAAACACCACTGCACTCAGACCAGCCCCCTCACCCTTAAGACACTATCTGCCTACCCACAGAGTACCCTCAGCTCAACCTCTAGCTCAGACCACGTGTCCAGTTGCCCCGGGTGTTCCCTGCAGGATGCCTTCTCTGGGCATTCCAAACAACACTCAGAAATCCATGTTCTGAAACCTCTCATAGGACCCCTTGCCTTCAGGGTAAGTCCCTATCCCTCTTCTCCCCTTTCCCTACAGATGTTCCCTCTGCAAAGTTAACTAGTTCCAGACACAAAGGCTCAGTGTTCTGTCCTCTGAGCCCTTGATCAGGCTGTTCCTTGGCCTGGAACTCGGTCTCCCCGGCTTCTCTTTTGGGCCTCGGCTTGGCTGTTACTTTCTCCAGGTGCCCACCCAGACTACCTCACCCTTTCTTGAATCCCCTTCTCTGAGTTCTGTAGTTTGCTCAGCAGCGCCACCTACTGCTCCAGCGCTAAGTAGAAAGTGTTGCTCCATCGTGTCTGACTCTGACCACATGAGCTGTGTAGCCTGCCAGGCTCCTCTGTCCACGGGGTTTCCCAGGTGAAAATACCAGAGTGGGTTGCTATTTCCTTCTCCAGGGGATCTTCCCGACCCAGGAATCGAACCCAGGTCTCCTAAATTGCAGGCAGATTCTTTACCCTCTGCCAGATTCTTTACCAGGGAAGCTAAGACTACCACCCAGAAGGCTTGGATTCTGAATCATGAACCTATCCAACTTTTCACAGTGGGTGTCTGTTTCCTAGTCTGCAACCTAACAATCATTTTTCCCACACCGAGCAGGGTTCACATAAGGATGAGATGGCCCAAGGAATATAAGTTATAAGAACTAAACCAAAACCCTCCTGTCTTCCAAATAGTCAACAAGATAGTAGGTGGATTGCAAATAACCACATGGGTTATTTACATAGGTGAGTGAATTCATCATCTTCAATATCACAGGTCTTGTGAGGGATTCAACTTCCTGCCCCGAGGAATTCACTCACTATGGATTTGGAAAAGGGCAAAATCCATAGTGAGTGAATTCCTCGGGGCAGGAAGTTTCAGAGGGGTAAAGTAGATGCATCCGGAAGCCTATGATGGAGAAGCACTACATTTTGATTGTGGTGGTAGTTACACAAATTTACATAGGGGATAAAATTACATACAGGATTACACATGTACATGCAAATCAGTGCTTGCTAAACTGGTAAAACTGATGAAAAGTCAATCAACCCTGCAGACTATACTCACGTCAGCTTCCTGGTTCTGCTATTGAACTCTAGTTATGTAAGCTGCCACTACTGGAGAAAGCCAAATATATATATATATTTGTAAATGTATTTTGAAATATATGTATATATATTTCATTTTATATATATATATATATATATATAATATGTGCTCAGGCTGTCCAACTCTTTGTGACCCTATGGACTGTAACCTGCCAGGTTCCTCTGTTCGTGGGATTTCTCAAGCAAGAATACTGGAGTGGGTTGCCATTTCCTTCTCCAGGTGATCTCTTAAGTCTTCTGCATTGGCAGGTGGATTCTTGACTACTAGCGTCACCTAGGAAGCCCCGTGTGTGTGTGTGTGTGTGTATGTGTGTGTGTGTCTGTGTGTGTGTCTGTGTGTGTGTGTATACACAATGAAATATTATTCAGCCTTAAAAAGAAAGGAAACTAACACCTGTTACAACACGGTGAAACTTGAGGACATGATGCTCAGCGACATAAGCCAGGCACACTATGACTCCCTCTATATGAGGTACTTAGAGTAGTAACAGTCCCAGGGACGGGAATTAGAATGGTGGGTGCCAGGGACTGGGGAGAGAGGGATGGAAGTTAGTGTCTAATGGGGACAGGAGAATTTCCTGGTGGTCCAGTGTTTAGGACTCTGTGCTTTCACTGCCAAGGGCAGGGGTTCAATCCCTGGTCAGGGAACTAGGATCCTGCAAGCCATGTGGTAAGGCCAAAATTTAAAAACAAAACAAATGACAACAATAACAAAAACTAAAGGGGACAGTTTCAGTTTTGTAAGCTGAGAAGTTCTGGAGATGGATGGTGGGGGTAATCGTAGTACAACATTATGAACGCACTGAATAGCTGATCTGTACACTTAATGGTGACCGTGGTGGATTTTACCTTATGTGTATTTTGCCACAATAATTAAAAAAAAAAGACCGGGGAAAAATGGGATGTGTTTATTTTTATTTCCATGCAAAGGGTAAGCTGAGAGCTTCTCAGGCCCTCTTCTTGGCTGCTGGCTTTTCTTTCCTGCAATTAGCATGCTTATTATTAAGCTTGTATGCTAATTACAGATAGGGAGCAGGCTGATTATAGCCCAAGAGCCCTGGTGATAGTTATCTTGTCAGGGAGAGTCTCCCCACCCTTGAGGGCTTCCCCCTGGCTCAGGATGGTTTCTTAACTCATTAGGGACTCCTGATTTTACCCTCCTCCAGACCCTCCCCTACCAGCTGGATGGATTCCCCCAGTCTTTCTGCTTTTGTGTAAGTGCCAAGGAAATCCTCAGGTCCTGGGAGGATGGTTCCCTGAACACCAGCTCCAGGAGAGGAGGGATTCTCAGGCACTTTGTTTACTACTATAAGGACAATGCTTGGTACCCTGCAGGGACTAAGTCAAAATGAATGAATGAATGATGGATCATAGAGATAAGACAGGGATGGAGCACACCCTTTCCAGGTGCTTCACTCAGTTCCCTCATCTGGAAAAAGCTGACAATAACACACGCATTACATGTGGGTAAAATGCTTAGCACATAGTAAGCCCTCAGTACACGGTGCAGGGCTGTCACCAGCATGGTTTTCCTTATTATATCAGTTACTCCCCATCAGCCCAGCAGAGCCTTGAGGATGGTCCACGAGCCCCAGGTGGACTCATGGGGAAGGCTGAGCTGTGCTTACCGGTCAGGGTGTATTCCGTTTCCCGGATCCCCTCGATGACCATCCAGGGCTGGTCCTCCTTGAGGCGGGGCGGGCCCTCAAAGTTGGTCCGCCGATATTCCAGCACGAAGTGGTCAATCTTGTTGTCCTCGTCTGGCATGCGCCACACCAAGGTTACACAGTTGTCGGCCACTAGGGACTCGGCCAGGTCGATCACGGGGGCGCTAGGCACTGCCCAGGACAGAGGAGAGAGGGGTGTCAGGGGGCGGGGTGGGGGACGGGGACAGGGGACAGGGAAGCCTGCAGGGGCGGGCCTGGCTCTAACCCTGCCACACACTAGCCCTTCTGGGGGTCTGGGCGTCCTCCGGATACCAGGATTAGGGGCGGGGCTTCTCTGGGTTCTGGAGCCTGGGGGTGGAGCCTCCTCAGGGTTTCACCAAAGGGTGTGGGGCAGAGAAGAGCTTTCTCAGGGTTCAACCAACGAATACTTGGGCTTCCCTGAATCCCACCATTTAGAGTAATAAGTTTCCAGAATGCTACCAATTGGGGTGTGGCCTCCTGGGACTCCACCCCTAGTGGATAAGGATTCTTTAGGACTCTACCACAGGGTGGGGCTTCCTTGTGGCTCCACCCACTGGGGGGTGGGAATCCTCAGGGCTCCAAGTCAGGGCGGGACCTTCTGCGGTTTCCACAAATGGTTGTCAGCCTTATTCTGACTGTCATGCCTTGTCTGGGGGCCCTCTCCTAGACTTTGGGATTTTTTTCCCCTACGATCCAGTGAGTTCCCCTCTCACCAGGCAGGAACGTGAGTGCCTGCAACATCCTCCGCTCCTGTGCAAAGTCCACCATGAGATGACTCATGTTGTCGCTGACCTTGGCTTTCAGTGACAGCCGGAAGGCGGGGGCCATTGTCACACTGCAGGGAAGGAGGGGGACGCCCGGGCCTAGTCCCCCGAGGTGTGTCTAGGGGGCCCCCCTCCCGCTTGTTGCGGTCCGGTGCCCTGGGCCAAGGGACCCTCACCTGGGTGTTCCCACCTTCACAATGGGGGTGGGGCAATGGGGTGGGAGCCAGGTCCCAGCGTCTTACCCATCTTTGATTTGCTTGGCAGCCTAGAAAGAGGGACAGAACAAAAGCCAAAGAATTGCATTGGCTGAATCAGAAACCCACTACATAGACAAGAAGACCGAGGCTCAGCCGGGTGTCCATGTGTCAAAGTGCCCCAGCACGGGGGCAGAAAACCTTAGCCGGACCCTGATGGGATGGGAGGCAAAGACAGGCTCCCACCCCTATCCCCACCTCCTGCCTAGTGCCCAGTACACACAGTTGACTGATTCAGCAAATGAAAAGATAGGCTACCCAGTTAAATTTGCATTGCAGATGAACAATAAATAAATATATACTTTTTAATATAAGGAGGTCCTATCCAATATTTCAGATATACTTACACTAAATATTGGATGTAACATATTACTAAAAAATTAATTCCTTGTTAAATTTTAATTTCAAATACTGAATAAATATTTTAGTGTAAATATGTCCCAGGCGACATTTGGGAAATACTTATACTAAACATTTGCATGAGATATACTAAAAATTTTATTCATTCTTTTTTTTTTATTGGAGCATAATTTCTTTTCAATGTTATGTTAGATTCTTCTGTACAACAAAGTGAAGCAGCTGTGTGGATACACGCATACATGCTCCCTCTTGGACTCCTCTCCCACCTCCTTCCCATCCCACCCATCTAGGTCATCACAGAGCACCAAGCTGGGCTTCCTGTAAGTTTTAGATCTACCACAAAGAATTCTTATTTTAGCATATGTCCTACCAATGATGTTTAGGATGTACTCAGACTAAATACCACATGGGCCATAATCAGAGTAAAACATTACTTTTAGTTGATCTGAAATGCAAACGTATCTGGGTGGCCACTCTGGCTCCCGAGGTGCCCACCTGGGGAAAGTCCTTGCTGTCAGTGGCCAGCAGGGTCTGGTTGGCCGTCTCCAGAAGCTCCTCCGAGCTCTCCAAGGCTCGCGTGCAGGCAGCCAGCTGGTTCTGCAGGTGCCATGCCACCAAGAGAAGAGACACCTTACTCCACGGCATCAGACCCTCCCAGGGCTCCTCATCGCCTTGGGGATCCGGGGTACCATGTCTTTCTCCAACTCCAGGTGGGAGATGGAGGCAAGAGGGAGTTTGGGCCTCTCTGTGGGCAGGACATCAGAACCATTTGGGGATCCCTTCCTTAGAAATGGACATGTGGAGGGACTTCCCTGGTGGTACAGTGACTAAGACTCCAAGCTTCCAATGCAGGGGGCCTGGTTCGATCCCTGGTCAGGGACCTAGATTCCACATGCTGTAACTAAAGATTCCACATGCTGCAACAAAGACCCAGCATAACCATATAAATAAAGTAAGTGAATTTTTTTTTTTAAATTCAGCAGCAGACATGCCTAGGTCAAATCTGAGCCTAGTGCTCCACATTCCTTGCGGATGGGCATCCAGGGTGCTAGGAGGTGGCCCAGGAAGTGCTGCTGTTGCCCTGGTGACCCCAGCTTGGAATCTGAGACCCCAGAGGAGCCATAGCGGATGTTTGGCAAGAAGTGATGCCCTCAGATCTGAGGGACCAGTGGGAAGGGCTGAAAAATTGGAAGTGCGAGATGAAGACAGGTGGGAAGGAACAGCCAGATGTAGAGGTGGGGCTGCAGTAATGCAGGGGAGAAGGGATTAAGAGGGAGAGCAGGTGGGTGGGGGATGGATAGGTCATGGCCAGGGAGGGGGCTGGGAAGAGCCCAGGGAAAAGAGGAGGTGTGGCTGACACCACTGGACGGTCTGGCTCATGACACCAGGGACACTGGAGGCCCCTCTGGGAGGGGGCAAGAGAGGAGGAGCAGGTTCGGAGGAAGATGTTGAGGCCGGTCGGGCTCTGGGGAGTGTGGAGGGGATGGAGTCTGGGAGGGAGTCCGGGAGAACACCCCCCCCCACCAAATCACACACACCTGTAGCTCATAGGTGCGGCTGGCGCGGTCCTGCTTTATCTTCATGAGCATGCCCTCCTTCAGCTCCTCCAGGAGGGAGAAGAGGGACTGGAACTCGGCTTCCAGGTCCTCCTGCACCTTGGCCGAGTTTGCCTTGGAGAGACGAGGTGAGGTCAGAGTGGCCAGGACTGGCCAAGCTGCTGCTCAGACAGGCAGCGAGGCCCAGGGTCCCCAAGGGCAGGTTACCTCTATAGCTGCCCTTCCCCCCACCCTGGGGGCAGGGGTGACTTCCTCACCTCCACATTCAGCAGCATCTGCTTGAGGGAGTAAATGAAACTCTGGATCTCTTCATTTTTCACAGCCAGCGTCGTGATGATCTTCCTCAGAGCCTCCTGCCCCCAGGGAAGCATGCACAAACGAAGTCCCTCAGCCTGGCCAGGGCTCCTTGACTTGAAGCTCCCCCTTTCTGTCCTCCAGGGATCCAGGGAAGGGATGTGGGAGCCACTGTGCCAAAAAGCTTGGGAACCACCCAAGGGCAGGCCCTGGGTGGAGCTCTGGCCCTACAGCCCTCAGGGAGCAGCAGGCATCAGGCACATTGAGCCCGCCCATTTCACAGCGGAGGAAACTGAGGCTCTGAGAGAACGTCTCAGGAAGCACAGACCCTGGGCCCCGGCCAGGTCTGCCTGAGTGCAAAGCTTTCAACCAGGAGGTTATATCCTGAGGGGGAGGGGCATGATTGGGGTAAGGAGCTAACTCCGGGAAAGAGACCCCAGAGGAAAAGGATGGGTTCATCTGGAAAAGGGAGACGCTAGGGAATCAGGTAAGTGGAGAAAGGTAAGAAGGTCTGGGGGAGGGGATGCCGGGAGAGGAGGCCGGCGTGGGTGGGTGCTTCTAGGGCCTGCAGCCCTAACCCAGGCCTCCCACGGGTCCTTTTTCTGGGGGCATGGGATTGGTGGGGGTCACCTGTGCTGAGCTGGCGGGGCGCCCTCCGAGGCGGGGCGTGGTCAGGGTCGGGACACCTGGTCCGCAGTCCCGATGGAAGGCGTGGGTGATGGAGTCAAGGCTGGGTCCCTGATACTGGCGGGGCGTGGGGGCTATGAAGGGGATGCGCCTGAACTCAGGCCAAGATGATGTGGGTCGTGGCTAGGGTGGGGGGCTGCGGCGTCCAGAATGGGGGCTAGATCCGGGCGTGGTTGCGGCGAGGGTGGGGCTTGGGCCGCAGAGCAGCTGGGGTCGGGGGAGGCTGGGAGGACGCTGCGGCATCACCTGGTCCCCCTCCTCTCGTCCACCCCCGCTTCGGACCGCGCCCTGCCCCGCCCGGGTCTTACTTTCTGGTCCTCCATGGCTGCAGCCCAGGTCGTCCCGGCCCGGCCCGCGGGCCCCACTCCCTCTTCTAGTCCCCAAGCTGCCTTTGCCGCTGCCGGTAGCCAATGGCCCGCCGAGCCCTCGCCGCCGCCGCCGCCGTGCCCCCAGTCAGCGCTCCATCACTGGCCGCAGCGCGCAGGCGCGCCCCTCGCTGCAAGCTGGGAAATGTAGTCTTTCTTGCGCTGGGGTCGCGGAAGGCCGAGACCCTCAGAGCCTGGGTCGTCGTAGGTGATATTGCTAATGATGCCTGAGCTGGAGAGAGCTCAGAACTGGGAGGCAGGATGCCTGGGTTCAACTGCCCTGTGACCTTGAGCCTGTCCCTGATTCTGTGCCTCAGTCTCCCAACTCTTTCACCCCTGCAACTTCTCATCTACCACTCAAAATGGAATTTCATCGCCACATTTCCGGCCCGCCGTCCTGGCCCGTAGACCTGGCTCCACGACGACTCAAGCCTCGCATTTACTGAAAAGCCAGTCTTTTGCCTAAGCAGATGTTCAGCTTCCAATGTTGCCTTTCTCTCCCCACATCACAGCTGAACTCCTAAGCATCCCACAGAGCCCCAGGTTCTCACATCTCCTCCGGAAGCCTCTCTGCCTGCCCAGGAGCCATAGGGCTAGGAGGAGGCTGGTAAGCTCAGTGTATGACGTGTGGCAGAACACCACCACAGGGGCCTGTTTGTGAGTGATGGGAACAGTTCTGCCAAGAACAATGACCTTCTTCTTTCTGGTTGGGAAAAAAAAAAAAAAAGGTCACACTGTGGTTGGGAGTGAGACATTGAGGTCTAGGAGTCTGCCTCCTCCTCCCGGGGTGGGTACAGCTAGCCAAGGGGTAATTCGTGCAGGGCTGAGAGAAAGTCTGGAGACTATGAAGCACTGCCCCCTGCAAACTTCTCCCAGCTGTAGGGACAGGTAACCGCCCCCCCCCCACCTGCCATGGGACTCAAAACCGTTAGCAGAAATCCATTCCCTTGAACCCCAAAAGAAGACATCTTAGGGGCAAAATAATTGAGGGTGAGACACTGCCCTAGGTCCCCTGCTCAGGTCTGAACCATCTGGTCCCCTCCCCGTTCCTTCTCTCACCTGTCCTACAGTGTGTCCCCAGTCTAGGCATGTTTATGGAGTCTTTTTTTTTTTTTTTTAAGATTTTTTTTCTTTGATGTGGACAATTTTTAAAGATTTTATTGAATTTGTTAACAATATTGTTTCTGTTTTGGACTTCTCTGGCGGTCCAGTGGTTGAGAATCTGCCTGCCAATGCAAGGGACATGGGTTTGATCCCTGGTCAGGGAAGATTCCACATGCTGCAGGGCAACTAAGCCCACGGGCCACAGCTACTGAGCCCACGGGCCACAGCTACTGAGCCCACGGGCCACAGCTACTGAAGCCCGTGCTCCCCAACAAGAGGAGCCCATATGCAGCAGTGAAGACCCAGGATGACCAAAGATGAATAAACAAACACAATTCTTAAATGTCTATTTTTTAAAAATATTGTTTCTGTTTTATGTTTTGGTTTCTCGGCTTCTAGGTGTGTGGGATCTTAGGTCCCCAACCAGGGGCTGAACCCGCACCCCCTGCATTGGAAGGCCAAGTCTTAACCTCTGGATGGCCAGGGAGGTCCCTCTGTAGTCTTTTAGGAAGATTTTCACTCACTTCATCTCCATCACATACATGTATTGCCTTCCGCCTTGAAAAAAAAAAGAGGGAAACTGAGGCACGGGTGACAGGAAGTGGGGCCCCAGCAGTCGCGGCCACCGGATGTCTGCCGGCCGGCCTGGGTGTCGCTTAGGCCTCTGTGGTGGGGGCGGAGTGTCACCTAAGCTTCTGTGGCAGGAAGTCTGTCACACGGGAGGGGAAAGGGGGTGGCAGGGCACCAGCTGGGAGAGAGGGGCCTGATGGGCCAGGAATGGGGTCCCTGGGCACAAGGCTGGTCCTCCTGGTGCAGTTCTGGGGTGAGTATCTGAATCTCCCCACCTTGGCCCCCATCCTGTTGTGACTCGTCACTCCAGCTGCCTGCCCCTCCTGTTCAGAGCCCCCTCGAAACCTTAGTCTCTCCGCTCTGCCAAATACACCCTGTCTCTCTCCCTGATACTCAGAACTTTACAAGGGTTGAACTCTGTGTGTGTTAGTTGCTCAGTAGAGTCCAACTCTTTGCAACCCATGAGCTGTAGTAGCCTGCCAGGTTCCTCTGCCCATGGGATTCTCCAGGCAAGAATACTGGAATGGGTTGCCATTTCCTTCTCCAGGGGATCTTCCCTACCCAGGGACTGAACCCAGGTCTCCTGCATTGCAGGCAGATTCTTTGCCATCTGGGCTCCCAGGGAAGTCTACAAGGGTTGAACCGTTCTAGGAAAAATCCATAGAGGGAGCCTTAGGATAAAATGCACACTGGGACCTGCCCACGAGCCTTGTGTGACCTGGCCCTGCTGGCCTCTCTATTCTGTGTGCTCCTCTGCATTCCCTCTCTGTCCCCCATGGCCAGTCTGCTGACTCCTCTTTCTTTCTTCCTTTTTTATCCCAACACATCGAGCTCGATCCTACCTCTGGACCTTTGCACCTTCTGTTCCCTCTGCCTGGACTACTCTTCCCTGCATCTCCTCTCTTTAGGGTCAGCTGCAACTCCACCCCAAATGCCAGGAACTTGACAGCAACTCACGCCTCCTGGGGGGTCATCTAACAGGTACCCCAGACTTCCCATGGCCAAAAGCAAACTCTTTCTTTCCCCTCTAACCGTGCTTCTTCTACTCGGTATCCCCCATCTTTAGATTTTTTTTTTTTTGCTTGTGTGGCATGTGAGATTAACTTAGTTCCCCAATCAGGGATCAAACACACACCCCCTGCAGAGGAAGCTCAAGTCTTAAACACTGGACCTCCAAGGAAGGCCCTCAGCGTCCCCCATCTTGGCCTAAAGTCGCCACCATTCACAAAGTTCCTCAGCCTAAGAACCTTGGAAATCTGCCACTATCTCCCTTTCCCTCCCTCCCAATTCAGTTCTTCTTTTTTTTAATATTTATTTTTAAACTTTTAATTTTGTGTTAGAGTATAGCCGATGAACAGTGTTGCGACAGTCTCAGAGGAACAGTGACTAACTCAGGTCTTGTAGTTCTTCTGTGGGCAACTTTCAAAATCTGTTCAGACTCTGACCTCTTCTTTTCCAGGGTCTGGGTCCCATCACCGGTCTCCTGGACCCTGGTTTCTCGGCTATTCTGACCGCCCGCCCCCCCCCGCCCCCCCCCCAATCTCTGCCCCATGAAGATCACAGTCCGTTCTCACCATGGCAATGACTGTGGTTATTTTTAAAACTTTAACTGGACCACACTTCCTCCCTGCTCCAGTGGTTTCCCATCACGCTTAGATTGAAGTACACTGCTCCCCTTTCCCCACCCCCACCCACCTCCCTACCTCCCTCATACCCTACCCACACAGCCCGCAGGTCTCTAAAAGCCATGCCCCGCTGACTTCTCTGATCCCACTTCCTCCCTCTCTCCCCCTCGCATGCTCTGCTCCAACCCTGGGGGCCTCCTCCCTGTTCCTCCAACTCACCAGGCCCTTTCTAGCCTCAGGACCTTTGCATGACCCATTCCTTATGGACGACTGACTTCTTTTTTTTTTTTTGAGATTTATTTTATTTGTTTATGGCTGTGCTGCATCTTCATCGCTGCACTCAGACTTTCTTTAGTTGTGGCAAGCAGGGGCTACTCTCTAGCTGCGGTGTTTGGTCTTCTCATTGCAGCGGTTTCTCTTGTTGCAGAGCACGGGCTTAGTTGTCGCACAGCATGTGGGATCTTCCCCAACCAGGGATCGAACCCGTGTCTCCTGCATCGGCAGGTGGATTCTTAACTGTACCACCAGGCAAGCCCCCAATGCATCTTTCTATTCACATCCCTGCTCAAATGCCACCTCCTCTGAGAGGCCCTTCCTGATCACCCTCTATAAGTACACCCTCTCATTTCATCCTTATCATCTCTTGCCATTCCCCATGCCTTTCCTCCATTGTGATTCTCATTTCATGACTTCCTGTGTCTCTCCCCCGAGACCGCCGGCTCCACAAGGGGAGGGGCTTCTGTCTATCTCAGTCACCTGTGTGTCTGTGTCCACAGGGTCCACATCAGGGTCTGGCGCACTCCAGGCAATCTTTCTGTGGCTGAGAGGCCGACATGTCATAGAGTTCACCTTGAAATCTCACAAGTGCTGAGAGACTTATACCCATTTCACAGATGGGGCCATGGAGATTCAGCAAGAAATGACCTTGCAAAGATCACACAGACAGTAAGCTTTCAGGCTCTCACTGCCTTATTCCTGTGGGCTGGCTAGGGAAGTAAGTCACACACACATACACACTCACACACACACACACACACACACACACACACACATGAAGGTCTCACTCACTTCTTCTTTCCCCGAGTCCTGCAAGGAGCCACAGGCCTGACTGTGCAGCAGACACCCAAGTTTTTGCAAGTGAGACAGGACAGCCAGGTGACTTTGACCTGCCAGGTGGTGCGGACCCAGGCCTGGGAGCGGCTCCGTGTCGAGTGGATCAAGGATGTTGACACCTTCTGCCAGACACACATTGTCAAAGGCAGTCTCAGCAAGAATGTCTGTGGGCCTCAGGGATGGCTCTCCTGGCAGCCGCTTGGCAACCTCACCCTGCAGCTGAATCACATGAGCTTCAGTGACAGGGGACGCTATGTGTGTGGGGCGACCGTGGAGATCCCTGATTGGGAGGAGGCCCAGGGCAATGGGACGCAGCTCCTGGTGGAGACAGGTATGAGAGCATGGGGGTGGGGGGCAGGGGTGTAAGCCAGGGAGGACTTGGAACTTCTAGAAATCTTAAGCTTCTAGAATCTCAAACTCCTAGCAACCAAATTCTCTAAATCAGATTCCTAGAAACAGTCTGCAGATGCAAGAATTTTGCAGGCCAGTTTCTGTTGTGACGACTCCACTCTACTGTTATAGTGTGAAAGTCTCCATAGACATGCTTAAGGGAATGGGTGGGCCTGGGTGCCAATAAAATTTTATTTGGGAAAAAAAACCAGAGGGCTGAATTTGACTCACACGTTGTAGTTACTCAGCCCTGCTCCAGTATATCACAATCATTAACACTCTTGAATATAGATAATTCTGGATTCTAATTCAAAACAGTTCCGTAAACTGTGTTATTCAAGTATATCCTCCATACAGAGAAATGCACATGCCGAAAGTGGCCAGCTCATGGATATCTTAGTCTGTTAGATCACTGATAAAACACTAAAGACTGGGTGGTTTATAAACCACATATTTATTTCTCAGAATTCTAGAGCTTGGAAACCCAAGATCAAAGTGCCAGCAAGGTCGTGCTCTGGTGAGAGCCCTCTTCCTGGCTCATCGCCCGCACCTTCTGGCTGTGTCCTCATGTAGCAGAGGGGGCCGGGGAGCTCTTTAGGGTCCCTTTTATTGAGGGGGGCTGTGCCACACTGCATGTGGGATTTTAGTTCAGCAACCAGGGGCTGAACCTGCACCGCCTGCCTTGGAAGGGCAGAGTCTTAACCACTGGACGGACCACCATAAGAGCACTGATCCCATTAATGAAGGCTCTACCCCCTTTACCTAGTTACCTCCCAAAGGCCCTGACCTCTCATTCCCATTGTATTAGAGGTTAGGACTCAACATATGAATTTTGGAGGGCTGTATACAAATCATAGGCTTCGCTGATGGCTCAGTGGTAAAGAATCTGCCTGTGATGCGGGAGATCTCTGGCTTGGGGAGATCCCCCTGGAGAAGGAAATGGCAACCCACTCCAGTATTCTTGCCTGGGAAATCCATGGAGAGGGGAGACTGATGGGCTATAGTCCATGGGGTTGCAAAAAAATCGGACATGACTTATTGACTAAACAACACCAACACAAATCATAGCAATGGATTCTCACAACCTGCGCACACTTGGGTACTCACCACCCTGCTCAACACACATACATGCCTCCTTATAAATGCCATCCTCACCTCCCCCCACTATTCTGACTTATAGCAGCATAAATCTATTTAACTGGCTTCCTATTTTACTTTAATGAAATCATAGAGTGCATTCTGTGTCTGACATCTTTCACTCAACACTCTGTAAGACTCCTCTGTATTGGTGTGTGGAGCAATGGCTCATCCTTTTCCTTTTCTGTAGGGTGCCCTCCATCACCACTGCTCAGTCCAATTTCCTACTGATGGGTATTTTGGTAACTTCTGGGTTTTGGCTATTATAAATAAGACTGCTATGAACAATCTAGAACTTGTCTTTTTTAAAATACTTTTTTGGCTGCACTGTGGGGCATGCGGGATCTTAGTTCCCTGATCAGGGATCAAACCCACACCTCCTGCATTGGAAACATGGAGTGTTAACCAATGGACCATCAGGGAAGACCCTAGAACTTGTTTTTTGGTTGACATATGGACTCAGTTCTATTGTACCTAAAACAATTCTAGAATCTCAAACCATAAAGCAGAATCTTGCAGTTTGAGAATCCTAGGGGAATAAATCCTAAGCTCTGAGAATTACAGCATATGTTATCCATGGGCTCTATCACTCCTAAGGAGGTAAACATTGGTTCTTGGGAGCAAAGAAAATCTTACCCTTTTATGTGTAAAGCAGAGATGTGCAGATAGCCCACAAACAGATTTATAGCATATCTGTGGTATTAACATTTCATGAGGGAACAAATGAAGGTTCTTAAAAAGTCTTCTTAGGGGAGTGATAATGAAAAAAGGTTGAGAAACACTGAAACAAAGGCATGGGAGATTCTAGAATCTTAGAAGTGTAGTGTCTGAAATACTTTAAATAGATAAACTCTTAGCCTTTTGCAATCACAGAGTATGTAAGAGCAGAAAACTCTAGAATTCCAGGATCTAGAATTGAAAGCCATTGACTGTTGGGACTTCCCTGTGGTGGTCCAGTGGTCAGGACTCCATGCTTCCACTGCAGGGGGCACGGCTTCAATCCCACAGGGCCAAAAATAAAACACACACACAAAACAAACAGACAAATAAGAAAACCATTGACTCCCAAGGCTGGAAGGAACTTTCCAGATCAGCTTAGCCAGCAGCCTCCTTTCACAGAGAATAAAGCTAAGGCCCAGCCAGGGCCAAGACACGTCCAGCCACCCACACAAGCCGGGATGCAGGCAGCTTTCTCCAGAGCCCGATTCACACATTTCCCCAACTCTGCATGACACCCACATAAGGGCCAAATCCTGCATAGTTTGCAAGTTGGCCTGTTGCGGCCTTGCACTCTCCGCTGTTCCTCAGGGCCTTGGGCACCTGCCTGGCTCCTATCAGGCAAAATGAAGCACCACCCAGACTCCTAGCTCCGAGAGATGCCCGTTTCCCTCCAGCTGGCAGGATCCGCCCACTGCCTGCCTCCAGGGTGGTGTGTTATGGCCGCCCTGCTGCCCCCCACCCCCCTACCCTCAGCTCTCAGGGACAAGGGGGCCAATTACCAATTAGCAGAGGCGGGCAGCGGAGGCACCAGGCTGAGAGTTGTTGGCAGCTGTCAGGCAGCGAGGGTGGGTCGGCACGGATTCAGCTCTGCACAGCTGGCTTCCCCATAGGAACCCCACCCCCTGACCCTGGGATCACTGCCAGCTTCAGAACCTGCAAGATGAAGGGGCTGGGGACCCCGGGTCTTGTTTTGGTCACAGGAGAAAGCGCCTTGGCTGGGGTTCCTGTCAATTACACAGACCTGAAAGCACATCCCCACTTGGCTATTCACTTCCTCTGTGACCTTATGCTAGTGACTTGACTCTCTTGTGCCTGATTCCTTAGTTATCAAAATTCAGCTAATAGTGCTTTCTCATCAGACTAGGTGAATTTATTTATTTATTTAAAATATGCATTTGTTTTCCTGTGCCAGGTCTTAGTTGCAGCATGCGGAATCCTTGTTTCAGCATGTGAACTCTTAGTTCTGGCATGTGGGGTCTAGTTCCCTGACCAGAGATCAAACCTGGGCCCCCTGCATTCGGAGTTCAGAGTCTTAACCCCTGGACCACCAGGGAAGTCCCCAGATTATATGAATTTAAAGTGATTATATCTAAAGAGTTTATTACCGGGTCTGGAATGTATTCACAATAACCCAGCAAGATAGGCATGCTTAGTCTCATTTTTCAGAAGAGGAAAGAGGTTTAGAGCAAATACTTGCCTGAATTCATAGCATGGCAAGTGTAGGAATCCTGAGGTTCCACACGGGGTAGAGGGGCTCTTACCCTAAAGGGGTGCAGGATGCTAAACTCAAAGGTGAGCTCCCCTGAGACGCAGGTTTCGTCTCTGCAGATGGCTGGCTAGGACCAGAGCTTCTCAGGTGAGCTCCGTCTACCGGACCCTCCTTCAGCTCCGCCCCACCCCTCGACCCCGCCCCCCGTCAGCCAGCTCATCATCCCCTTTCCCATTCCAGGACTCTACTTCGCGCCGCTGGTGGCAGGGGCGGTGGCCGTGGCCGCTTTCGCTCTGGGCGCCGGGATCTGGGGCTGCCGCCGCTACCGGAAGGGGGATGCAGGTAAGGAACCGCGCAGGTAGCTGAACAGAGGACCGAAGGTTCCCAAGAGCACCATCATCCCCTGGCGATTGCGCCCCCTTGTGGCGAAAGCTGGAACTGCATCTGCTTGACTAGGCGGGAACGCATCCCCTTCTGGCTTTGATACCTGCTCCTTTCAGAAGGAGGGAGGGTGAGGCTGGGGGGCAGAGAAGGGGAATGGATGGGGAAGGCTGGCCCCTACCCCAGGGGCATAGACAAAGCCCCCAGAAAGTGGGCTGGAGAGGACCAGGCTCTCTTAAATGACTGTCCCCTCTTGGTGTCATTTCCCACCCCACCCCCCAATGCAGGCAGTCCACTCTACAGCAACGTCCTATACCGGCCCCGGAGAGCCCCAAGGAAGAGTGAGGCATGGCCTGTGGAAAGGAAGGTGCTGGACAGTGAGGATCAGAAGGGCCAAAGCTTCTATTCGATCTCTTTCCCCCAGCGCCCCACCCCCAAGTCGCATCTGGCTCCCAAATCTTGCCCCAGCCCCAGACCCATTCACCCCATCTCTGCAGTCAGAATCTCTCCTGGCCCAGGCTCCTCTGGGCAGCCAAGGTCAAGAGGGTTCCTTGAAGTGGGAAGAGAAATTAGAACCCAGGAGAGCCAGAGAAGACCTCCCCCCAGTGACTATATAAAGATGTGACTTATTCCTAGGGGATCACAGAGTCCAGCAGTTTATCCTAGAGACCCCATCCTTGTTTTTATGAGGATAGACCTCTCCCTTGTCCCAAGAACATCCAATAACGGTTCATGAAGAAAGCAAGGCAGTATCCGTGGCAATTTGGCAGTGCTAGAGATTTGAGCTATTAGGGAGTCATCTGGGGGGTGGGTGCAGTCCTGGAGGACGACTCTGTTGAGGGGGCTTGAAAGCTTTCCCCCTCTCATCCTTGGAGGGTCATGTCCAATTATCAGAGAAGTGATGTCCCTCACTTCCAAACAGTGCCTGGAGCTGGAAGCACGCCCCCTCCCCAACTGGTGTCTACCCCCTCCCTAGGCAGGATTGGAGTTAGGGGGTGATGGGAGAGATTGGGGCTTCCTGGCATTTGTCAGCCCCCTGGGGTCTCCTGCCCAACTGTCACCTTGAAGTGACACCAGCTGAGCCTGGCTCCCCTCCCCCACGTCTGCTGTTTCCATGGGGACAGATGTCCTTTTCAGCAGCAGCATCAGCCCGTGGCCAGTGGCCCAGGATAGGAAGGAGGGGTGGGGTGGGGGCAGGGTTGGCCTCAAGAGTCTCGCCCCCTCAGTTTCGCCATCTTATTAATCAGCCAGCGTCTGCTGTCTCCAGGTTTTATCTGCCTCCATAACATGCTCTCCCTGCCTGTCAACAGCTCTCTGAATGTTGGTCCCTCCTGTGGGCCATTCAGACTCCAACCCCGGCTCCACCCCAAAAACATGGAGCTGGAGATATGGGTCTCCACGGGTCTGCCTCCCCTCTTCCTTCAGGGGTTGAGCTCCCCCTCCCAGAAAGAACACTTGAAACACACAATAACTTATTTATTTTCCAGGCCAGAGGAGGGGTTCCAGACACAGTTCTGGGCCCTAGAATCCAGAAGGGGGCCAAAGAGGGCCTGGAGGAACAGAGATCTCTCCATCCAGCCTCCCCCAGGACTGGAAAGACCTCCAGCGTTTGCAGCCAGTGATCTGGGGTCTTCACGGCCCCAGGTGCAGGGCTGAGGCTCCAGGTCAGGGGGTCTGTGAGAACAGCGGGTAGAGGAGGGCCAGATGCTCGGCGCCCTGCACGGGCAGCGGGCGGGAGCTGTAGTGGAGCACCAGCTCCGGCACACTGGGGAAAGGGCCGCTGTGCTGACCCAGCACGAACTGGTTCTCTCGGGTGCGCGCGAACTTCAGGTGCAGGAAGCCCTGGCTGCTCCTGGGGACAGGGGTCAGGTCAGAAGGGGTACCCAGCACTTGAGGCCCGCCCACACTCTCCAGCCTTAAAGTCACTCCCTGGAGGACCCTAGGAACCGCGCCAGGCATCCCCAAATATTTCTGGTTAACAGCCACTTGGCATCAAGCTGTTGACTCGTTCCCCACTGTGGGATGCCTTCTGCGCTTGTCCCCTGTGAGGACAGGCTGGAGTTCCTCCCAGTCGGAGGTCCCTCCCCAAGGACATAGAAGGCACTTTCTCGCCAAACCTCCTAACCCCTTGTGCTACCCATCCTGGTTACCCTCAATCAAGGGACCCCCAACCCCCCCCCCTTTTTTTTGCTTTTGGCTTTTCCATGAGGCTTGCAGGATCTTAGTTCCCTGATTGTACCCTCACCCATGGAGTCCTAACCACTGGACTGCCAGGGAATTCCCTAGGGTCCCTTTCCTTTACACGTCTGGTAGGTGAATGACATAGAACCTGGATATGACTCTGTTACCATCATTAGTATGAATTAAGTGCTTCCTGTTTCCTGGGCATTCTTCTCAACACTTTTTCACTTTTCCCCCTCTTTTAATCGTAGTATTACAACAAACTGGATGCTATTATTGTCTTTGTTTCACAGATGAGGAAACTGAGGCCCAGAGAGGTTGAATGATTTAGCTGAGGTCACACAGCTAGGAAGTGGGAGAAGCAGGATATCAATCTACTTCCAAACCCTCTTCAATCTTGACCTTTTAGGAATCTCACACTCAGAAACCTGGTAGAATCTTAGGAGCGTTTTGTAATCAGACACACTTAGAATCTTAGGCAGAGAAGCACGTAGAACCAGAGTATCAAACTCAAACGTCTACAGGGCCACTGAGGTTTTGGCCCTGGATTGACACAAATGGATATATTTTTAAACCTGGGAGGAGTCCAGAGGAAACTTGGACACCTAGTTCCTCATCTCACTGAAGTTCTAGATTTACTGTATGGCTTCCTTTCCATTTTCTTGCATACCTCCAGTGACAGAGAGCTCATTCTCAGTCAGAACCATGCCGGTAGCCTCTCTGGAAGCCCTGCCTTCTGACCTAGAAGCTCTGCCCACGGCTCCCATAAGCCCCACCCACTGGCCTGAAAGCTCTGTCCATCTGCCCTGGAAATCCCGCCCATTGGCTCCTGGAGCCACACTCCTCTTCTCCAGCTGAATTCAGTCAAAGGCTTGACAGTCGAAGGCATGCAGTCCTGTGACCCTCTGTCCCTCCGAGGATTGGGGTCTCACCTGAGGGACAGGGAGCAGTCTTGGGGGCTGGTCTCACTGAGCCGCACAAGGTAGCTGCCTTCCTTGCAGAGCGACAGGAGGTTCTCAGCATCTGCCCGGCTCAGCAGGCCGTGGAACCACCTAGGGGGTGGGGACAGATGTCTCCTGAAGGCGATCCCCCTTCCAACGCGTCCTGAGGCTGGATGCAGGCACAGCTCATTCAAGGACTTGTGACATCCAGGCAAACAAGGGAGACAAATTCCCTTGGATTTCTCAAGAGGAACTTGGTTTTCAGGCAGACAAGGGTCTCTTTGGAAGGCAGGTAAACCCAGGCCCACCACCCTCCAATTCAACATGTACCCTTGACTTTGATCTTTGCAGCCTCCCTCAGCTGAGTGCCCAGGTGTCCTCAACCCCTCCCTCCAACTTGCATCACTTGCACATCACTTTCATGAGGTTTGCTGCATTCTGTATCTCTTGAGAGTCCCTTGGACAGCAAGGAGTCAAACCAGTCAATGCTAAAGGAAATCAACCCTGGATACTCTTTGGAAGGACGGATGCTGAGCTGAAGTTTCAATACTTTGGCGACCTGATGCAAACAGCTGACTCATTGGAAAAGACCCTGATGTTGGAAAAGACTGAAGGCAGAAGAAGAAGAGGACAGAGGATGAGATGGTTGGATGGCATCACCGATTCAATGGACATGAACTTGGGCAAACTCTGGGAGATGGTGCAGGACAGGGAAGCCTGGAGTGCTGCAGTCCATGGGGTCACAGAGTCAGACACGACTTTGCATCTGAACAACAGCAACATATCCCCACCTACCTGTACATTCTTTACATAATACTTTTCTTTAACATGCTCAAACAGAGGGAGCGAAGTGTCAAAGACCAATGAGCACCAAGAAGTTGTTCGTATTGAAAGAAAATCCCCTGTGCTTGTGTTAATTAGGTAGTCCTGTACCACCCACCTAAGAGGTTTGGGAATGGCTGTGCTAAACACACCCTGGTACTCACAGGGCTGGGCTCTCAGGGCTCAGATGTTCTTTGAGGAACATCTAGGCCAGAGGAACACAGAACACCCAGACTTTCACAGCTTGTGAGCATCATTCCAGCCTAAAGTTGAAACTCCTTCAAAATCCTGATCCTCCCACTTTCACCGCAAGATCTCTTGGGGGTGAGAATGATGTTTGTCTCTTCTCTCTCAGGCTGATAAACCCCACCCAAGGAAAGGGAGGAAATCCCTATTCTGTGTGAGGCAGGCACTCTCTTGGAAGTGTTGAGTCCGAGCTTTAGAGAGGTTGAGTGACTTGCCCAAGGTCACAGAGCCAAAAATTACAGAGAAGGGATTTGAACCCAGAATCTGATGCCAGAGGGAGTGGAGACACCTGATTTTGCTTTGCACCGAGCTGGGTGTCTAGCGCATAGCAGACGCTGTCACCCAGTGAAGATTAGTTGAAGAAATGAATGAAGTGAATGAGTGAATCCAAGTTCCTCCAGTCCCCCTGGTCCGAGGAATCTGTGACTGGTATGGGGCAGGGAGGGATTCAACCCGGCTCTTGCATCTTCAGCTTCCTCACTTACGGCTGTTTTTCCAGGGGCAGGGCCGGGTCCACGCGCTCTGCAGGCTGGGGGCTTCTGGGCGGGGGTCTCCGGAGCTCCTTGGCTGACCCCGAGGTTCTTTCCCACTCTGGACTGTCAAACTGAACTGAAGGGGAAGGTTTAAAGAGAAAATGGTTAAGTCCCGCCTATCTCAAGAGGGTGGGATAGGAGCAAGCCAATGGGATTTCAGTAGGAAGGCGGTGCCAGCTTAGGGCAACCTATCAGAATCCAGAAGAAGGGTTGGGTTTAAGGTTGGGGATGGATTGGTACATGAGCAACCAATTAGCCTTCAGAAGAAAGGGGTGTGGTCATTCCTGAATCTGGTGGCATGGAAGGTGGCCAGTTCCCTCAATGATAAATCAGAGAGCAGGGGACGTGGCTTGAGGGGCAAGTGGGAAGTTCAGCGAGATTTTGGCCAAGTCATACAGAATGTAGAATGTGTTAGTCGCTCAGTCGTGTCCGACTCTTTGCGACCCCATGGACTGTAGACCACCAGGCTCCTCTATCCTTGGAATTCTCCAGGCAAGACTACTGATGTGGGTTGCCATTCCCTTCTCCAGAGGATCTTCCCGACCAGGGGTCAAGCCTGGGTCTCCCGCATTACAGGCAGATTCTTTGCCGTCTAAGCGACCAGGAAAGCCCAGAACTAATCACCCCCAATTTACAGACTGGTAGGCTGAGGCACCAACTCCAATTTCCCTCACAACTATACACCTTTTTGGGCAGATCTGCCTTCGCACAACTCTTCCTGGACCAAGTTATTTTATTTCTTAAAGGTGACCTTGAAAGTGAAAAGTGGAAGTTGCTCATGTCTGACTCTTTCTGACTCCATGGACTTATACAGTCCGTGGAATTCTCCAGATCAGAATACTGGAGTGGGTAGCCTTTCCCTTCTCCAGGGATCGAACCCAGGTCTCCCACATTGCAGGTGGATTCATTACCAGCTGATCCACAAGGGAAGCCCTAGGTGATCTTATTATTCCTCTTTCTACAGAAGAGGAAACAGGTTCAGAGACTTGTCCAAGCTTACCCAACTCAGGAACTGACTCTAAGAAATGCTACTCTCTTCCCCAAAGCTCCTGTGTAATTGAGTACTTTAGCACTCAGTTTACAAGTGCCTTACTCAATAGGTACAAGTTAGAGAACTGAGACTCAGGGAGATAAAGTCATTTGCCCACATAAGAGACACAAACCCAGATCTAGTCCTGACACCAAGCCTATTCCTGCACTATAGTGACCAGAATGAGTAGGTTCCATTCGCACTCGAAAAGGGGTTTCAGGGAGTTCCCTGGCGGACCAGTGGTTAAGACCACGCTTTCACTACCAAAGGCCTGGGTTCAATCCCTGGTCTGTGAACTAAGGTCCTGCAAGCCTTATGGCATAGTCAATAAAATAAGATAAAATAAAAATAAACAGATTAACTAAAGGGGTTTCAGTTTCCAAGGAAGATACAGGTTTTCCTGGAAAGACAAACTTATGACTATCAGTCATTCACACTTTAGTGAGAATTAACAAACTACCAAAGTGACAGGTGATGGAGGTTTAGTTTGTTCTTTGAAACAGGGGATATGACCAAAGCAGAAACTAGAGGGACACAGGTCTTCAGAAGTCAGGGTAAGAGAAGCACCTGCAAACGCCTTGGAGATATGGTCTTTCTTCCACTCCCAGGGCTGGTCATACTCGTCTGCTGGCCGCTCATCCTCCTGGGGCAGCCGACTCTGTCGAGGTTTCTGCCCTGAAGGGGGCCCATCTCCCAGTTCGTGGTCCTGCTCCTCATAGGGGGTGTCATACAGCTGCACCCTCCTGCATGGCAGTTCTGGGAGGCCAAGGACACTGGTCAGCTCCCACTCCCACCTGGGAGCCTGTCACCTTCCCTCCAAGCCCTGCTCACTCACCACTCATGACCCGCTGGGCATCGTAGGGCTCCATGTAGCCATCATCCGGGGGTGGTGGATGGGGCTGGGCATCAAAGGGGTCCGAGTACTCGGTGTCGACTTTCGACTGGACAGAGAAAGGCAAGAGAGGGGGTCAAGGACTCAGGGGGACCAAGCCTAGCTCTGGGTACCCATGCTGGGGACAGCATGGGTACAGTACACCTCTTGCCTGCTGTCTCTGATCTATCTGATACACCCTGTCCAAGCAAGTGGGTTTTTTTCCACCCACAAGTGTTTGCAAGTAGATCATCCCTTGCTCTCTTCCTCTGACCCCTACCTCCCTCCTTCAATCATTTTAATGTTTATCAGGTGCCAGTACTGTTCCAAAAGACTTCAAATATATTAACTGGTAGTACCAACACGCAGTAAGTACTTTATCCCCATTTTACAGATGAGGAAACCAAGGCACATACAGGGCAAGTGACCTGCTCAGGGTCACAAAGCTGCTAAGTCAGAGGCAGGGTTTGAGCCTAGGTTGTCTGCTTCCCCGAGTCCCTGCCTCCTCCTACCTTTCTCTGTGCCATTAACCACTACCAGGCAGGCTCCTCTGCCCATGGGATTTTCCAGGTGAAAACACTGGAGTGGGTTGTCATTTCCTTCTCCAGGGGATCTTCCTGACCCAGGGATGGAACCCGGGTTGCACTGCAAGCAGATTCTTTACCATCTGAGCCACCAGGGAAGCCCCACTACAAGACACAGCCTCCCATAATTCCCCCTGAAGTCTTTTCTGTCTCTGCTGATGGTGTGTGGTGGACCTTCTGATCATTTAGAAAAAAATACTGAAAAAAAAAGTATGGGCATTGGAATCAAGTCTGGTTCAAGTTCTAAACAAGCTAGAGCCATGTGACCTTGGGCCAGCCACTTTTCTTCTGTGAGCCTCAGTTTACACTTCTGTAAAATGGGAGTGTTAACAGAGGCAGGGTGGAGAGCGGTGGTGAGGATGTTGAAGTGCCCCATAGGAAACTGACTCACTCAGGTCTGTTTGAGGAGATCCCTTCAGCTTCTAAGAGGAAGGGAAGCTGGGGGAAGGGATCCAGAAGTGGGGACTTAGGAAGCTGGAGGAAAGGGGTACAAAGCCAATGAAGAGGGAGGCGGGCAACAAGCGCTGTGCATTGAAAGGAGACAGACATCAAACTGCCAAGCAGGTGGGGGATTGGGGGAAGTGGGCTGGTGCCCTGGTCTGCCCCTGGGGTAACACCTAAACAAGCTCCCCAAAATCCAGGGTGGGGGTCCCAGCCTGGCCCTCCCCACCCAGTCTCCGGGGCCCACGGAGCTTAGGGGACTTAGCCACGCACCTCTTCCCCGGGGCTTCCCAGCAAGACCTTGGCTCTGGCAATGTCGACTGCCTCCACCTTGATGAGCCGGTGCTTTGGCGAGTCGTACTTAGCGTCTCCAGGGCCCTTGGAGTCCCCGGGCCCCGCGGAGGAATCCGGCTCTAGGCGGCTATCGGCGTCCTCGTAGGGGTCCTCAAAGTCGAGATCCTTCTGCTCTCGGTAGGCCCGCAGGATGTCGCTCTCGGTGTAGTCGGGGGTGGGCGGCTGCGGAGGGGGCCTCCGACCGCCAAAGCTCAGGTAGTCTCGGAGCCACTTGGCCATCTGAGCGCGTGTCACCCCAAACCTGGCCACTGTCAGAGGGGGACCCGCATGCCCTCTTCTGGGCCCTCTTCCTCGGCAGGGTCCCCAGGGAGAAGGTAGGAGGGGAAGGAGGAGGAGAAAGATCAGGTGTGCCCTTTGGCTGCGCTCAGAGGAGGGTGAAAAGGGGATAAAAAGGAGAAGGAGACAAGAGGAGGGAGGGGAAAGGAGGAGCAAAATTGCACCTTAGCCCAGCTCTGGAAGAACGGCGTGGAAAGCGGGCGTCGCGCGGGGCCCTGAACGCCGAGCGCGGGGTAGTCCGGCCGGAGCCAGGGGCATCCGCGGAAGCGCGCGGAGTTTCCGCGGGCAGAGCGGTCTTGTGCGCGGCGCGGCCACCCGCCGCCTCCGGGAAGCTCTGGAATCCCCCTCCTGGGAGCCGAGGGCGGGGACAGCGCCGCCAGCGGACGCCCCCAGCCTTGGCTCAGCCCGAACGCCTGGGTTCTCAACGCAGCGGGCGGGCTCCCCGGGGGAGCGGGCGTCGCGCGCAAAGTTGGGCCGCGGGGACAGTGACCCCGGTGGGGCGCATCCTTTGTTGCTCTCCTCGCCTCTCCGGGGGGAGCCCCAAGCCCGGGGTCCCCGGCCCCGCCGCCTCGATTCGGCCCGAGTCACGGGCACAAAGGGAAATAAAATCTCCTCCAATCCCCCTTCACGCTTTCGGAGAGACTTTCACGGCCGCCGCCGGCGCGCGACCGGGAGGTGGGACTCTGGGGAGGGGGCGCTCGGCCGGGCGGGAGCCCCAGTCCCTACCAGCCCCGGGCCGTGTCCAGGGCAGGGACGTCAAGGCTTCCCCGCCTCCCCCCTCCGCGGGTTCCCCCGCCCCCTCCCCTCCCCCTGAGCGCCCCTCCGAGGTGACTGAGACCTTCAGCTGTTCTGGGGAGGGAGGAGAGCCGCTGCCCGCGGAGGGAGTGGGGGGATGCGCAGCGGGAGTCGCTGGGGCCACGGCCGCGGCGGTTGGACAGTGACCCGGAGGACCGAGGCTGGCAGGAGCGAGCGAGGAGCGCGGGAGGCGGGAACCCACAGGCGCTGACCTTGCTCTGCAGAGCAAGAGGTGCTGAGGTGGGGAAGACGAGAGGAAGGCGAGGTGGAAATTGACCAGGAAAGGGGGTGGGCTGGACTTGACCGCGAGAAGGGGTGAAATTGACCAGCAGAGGGGGTGAGAGTGACCGCTATTGAGGGCTGAAATTGAACCAGGGTCTGGCAGCGAAACTGACCAGGAGAATGGGGGTGTGGAAACTGTTCCAGAGGTCATTGGCTAAAATGGATATCGACGCCGCCGCCGGAGGAAGTGGGGGGGGGGGGACAGAAGGGAAGGGGTTCTGGCTTCCCCTCCCCCAAGAGGGCTTTCCTCTGTCCCCCTCCCCCCAGGGACCCATTGCGGGATGGGGGAAGGGGGTTGGGACAGCTGGCCAGGGGAAGGGAGATGGTATCAGTGCCTGGCGTGTGTCTTCAGCATCTGTCCCTTTGTGGCTTCTGGGGGTGGAGGGAGGGAGGGAGCAGAAATGAGAGAAGGGGGGGGTCTCGCCTGGTTTGGCTGCCTCTTGGCAGCTGCAGCTGTCTGGGGGCGAGGACACAGGGATTTGGGGGGAGTGAGAGAGCCCAGGGAGCTGCCGACCAGTCCCAAGAGACACACATTTTTTTCTTTCCCCATAGAGGGGCTTATTCAGGGACCCCTAATAGAAGAATAAGAGAGGGGTGGTCAGCAAGGGTAGGACTTCAGGCTCCCTTCTCCAAGCCCCTTAGAGTGGGCGGGTGCCCGCAGCTTGGCAGGGAGGGGAAATAGACTGGAGTCAGAGCTAACACTGCGATAGAGCTGCACCCCCTCCCTTCAGAATAGTGGGGCCCCGGCAATGTCTCCTGATTTGAAAAATGGGGCTTCTAATAGGAAACCCTCAGAGAACGGGGAAAGGATTGCCAGGAGGGAATGACTTATTTTTCACCCCCCGTGGGGAAACCAAGGAGGAACAGAGAAGGGAGAGACACCTCACAGCTTAGTTCTACCCAGGTGCCATGATATGGCCTGGCGTGGAGTGGCATTCAACACCCATCAGGTCTCTTCACAGAGTCAGAGATTCTCCATCTCCCCTGCACTGTTAGCCCCATTTTCCAGATGGGAAAACTGAGGTCCAGAGCCAGCAAGGCAAGGTCCCTCACAGCAGCAGGGGTGTCCGGATGCCCTCCCCTTCCCTTTCCTGCTTCGGCTGAGTCGTTGGACACAAACCTGTTGAATTTGGTCCTCCCCAATCTCCCCAAAGAGCATTCACACCCCCCCACCCCACCCCACCCTCAGCGTCAGTGACGAGGCAGCATCCCTGGGGACTGCCAGGGAGCACAGCGGGTAATTGTCCTGTTTTCTGTCAGCCGCAAGGCAATTCCCTGGCTCCAGGATGAGCTGTTGACAGATCTCATCAAATCCGAGTCCTCTCCCTGTCAGATAAATACACGATGTCTAAGGTATAAATATTTGAAAGGGACCTTCTAATTACAGTGTGTGTCAGGAATAGCAATTAGGGGCCCTGGAGGCAGAATCAAACGGCGTTTGACTTCCCTGTGCTTTTGAGCCGGCTTCTCCTGGGGCTGCCCCAACTCCCACCGCAGGAGCAGGGAGGGGGCTCGGGGAGCGAGAGGCGGTGGATGAAGGGGAGAGCCGGGCTAGGGGTCCCAAAACCCTGTGGTAGTGTGACCTTGAATAGCCGCGTAACCTCTTGGGTTTTTCCTTTTAATTAGGGGAATGGGGAGCATGGGAGCCAAGCCAGGAGGCGGGCACGGTCTGGACAAAGGCAAGGAGGTGGGTGGTCTGGGGTCCTGGGCTGAGGGAACTTCCCTTCCCCCAGCACTCAGGGTCCCAGAGGTGGTTTCTCCAGGTCTCCTCCCAGGTGGCGCTCTGTTTCTGGAATCCCAGCCTATGTGACCTCGTGTTAAGTGACCTGGCTTTGTTTTCCTGTCTGTGAAATGGGACAACAGCCAGCCACTGTTGAGAGCTTACTGCCTTACACTGTTTTGGGTGCTTTAAAGATTTTTGAGATATAATTCACATACTCCACAATTTACACACTCAAACTATATTTCCATGGGTTTTTAGTATGTTCACAAGGCTGTGTGACCATCAGTAATTTCAGGATATTTTCCTCACCCCCCAAAGAAATCTCCACCTGAAATTAGCAGTCACTTCCGGTTCTTCCCAGACCCTCCCCCCCAACCCCCAATCCCTGGCAACCATCAGCCCAGTCCCTGTCTCTGGAGTTTGCCTGTTCTGGAAGTTTCATATAAATGGAATCACAGTGTGACCTTTTGTGTCTTGGCTTCTCTCACTGAGCATCACGTTTTCAAAGTTCATCCAAATTATGGCGTGCCCATGTTTCATTTCTTTTTATGACCAAATGATATTTCCTTGTATGGCACACAGTAGGTGCTCAATATATGCTTACGGTGGCTGGGACATCAGGAAGAAGCAAGAGGAGGTCCCTGGCTGGGGGTCCCCGTACCTGCAGTGGGGATGGGAGCCAAGGCACTAGGACAGGTGGGGACCAGGTGGGGGTGACCCATGATGGGGCTTGAAATCTCCCGATCTGATGGAGGGGATGTTGCCTCAACTTAGGGGCTCCTAGTCTGATAGGAGAGACGACCTCTGCCCTCAGACTCTCCTGGACACAGCCCTGCCTTTCTTAGCTCACAGTCTGATGGGAGAGACATGGTCCTGCCCTGGCAAGCTCCCAGTCTGATGGAGGAGATATATGCATGTGTTAATAAGCTTCCAGTCTGAAGGGAGAGGCATGGCTCTGACTTAAGGAGCTTTCAGTCTGATGGAGGAGGCGTGATCCTGCCCTTTGAAGCACCCAGTCTGATGGGGGAAATATGTACTTGCTTTCAAGGGCTCAGTCTAATGGAGACATGGCCCTGCAGGGCCCATCTCCAACCTGATGGGGGAGGCACCGACCGGCCCCTGGAAGCTCCCAGTCTATAGGTCCTGGTGATCAAAGGTGTAGCCTCCAGCCTTGCACTTTCAAAGCCAGGTCCTGCCCCTCACCCACTCTGTGAAATGGGGAGCACGTGCCTGAGGGCATTGGCGTGTCGGGAGCTCGAGAAGCAGGAGCAGCCCCTTGTCTGTGGAGCCCAGGCTCAGGCAGGCGGGGGCTCCAGCAGAGCGGGGGCCACCCCCAAACTCCGGTCCCTCTGATGTGCTCCGGCAGCCAGGCAGCCCCCAGGGGAGTTGATGGAGGAGATTCCGGATGAGGCCTGACAGCTTCCAAGGACCAGATGACAGACATGGAGCTCCTGGGAAATGGGACTGTCAGCAGCGAGGGGGGAAGGGCAGGCTCCAGAGACTAAAAAGGGGGAGATGGTCTGGGGGAAGCAGGCTCAAGGCAGGCAGTAGGTGTAGGGTGAGGCCCTGGAAGGTCAGCACACAGGACAGACCCCAATGTGTTGCTATGCAGTCCCTCTGCCCACCCTACCCTGGAAAACCCAGCAAGGCAATTGGGGGCTGAGAGCCAAACTGTTCCCAGGACATGGGTGGGAGAACAAAGTGTAAAGCCCTGCAGGAAAAATAAGAATGAAAGAAACAATTCCAGTACGGTGGAAAGGGGAGGGCGGCAGAGAGCTGGCAGAAGCATGTGGTTCCCTGGGCCTCAATTTCCTCCTCAGTGAATGAGGAGATACCCACTCAGGCCATACACATTCAGTGAACACCTACAAAATAAAAGAATGGTCTCAGGTGTCAGGGACACACTCGTCAACACACAGACTCTTGCAAAGCCTGAGGGGTCTGCAGGTAGACCCTCGCGTGTTTCGGCCTCAGCCACCATGGGTGGCCCCCATGACCCCAGCCTCCTGGTGGTTGCATCCACATGTGAGCACCTCCCCTGCAACATGGTGGGGGGCGCTGTGTGGCTGCTTCCAACCAGCAGAACATAGCAATGGTGATGGGCTGTCACTTCTAGGAGACTCTCCTCCTTAGGAGGCCAGCCGTTGGAGAGGTCTATGCAGGCAGGGAACTGAGGGTGGCTTCTGGCTAAGAGTCTGTGAAAAGTGAATTCTGCCAACAACCATATGGGTGAGCTTGGAAGTGGATCCTTCCCCAGTCAGGCCTTCAGATGAAACCCCAGCCCTGGCCAACATCTCAGCTGCATCTGTGATAGACTCAAGCCAAGAATGCAGTGAAACCACCCCAGGTTAAGCTGCTAAATTTGGGGATCATTTGTTACGCAGCATTAGGTAACCAATACAGGGAGCCATAGGCAGTACACATAACTCCTAAGGTAGCCCCATCAGAACTTTCCTATCCTGCTTTAATTGCATCATTGTTAGCACCACCTCTAGTATCAAATTTGTTTATCCTATTATGGTATATGAGAGTACCTATTTTGGCTTTGTAGGTCACGGAATGTCTTAACCACTAACCTCTGCCACCAGGGAGCAAAGGCAGTCATGGGTGACATGCACACAAATAGGTGTGTTGGTGTGCCAATAAAACTTTATTTACAAAGACGGGCCATGGGCCAGATTTAGCCTGTGAATTGTAGTTTGGTGACCTGTGTTTTAGGATGAAGTTAGGTTCACACTTAATAATACTAAATAATAGTAACAGATGGTGCACATACATGGCAAAAACTGCAGTGAATTGAGAGCAATGGGAATTCCAGAAACAGTCTGAAAGAATCAATCAAAATGAGGAATTTCCCTGGTAGTCCAGTGGTTAAGAATCTGCCTTCCAATTTAGGGTATGAGGGTTTGATCCCTGGTTGGGGAGCTAAGATCCCACATGCTGCAGGGCAACTAAGCTTACGTACCACGACTAAGACCTGATGCACCCAAATAAATAAAATAATTTTAAAAAGTGAGCCAGAGAGCTCCCAACCCAATATCTTTTCACAGCTACTTAAGCTAGATGACTTATTCATTTTTTTCTATTTTATTTTTAAATTTTGGTCACACTGCGCAGTTTATGGGATCTTAGTTCCCCAACCAGGGATTGAACTCAGGCCCTCAGCAGTGAAAGTACCGAGTGCTAACACTAGACCACTGCAGAAGTCCCCGGATGATTTGTTTTTACCCAGAGCCTCTGAAAGGCCTACATCCCAGGCACTGACAGCAGGATGCTGAGTTGGGGGAAAACGGGCAGTGGTGTGCTAGCACGGGCTTCACAACTGGCTCCTGCAGCCTCTGCCGATTTCCATGGTGTAAACACTCCTGAGGTGGCTGACGTTAAGCCATAAACATGATGCTGTTGAGTGCAGAACTGGAAACAGAGGTGCATGAGGCACCAGTTCTTACTAGCTGCTAGCGTGGTGGGCCTGCCCCAACCCCACTGTCGGGGCATGGGAACCAGGCCTCCCTGGCCGTCTTTGCAGCCTCAGAGCCTTGATGTGAAAGCCCGAGCCCCCGTTGGAAGCCCTAGCGGGACCCTGGTTCACCTCTGTGCAATCCCTAAGCAGGGAAATCGCTGTAGGAAAGCAGATCCCCAGTGTGGGGGTGGGTGGGTCTCACCCCACAAACTCTGACATTGAAAACCACGAAGCCTCTTTATTCAAATGATGAATGAAAGCCTGTATGTATGTGTGTGTGAGAGAGAGAAGGGCTGATTTCAGTGACCCCAGGAAGGGCAGGAGAGAGGAGATGGAGGTTCATTAGATTGTGAAGGGGCTTCCCAGGTGGCTCTAGCGGTAAAGAACCTGCCTGCAACTCAGGAGGCACAGGAGACTCAGGTTCGATCCCTGGGTTTAGAAGATCCCTCGGAGGAGGGCATGGCAACCCACTCCAGTATTCTTGCCTGGAGAATCCCATGGACAGAGGAGCCTGGCAGGCTACAGTCCATAGTCACAAAGAGTTGGACACGACTGAAGTGACAGAGCACACACTGCCTGCGCAGGCTGCAGAAGTGTCTGGTGGGGGCACAGGACCTTCAGCTAGAACACACTGTAGTCAGAGGGGATTACATGAGGTGGAATCCGGCAACCTTGAAAGAACAGGAGGTTTGGAGTCAGGCTCGCTGGTCTCCTGACTTAATCAGCTTTCTACAAATTAGCCCCAAACTGAGCCTATGAAATAATGAGAATTTATTAGCTGGTGGTTTCTGAGAGTCAGGGGTCCAGGACAGGCTAGGCTGTGTGCCTCTGACATCCCCTCCTCAGACACTGACAAAGAGGAGGCGCCCAGGCCATCAGCAGGTTCTTTCCATTGATTGCAGATGGTTCTGTGGTGGAAAGGGATGGAGCCCAGGCGGAGTGATGGGTGATGGGTGATGGGTGACGGGTGATGGATGATGGCTGGCCTCTCAGGGACTGTCAGAGAGACAACCTTGAAGCTGCTCCAGGATGTTGCAGTGTGACCTGGGGACCTGAGCTCCAGAGGGCAGGGGGACAGGAAGAAAACTGAGTCCCTCAACTGAAGTCTTCGCTTGCCCTGCCGGCCTCGGAGGACATTTGTGCTTGTCCAGTTGATTCTGCTTGCTTCCAAGGCCTCTGGCCCGGACCACGGCTGCAGCTGGCTGTGTGACCTTGATCAGGGAAGGGCAGGTGGGCCTCAGTTGCTGCCGCTGCTGTCCTCACTGTCAGAATACACACCCAACTGGCTCAGGGAGGACGTGCTGGGGGTCTGGGGCGCTGGGCCAGCTGCCTGTCCATTCTTCATTGCACCTGGGGGAGAAGCAAGAGCTAGCAGTCACCTTGGGACAGTTGTAGGCAGGCCGAGCCTGGGGCAGGCCAGAACAGGACCAGCCATTTCTGCTTGTGTGCAGCCTTTCTGTAAAGTATCTGGCGGACCTATCACAGTTTAAACCCGCATACCCCTTGACCCAGCAGCTCCACTTCTGAAATTGGACCCGGGTGGACACAGGCGCCCTGCTGGGGGTGCAGAAAATAGAAATGCTCCAGGTCCCAAGTGAAGCCGAGTACCATGGTGATAAAGAGGGGTGGACCTTGGTTCCACCACTCACCCCGGCTGTATGGTTCTGGGCAAGTGGCTCCACCTCTCTGGGCCTCTGTCTCCTCATCTGACAAATGGATGATAAACATGGTCATGCATCTGTAAGGCTTGCTGGGCGCCAGGATCTACTGCAGGTGCCTGACTTGGAGCATCTCAGGGAACCAGCCCCAAACCTTCTGAGGACCCATGAGGCTGATCCTGTTATCACCAGCATCTTCCAGGACAGGAAGCTCAGGCCCAGGGCAGGGGTGAGGGCCCTGGACCCAAGCACACGGAGGCATGGGGGGTCCTGCTCTTTCCACCTCACAGGGCCCACCTCACCCTAATTCTCCTCCTCCCTAGGGCCCGGGGGCCACACACAGCATCGATGACACAACAGCCAAGATGTGGATGCCCAGGACCCGACCTGGGAAGTGGGGTCCACTGTCCATGTATGGGGTATGGGCAGCCATGAGATCAGACAATTATCCTACAGGCCTCTGAATGGGGTTTTAAAAGCAAACACTTGCTCCTTTTGGGCCTCCCTGGTGCCTTGGTGGTAAAAAATCTGCCTGCCAAGCAGGAGATGTGGGTTCGATACCTGGGTAAGGAAGATCCCCTGGAGAAGGAAATGGCAACCCACTTTAGTATTCTTGCCTCGGAAATCCATGGACAGAGGAGCCTGCAGGGCTACAGTCCATGGGGTCGTGAAAGAGTCAGACATGACTTAGCAACTAAACAACAGCTTGCTCCTCTTAATTAAAACAAAAAAGGAAACTCCAGCCCTTCTTGCCTCAGCCCTAGCTGGGGACACACCTCACCCCGCTGCCCCTCTCGACAGAGCAGCACCACCTGCTGGCTGCCTGCGGCGCTGCATGCAGCTAAGGGACCGAACCTACCTGGGAGGGGCGGGGCTCCTCCTCGCTGGATGCTCGTGTCCAGGTCCGTTTTCTTCACAACCAGGCCGGACAGCTGGGGCCTGCTGCCAAGGGTACCCACGCTGCGCTCCCAGCTCTCTGCCTTCCTCTTGGCTCTCGGGGTCTGCTGGGGGTGGGGGATGCGGGATGTGACTGGGTGATTTGTCTCTGATCTGTCCCTCCTCTGGCCTCCCTGCTCTCAGTTCCCAGCTGAGCCAGGATCTTTACCAGCCCCACTCCCCCTGTGGTGCTGACGAGCCCTCTCCCCCCTGCTCTAAACCCCTCTGTGGCTCCCCATTGCCCTAAGCTTGGTACTCAAGGCCTCTGCCCATTTTCTATCCCTTACACCTTACCCTTACACTTCCTAAATCACATACACCGAGGTTGCTCACCTCCACATCTGTACCCACAACGTTCCCTCCACCTAGAATATCCCCTTTGTTTCGAGATCACTTGGTGAACTCCTACTCATCCTGCAGTACCCATCTCAAGTATCTGCAACCCTCAGACGCCTCTCCTCACAGTTCAAGCTTGGGTGAAAGCTGCATGTTTGTGTCCACAGTGCCCTCCACCTCCCCAGCTGCTGTGGGGTCCTGTCCGTTCACTGCGGGGTCTGTGGTAGGAGCTCAGGCTACAGCCATACCACCCTGAACACACCCGACCTCGTCTGCAGTAGGTGCTCAATCAACACGTTTGAGGGAATGAAGGGGGATGCAGGCACCTCCCTGGTGCCTAGTGACGGGGAGGGAACTAGTTAGGGGGAGGCAGAAGGGGGCTCAGTCCACATCCAGCTCTTCAGTCTTATCAGAAGGGACCCCTTTTATGTTTGATGTTTAAATAGAGGAACTGGAAACCACTAGAAGTAAGAGGCCCTGTTGGGGTTGGGAGTGCAGGGGGAGCATGACGGCAGGGGGCTGCCTGCACAGAGCTCACCATCTGGGAAGGAGAGAGGGTGGATGAGCAAGTAGATGGTCAGGACAACCACCATCATCTTTGTTTTTTTGGCTGTTCGGCATGTGGGATCTAGCTTCCTGACCAGGGGTCAAAAACGTGCCCCCTGCACTGGCAGCATGGAGTCTTAACCACTGGACCTCCAAGGAAGTCCCAGGACGCCATCGTCTTAATCAGTGACGGGAAAGAAAGAAGTCAGGGTGATGGACAGCTTGGGGGTGGGGGGAGGGGACAGCTGCTGTTGATCAGATGGCCAGGGGAAGAACCTGGTGCTGAAGACATGGAGAAGAACCTGGTGCTCAGACATGGAGAAGTCAGCAAGAGAGAACCTGATGTGGACTGAGCCTGGCCCATCTGAGGGGGCTAGCACAGCTGGGGTGCGGGCAGGGGGAGGAGGAGGACACAGTGGTCACACTGCATTCCCCGTGTGGTGACCAGGACAAATGCTGTCCACTGGGGTAACAGAGAGACTGGCAGTCCCAGCTGAAGCTTGCTCATCTGGCACCACTGAACTGACTGGTGGAATTAATTTCTGTCCTTCACTTTTTGTCAAACACCATCATGGGTTCCCATTAAACTAAACCCAGGGGACAGAGGGGTGAAAAGACAGATTCTTCTGTAAAGTTACAGTGAAGTTTGTGTAATGCCTAACAAAACAAGAAAGTCCACTATCAAATTAGCTACAAGCAAGATAATCAGAAAAGACTTAATAGTTATCCAAGACTATAGTAACCTAACTTAACCACTGGGTCATCAGGGGGAGGACTTCCCTGATGGTCCAGGGGTCAAGAATCTGCCTGCCAGTGCAGAGAACACAGATTCGATCCCAGGTCTGGGGATATCCCACATCTCAAGGGATAACTAAGCCTGTGCACCACAACAAGGTCTAGTTCATGCGTCCTAGAGCCTGTGCTCCGAAAGAAGAGAAGCCACAGTAAAGAGACGACTTTGTGCTGAAATTTGAGAGTACAGCCCATTGGCCACAACGAGACAAAGCCCGCTTGCAGCACTGAAGATCCAGGGCGGCCAAAAATAAATAAGTACACAGCAACAACAGCGAAAGACTAGGGGAGGGAATTCCCTGGGGGACCAGTGGTTAGGACTTCATGTTTCTACTGCAGGGGGCACAGGTTCGATCCCTAGTGGAGGAACTAAGATCCCACATGTTGTGTAGTGCTGCCAAGATAAAATAATAAAATAGACTTAAAAGACTGGGGCGGGGGGGAATCATACAAGGCCATTTTGTTTTGAAAGAACTTTCAATCTCTTATTCCACTTGAAAGAAATAAACAAAGAGGAAATTTTAGGTGAATTCTGAGGGTGGATTATGCAAGAAAGACAGAGAGAGAACTCTGATCAGGGGATGCAGCCTCAAAGAAAGTATCTTGGTTCTACATCAAAAGGTTGACAAGTGAGAGTGCATGACCCCCAAACCCATCCTCTTCAGAATTCTCGGCTTGAACATGGCTGCCCCTGTGAAAGACTACATTTCCCAGACCCTCTGAATCAGGATGTGGGCAGGTGGTTCAGTTCTGACCAATGGGGTGTAAGCAGAAGGATCTGCTCAACCAAAGGTATTGTTACCCTCAATGTCCTCCCCTGTCCCCAGCCCCTCCCACTGGCCAGCGTGAGCTGCCCTGCATTGAGGGCATCATCCTGGGGGTGGCAGGACAATGAGAAGGAGGATGCTTCGGACACCAGGGTCCACCTTCCCTGTTCAGCACGGCCATGTACGACTGTTATTTGAGAGAAAAGTACTTCTATGCAGTTGAGACTGCTGTTACTTTGGGTCCTGTCCAGTGGCTGGACTGGTATTTAATACACACCAGGAACTTGTTTTGAGTTATAATAAAGTTTCTGGATTCTCTGCATTATTTACCATTTCCCATTTTAAGCCCCTCCTTCGATTAACCAGAGTGGCCTCAATCACCTAGGATAAGACAGCTGTGGTGAAAAATGCTAGACAACCCCCTACCCCCCACCCCCACAACCCTCTTTTTCCCTTCTTTCTGCTAATAATAGCACGGGCAGCTCCCAGCGTCCTTTGCAGTTCAAGGCGGCCACGTGACTATGTCCGGCCACTGGGACTCCAGGTTCCAGGGGAGTGGGTGTGGGTGGCATCTGAACCTGGGCCTCCAGGCACTGGCGGGTGCTCCTCCTCACCCCCTCCACCTTCCTACAGCCGGAACCCCAGGGTGCCCTGAGCCAGCTGTGACCACCAAGCTGGCAGCCATGCTCCAGGACAGGGCAGAACTAGGAGGAGCGAGGAGCCTGGATCCCTGAAGTGACTGCATGGAACAGGGCTGCCCGGGAGTCCAGCCCAGCACTGTTAAGTGCCTGAGAAATCAACATTTGCCTGACGTCTCTAAATCCAGTGAGTCTCCTTGTTTCTGCAGCTAGAGAAGGGGTGGAAAACTATAGTCCTGGATTTGCAGGGCAGGAACAGAGTCACAGACATGGAGGACGGACTTGTGGACACAAGTAGGGCAAAGGAGAGAGTGGGTCGGGTTGGGAGAGAGGCACTGACGTATATACACTACCATGTGTAAAATGGATAGCTAATGGGAAGCTGCTATATAACACAGGGAGCTCATCTTGGTGCTGTGTGATGACCTAGAGGGGTGGGATGGGAGTGAGGGGTTACATGTATACATATAGCTGATTCACGCTGTTGGGCAGCAGAAGTTAACACAACGCTGTAAAGTAATTATGCTCCAATAAAAAAACAATAGAAAAAAAAAAAGAAAACCTTACAGTCCCGGAGGGCTGCAACCTATCTTTGTAAATAAAGTTTTACTGGCACATGGCCGTGCCTACTTATTCATATACGACCCACGGCTGTTTAGTGCTACAGCAGTGGAGCTGAGCACTATGACCTGGACTGTCTGTGGCCTTTCACAACAAAGTTAAGCCAAGCCCTGGCTTACCCTGTCCCTGCTTCACCTGACAGCACACGGGAATGGGGTGGCCCCACTCACCTCGTCCAGGATGGCGGTGGGGTTGGGCCGGAGGGCTGGCGGGGCCTGGGTGGGGGTGGTGTCCTCCTCTGAGTCAGAGTCTTCAAGGAGTCTTCTTTTCCTTGATTCCTCCACTAGCGCCCTGCAGGAAGGAACGTGGAACACGCTTTTTCAGGGGAACAGTGGCCAGGAGGCTCCCCCCGCGCCACAATGAGGCACCTGGCTTTCCTTTCCTAGCCTCACTGAGTCAGGGATGGGGGTGCACAAATATTTAAAAAAAAAAAAAGTTCTTTGCCCACTGAATCCAGTGGGGTGGTTAAGCACTCGGAGGCTGGAACCAGCCTGTCTCGATTTGACCCCAGCTGGGGGACTTCCGTCAGGGCTGTGTGTACGGCCCCTCACATCTCAGTTCCCTTGACCACCGTAATGGTGGGTCCAAACTCAAACTCAGAACAATGCCCATATCCAAAACGGGCTCAGTGAATGCAGACTCCTCTCACTGCTAATCCCGGTCTCACTGACCTGCCAACCCAACAGTCCTGGCTGTCCACCTACTATGTGCCCAATCCCCTTCCAGTCCCTGCATGCAGAAGCCAAACTGAGTCCCTGTTCAGATTTTAGGTGAGGAAGGACAGAAGACATATCAGGAAAAGGGTGAATCAGCAAGAAGGTTCCAGAAAGTAGGAGGTGCCCTGCAGAAGCATGGACACAGCAGGCCTGAGGCCGAAGCCTTGGAAAGGCTGGCTTGCCAGACCAGCCCTCGGGGACAACTGGACCTGGACTCTCGGGCTCCCGCTACCCTCACTGATGGGAGCCTCCCTGCCCCAACACTATTTGGGCAAACGAGGGGTGCACTCTCCTCCTGGAGTCTGGGGGCTTGGCCAAGCTGGGCAGGTGCCTGTGTGACTGGCCCCCAATGAGAACCCCAAGCTAGATCTCATGAGCCTCCCCAGGGACCACACCTCACTCACGCCATCACGTCTCATTTTGGGGGAATTAAGCCCATATCATGAGAGGCAGAAGACTCTGAAATTTTGTGTCCAATCCCCCAATCCTGCCCCATGCCTTTTCCTGCTGTTGATTTTTCCCTGTAACTTTTCATTCTAATTAACCACTGAACCTGGGGGTGGTCCTGGGGACCCTGACACAGATGCCACAAGAGAGAAAACGAGATGGGGAGTGGGATGTGGGGAAGGCCTCCCCGAGATGGGAGCCATGCAAAGATCGGGAAGGGGGATTCCACGCAGAGGGAAGGGCACCCCCGGCCCCCTCTGGCCCCACTGTCCCACTCACGCCGTCTCCCGCTCATCCTCCTCCTGCTCCCGCCTCTGCCGCTCCTCCTCTGACAGGCGGTGCTGCCGCAGCATGGCCTCAAAGTCCACGTGGGCCTGCCGCTGGTTCAGGTCTTTGAGCTCTTGCAGGTTCTCCAGGACCTCCATCTCCAGCTTGGAGTCCTTAGTTCTGTTCTCTAGCACCTGGTGGGGACCGGGGCACAGACGTGGAGCTGAGAGCACTGCAACTCAACCCCCTCCTCCACCCTGCATGGCCTGCCTGAACTTAGGGCATCACCATGGGCAAGGGAAGGACCCCCCAACCCCGGGGCCTGGATCCAAAGCGCCTGGTCCCTTCGCTGCACCCACTTCATGGCTCAGAACACTGAGGCTTGGGGAAGGGGAAGAGATCGCCTGAGACCAAGTGGCTAGTCCGTACTGGAGCCAGGTGGCCTGGACTTCCAGCCTGGCTCCGTCACTAAGTAAAAATAATATAAGTTAAAAAAAAAATGACTCCCTCCGTCTAGGACTCTAGACCCAGGTTAAGGGACTCAGGTGATAGGTCAGGCCTGTTGTGGGCAATCCCCCTTTCATTAGGTCATCTGGGCCATAGTTTAATCTTAACTTGATCATGGGAGTAAGATCCTTGTATACACAGTCCTGAGACTATGCAGCATGTGTGACTAGGAGGCGGGGGTCTTGGGGACATCTTAGAATTCTACTGACCATTCTCTCCACCCCAACACCCTGCCTGGAGGGTTCAGCAGGAAGGGGAATCGACTCCATCAGCACACACACTCACACACACACACACACACACACTCACACACACTCACTCACACACACACACACACGCACGCACGGGGGGTGCCTGACTGACCTTCATGGGGTTGTTCAGCTCCTCGTCCTCCCGCTCCTTCTGCACCCTCTTCTCCTCCTCCTCCAGGAGCTTCTCGGCCTGGAAGTTCCTTGTGGCTCCATGCTCCATGGTGTAGTCTGTGTTTTCAGGGTCTGTCTGGGAGGGAGGACAGGCATACGTCAGCTCCTATGTCTCTGAGCATTAAAAGCTTCTGCTGAACAGTGGCTAGCAGCCTGCAACACCTTCTTTCCCTGTTTCATGACTATTAACACTGATTCTTTCTTTTTCCTGTCTTATTGCTTTGGTGAGCACAGTTCTTTCTTTCCAGTGCTCCTGTCTCCTGTCACAGAATCACTGAACTCCCTAGCATGGATTTTCAGATCCTTCTCCACCTGCCCACTGTCCCTATGCTGACCTTCACCCTCCACATGTTTGCAAGTAAGTTTCTGGGTCTCTGCACAAATCTTTTTTTTTTTTTTTAATGTTTTGACCACACAGCATCATATGCAAGATCTTTGTTCCCTGACCAAGGAACGAACCCATGCTCTCCGTGCAGTGGGAAGTGCAGATTCTTAACCACTGACCCACCAGGGAAGTCCCTGCACAAATCCTTTCTGTATGTGTGTGTGCACACATGTGCGCTTGACCTTCCTTTGATTATAAATTACATATCAACTATGTATAAAGCATGGCCCTATTTGTGTTTATAAAATAGAAAAGCAATATATAACACGGTATCCTGGATGAGACTCTGGAACAGAAAGGTGACATTAGTGGAAAAATTGAAATCGGTGTCATGTCTGGAATGTGGTTAAAAGTAACAATGTAACAATCCAGTGTTGGTTTCTTATTGTGGCAGATACAATGTGGAAATGGAAAAGGTTAACAGGAGGGGAAGATGGTGAGGGGCAGATGGGAACTCTCTGCTATCTTTGCAACTTCTCTATAAATCTGAAACTATTCCAAAATAAGATGTTTACTGTTTAAAAGAAAGAGCAAGGAGGAGAGTGATCCTTGTGTGCACCTGTATCCAGAGCACTTTTTTTGAAAACCATACAGGAAACTGTTACAAGTGTTTCTATGCCTGGTGACTGGCTAGGCAAAGAAGAGTAGTACACCAATTTTCCAGTGTTTATCTTACAGTACTGCTGGAGTTCTGTTTTCACCACATGCTCACAGACACGCAAACATACATATGTAATCCTAGTTATTGCATCAGCTGAAATTCTTCAATAGAAAAGCCAATTTATAACATTCTGCCACAGCTTTTCTAAACTTTAAAAAATTAATATGTATTCATTAATATTTAAATATATACATACTTCACAATGTAGGTTAAAAAAAAAACATTTTTCTGGAGACAACCTATTAGCTAATGAGCAGACAAACAAAATGTGATCCAGCGACACAGTGGAATATGACTCAGCTTTAAAAAGGAGAGAGGCACTGACACTTGCGACAATATTCCTGAGCTTTGAAAACCTGATGGTTCAGTGAGAGAAGTCAGACACAAAGGGCCACACAGCGTGTGATTCCTTGATAGGAAATGTCCAGACAGACAAACCAGAGACACAGAGTGTACTTGTGATTGCCAGGAGCTGGGGGAGGGGATGAAGGTTAATTTGGGGGTGATGAGAATATTCTGGAATTAGAGAATGCAATTTAGCACATTAGGAATATACTAAAAACCACTGAATTATACACTTTAAAACAATGACTGTGTGACATATATAAGCCATATCTCATAAAACTGTGTTTAAAAAGTAAATAATTAAAATATAATTTATAATGTACTTTTTGCTTATTTTAATAAAATCTAATGTTTTAAGAAAAAATTCTTTGGCAAAAAATACTCAGACAGCACAGAAGTACGAGGAGAGAAAACTAAGTTTTCTTCATCTCTTTCCCAAATTCTTTTTTTTAACCCTTTAGTTGTAGCATGCAAACTCTTAGTTGCAGCATACGGGATCTAGTTCCCTCATCAGGGATGAAATCCAGGCTCCCTGCATTAGAAGCTTGGAGTTTTAGCCACTGGACCACCAGGCAAGTCCCTCAAGTTCTTTTTTTTTTTCTCAAGTTCTTAATACCACCCTTAGGATGACAATGAAAGTAAAAATATGACTGCTATTAGCCAAGAAAAATTCCAACTTACAGTAGCCTGTCCATCAAACCTCATTACTATATATCTAGGTTGCTTCTTGGTTTTCTGCCTTTATAAATAACACTCCTGTGAACTTCTCCTTGAACTTCTGCTGTTTCCTGGGGAGAAGGTGAAATGGGATTTCCCTGGGGGACAGGAGTGGTGACCCCCCCAGTGGAGGAGGGACCAGTCTGGGTGGCTGCTTACCTTGAAGGTGATCTCTGCCAGGCAGCGCGTGCACTTGATGTAGAAGCGAAAGATGGGCAGGCCCAGGTAGGACTCATTCTGCACGGTCTCTTTGCGAGCATTGAACTTCTTGCCCTTATAGATGTATTCTCCACATGTCTTACATCTGTGGGGAGGAACAGGGACTCAAGTCACCTCGGTACCCTGGTTCTTGCTGGTGGGACCCTTGAGCATTCTGGCAGATAACCACTTGCATACCTCCAGGGACGGGGAGCTCCCTCCCAACCAAGAAGGCTGTCCCACTGTGAGTAAGGATTCCCCTTAGCTGGCATATTCTTCTCACTAGTATCTGCCTGTCTTCTTGGAAAGCACCCAGATGACCAAAGCTAGGTGAGACTTGCCTGTTGCCCACTCCCAGAAGCCAACCTGGTGTTCATGGGGCATCCTGACCTCTGGAGGGAGGATTCCACTTGGGGAGATGCCACATGAAGCAAGGCAGACTCTGGCACTCTGCCCTCCCTCAGCCCCTCCTGCTCAGCCCCTGTGCTCCCCAGGCCCAGTGTGCCGGCCACCTGGCTGTTCCTACAAACACCCCTGCTCGGTCCCACCTGTGGGCCTTCACCATTGCAATTCCCATAGCCCGTGACATCCTCCAACCCTTAGATTCTAGTTCCACTGGTATTTCTTCTGATATTTCCCTAATCATCCAGCAAAGCCCCCTGCCCCCTTCCCCATCACCATCCAGTCACTCGCTTGTGACAATCTGTGTGTCCCACAAATGCTTTTCATGAATATGAAAGAGCCTTGTTTATTATCTCTACTCCTCACCAGACTGGGACTCTGTGGGGTCAAGTCTTGATCCCCCCAGTGTTCCTGACACTCAACAGTACCCAATAAATGACTGCTGAATAAAAACAAATGCACGAAGGAGAAAGAGAAGACAAGCAGATCGGTAATATGTAAACACGTGCTGAACTTCACTAACAAAGGTGGCTTTGCTTACCACTTCATTTCAGATGTGCAAAGATGTGAAAAACTGTGGGGCTGGGAATTGGTGAGATGTGGTCATTACAAGACGGTACAAAGGACGAGGTGTGGGGACTAGTGGCAGGGGAGGGAAGCATAGATGGGGTTGGGTGGGGGATCAGAAGGGGTGTTCCGAGGGGATGAAATTTAAGCCAAGCCTTGGAGGGTGAAAAAGAGCCGACCATGTGAGAGCAGAGGGAACAGCCTGTGCAAAGGTCCTTGGGCAGGAACAGACAGGGCTGCTGGAGAAAGCGAATGTGTGTACAGGACTCCGTCTCACACGCACGCTTCTACTACCAAAGACTGAGCTCTCAGGCACCGGGTGGGAGCTCTGAGCAGTCGGGGAGATTGATCCTCAATGGCAGGAAAGACAGGTCACCCGCCTACTGGGCTCATGTCTGAGCTCTGGGGACAGGCTGCTCCCTGTGGATGCCGGGCATGGGGTCTGTCCACCACGACGAGTGCAGGGGCCCTGAGGGGTCACTCACCTCATGTTGAAGGGAGCCATCAGCCGCACCACATACTGACGATCTTTGGGCAGCTTGAGCTTGGGAATCTTTGATGGGTCAAAGTCAGGGGGGTAGTATTTCTGTGGGGAGGAACGTAGTGTCAGGGAAGCTGCTTTCAGGTGCAAGGGAGGCCAGAGGCAGAGGGAAGGGGCTCTCGGGAGCTGTGCCTGGGTCCCTAATACCACCCCCAGGTTCAGTGAGTTGATGAGAGAACTCCTAGGAGGCTCACACACTTGTACTCATGGCTACTATTCATCAACAGCAAAAGGACACAGAGGAAAACCAGCAAAGGCAAAAAGGTGCATGAGGCAGGGCCCAGGGAGACCAGGTACAAGCTTCCAGGGTTTTCTCCTGATGGAGTCAATTTCCCCACTGATAACTGTGACAACACATGTGAAATGTCTCCCTGGGGAACTCAGGGGGACACAGCACCCAGGGTTTTCACTAGCGGCTGGTCGTACAGGCACATCTGCCCAGTGCATACAATGATTCCAGACTCCAGGAGAGGAGCATATGCTCAGCACAAATCACACTGTTTATACAAACAGTTTAAGCACAGGGAGCCATTCTTTTCAGTAAACGGTGAGAACCATCCTGAAATTCAAGTTCCCAGATGCCAGTCCAAGTCCAGCATGGGAAGCTGGCCTTTCAATCTACGGCAAGCAGCCTCAGGCCTGCAGTATTAACTCTTTCTGCATAGGAGTCTGAGATGGGAGATGTGAGGAAGGAGAGCTTGGATTATGGAAAAAAGAACTACATATGATAATGCAAAAATAAAGCACTTTGAGTTCTGAACACTTCCTATGTGCCAGGTACTACATTGTTGTTGTTGTTTAGTCGCTCAGTCTTATCTGATTCTTTGTGACCCCATGGACCATAGCCCAACAGGTTACTCTGTCCATAGGATTTCCCAGGCAAGAATACTGGAGTGGGTTGCCATTTCCTTCTCCAGGGGATCTTCCCCACTCAGGGATCGAATCTGCCATTTCCTGCACTGCAGAGGAATTCTTTACTGCTGAGCGAGCAGGGGAGGCCCAGGTACTACACAGAGAGTTTGATGTCCCCTGACTCATGGAATTTTTGCAGAGACTCTATTAAATAGAGAAAGGTGTGCCCATTTCACAGAGGAGGAAGCTGAGTTCCAGAGATTTCAGCTACTCAGGATCACAGAGGGTGAAGAGCAGAGCCAGGATTCAGAACCAGGGACATGACTCAGGAAACTGTGGTATAGTGATTAGGAGCATGAGTTGCAGAGCTGGGGGATGGAGTGTCTTGAGTCTGACTACTATACTCTCTGGCTATCACATAACCTCTCTGGGTCTCAGTTTCCTCATCTAAAGGTGGGATAACCTGTCCACCTGAGAAGATCTGATGAATATGACACTTCAAGCAGTGCCTGGAACAGAATTATCTACCAGTAAGTTATGGAAACAACTGGGCTCTCAGCTGGATCCTCAGGATGGAAGGACCTTCCTGGACTCGAAGTCCAACACATTGCACTGGGGCTGGCTGGGGCTGGAGTCCAAATACAGGTGTTTAAAACATTGGAGCATTGAGTCACAGTAAGGGGCATCAACTTGACCTCGAAAACCTGGGCTCCAAGCCATCAGTCTGGAGGTCTGTTCTCTACTTCGTCCTGACATTCTGGGCTTACACACTCCCAGGCTGGGGAGCTCAACCCCCTTGCCGGGAGCACAGACCTTCCTGGAGGGTGGGGAACAGGGACTCTAAATTTCAGAGGGCTCTTCTCCAGAAGCCTGCCTTTCCGAAACCAACTCCACACCCCAAGACTCCCAGTCTTCCCCAACAGAACTGGGAGAAGTTGATGCAATTGGAAGGATCCCCTTGCAGCAGAGCAAGAGTCAGCAAAGCCTAATCCCTCCAAGGAACACGCTGGGCTAGAACCCCAAGCGGGGCGGGATTTAACAGAGCCACGCCTCCTGAAGACAAGGATGTTAGCGCGAAGAACACGGTCCTAAGGAACCTCCGCCCCCAAGAGACTTATAGGATAATCCCTTTAAAAATCCAATCAGAAGTGATTGGATAAATAGCCTAAGCTCCGCCCACACAGGTGATTGGGTACACTCCAGCCTCTAGGCTTCGCGAAGGCCCACCCTCCACTGAAAGTGATTGGGAGGAGTCTAGAGAGCCCCGCCCAACGGAAGGCCGTTGGAGAAGAAGACAAAGGTTCTAATAGGAGGGTATACATAGCCCACCTCGACCCGAGCTTCGAGACGTCTCGCCCCAGGTCGAAAACCCTAGTCGCCCAACACTTACGTTTAAAACTTTTCGCTCCGACATCTTCGCCTCCTACTCTTTTCACAAGCACAAGAGTACTGACTACACTTAGTGCTTGTCGAACTTCCCCTTCTCTCTCTTTTGTATTTCCGCTTCCGTCACCTCCTTCAGCCGCTATTATTGGCTGCAGCGTACATGCCTTGCCTTTTTCATTGGTTCTGATCCCCGCCTGTCAGCATTCGGTCCATCGGTCTTCCCTCCCCAGTGGCAACCTCATCAATGTGCCACAAGGGTTCCGGCGTCGTTCTGGATTTGAAGTTCTGAGGAGAAGCTTTGCCCCCTGGAGGTCGTCAGGGGACGTGGCTGCGGGTAGCGACATTCCCTATAGTTCTTTTATTCAACAAATAAAGAATTCAGCGTCGAGCGCTTACCCTGTAGACACTACACGTCGTTCCTGTGTCCCTAGCGCTCACCTGGGGACTGGGACAGTTCTCACGGGCTACACAGGCCCCACCCCAAGTTTATCTTGAGTCACCGGCAGAGACTCAAAAGACCAGGCTTCAAATCTACCTCTCGCTACATGCACTGGCTCCCAGATGTCCCCTCCATGGTTTGCCTCTGCCTTGTCCTCCTAAAGAGGACGTTCCTCCTCGCGCTTCCTCCTTTCCTTTTACAAATGTTTGTTCTGTGTCAAAGATGTACTCAGTCTTTGGGGCACATCGGAGAACTAGATTTCAGTCCTCATGGAGATCACTGTCTGGTGGGACTGACTGGCAATAAACACACAAAAAACCCATTCGGGTCCTGGTCAGTGATCCAAAGACAATAAAACAGGATGACACATGGAAAGTGATGAGAAGGGGCTGCTTGAGATGTATGAGTGTCCTATAACTGCTGTAACAAAGTACCACAGGCTCAATTTTTAAAATTAGTTTTTGTTTGTGCTGGGTCTTCATAGCTGTGTTGGCTTTCTCTAGCTGTGGTGCGACGGCTTCTCACTGCGATGGCTTCCCTTGTTGCGGAGCATGGGCTCTAGGGTCCATGGGCTTAAGCAGCTGTGGCACTCAGGCTCTAGAGCACAGGCTCAGTAGTTGTGCTCGGGTTTAGTTGCCCTGCAGCATGTGGGATCTTCCAAGACCAGGGTGTCAAAACTGTGTCCCCTGTATCAGCAGGCGATTTCTAGCCACTTTACCACCAGGGAAGTCCTTAAGCTCATTACTTTAAAACATTTATTAGAGTTTTGGAGATGAGAAGTCAAATGGGAATGGGTGGCAAGGCTGGTTTCTTCTGCAGGCTCCAGAAGAGAATCCATTTCCTTGTCTTTTCAAGCTTCCAGATGCTGCCAGATTTCAATGGCTGGTGGTCTTGCATCACTTTCATCTCTGCCACCATTGTCACATCACCTTCTCTGTCTCCCTCTGACCTTCCTGCTTCCCATCAATAAGGACACTTGTGATTATCTTGTGGCCACCTGGATAATCCAGTATAACTCTACTTCATTTTCATTAACTCAATGAACGATCCTCAAACATTCAGTTCAGTTCAGTTCAGTCGCTCAGTCGTGTCCGACTCTTTGCGACCCCATGAATCACAGCACGCTAGGCCTCCCTGTCCATCACCAACTCCCGGAGTTACTCAAACTCACGTCCATCGAGTCGGTGATGCCATCCAGCCATCTCATCCTCTGTCATCCCCTTCTTCTCCTGCCCTCAATCTTTCCCAGCATCAGGGTCTTTTCAAATGAGTCAGTTCTTCACATCAGGTGGCCAAAGTATTGGAGTTTCAGCTTCAGCATCAGTCCTTCCAACGAACACCCAGGACTGAACTCCTTTAGGATGGACTGGTTGGATCTCCTTGCAGTCCAAGGGACTCTCAAGAGTCTTCTCCAACACCACAGTTCAAAAGTATCAATTCTTCGGAGCTCAGCTTTCTTCACAGTCCAACTCTCACATCCATACATGACCACTGGAAAAACCATAGCCTTGACTAGACGGACCTTTGTTGGCAAAGTAATGTCTCCGCTTTTTAATATGCTATCTAGGTTGGTCATAACTTTCCTTCAAAGGAGTAAGCGTCTTTTAATTTCATGGCTACAATCACCATCTGCAGTGATTTTGGAGCCCAAAAAACTAAAGTCTGACACTGTTTACACTGTTTCCCCATCTATTTCCCATGAAGTGATGGGACCAGATGCCATGTTTTCTGAATGTTGAGCTTTAAGCCAACTTTTTCACTCTCCTCTTTCACTTTCATCAAGAGGCTTTCTAGTTCCTCTTCACTTTCTGCCATAAAGGTGGTGTCATCTTCATATCTGAGGATTCTCAATTCTGTTAAATTAATCACAGCTGCAAAGCCCTTTTTGCCATGTAAGGTACCATATTCAAAGATTCTGGGGGTAAGGACATGGATATCTTTGGGGGAGGGGTCTTTAGTCTTTGCCTTAGCTGAGGTGGTCAGGGAAGGCTTCTTGTAGGAGGTGACCTTTGAATTAAGAGCCTTGAGTGAAATGTACAGAGAAGTTCCTGGGCTGAGAAAAATCCTTCAGAGCCTGGCTGTGCGGTCCCCTCCTCAGATAAATCATCCCAGATAAACTTATGTCCCCCCCAGTAGTGCTCACATCTGGGCAGCTTTTTAAAAATATTTATTTATTTGGCTGCATCAGGTCTTAATTGTGGCATGAGGGATATTTGCTGCCTCATATGGGATCTTTCCTTGTGGTGCAGGAGTTCTCTAATTGTGGTGCATGGGCTCAGTAGTTGCAGCACTTGGGTTTAGTTTCTCTGAGGCATGTGGGATCTTAGTTCTCCCACCAGGGATGGAACCCATGTCCCTGCTGCATTGCAAGGCAGATTCTTAACCACTGGACCACCAGGGAAGTCTCGCTGGGCAGCTTTTGAGTAACTGTGTGAAGGAAACTGCTGAACTGAACAGATCCCATCATTCCATCCCAGGCAGAACCCAGATCACCCCTACCCTGCCTGCCCCAGCCCCGTCTCTTCCTCTGATCCAGCCCTGATCCCATGTGTGGGAGTGGGGACTCAATGTGTGTGTGTGTGTGTCCTGATCTGTTTCTCCTCCTTGGGGCTCACATGGATCTGTTGAAGGAAGGAAGAGTCCCAATTCTAGTGACACTGATCTGTTCTAATTAAGCAATTGAAAAATCTCATATTCATAGTTCTCAAAGCATTGCACTGTGTCAAAGGACAGAGGGAACACATTCCCATTTCACAGATTGAGAAACTGAGACTCAGAGAGGCAAAGTCACTTGTCCAAGATTGTCCAGAAACTCGACAGTGGTGAACCCAGGCCGGATAGGTCCCATCCACCCTTAGGTGGATGTCAAGGGCATGGCCCCTCTTCAGGGGTGCGGGGAGCCCCTGCTACTTGCCCAGGGTCATGGAGGCAGCAGCAGGGAGACTCCAGGCACTCCATTCCCCGTAGTCGGTGAGGTCCTGAGCAGCCACCTGGATGCAGTACTTGGCTTGAGGCCTCACAGCCTTGAGGGTGAAGGATGTGGCTTCAATTGGCCCCACCTGAGAGCAGAAGCAAGGCTGGGTCAGTGGGAACGAGGATACTCTGTGATCAAGCCTTCTGTCCCCCTGCTCAGGCTGCTGCTCTGGCACTCAGGCCCCAATGTCCATTCTAAACAGCATGCCCTCTGCGGCCCCCTCCACGCCTGTGGCCACCTTCAACATCTTGCTGAGCAGGGAAAGACTACCCCTCCAGGGTCAGGCAGTTCTTGGTCAACCAGGAGCATGCCTTTCATATACAAACCAACCCACCCTGAGTCCACACTCCCACCAATCCCTTTGTCCATCACTTATTCCTGTTCACGGCTGAGTGATGTTCCCATGAGTGGACGGACCACACATTGTGGATCCATCATCTGTTGAGGGCCCTGACATTGTCTCCACCTTTTGGCCATTGTGAGTAATGCTGCTGTGAACATTCATGTACAAGTATTTGTTCAAGATCCTGTTTTTTATTTTTTCAGGTGGATGCTCAGGAGTATAACTGCTCAGCTGCCTTTTTAAAGAAATATTTATTTATTTTGACTGTGCTGGATCTTAGAACATGCAAACTCTTAATTGCGGCATGTGGGATCTAGTTCCCTGACCAGGGATTGAACCCTAGGCCCCTTGCATTGGGTGCTCAGAGTCTTAGCGATCAAGTCTTAGCGACTGGATCACCAGGGAAGTCCCTGGGCTGCCTTTATGTCACACACCAGGACCCTAAGCTGTGACCCAGACCCCAGTGCACATTTACACATGCTCTTCCCTCTATCCAGGAACCCCACCCTTGTCCTCACCTGACGGAAGCGGGCAGCCCCGTGACGCTTGTAGCGGATCCGGTACTTGAGGGAGAAGATCTCCGGGAAGGGCCAGGTCTGGGGGGGCTCCCATTGCACCCACAGCTGCTGCCCAGGGAGAGGGCTCAGGCGCACGCCTTCCGGAGGGTCCGGTTTGACTGATGGACAAGCAGGAGGCAGGGTCAGCAGAGAAGACATTCATTCATTCATTCAATCAAACAATAAATATTATTGAGTGTATGGCGATGTTCTGGATGTTGGGACACAGTAGCCCTGTCCTCTTGGAGCCCAGTCCCTTCAGGCAGAGGACAACAGACAAGAGGCAAATCTGAAGGTCATTAAGAGGAAGGAAGAAAGTTCAGGAGTGCAGGGAGGGGAGTGGGTTGCAATATTCCTTGAGACACAATTTACACACCAGAGAACTCCCTCTTTTAAAGTGTATAGTTGTGGTTTTCATATATTCAGAGTGTTGTGTAACCATCACCACTGTTTAACCCAGAACATTTCATCATCCCCCAAAGAAACTCTGACCATATTAGCAGTCACCCTCCAGTCCTCACTCCCTAGACCCTGACAACCAGGAACCCACTCTCTGTGTCTGAGGATCTACCTGTTCTGGACGTTTCCCATCAGTGGAATTACACCCTGTGTGTCCTGCTATGTCTGCCTCTCACTGAGCATCATGTTTTCAGGGTCCGTCCACATGGTAGTGAGTGTCTGGGCTTCTCTGCTTTTTATGGCTGAATAATATTCCAGGGTGTGGATGGAAACATTTTGAGAATCCATTCATTAGTTAACGAGCATTTGTGTTGCTTCTGCTTTATGGATAATGCTGCTATGAACATTCATGTACAAGTTTGTGTGCTTTCATATCTTTTAGATATATACCTAAGACTGGAATTTCTGGATTACTTGGTAATTTGTTTAACTCTTTGAGGGTCTGCCAGACTGTTTTCTAGCAACCACTAACAATGTGTGATGGTTTGCAATTTAAAAAAAATGCTCAGGGGAGGATTCACTGAGGAGATGACATCTGAGTTGAGACCTATAGGAGGTGAGGGAGTAAAGGCAAATCTAGGGAGGAAGAGCCATCTAAGCAGAGGGCACAGCACGTGCAAGAGCCCTGGGGCAGGACTGTGCCTGACATGCTGGAGGAACGGTGAGGAGGCCCATGTGGCTGGAGCAGAGTGAGCAAAGGGGAGAGAAGGAGGAGGAAAGGACGGGGAGGGTGTGGGGAAGGTCATGCAGGGCATTGTGGGCCATGAGAAGGACTTGGGCTTTCACCTGCAGGGAGGTGGGAGCCCTGGAGGGCTGTGAGCAGCGCAATGACGGGACCAGACTGGAGTGCTCAAGGTGCTCTCTCATGGCTGCTTCAGGAAGGACAGATGGATATGAGGGCAGGAGTGAGGGAAGGACCGAGATTGGCTGTGCTGGTCCAGGTGGGCGATGATGAAGGCTGGACCAACTAGGGGCTCCAGAGAGGGAGAGGTGGGCTGATTCTTGGTCAACTGTGAAAGTGGATCCCACAGAATCCATATAGATAGACAGGATCTCATCCTGACAGGTGGGAGGTGAGCCTGTCTTGGGGGAGGAGTAGGAGGAAGGTGGGGGGCCCTCCACACTCCCACCTCGACCCCTACTCACTGATGTGCTCTGGGACAAAGGGCAAGAAGCTGCTGCTGATACCAGCGGGTTGGACAGCGGTGATGTTGAGCACATAGGGCACCATGGAGAACATCTGGACATCGGGGATGATACAGCTGGTGGCTTCTGGTGTCGGCTGGAGGCAGGGCCAGCTTTCCCCATGGGCTGCCACGCCGAGCCTGAACACGGAAGGAGTGCTGTGAGGATCCTAGCACTTCATGCTGGCCCACCTGTGCCCTGACCCCATAAGAGGACAGCAGGTGAGGAGTCCTGGTCTTGGCTGTGTGATCCTAGGGGTCCCTCAACCCAACATCACAGAACTCGGGTGACCCAGGGTTGGAGGGAACATCCCACTAGGAGGTGCTAGGGTCTGGGCTGTAAAGCTTTCGTCAACATTCCAGCCTTAGAATGCCAACATTCCCAGGTCTGTGATTCACAGATTCTGGACTCTGAAATAATGATTCCAACTCTCTTGAATTCTGGCACCCTTAGATTTCAGACTCTAGAGAGTGGAGTTTAACACCACTCACAGAACCTTCCACAGCATCCAAAACGTTCTGCTTCTGCAGTGTGGATGTGACTGAAGTGCAGCCAGTGCAACTGAGTGGGACTTTTATCTAATCTACGTGTTTCCCTGGTGGCTCAAATGATAAAGAATCTGCCTACTATGCAGGAGACCTAGGTTCTATTGGTGAGTAGGGAAGACCTCCTGAAGAAGGAAATGATAACCCACTCCAGTATTCTTGCCTGGGAAATGCCATGGATAGAGGAGCTTGGCAGGCTGCAGTTCCTGGGTTCACAAAGAGTTGGCTGCAACTGAGTGACTAACACTTTCTGCTTTCTTTCTAATCTACATGAAGTTTCTAGTTATCAGAAAGTTTGAGAAAGTTTCTCAGAACAACTCAGGTGTATGAATCTACTTTCCCAAACACAAATGTTATGAAATCTAATTAGAGATCAATATTTTCCAGTGAACATTTAGCATCTGAATTGAAATGTGATATACACATAAAGCATCAATGGAATTGCCATGACTTAGTATAACAGGACTGAATGTACAATATCTCATTAATTTTTAAAGTTTTGATGACATGTTGAAATAATGCTTTGGGTAATCCTATTCATGATAATAAATCAATTTCTAGTATAAATTTCTAGTATAAATGGAGAAGGAAATGGCAACCCACTCCATTATTCTTGGCTGGAAAATCCCATGGACACAGGAGCCTGGCAGGCTACAGTCCATGGGGTTGTAAAAAGTCAGATATGACTGAGCAACTGAACGTGCATGTTAGTATAAATTTAAATACATGAAATCTATACAAGCATGTTAAAGCACATTACATTCAATCATATTAGATGGTACATATTTGGAGCATTTGAATATTATTTAAATAAAATATTAAAACCAGTATCACCATTTTTTTTTTTAATTTTTCAAATGGGGCTTCTAGGAAATTTTACCCTCCACACATGGCTGACAATATGTATTTTAGGGAGTGTATTTCTAAGGGTTGGTGCTGCTCTAGAATTTCGAGTGTTTCAGGTTCTCACTAAGTGTTCAGCTACCCTGATCCTAGGGGGTCAGCCCAGTTTTAGTCCCCATGAAGCCCTCCAAGCTCTCTGACCTGTACGTGGCAATGAACGATGTGGGCCTGGTGGAATTCGGAGGAGTGGGCGGCAGGGTCCAGGAGCAGTCTATGGCAACCGGGTACCTGGAGGCCTGGCACCACACCCTGGGCTGGGAGGAAGCTACTGGGTGGCCCGGAGAGAGAGAGAGAGTGTGAGCTTCTCATTCACTGGAACTGTCAAAGCCTTACTGTGGCTGACCCGCCCCTACCTTGCTGCCAGACAGTGCTGGGCACACAGCAGGTACCTAATAAAGGTTTGTAGAATGAATGAGTACATGAATGAAAGGCATTCACATCATCTCCCACCCCTTGATACAACCTGCCATGGCAGGAACTATTACTATTAGCCCATTTTCCAGATGGGAAGACTGAGGTTGAAGGAGACACAGAGGGGACCTGGGGGTGGCAGGGACTTCTGGAGGGAGAGAGATGCTTTACTAAAACCCCTCTTTGTGATAGTTTTGTTTTGAATCACATGAAGTGAATGAATACAACTAAAAGGTCTCTCTCCACCAGTCTCCCTCCCTCCAGGCTGTGGCTGCCGCTTCCTGGTCCCCTTGGGGTAGGACTTGCCTCTTTGTGCCTCAGTTTCCCCCATCCATGCAATGGGATGGTAACCCTCTCCCACCAGTGGGCATACAGAAGGCGTGTGGGCTCCCACCCCACCCAGAAGATTCCACGGCATACCAATCCAGTCCTCAGACAGTGTCCCTCTGCCAGGACTCCCTCCAACTCCCGGGGTCCACACATACCTTCTCTCTCCCGACAGAGTGAGCAGCCCACCCAGAGGCTGACGGCAAAGACCAGGACGAGTCTCAGGGCCATGGCTCTGGCGGGCTCTGCTCTCAGGGGCTGGGGCCAGGAGCACCCTCAGGGAGGCAGGGGACTCGGGTCCCACCCAGGGGAAAGCCCAGCCCCCTTTGGAGGCCCCCTACTTCCCCTTCCCTGTCTGACTCACCGCCCAGTTCCTGGGGCCCTGGAGGAGGAGCCCCCAGTCCCTTCACCGGCCACCACCAGTTTCGGGTGCGGAAGGCCCCGAAGGTGGGGGCAGAGAGAGGAGGCCACAAAAGGGAGAAGTAGTGACCCCGTGGCCTTTCCCAGCAGAGCCTTCCTTCCGGCTTCAGCGAGGAGGGGGAGCCCCCCGGGGAGGGCGGTGATGACAGGGAGACAACAGAGAGGCGGGATGGGGGGGCACTGAACAAGACAGACGGACAGACCCAGGCGATGCTGGATCACTCATCTACCACCGAGATGGGGACCCCTCCCCACGCCAGCTGCACCCCACGCTCCAGGCCACAGAGAGGCAGACACCCAGGGTTTTGGCGGACATCCCCCACTGAGGACATTTGCCGAGGACCTGGGATGCCCAGGGACAGGCAAAATGACTGCTGGATGCTGTGGAACCCCAGGGGACAGGCTGGACACAGGGCCACCTCCCTGCTTGAGCTGGAAAGAGCCAAGAACCCCCAGGGGATTTCAAAAAGTTAGCCCAGGAGCAGGGAGGTGGGGGTGGGACCCTCTGGGGACCCTCCCACCAGGAATGGGTTTCATATGAGAACAGTGAAGTAAGATGTACGACCTCGGAGCCTGTCTTCACTTAACATTTGGATATTTTGTTCACCATGAACTTTGGGGCACCCATTCTGACTTTTCAAAATACTGCAGTAACTAGGGGACTTCCCTGGTGGTCCAGTGGCTAGGGTTCCAAGCGTCCAGTGCCGGACACAACTGCAGCTACTTGGCAGGGCACAGTGTCCACCTTGGGGGCTGACTCCTGCTTCTCTCTCCGCACCCTAATCCCTAATCCCTGCTCTGGGCCACCCCCTCCCCTCCTTGCAGTGGGGCCCAGCAATCAGGCCACACGACATTTTCATCTTCTGCTCTGCTCCGTGAGCTTTTATTCCTGGGGTAGTGTTTGGGACCAGATGTTGGGGAGAGGACTCAGATTTCCCAGTGGCAGGAGGGGTCGTGGTCAGGGCCGGGGTCTAGACTGCCCAGTGCACGCAGGGACCAGTGGGGCCGGTGGAGGCAGTGAGGACAGTGGGGAAGGGGCCCAGGCTAGTCTCCAAGCGCGGAAGGTCAGTGCATGAGTCCCCAAGCCCTCGTGAGAGGCCTAGGGGGGCAGAGGGCAGTCCTCTGCTCTCAGCGGCCCTGGGCCTGGAGCCTCTGCATCTGCAGAATCTGACTCAGAATTCGCTGCACGTCTTCATCCATCTGACCCTGAGGAGGGGGGAGGGTGGGAGCGGAGGGAGCCTGGGCATTCTCTCCCCTTCCCCACCCAGTTTCTTCATCCCCCTCCCCCCCTGCCCGTTGATCCTCTTCCCTCCACCAGCCTCTCATTGTACAGATAGGGAAACTGAGGCCCAGAGAGCAGCAGTGGTGCCCCCCAAACCAGCGAGGCTCACCTGAATGGCGTAGAGGAGGTGGCTCCTGTACAAGGCCACCACTGCACTGTGGTCCCTGGCAGCCTCCTGTGGGTGCAGGGGAGGGGCGCTCAGAAATGCAGGACTCCCTCCAAGCTATGCCAAAAAGCCCCCCTTGCACCCTGGGCCCCTGTTTTGATGGCATACAACAGCATGGAAGTGCTACTTGCTAAAATACTGAGCTACTTTCCTCCATGTGCACTGCCTGCCTGCCCGTCACCCTCCAGGGACCTTGTGCCCAATGGGCAGGCGAGGCTCACCTCTAGCTGCTCCCGCAGAGCCTTCACCTGGCCACGGAGGGCTTCCACCTCCAAGGAGTCTGGGGCCCCCAGCTGGTCCTTCAGCGCCTCCTTAAGACTGAAGACCTCCTTGGAGAGCTCCGTGATCTGGGGTGAGGATGGGAGAGTCAGCCGGCACCTGAGCCCAGGGTGGGGACCTGGGGACCTCTCCCGGGCAGCGGAAGAGCCTCGGACTTGGCAGAAATCACCCTGCAGGCTAAGTCCAGCCCATTAGCTAAGAATGGTTTCTACATGTTAAATCATCAGAAGGTGGTCTAGGGGCTAAGAATCTGTGCTCCCAGTGCAGGGGGCCGGGGTTCCATCCCTGGTTGGGGAACTAGATCTGACATGCTGCGACATGCCGCAACCAAAGCTGCACGCTGCTTAGCTGGACGCTGCAAGATCCATGATCCCTGGTGACACAACTAAGCCCAGGCACAGCCAAATAAATAAACGTGCTCAGTCACTCAGTCATGTCCAACTCTTTGTGACCCCATGGACTGTAGCCTAACAGGCTCCTCTGTCCATGGAATTCTCCAGGCAAGAAAACTGGAGTGGGTTGCCATTACCTCCTCCAGATGATCTTCCTGACCCAGGGATTGAGACCGGGTCTCCTGCATTGTAGGCAGATTCTTTACTGTCTGAGCTACCAGGGAAGCCCAATAAATATTAAAAAAAAAAAAAAATCATCAAGGCAGGGGTAGGAAGTCAAAAGAATATTTTCTGACACATGAAAATTACACCAAATTCACAACTCCATGGTCATATGTAAATTTTTATTTATATGTGGCCACGCCCATTCGCTGTCAAGTCCATGGCCCCTCTTCAGTGGCAGAGCTGACTACTGTGGCTAGGCAGGGCCAAAATCAGTGACCATCTTGCCCTCTGCAGAAAAAGTGCACAGATCTTGGGAGTCTCCAGAAGGTGAAAGTGGAGACAGACAGAACAAGGGGGACAAAAGCTTCTGTCTTGGTGGGGCTGGGTTACTTGGGCCAGGGTTTGGGTCTTTCTCTCCCCTTGCCTAGTGGGAGATCTTGGGAATGTGACCTAACCACTCGAAATCTCGGTTTCCTCATCTGTAAGGTAAGGAGAACCATCGTTCTCACCTTTGTAGGTTGCTGCGACTCTGAACAGAGATTAATTTTAAGCTGGGCCAGCAAACAGCAGACACTCAATGCGTGCTGGGCTTTGTTGTTATTTCCGTGGATCAGAGGTTCTCAGTCAGGGGTGATCCTATCTCCAGTGGATGCCAGGCAATATCTGGAGGCATCTGTTTGTCAGGACTGGGGGGTCTCCTTGTATCAAGTGGGCAGGGACCAGGGATGCTGCTCCACACCCTGTAATACCCAGAATGGTCCCCCATAGAGAATGACCTAGCCCCTGGGACTTCCTTGGTGGTCCAGCAGATAAGTCTCTGAGCTCCCAATGCTGGGGGCCTGGGTTCGATGCCAGGTCAGGGAATTAGATCCCACATTCTGCAACTAAATCCCGCATGCAGCAATGAAAATTGAAGATCTTGTACGCAGCAACTAAGGCCTGGTGCAGTCAAGTAAATTTTTAAAAAGAAGAATGGCCTATCCCCAAATGTCACTAGTGCTGAGAGGGAAGGACCCTGCTATAAATAAACCATAATCCTTATCACAACTTTATCTTCAGTTTACAGAGGTAGAAACTGGGGCTCAGAGAGGTCAAGTGACTTGCCCAGGGACACAGCTGATTGTGGCCAGGTGGCTCTGTATGCAAAAGCACCTGGGACTCTCGTCCACTGTCTCGAGATGTGCAGTTTGACTCTGAGCCACTCAGTTCACCTCTGGGAGCCTGTTTGCTCATCTGGAAAATTGGATGATTTCCCAAGACCCATTCAGCTGGGACATTCTTAGATTCCTTCCAACATCTGTCAAGGGGGGGACCTCCCGGCAGAGCACAAGGAAAGGGAACCCACCTTCTTGTCCTTCTCCTTGGCCCTCTCCAGGGCCTCCTGGGCACGGCTCTGGGCCTGGCGTGCCCGCTCGGCCTCAGTTCGTAGCCCCCGCAGCTGCTGCTCAGCCGTGGCCAGCTGGGCTTCCGCCGCATGTCGCTCACTCTTCATGAACAGCGCCTCCCGCTGCACCTGCAGCCCAAGCCCACATGTGACCGTGAGGACATTTGGACCCCAAAGAAGCCTGGACCTACCTTCCAAAATGATCCTACCCTTCCATTGCAATCTTGGGACATTCAAGGCCATTTGATGTCAAGGAATTTGGTTCAGGGGTCCTGGATTCCTGTAGGCACTAGAAACATTCTGACTCTGCCGAGCTGTGGGTCCTTAGACAAGTGACATGAGCTCTCCATGCCTCAATCTGCTCATATATAAAAGGAGGATAATAAAAACCCCTATGTCACAGGGTGGTTGTAAGGATAAAATGAGCAAATACATGGAAGACACTTAGAACAGTGGTTGGTACACAGTAAGTGTTTGAGTTTGTGATGTTGTTGTTACTGTTATTATTAAAACCATATAATGAATGTTACTGTTACTATTTTTATTACATCATAATTAACATTCTGTTCTCTGCCAGTGGGAAAGTGTGAAAGTGTGTAGATTTCTTACAAAAATGAAGGAAAAACAGAAGAATCTGGATGAAAAGTCAACAAATGTCCAAAAATTGTGACTGCATTTTTTTACAAAAATATCAAGGTTGGAACAGTGTTAGATTTGCAAAAATTGAGCCTGGGTGGATCACTGGCCTTTATAGACATAAAGCTCCAGGGAAAATGGATAATAATTAGATGTTTCACTTAGTACAGACTGGCTACACATTAACAATTAAAAAACAAAACAGAAAAACTAAGTTCAAGTCAATTTATCCCCAAAATAAGTAGTCATGAGAGAAGGTAAAATTTGGAAAATAAGTATGAAGATGGGCATACTTAAAGTTGGATCGTGAATTCTAAGAAATAGATCAAACTTTACTGGTTTAAAACAGCATGTTCTTGGAAATTCCCTGGCAGTCCAGTGGTTAGGACTCTGTGCTTCCAAAGCAGGAAGCCTGGGTTTGATCCCTCATTGGGGAACTAAGATTCCCGCAAGTGGCGCAGCCAAAAAAAAAACAAAAAACAACTAAAAGAGTATATTATTGGAAAAAATAATCCTGGTTGCAATTATTAATCACTTGTACCATCACTGTCCTAAGTATTTTACAGAAATTAAACTATTTAATTTCATGTGAGGACTAAGAATTATTATTAGCCCCATTACACAGATGAGTAAGCAGACATATGGAGAGAATGCCTCCCTGATGACGATTAATAATTGTGGCTTTTTATTCCCGCATTTGTTTAAAAGAATTGCTATTTTTTTTTTAAATTTGGTTTGCGTGTGTGTGTGTGTGTGTGTGTGTGTGTTTAAGGAAAGAGATGGAGTCAAAAGATACACCTTCAGGGCCCAAAAGATAGTCCCTTAGTTTGAAAGAAAATCAGCATAAAAATCTACTGGGTTCAAAATAATTGGATCAAAACTCCTTACACAAAACATCCTCCTATTTTGGGGTTGAAGCATCAAAAATGATCATAAGATAAAATGACAATCTCAAGAACAGCTGGCTGGGAAAAAAAAGGAAAAAAAACAGGGTCAGTTTGACCAACAGAGAAAATGAATATAGGAAAAAATATCAGAGTAAAAAGCCCAATTCACTGCTTACCAAAAGATGGGTGAATATTAATTCCTACCTCACACCACACCCACAGTTAGAAACATAGCATCAGTGTGATTGGGAAATTAAAATAAAAAGATACTGGAAGAAAGCACATAAGAACATCTTCACTGGGACATCCATGGCAGTCCAGTGGTTTAAGAGTCCAACCTTCCACTGCAGGGGGCCTGGGTTCAATCCCTGGCCAGAGAACCAAGATCCCATATGCCCCAGGGTGCAGAAAAACAAACAAATAAAAACCAAAACAAACAAAATGAAACTTCACCATAAACAAGGTCCTATCCTATAGCACAGGGAACTACATTCGATAGCCTGTGAGAAACCATAAAAGAAAAGAAAATGAAAAAGAATATACACATGCACAACTGAGTCACTTTGCTGAACAGCAGAAATTAACACAACATTGTAAATCAACTATACTTCAAAAGATGAATTTTTAAAAATATCTTCCCAATCTTGGGATATGCAGAGGTTTAACAGATCTCAAAACCTGCTAACCATTAGGGAAAAAATGGGGAGTCAAAATAGACAAAATGTTTTAAAACAGAAAACACCAGTTGAAACAGTGAGGTCGTCAGAATGGCTGCAGGGTTAAAGGTCCACCAGCACGGTCAAGTTTCTGCTGGACTGAAACCAGTGGGGTGGAAAACTCGCCTGGCTGTGGGATCCAAACAGACCACCAAGCAGCTGCCCAGTGCGGATTCCCCCACACTCACCTGGAAGACTTCAGCCGTGGTCTTCTCGTGGCGTCGCCCCAGCTCCTCCAGCTGCCCTTGCAACCGGGCCACGTCGGCCTTCAGGGCGCCCACGATGCGCTCGTGCTCCAGGCGGGCCATGCTGCCCACCCGCTCGCGCTCCAGCTCTGCGCGCAGCCGGGCGGCCTCCTTGCCTGTGGCCACCACCTCCTGCTCCAGGCAGGCGGCCCGGCCCCGCAGCTCCAGAGCCTCTTCCTGCAGCCGGTGGTGCTCGGAGGCCGGCACGGCCGACTGGCGGAGCGCCTCGGAGGCCTCCCGCAGCTCTGCCAGGCCCCGCCGGGCCTCCTCACAGGCCGCAGACAGCTCCGCGGCCCGGGCTTCGGCCGCGTCCCGCGCCTGGCCCAGCTCGGCGGCCGCAGCCCGCTGCTGCTCCCCGGTGGCCGTGGCCACGACCAGCTGCTCCCGCAGCGCCTCCAGCTCCCGGCTCAGCTCTAGCCGCGCCTCCTCCCGTCGGGCCAGCTCTGCCCGCAGGCCCCGGGCCTCCTCCTCGGCCAACAGCCGGCCGGCCCGGGCCTCGTCCAGCCGGACCGAGGCCGCCTCCAGCTCCCGGAGACGGCAGTCCCGGTCCCGAAGGTCCTCGCGGGCTTGTTCCAGGGCGGCCCGCAGCTGGCCTGTGTCCCCATCTCTGACCCCACTAGCCCGGCCGCCCTCAGCCTCCCGCACCCGCTCCCGCAGCCGGCCCGCCTCGGCCTCCGCGGCCTCGCACTTGCCGTGGGCCGCCTCCAGCTCGGCGGCCGCCTCCCGCTCCCGCTGCCTGAGCGCCTCTTCCAAGCTGCGGATCCTGGTCTCTAGCTCTGTCTGCAGCTTTTCTGAGGCCTCCGCAGCACCCGGGTGCAGGATGGGGCCTGTGAGGACCCTCGGGGTCATGACTTCCACTCCCATGGCCTCTGTGCCTGTGAGCTCTTCTTCCACTGCACCTACTCCAGTGGGCTTCATTTCTGGCTCTTGTGTTTTCATACTGGGGGTCTCTGTACCCGTGGCCTTTGGTTCTGGGTTTCCTCCTCCTTCTGGAGTTTTCATTTCTGTAACCTCAGCTCCTGTGGCCTTTGTTTCCAAGGGCTGGGCCCCCACGCCCTCTGTTTCTGTGGTCTCCATGTCCGTGGCCTCGGCCATCGTGGACACGACTTCCAAGCTCTGTGACAGGGCTTCCATGGTTTCTACTCCTGCAGCCTCCTCATCCGTGGTCTCGACTCCATTCACTCTGGTTTCCGGAGCTGCAGTGCCGTTAAGCGCTATTTCCACCAGCCCATTTCTGGAGGTCTTGGTTCCCAGACCTTTGCCCTCCCTAGAGGCTGCCTCCTCTTCTGCGAGGGCCTCCCGAGCTTCCTGCTGCTCCAGCGCCTGCAGGGCTTTGGCGTGCTGCCTGCGGAGCTGGTCAAACTCAGCCTGGAGAGCGTTGTAGAGCTCCAGAGGAATGACCTCGGCCAGACCATCTGCCTCCATCTCATCCTTCTCAAAGTGCTCCAGGATCTGGTGGGGACAGGGGAACCGAGCAAGAGTGGAAGTGGCCGTGGTGGGCGTGAGGGGGGCACAGGGCAGCCACGCCACTTTCCCTCTCCACAGACCTAGCCACGTGCCCACCCAAACTCCCGGGAAACAGCCCCTTGGGTCCTCAGACTTGCTCCCACCGCCCCCTCCTGGAAACCTTCTCCATCAGCTCTGGTTTCCCCACCTGGACTTTCTCCATCAGCTCCTGGTTCTGTCTGGTGAGCATGGCCACCTGCTCCTGCAGCGAAGCCAAGAGCTCCTGGGCCGACGGGCTTAGCTGCTTGGAGAGCAGCACCTCAGCCCCTGGCAGGGGACACAGACTCAGGCCCCAGAGTTCCAGCCACAAGGAATGGGATTTGGGGGTCTGGAGCTGTGGGTCAGGGCCCCCGGGGCAGGCACGCTTCCAGGAATGGAATAAACTGTGAATGTCGGCTAGGCTCCCTCCCAAATTCAACTCTCTCCATGCCTGTGGGTTAAAGCTGTGACTCCTGGGGCCCCAGACATGGTCAGGGGTTGGGGGGGGCAGGGGGAAGGCAGGTGCGGTCTCACCTGGGAAGTCGGGTAGCTCACCCTCCTCATCCTGCAGGGTGGCCACATCATAGCTGGTGTTCTCCCGCTCATTCTGTCGGGGGGGGGAACCAGGGTTCGGCTTGAGGTCCTGCCCTCCCTCCAGCCCCCGTGTATCCGCCGTGAGTGTGATCATAACCCCAATAGCGACGGTTGTATATGCTGTCTGGTATGTGGGACCAAGGGAGGGATGGCTGTGTGTCCTTGAAATGGTGTGTCTGGGATTCTGTGTGGGGCCCCATGTGCCTGCCTGGGTGCGAGTCGCTGCAACAGTGGCTCTGGGTTTGTAGGTCTGCAGCGAGCATGTATGTGCACACGTGTGTGCCCCTGTGGGGCGTGCACAGTGGCCCCGGCCTCTCCTGTGTGAGCACCTGTGAGTGTGTGTGATTTTGCACTTGTAGTCTGTGGTGTGTGACTGTTTTGTGTTTGTGTATGTGTGTGTATGATTGTGTACCTGCATCTGTTTTCTTTATTTGAGAAATATTTGTGTGAATACATGAATTTGTGAATGTGTTGCCTAGGTATGTGATTGAATGAGAAATATCTGTTGTGTGTGTGAGATGACATATCCACAGATGTGTTTGTTATGTGTTTGCCTGTTGCATGTGTAAGACCACATATACATAAATGTTGTTGTCTATCTCTGCATGTACATGAGTATGGGTGATTGCAGGTTTCCAAAGTGTTCATTATGTGTGCGTGTGCTTGTTATCTATACGTGATTATGTTTGTATGTTTGTCTGTTCTGTGTTTGCATGTGTGTGAGACTATCTGTATTAGTGTGGTTATCGGGCAGCTGCAGCAGAAGAAATACCCCACCCCCTGGCGGCCCACCCCTAAAAGCCCCACTCCTGCCTTGCTCCCCATTGGGCCCACCTCCAGAAGGGACAGCCTACTCTGCAAACTCTCCACCTCTCGGCCCAGGCTCTCCTTCTCCTCCTGCTTCTCGGCCAGAAGCTGCTGTAGCTCTTGGACCTGCAGGGAGGGAGTGGGGGGTCTCAGTGGGCCTCCAGGAGAAAACACCAGGCAGCTGGGGGTCCACTTCCTCCCACCTTCCACCCTACCTGTCTCTCCAGGCTGTGGAGGGAACTGGCCTCTGCCTCTGGCAGCTGACAGAAGAAGTGGGGACTGGGCTTAGATCTGGGCTGGGGGGCCTCCCCGGCCCACCTCCTGCTCAATGACCCTCCATCCCCACCACAGATGTTCTCTTGCCTATTTTGTGCCAGATCCCCTTTGGAGCCACTAATTCATTCATTCATGCATGCATTCATTTATTATCATTATTTTTGGTTGTGTAGTGTGGCATTTGGGATCTTAGTTCCCCAACCAGGGATCAAATCCACGCTCCCTGCAGTGGAAGCACAGAGCCTTAACCACTGGACCACCAAGGAACTTCTGTCTTATTCATTTATTCATTCACTCACTCATTCAAATATTCATTCATCCAATAAATACTTATTAGGCAGTTACGGTAAGTGAGGCACCATCAACCAAGCCTGCCCTTGTGGGTTCACAGGCAAATGAGTGAATGTGAATAAAATATATAGTGTACCTAATAGCAGTAAGTGCTTTGAGTAAAAACAAAGGGGACTGAAAAGTGAATGGGGATGTTACAATTTTAAATAAATTGGGTAGGGGAGGTGTGTTTGAGCAAAGACCTGTAGGAGGGGCAAGAAGGAGTCATAGGGACAGCTGGGAGAAGGTGTTCCCAGCAGAGGGCACAGTCTGTGCAAAGGCCCTGGGGCAGGACCAGGCTTGGTATGTTGGAGGGAGAGCCAGGAGGCCTGTGTGGCTGGAGCAGAGTGAGCCGGTGGGGAGAGAGGGAGGAGGGGGAAGGCAGGGAGGGGAGTATCCCCCTAGAATGGCACCCACCCCAGGCTTAGCCCCAGGCCCATGTCTCTGCTACCCCCCACCTCCTGCTTTCTTCGTTCCTGGTGCTGCTCTAGGCCCCGGATCTTCTGTAGCAGACGGCCCCTCTCCTGTCGCAGCCGCACGATCTCCTCGTAGGCATCTTGATCATCCTGTGCCCCCCACCCCACCACCTTTACATGAGGCCCAAGGACTGCGTCCTCCCATACCTGAGCCAGAACTTTCTCCCCGTGCTACCTAGAGGCAACCCCCCCAACTCTTCCCCAAGGCCAGGGCATCTCTCACCGGCATTGGGATATTGGTGGGGGGTTGAGGTGCCTTCCGCTTCTTGGGGGCCCCTTGCTTGTCATGGCTGGACACAGAATTCTGGGGGTAGGGGTAGATGGGGGATATGGGCGACATGCCAGCCTCCCACCCAGATAAACCAACACAGCCAGCCCACTGTCTGTCACCAGCCCCAACTCTGCCCTCACTTCCTGGGTGATCTTGAGTGAATCTCTGCCTCTCTCTGGCCCTCACTTATCCCAGCATAAAAAGGAATATAACCACGTCCCCTGAGAGTTCCAGATCTTATGCTTTACCCTCTGTCCCTTTCTGCACCCTGGTACTTTCCCCAGCTAGACCCTACTGTTTACAATCCTTTCCCTGTGGAGCTGACAAGCTGTAGGATTGAGACGAAGAGGCCAGACTTGCCTCCTTCCCTGACCACACCAGCCCTTATCAGTCTCGTTCCCTCTGCCATCCCACCCCAGCCCCGTGATTTGGTCCCAGGCCCCCAGTGTTCTCAGCGTCCTGGTGGTTATGCTATGGACGCCGCTGCCAAGTACCCTAAAGGTGTGTGCTAAGTCGCTTCAGTCGAGTACGATTCTTTGCAACCCTACAGACAGCAGCCTGCCACGCTCCTCTGTCCCTGGGATTTCTCCAGGCAAGAGTACTGGCGTGGGATGCCATGGCATCCTCCAGAGGAATCTTCCCAACCCAGGGATCGAACCCACTTCTCTTACATCTCCTGCATTGGCAGGCAGGTTCTTTAACACTAGTGCCACCTGGAAAGTCCACCCTAAAGGTAGCACTCTTCCAAACAGGTCCTTCGAGGTATTAACCCCAAGTCAAGGGTCCATCTCTTCCTTTTCTTCTCAGGGAGCTTGGGTCAAGGGGAAAGGTAGTGTGTGCATGGGGGTGCAGGGGTGGCGGTGGGGACTCACTCACTGCTTAGGGATCCATACCTGAGATGATGCCTCGCCTGAATCATCCTCTGCGAGAGCAGGGGAGAGAGGGAAGCAGGATCAGGCACTGTGTTAGGGATTCCCTTCCTAGCCCTAGGAAGGGCATTTGTTAGCCCAGGGAACTTGAGGGATCTCCCAATCCCCCCCACAATCAGGACTTTTAAGGTAGGAACTAACCATTTTGACAGAATGCTCATAGGAGGGGCCTTGCAACTCTCAAAAAGAGAAACAGTAGCATCTCCAGAATGGGGCGACTGGGAGGGCCAATTCTTAGGGAAGGCAAAGATCCAAGAATAAGATGCCCCAGAAACACAGAGTTGACCCCTAGACTACTCTAAAAGCTCTGGGGCTCCTTGAAACTACCCCGAGCAGTGTGAGGCAAGCAACAAAACCTCCGATAATATGAACAGGGATACCTGGAAACTATCCACAGGAGGAAGGGAGAGAAAGGGGTGGCAAGAAACTACCTAGTGGACGGAAGAGGGTGCTTGAAACTGTTAAGAGGTGGGGTTTGCATACCGCTGGGTGGTGAGGGGCGCTGGGCTGCCTCCTGGAGGAGGTGCAGGATGAGCTTGTCCCCTGCCAGGGTGCCGTAGTGAGCAGCATCCTGGCCCAGTGCATCTGTGATGCCCGGCCGGGCGCCGCCCTGCAGCAGCGCCTCCACTGTTTCGGGGCTGGCTCCTTCACAGGCCAGCATCAGGGCCGTCCTACCAGAAGAGGAGGCTGCTGAGGGGCGAGGATATTTTCAAACCTCCACACCCTCCTCAACACCCAAGCTGGGTTGAGAGAGGAAGACACACTAGATCGCACACCCAGAGAGGTTAAGAGACTTGCCCAAGGTCACACAGCACACAGTGAACTGGCTGGGAGGGGAGAGGCTCACCTGCCCTGAAGGTCCTGGTCATTTGCAGCAGCCCCCTGCTGCAGGAGGAGGCGGCACAGATCTGTGTGACCCATCTGAGCTGCAATGATGAGGGGTGTTGTACCCAGCTGAGGGGGGCGGTGGGGAGAGGATGAGACAAGGACAAGATATGAGAGACTGACTCTGGGAGGTTGGGAAGCCTGTGATGGGCCCCCTAAGTTCACTCCAAATCTTCACACTTTTCAAAGGGTGCCTGGGATACCTCAAATGCACTATCTTTCCTCAAAGATTCCAGTACTTTGGCCACCTGATGCAAAGAGCCGATTCATTGGAAAACACCCTGATGCTGGGAAAGATTGAGGGCAGGAGGAATAGGGGGCGGCAGAGGATGAGATGGTTGGATGGCATCACCCACTTAATGAACATGAGTTTGAGCAAGCTCCGGGACATAGTGAAGGACAGGGAAGCCTGGTGGGCTGCAGTCCATGGGGTCACAAAAAGTCAGACAAGACTGAGCAACTGAATAACAATAACAAAAGATTTCAGGGACTCACCCGATCTCGGGGATTCAGATGGGCCTTGAAGGAGCAGAGTATTTCTGAGCAGGAGATGCAGCCGCCAGCAGCTGGAAAAAGAGAGAAGGGAAGGGTAGGTAGGTAGGGCGGGGCTTTGATATTTTCTGGGGGCCTTCTGCTTGAGGGTGATTCTTTTTTTTTTGCTGTGCTGGGTCTTCATTGCTGAGCACAGGCAGCAGCTGTGGTGTATGGACTTAGTTGCCACTCGGCATGTGGAATCTTTCTGGACCACGGATTGAACCTGTGTCCCCTGCATTGGGAGGGAGATTCTTAACCACTGGACCCCCAGGTAAGTCCCTGGGTGTCATTTTTATCCTTTATTTCATGAGAAACTCTAACCTCCCCTAGAAGACCAGTAGCAAAGATATGACTTAAATTTTACAGATGAGAAAACTGAGCCCCACAGGTCCATGGTCACTCAGGGGGTTAGAAACAGCCAGAATGAGGACCCGGGTCTTCTAACTCCCAATCCAAAGCTCTTTCCTCATCTTTCCACTGTGGGTCTCTCTGCCATGTGTGCGTGCTCAGCTGCTTTAGTCATATCCGACTCTTTGCAACCCTATGGACTGTAGCCCACCAGGCTCCTCTGTCCATGGGGTTCTCCAGGCAAGAATACTGGAGTGGGTTGCCATGCCCTCCTTCAGGGGATCTTCCTGACCCAGGGATTGAGCCTGTGCCTTTTATGTCTCCTGCAGTGCAGGTGGATTCTTTACCGCTGAGCCACCAGGAAAGCCTGTGGCTCCTTCTTAGAGTGGAATTTTTCACTGATTTTCAAGTATTTATCCCTTTTTTGTTCAACCAGCAATAACTGTGTACTGACTATATACCAAACCTTCATACAAAGAGTGTTAGTGATTTTTTTTTTGGGGGGGCCACTTCACGTGGCATATGGGACCTTAATCCCCTGACCAGGGATCGAACTCACATCCCCTGAAGTGGAAGCTAGGAACCCTAACCACTGGACTGCCAGGGAATTCCCCAAAGAGTGTTAATGTTTACTAGAGAGATCAGACCTCTGCTGAGGTTCAGCAGGCTTATTGGGGTTTGATCTGAGTTCTGAGTTTTGATGGTGAAAGGGGTAGGGTAGAGGTCACTGCATGGACATGGACCCTGAGGCAGGGAAGAGCTTGGGAGGATTTGGTTGACAAAGAAGCAGGACAGGGTGCGCATGCCCAGAGTCTCAGAGAGGGAAGAGAAGGCTTTGTGCAAGGAAGTGCTGCTGGAAATCATCAAACTTTTGGACTTCCGGGGTGGTTCAGTGGTTAAAACCCCGTGCTTGGGGGGTGGTTCAGTGGTTGAAACCCCGTGCTTGCACTGCAGGGGGCCCAAGTTCGATCCCTGGTCAGGGAACTAAGCTCCCACATGCCTCACCATGGCCATAAAGGTAAGATAAGAAAAAAAAAAAAAGCTACAAAAAATAAATAAACTCTATGTTATTATCTGCTGTGTGCCCAAGGGCTTATGGGGTTTTGTTTGCTGCTGTAATCTCATTGTTTAGAACAAAGCCTGGCACACAGCAGACACTTGACAAATATTTATTGAATGAAAAAACCAAGAAGCTTCCATAAAGTGAGCAAAGGCTTTGCTACCACCAGGTGGCAGTGTACTTTAACTGCAGGGAATATTTCAACTAAATAAAACTCCAAAGCAAATGTATTTCATGTTTTCACCTGAGAGTCATCAAGTGAAAGACATTCCCAAATATCATGGGCCTGGTGTATAGACACTGGGCTGGGCTCTGGCTCAAGGGGTTTGGGTATTTTCCCCTCCCTTGGAAAAGTTTGGATTTGATGATTATGAAGGCTGCCAAGACCTTCAGCCTTCCTGAGGTTCCCTAGGAGTTCCTTGAAGCAATAACCCTCCGATCATCCTCACCCAGGCCTGGCGTACAGTAGGCTGTGCTTTGGGGTCAGGCAGCCTGGATCCTCCCCACTTCCTTGTTTACAGGACTCAATTCCCTTGTCCGTCCAATGGTGCTCCACTGGCTAAGAATTTGCCTTCCAATGCAAGGGACTTGGGTTCGATCCCTGGTCGGGGAACTAAGACCCTACCTGCTGCGGAGCAACGAAGGCTGAGTACTACAACTACTGAGCCTGTGAGCCACCGCTAGAGAAGCCTGTGCACAACGAAGAATGATGCAATGAAGACACACTACAGCCAAAAAAAGAAAGAAAGAAATGATAATGCAGAGCAAGGGGCTCCATGAGGAAGGAGGTGGAATATGTCCCAGGCATGTCACCAGAACCCCAGGTAGAATAATCCCCAAGCTCAGCCTCTGGGGGCCATGGTGGCCAGGGTGAGGCTAGGCTGTACCCACCTGCATGATGCAGGGCGGTCCACCCACTGCTGTCCACTGTATCCACCGCGCAGGATGCCTGGGGGGAGGGATGGGTCATTGGAGGTGGAGCCATCCTTGTTCGTTGCCTAATTTCTCTAGGAACTGCCCTTCCTTGGGCTCTGCTGTATCTCAGGCTCCTTGGCCCTTCCCCACTCCCACCCACCCACCTGCTCTGTGGAACCCACTCCTCATGGGTCCCCATCTTGACTCCTTTGAAAGTTGGTGAGAAAGAGGGATTAGCTGGGATCCCAGGGGCGGCTGGGGGTTTGGGGTGTAGGTGGGAGCCCTGAAAGTGGCTATGGCTAAGACAGTATCCAGAGTTTAGGGAGAAGGTGGGGCTCAGGAGACATCTGATATTCAGAGTATTTCTTGGATGTGGGACATAGCTGGACACTCGGAGAGTCTCATTGTCCAGGGAGTAGCTAGGACTCAGGAGTAAAAGGGACTAAGGAATACCTAGGATTCGGGGTGTATCTGGGGCTTCCATGAATTCCTGGAACTCATCAGGAGTAGTCAGGGCAGGGGAGTATCAGGGGGTTGGGAAGTGTTGGGAGACAGGAAAGGAAATGACCTGCAGTAGTTGCTTTAAGCACTGTGGGTGCCCGTACTTAGCGGCCAGGTGGAGGGCGTTGTAACCTAAAAGGGAAAATGAATATTCTAGAATGTACTAGAGCTTCAGATACTCAGGGAGCTTCTGCTGCCCCCCAAACCTGTGTCAATAATTGTCATGACTCTGTCTAGCTAATCCTCAAACCCAGGTATTCTCAAAACCCTGCTACTCCCGGGGGCAGAGACTCTCCAAGCCCCAGCTGGTCTGCGTCTCAGACAGTCTCATCCTAGCTACACTCCACATCTTTCCATTCCTCAAGCACTACTGTCCTCAGCTTCTCTGCATGTCCTCAGCTGCTCCCTCTGTTCCCAGCTGCTCCCCAGGTCCCCAGCTACTCCCCAATATCCCCACCTACTCCTCAGGTCTCCAGCTGCTCCGCAGCTACTTTATGTGCTGTGCTTACTTGCTCAGTCGGGTCCAACTCTTTTCAACCCCAGGGACTGTAGCCTGCCAGGCTCCTCTGCCCATGGGGATTCTCCAAGCAAGAATACTGGAATGGGTTGCCATGCCCTCCTCCAGGAGATCTTCCCAACCCAGGGATCAAACCCAGGTCTCCCGCATTGCAGGCAGGTTATTCACCGTCTGAGCCACCAGGGAAGCCCAAGAATAATGGAGTGGGTAGCCTATCCCTTCTCCAGGGGATCTTCCCAACCCAGGAATTGAACTGGGTCTTCTGCATTGCAGGTGGATTCATTACCAGCTGAGCTACCAGGGAAGCCCTAGCTATTCTATAAGCTCAACTGTATCAAAGTGCCAGCTATGCCCCTATCTTTGATACTCTGTAAATCCCCAAATTCTGGCTCCTACGCCTGGCTATGCCTCATGCCTCATTACTCCCTGAGCTCCTGCTACCTCTAAACCCCAGCTACTCCATGAACCTCAAATACTCCCCCCAAAAAACTACACTAGTTATTCTCACGCCCTCAGATGCGCCTCAAGCTCCGACACTCTTCTGTTTCTACTGCTTCCTCTGACTCAACCACTACCTGAGTCCCAGCTCCCCGATCCACAAATTGACTCAGTCTGTCTACTGCCAACCACAGTCTCCATCCTTGGGTACCACAGCCTGACATGCTCCTGTCCCCAGGGGCACAGAAGGGAACCCCCCTTTTCAGCAGGACACTGAGGCCATGAAGCAGGGTGTGACTGGGCCCTCAGGCTGGGCACCTGGTCAGAGTTCCTCCTCCCTCCCCCAGGGCCGCAGGGTAGTACCTGCCCCGTCCGTGCTCATGGCGTTGGCGCCGTGTGCCAGCATCACCTCAAGACAGCTGGCTGCACCCCTCATGGCTGCCAAGTGGAATCTGGAGGCCAGAGGTCAGGGGTCAACTGCAGGGTGGCCACCCCTCAGCCCTCACACCCCCAGAACATGGACACTCACGCGGACTTGCCCTCGGGGTCCAGCTTGGTGGGCACGAGCCCCTTGCGGGCGATGAGGGAGGCCACCCGCGTGGGATCATTGTTCTCCACCGCCTGCAGCAGCCGCTCGTCACTTTTGCCCCAGTCCTGGCTCTGCGGGGCACACCCAGAGGAACGTGGGACTGGTGGCCACTGTCCCTCCCCGCTCCCCCGGCAGGGGCTCTGGGCTCTCGCCGCCGGTCCTGGGCACTTGCCTGGCGCCTGCCTCTGGCTGCTGCCGGCTTCGGGATGGGGCAGGGGCCGCAGGGCGGGCAGGAGCCGAGGTCAGTGGGGCTGAGCCGCAGCTGCCGGGGGAAGTGGTCCTGGGTGGGGGCCTGAGACAGCATAACTCCAGCCTGGGTCCTCGGCACCTGCCCCCACAGCTGTCCTCCACCACTGCCAGCAACCACACCATCAAACCATCCCCAGCTCAGCTCCCAGCATCTTTCCAGGAAGCTGTCCCCCAAACCTAGGTTTCCTGCCATCTCTTAGTGAAACCCGCCTTTCTAATATCACCTCACCATGTCTTCCTGAACTGCCCTCCAAAGTCTTCCCAAAGGAACCACTAAAGGTCCCTTAAATGTCCCTCACACTGTCCTCTGCCAGCTACCCTTCTTCTGCCCCTGAGACGCCAAGATTGTCCTGCAAATGTCCTAAATGCATCTCTAAATATCTTCCCCAAATTCATCCCTCCAATGACCCCGTCAAATGTCCCCAAAATGTCCTCCCCTCAAAATCTTTCAGACGTTCTCCAAAATTGTTCTCCAAATGTCAATATCTTTCCCCCTCAAAAAGGTCAAAGTATCAAATTGTCCCCCTAGATGATCCCATCCAAAACTGTCCGCCTAACTGCCCTCTAAATTCCTCTAAGTGTCCCCATCTGTCCTCAAAATAGTCTCCCCATTTGTGCCATCCATCCTCCCATCTCTGTTTCCCCTCCTTCCGCTGTCCTCCCAGCTTCGCCCTCTCGGGTCTGCGGGTGGAGGGTCTAGGCTCTGCGTGGTCAGGGGGCGGGGCGGGGCGGGGCGGGGAGGGGAGGGGAGGAAGGGCCCGCGCCAGCCCCCTCCCGCGCCCCCTCCCCCGGCCCTACCGCGAAGGAGGCGGCGGCACACAGACACAGCTGCTTCATGGCGTCCAGGGCGCCGGGCGGCCGGGCGGCCGGGCGGCCGGGCTCCGGGAGGTGACCCGGTCGGAGGGGCCAGAGGGGCCGGAGGTAGGGGCCCGCGAAGCCGGAGCTCGGCCGCCCGGCCCGCGCGGTCCAGCCAAACCAGACGCCGCCCCTCCCCCGCGCCCCGCCTGCCGCCTCCCCTCCCGGCCCCTCCCCTACGGTTGGGGGGGAGCGCCAGGGAGTGGGGATGGGCTCTGGGGGAGGGGCACCGCCGAGGCCAGACCTGAACTTCTCGCCACCAGGAGGCCGAGGCAAAGGGGGCCAGGCTCCCAGCATCTCCAGGGACCCGACTGCATCCGTCTCCGCCTCCTTTGAGCTGGCCGGGGAATGGGGGATGCGGGGGTCTCAGGTGACTCTCGGCCTGGTCCCATTGCTGCTGGGCCATCCGGACTCTCACTCATTCACTCACTCACTCACTCATTCATTCATCCGCCAGTGGGGCTGTTCTGCAGTCTTGACAAACCTGAATTTGAATCCAGGACACCACCTCCCCCCGCAGCGACACCCTCCACACACTCGCATTTACCACCTACAAGATGGGCCAAGATACTTACCTGCTTTGGACTTCACTTTCCTCATCCAGGAAATGGGTTTCCTTTTAAACAGTACCTACTGCCGAGGGTTACTGGGAGGACTAAATGAGATGCTATATATCAGAGGTCCCCAGCCCCCCAGCCATGGACCAGTATCCGTTGGTGGCCTGTTAGGAACCAGGCCGCATAGCAGGAGGTGAGTGGTGGGCAAACAAGAGAAGCTTCATTGATGTTTACTGCCTGAACCCCGCCTCTTGTCAGATCTGCAGGGGCATCAGATTCTGAGGAACTTGAACCCTAACCCTAAAAGTTAAGGCAGAATATCCTGAGATTGCCACAAAATAGAAATAAACAGCAAAATAAATCTAATGCACTTAAATCATCCTGAAACTATCCCCACCCCCACACCCCGGGCTCATGGAAATATTGTCTTCCCCAGGACTGGCTTCTGGTGCCAAAAAGGTTGGGGACCGCTGCAACACTGGCACCAAGCAAGTGTGCTACAAACAGAGATTGATTCATCACAGAGAGATGCAGTTGGACTGTCTGCATATCTAATCCTGCCTCCTGGGACTCAGGACATAGTAGGTGCTCAGTTAAACCACTGAAAGACAGCGAGGACACCAGCTTTAGCTTTAACTCCAAGGAAATGGGAGGGTCTGTGTTCCCCTCATTCTGTTCTCAGATTGAGAGCCCCTTGAGAGCAGAGTCCCATTGAGGCCTCCCTGGCAAAGGGCCTTGGATCCCAGGGTGGGGTGAGGCAGTTGGTGAATGTTTGTACAGTGAAGGCATGACTCATAGGCCAATTGCATTCATTCCGTCCACACGTCCTGGAGGGTGCCTGGCACAACCCTGCACATTGGGACTCAGTGGTGGCAAAGACAGTTGTCCTTGTTGTCACTGAGGTCCCTGGGGAGACAGACACACCCACGGATTTATGAACCAAAGTGATCAGGGCTGTTAAAGGGGAAGCTCAGGTGAGTGGGAAGCTCAGAGAGGACTCTTGAAACTATCTTGGAAGTCAGGGAAATCCTGCAAGAGAGGACATCTGAGTTGAAACTTGAAGAATGGACAGCACTGGGGAGCAGCAGGAACAAGATCATGTTAAGGAGAAATCATGAAATAAATTGTGCTCCTGGACCAGTGTGGTAACTCTGCCCCGGTCCAGGACCTGGGGCGTTGGTCGGGGGCATACTGAAGGGTAGGGCAGAGGGGGAGAGATGTTGTATAAGAGCTGGAGTTAGGAGGAAACAAGGCGTGTGGGATGTCAGGAGAGCCACAACAGTTCCAAAAGGCAGGACAGTCCACTGTGTTGCGAATGAAAATTTGAGAAAGGGCCAGGAGAAGGTGGGAGGTTGGGATTACAGGGGAGAGAAGGGATGTGCGGAGAGACAAGCTCTCAGGAGCCCGAATTTTTAACCTTAATTTTTATTTTTGACTGCACCATGAGGCATGTGGGGTCTTAATTCCTCCACCAGGGATCAAACCTATGCACTCTGCCTTGGGAGTGTGGAGTCTTAACCTCTGGGCCACCAGGGAAGTCCCAGAAACCCAAACTTAAGAGCAATAGCTGCTGACAGACATTGGGGCTTTGTACACAGCTGGGCCATTGTGTACCTGCTGTGTGACCTGAGACTAGCCACTTTCCCTCTCTGGGCCTCAATTCTTCCACTGTTAAATGGAATAGATAACGGAATGGATAACATAAAGCTGGGTTCCTCCACCTGGAGGCAATGCTCACATTTGGGGTCTGGTCATTCCCTGGGGTGGAGCCATCCTGGACTCTGTGAGGCTGTTGAACAGCATCCTTGGTCCAGGAGCAACCCCCCTCCCCACTGCCCACTGTGTGACAACCATGTCAGAGGCATCACCCAGTGTCCCTGGGGGCAGGATCACTGCTGTTGTCCGTGATTATTCTCAGACACCTTTGGGCAGGTGGAGGGAGAGGTGGGGACAGGTAAATGGAGAGTTTGCTGATAAGCAGTTGAGGAGTTGGAGGGAAGGTGTTTAGGCCTCCTCTCTCCTCTTACACTTGGGTAGGGAGGTGACTCTTAGGCTCGTCCAGAGAGGAGACTGAAATGGATCTCCCAGCTCAGGCCTCGGATTTCCAACTGCCCTTGGTCTGTCCTTCTGGATGCCAGACCCGATCAGAAGCCCCTCCCCTGCAGTGTGCCAAGGGTACCACCATCCCACCTGACTCCTCTCTCTCACCCCACACCCAACCCAGCAGCCAAACTGCATCCAAGGACCCGTTCTCACACACGGTCAGTCCCATCACAGCTCCACCGTGCGGTCGCCTCCACCCGGGCCTCCCTGCTTTTATTCCCCTCCCTGGCCCACCAGCTGCCTGAACCTGCATCAGAGCATCTCTCTCTCCTGCACATAAGCCTCCAGCGACCGCACTTGGCATCAGATGCTAACTGCTCACAGAGCCCAGGCGGTTCCATGGCAAGGGGTCCACCCACTGAGGTCTCCCACCCTACCCCACTCCCACCTGGTTTTGTCCAGGCCAAGAGCTGAGAACGGTTTTTACACTTATAAGTGGTTAGGGGGGAAAAATCAAAAGAAGAGTTATATTTTGCAATACATGAAAATTATATGAGGGGACTTCCTGGCAGTCCAGTGGTTAAGACTCTGTGCTCCCAATGCAGGAGGTGCAGGTTTGATCCCTGGTCAGGGAACTAAGATCCCACAAGCCTCAAGGTATGGCCGCTCCCCCCCCCCCCAAATTATATGAAAATCACATTTCAGAGTCCATAGAACAACTTTGGATGGCAAGGAGAACAAACAAGTCAATCCTAAAGGAAAGCAACCCTGAATATTCATTGGAAGGAGTGATGCTGAAGCTGGAGCTTCAGGCCAATACTCTGGCCACCTGATGCAAAGATCTGACTTATTGGAAAAGCCCCTGATGCTGGGAAATACTGAAGGCAGAAGAAGGGGATGGTAGAGGATGAGATGGTTGGGTGGCATCACTGACTCAATGGACGTAAGTTTGAGCACACTCTGGGAGATAGTGAAGGACAGGGAAGCCTGGCGTGCTGCAGTCCATGGGGTCGGACACCACTGAGCGACTGAACGACATTGGGATGAAGCTATGCTCATTAATTTTCAAACAGCCTCTGGGAATTCCCTGATTGCCCAATGGTTAGGACTCCCAAGTTATCCCATGGACAGAGGAGTCTAGTAGGCTACAGTTCATGGACTTGCAAAGCATCAGACACGACTGAAGTGACTGAGCACGCACGCGCTGGGAACGAAGATTCCACAAGCTGCAAGGTGTGGCCGAAAAAGAAATTTACCATCCAGCCTTTTACATGAAAAATGTGCCCACTTTTGCTCTTATCACTCCTCCTCCTCCACTCTCTGAGTTCTTCCCCCAACCTGTCCCCTGGTCCATGGATTCCTGCTGCAGTGGCCTCCTTTCCAGTCCTCAGACAGCTCTGCCCACCTCCAGGCTTTTGCCCTTCCTGTGTCCTCCACCCGGGATGCCCTCTCTCCTCCACCGCCTACAAGGCTGATCCCTTCACTGTCTTTTGCACTGGAAGACACCTCTTCAGACAGCCTTTCTCTGGTCACCCCCTTGTCACTCTGATCCCCTCAGTGGGGGCCAATTTTCCTTTATGGTTTTTATTATCACCTGACGTCATCCCATGTACCTTTCTGAAAATATCACTTCCTCTTGATCTCTCCACAGAAAGTCATCTCTGCACAGGCAGGAATTTTTGTGTCCCTTAGTCACTGCCGCATCTCCCCAGCAGGTCCCAGGTACAGATTTAGGAGTGAACGGTACAAAGTGAAAACGCAGGGCCCCTAGCTGAAAAGTGACTAAGAATGTCAAGACAGGCAGAAATGAAACCAAACATCACGGGGCTCTTCTGAGTGGGAGCATCTGTGAAACCAGCCTTGGTCTCCAGCCTGCAGTAGGTATTCATTAAATGTTTGTTGAATGAGTTAAATAGTGACTCGGATTTAAAATAAGGTCATATATCTAGTAAATATCTACATGTACATTTCTTCATTTCAAGAGTATTTTTCAGGACTTCCCTGGTGGTCTGGTAGTTAAGACTTTGCCTTCCAGTGCAGGGGACACAGGTTCTATCCCTGGTCAGGGAGCTAAGACCCCACCTGCCTCGTAGCCAAGAAATCAACACAGAAGCAGTATTTGTAACAAATTCAATAAAAAATCAAACAAACAAACAAACAGAGTATTTTGCAGGGCATTCTAATAATAAACTATAAAATTCAGTCAATTCTCTAGTGCCTTTTTTTGATCCAATATCAAAAGACTAGTTTGTTCACATTGAAAAAAAAAAAAAAAGAAATAGAGACTCTGGGTAAAGTGAGGGACACACAGCCTTTCCAAAAAGTATTGAGGCACCGGGAGTCTATGAATCTTCTAAAAAAATTTTTTTAACAGATCTACAAGCTTCTTTCTTGTGGAATTTTTCTAAAACCTGAAATAAGGGCAAGAGATCAGAGGGAATCCAAAAAACGAGGCTCCTAGTTCCAGTTAACTCCCATCTTACGGATGGAAATACTGAGGCCTGGAGAGGACTCAGAGCAAGCAGGGCCGCTCTGCCAGGGGGGCCTGGCAGAGCAGGCTGGATCCTGAAAGCAGTGGAACCAGGGAAGGTCTGGAGCCCAGGTGTGGCGGCTGGGCTGTGTGCTGAGAAAGGGAAACAGAATGTCCGGGGAGATGGAGGCGGAGGGAGGGGGTGTTTGCTTTCTTCCCTGGGGCAGCCGAACAAAAGCTGAACCTGACTCCTGCTGCCAGCCGAGAAACTGGAACCCCTGGGGCGGGGCGGGGCGGGGGGGGGGGGGTGGGCGTGCTGTGGGGGAATGGAAGGATGGAGGCCCAGCTTCTCCTCTGCTTCCTGCTCCAGGCCTCACACCTGCCGCTCCTGCCCCAGCCTTTGGTGTCTCTGCTCGTTGCACCCCCCACACCCAACCCCAGATACCCTCACACCCAGGTGGAGTTTTTAACACCCCTCTGACCCCGCCCCTGCCTTCTGACCCTGTGCTAGGCACCTATCAAAACACAGTCACGTCCCAAATTAGGTGCATTTTTTCTTTTTTTTTTGTTTTTTTTGTTTTTGCAGCCCAAACTTTTTGAAGAATTTTATTTCAACAGAACTCTGCTTCTGAAATTAACAATGCTATGGCTACAGGCCCTCTGGTGTTATCTCTGTTATGGCTGAGAAGACCCATGTGATTGATACCTGGATTCCTGGTTTCTCTGAATAGAAATTGTAGATAAAAAATTTGAGATGCTCTTCCTGATTAAAAGCATTCTCTCAATTTACAGCAAAATTAAAAACCAATGATATGGTTTGGTCTAACACTGACTTCAAGTTCTCAGGAATTCTTAGGGGTAAATGTGAACACTAACTAGGAACTGATTCCAAACGGAATGAAAATTGTAGGATCACTCTGCAATAAATGAAGCTGAAAAGAAAGTGAAAGTGTTAGTCGCTCAGTCACTTCCAACTCTTTGTGACCCCATGGATTGTAGCCTGCCAGGCTCCTCTGTCCATGGAGTTCTGCCAGGTAAGAATACTGGAGTGGGTTGCCATTTCCTTCTCCAGGGGATCTTCCCAACCCAGGAGTCGAACCTGGGTCTCCCCCATTGCAGGCAGATTCTTTATCATCTGAGCTACCAGGGAAGCCCCAAATGAAGCTGACCCCATGCCAGATTTTGTAGGGATTAACAAACCATTTATTCCTCGCTCTGTCTCTTTCTCTCTTTCTCCCACCCCGATCCCTCTCTCTCTCCTCAATCAGTTCACCTTCCTCACAGTCAAGGCCCTATCCTGTTCCTAGTAACACAGCCCAGGGAGAAGGTGGACCTCTCATTTACTAGCTGTGTGACCTTGGGCAAGTTCCTTAACCTCTCTGGGCATCCTTTACTCATTTAAATAGTGAAGATAATAAAAGCTGTCATCCTACATGATTGTTAGGAGGATTAAATAGGCTGACATCTGCAAAGCACCTGGAAAGTTCGTTATAGTGTTTGAAAATAAAAACAAAAATAGGATGAAATAAAAATAAATTCAATAACGTAAATTTAAATTTTAAATTAAATAAATAAAATGAAAGAATGTTAAAATTGATAAATAATAAAAATACATTTAAGAATTGGTTGGAAAAAAATAAAAAGAATTGGTTGGGAGGGCAGAATTCCCTGCTCTGAGTTTCCTCCACAGCAGGTACAGGTGCTGTCCCTGGCCAGGGAACTGAGATCCTGCAAGTTTCGAAGCACGGCCCAAGTAAATGAATGAATGAATGAATAAAACCAGGCTTTTTCCTCTGCCCCATTTTTTAATGTCACTTTGCCGACAAAGGTCCATATAGTCAAAGCTATGGCTTTTCCAGTAGTCATGAACAGATGTGAGTGTTGGACCATAAAGAAGACTGTGCGCTGAAGAATTGATGGTTTTGAAATGGGATGCTGGAGAAGACTCTTGAGAGCCCCTGGACAGCAAGATTGAACCCGTCAATCCTAAAGGAAATCAACCCTGAATATTCACTGAAAGGACTGATGCTGAAGTTGAAGCTCCAGTACTTTGGCCACCTGATGTGAAGAGCTGACTCACTGGAAAAGACCCTGATGCTGGGAAAGGCTGAGGGCAGGAGAAGGGGACGACAGAGGATGAGATGGTTGGATGACATCATTGACTCAATGGACAAGAGTTTGAGCAAACTCTGGGAGAAAGTGAAGGATAGGGAGGCCTGGCATGCTGCAGTCCATGGGGTTGCAAACAGTCAGACACAACTGAGCGACTGAACAACAACTGGCATGTTCCTCTGCTTGGTTTTCGACATTCTCTGCTCCAGCCAAAAGAACTTCTTCATCATCCCATAATGCCTCTGTATCAAACAGGCTCAGCCCAGCCTCCAAACCTTTGCCCATACTGGTCCATATCCTCATATCCATATCCATATTCATACATATCCATATACATATCCCTCCCTTCCCCCTCGCCCGCCATGTGTCTTCACTTGTCTGAATCTTCCATCTTTCGAGGCTCTGCTCCAGCACTACCTCCTCCAGGCAGCCTCCCAGATTGTCTGGGGCCACACCTGGCATATGGGGAGGCCCCATCACGGTAGAAAGACTAAGGGCTCTGAAGTCAGACACGTGTGGGCTTGAATCTCCCTGTTGCCGCTTTGCTCTGTGACAAGAAAGCCAAGTTAACCTCTCTGGAACTGTTTCTTTGTGCTGTAATTGCAGAGTTTAGCCTGACAGAGGGCAGCCACAAAGACCAGTGCTCAGGAAGTCTGGCTGCCTGACTGTGTGTGAATTCTCACTCAGCTTCTGTCCCTCTGCCCTGGACTGCCCTCCACCCAGGCAGGGACTAGGGAGAGAAGGGTTAGGAGGGAGTAGGGATGACTGAGGAAGTTCATAGTCCATGGTAGAGCTGCAAGGGATGCCAACTGGATCCTGCCTCAGGGCCTTTGCACCAGCTGTTCCCTCTGCCTGCAATGCAAGTCCTTCAAATACACACACAATTTCCTCCTCCCTTCCCCTCTGATCTTTGCTCTTGTATTAGCTTCTTGGTGGGGCCTTTCCTGACAACCTGCTTCATTTTTAAAATATTTATTTTTTATTATTATTTTATTATTTATTTATTTTGGCAATTTATTTATTATTATTATTATTTTTCTTTGGCTGTGCTGGGTCTTAGCTGTGGGACTCAGGATCCTCGATCTTCATTGCGGCATGCAAACTCTTAGCTGCAGCATGCTGGATCTAGTTTCCTGACCTGGAGTCGAACCCAGGCCCACTGCCCTGGGAGTGTGGAGTCTTAGCTGCTCGACCACCAGGGAAGTTTCCTGACAATCTGCTTTAAATCTGCAACCATCTCCACTCTCCTGGATGCTTCAAATTCCCTTTCTTTACTTTCTTTGTCTGCCTGGTACAAAGCATGCCTTTTCACTTATTTATCTTGTTTACTAACAGCATCCATCACCCACACGCGGCTGTCAGCTCCACGAGGGCAGGGCTTTCTCTTTGCCCTGTTTACTGCTGTCGTTTTTATGTCTAGAGCAGCACTGGATACAAGTATTTGCTGAATACTCAACAGCAAGAAATCAGGATCCCTGAGAAAGTGAGACCCCAGAAAAGCCAATGGTCACTGTAGCTGGGAGTAGAGATCTTCCAGAAGAAATGTTCTTGGAGCCAAATTGTGAAGGGTGGGGAGGATTTGATGGGGAGCAGTACAGGGAAAGGCCAGATGGAGGGAACAGCCTGGGCAAAGGGATGATGGCTGGAAAGCTTGAGCAGGAGACAGTGTGGAGATGAGGGCAGCAGGGGGCAGTAGAGAGAAACGGGAGAGGTGGCCAGAGGATAAGATGGTAAACTTGAACCTGTGGCTGGTAGGAAACCAGGGAGGGGCTTGGTCATAAGGAAGTTGCCAAAAGGATGTGATGGGCGACACAGGGCAATGGTGCAAAGGCCCAGTGGATCTTCAGGCAGGTCCTGGGGGACAGGAGTCTGAAGTTGAGAGACAGCGGGCATCTCAGTGGCCTCAGACTCACCTCTGTCTTCTTAAATCGTGCCCGGAGGGTCTTCATAGCTAGCGTCTGGTGTTTCTCCTCTCCCCAAGCCTCCTGAGAAAAGCCAGGAGGTGAGGGATGTCAGTTCTGGGGGCAAGTGGGGCATCTGTCTCCCACTCCTCAAAAGTACCACTTCCTCCTCCCCAGGCCATCCCAGCCCTTAGAGCAGGTCACAGACCTATCCCATCTTCTAACTGCTGTGTATCCTTCATCGGGTCACTTCCCTTCTCTGAGTTTCACATCCCTCTTCCTTAAAATGCAGGAGATAATTCCCTCTGCTTTCCCATGATGTCTCTAACATAGAGCCTGGCAAACAGTAGGTGCTCAGTAAATTCATCCCACCAGTTTCCCCTGTTGCCCAAGTAGATACAAGCTTTTTCTGGCCTCCAAGCTTTTATCTGTGCAGTTATGTCTGCCTTGTCCCCACCCCTCCTCTGGTGAACTCCCATTCATCTTTCCCAGCCTAGTTCCAAAATCCCGCGGTGTTCTGATCAGCTTTGTCTCTTACTAATGGGCAGAACTCTAACTCCCAAATTGGGTCCCCTCAGCTCTTCTTCTGCTCCATCCTTGGCTCCAGAGGCTAGAAGTGTCTGGACTGGTTCTGTTTTCCTGAAAACTTAGTGGGTCCTCAGGGGCCAGGCACAGAGTTGAGGCCTCTTAGTACAGAGCATGTTCTTTGGGAAGTCAGAGAGAACATCCTTGAGACTAAACTCTTTACACCAGCCTGGCTCCTGCGTGAATAAGAGCACAGAGGCGAGTCATCCAAGGTGGGCGGAGGTCTAGAGTGATTGATGGCTCCATGCATGTGTGTGCACAGCTCCACACAGGGTATGTCTGTGCACACGTGTCTGTCCAGCTTAGCCTGTTCTGTGTTTTGTGCACCTGCAGGTACAGAGGTCAGGCAGCGATCTCAAGGGGGTGTTCTGCTGGGTGTCTGGCTAGGAATTCCTTACTGTGTCAGAGTGGGATTGCTCTAAAGGTGTATCCTTCACCTGTCCTTTCACCTGCCCACCTGCCCATGAATTCTCCAAACCTTCCTTCCACCCATTCACTCACCTATGCACCCATCCTCCCACCAAGCATTTCTACATCCACCTACTGTACACCACCGGATCAACTCAAGTTCTCATGGTTCTCTGTGCACCCTTCAACCGTGCTTTATCCACCACCCACTCATCATCCACCTGCCTACCCACCCACCTACCTACTCACCTATCCATCCATCCACCCACCATCTACCCACCCATCCATCCAACATCCACCCACCATTCACTGATCCATCCACCCATCCATCCACTCACTCATTCATTCGTCTATGCAACCACTCACTGGCCACCACCCATCCACTCATCCACCCAACTCATCTTTTCATGGTTCTTCACCCTTCAACCATCCTCCGTCCACCATCCACCCACCTGCCTATCCACTCACTCACTTACCTATCCATCCATCTACCATTGACCCACGCACCCACCCAACATCCACCCACCCAACATCCACCCATCTACTTGTTCATCCACCCACCATCCAATCACCCATTCATTCATCCATCCAACCACACACTGGCCACCACCCATCCACCCAACTCATCTTTTTATGGTTCTCCATGCACCCTTCAACCATGCATCATCCACCACATGCCCACCATCCAGCTGCCTATCCACCCACCCAACCACTCATCCAGCCATCTATCCACCTCAACTATCCATCCATCCAGCCAGCCAACACCCACCTACCATCTACCCACCCATCCATCCACCCTCCCATCCATCTACTGCCCATCTATTCATTCACCCCTTCAATTTACCCCATTCATCAATGTACGCATTCACCCACCACCATTTTCCTTTACTCTTGTCTAACAGACTCAATCACACCTACAGCAGGGTGTAATTGACACCCAGGAGAGGAGTCCACAGGTTGTCTGGGCAGGAGGGAATCTCCCGGCTTGGGGGAGGGGAAAGTACCCTCATCTAGGGAGCTGCTTCCTGGAAGAGGTGATGATATATCCACAGGGCCTGCTGGCAGGGCAGGACATTGAGCTGCAGCAGCAGGAAGAGAGGGTACGAATCCTAGACAAAGAAGTAAGAGGTGCATGCATGAAGCAGCGTGCGCGCGCGCGTGTGTGAGATGGTGCCTCAGCATGGCTGGGACACACACTGGCCTTTCCTTTCTCCCACCTGCCGGGGCTTGGGGGGCAAGGAGCCTGAGGCCCTCAGGGGAGCCTCCATCCTGGGCCTCCCTCACCTCCTTCCCTCCTACCTCCTGCAGTTCCAGTGCTGCCAGCACTAGGCCACCGTGTCCACTGCCGGCTCTGGTTACCTGCTCCCAGCCGAGCCACCAGCTCGCACCCGCAGCTCCTAGCACTCAGCCCTGACACCTGATCAGCTCTGAGCAGGCAGCTGCCCCTGGGGGCCCGAGGATGAGCAGAGGGAGGAGACAGGGTGGCAGTCGGGCTGTCTGTTGGCCAAGGAGCTCTGGCGGGAAGACAGGGAGGTTCTTCCCTAACATCACTGGACTGATTTCAGTTTCTGGAATGAGCCACCTTCTTTCTCTCCTCTCAGCCTTTGTACTTGCGGTTCCTATACCAAGAGCCTTCTTTCTGTACCTCCTGTCACCTCCAACTGGCTGATTTTCACTGGTACTCACTGTTCAGATCATTGCCGCAACACCCCTTCTCCAGGAAGCCTTCCTGGTTGCCCCCAGGCTGGGTCAGGCGCCTCCTCTGAGCTCCTTCATTGCCCAGGGCCCTCATTACATGCCAGTCACACTAAGTCACCATTGCCCCGTCACAGGGGGCTGCCTGTGGTCTCCAGCGTCTCGCCAGCACACAGTAGGTGCTCAATACATTTCCTGAATGAGTCCTCAAGCCTCCACTCCAAGGACATAAGCAGTTTCTCCAGCCTCTTGGTGCGGTCAGGACTTGTCTTGCTGATTATCACACACCTGGATAACGTTCAGGTAACTTAGAACGGCGTCCGTGAGTCTCCCTAGTGAGGATCCAAATTGCCTCCTGACCCCAGCACACATGCACAGTAACCCTGAATTTGTATATTTATAAACTTCTTAAATATGCAGGGGGAAGAGTCTTGGATTGGAAGCAAGAGTTTGGGTCTCCTCTCTCAGGCTCCGTCCTGGGACTGGGGGACGCGGGGAGGGAAGTGGGTGTCAGTTTACTCGTTTTCAAAAAGGAGAAAGAGGGTACCGATCGCTTGCACCCTTCATTTTACAGGTGACTGGAGAACTCTCACGTCGGCAGTCCCCTAGTATCCAGCCCGGGTCACTGAACAACCCTTTCCCGGGCCCCCACCCCACATGATCAGCGCATAAGAACCCGGCGGGCCATTGCCAGCAGTTAATATGGCGACTGCGGCGACAGTACATGGCGCATGCGCCTTGCGAGGAGGGGCCAGGTACGAAAGATGAGAATACGGCTCCTCCTTCTTCCTCGTCCCACCCTATTTCCGGCGGAAGCGGCCGCAACAAGGGAAACTTTATTGTTCCCGTTGGTGCAGTGAGGATGTCGGTGAATTACGCGGCGGGGCTTTCGCCGTATGCGGACAAGGGCAAGTGCGGTCTCCCGGAGGTGAGAGCGGCTGGGGGTGCGGACGGCCGCCGTCAAAGCCGTGGGCTGGGCGGGACCGGCTGGCAGTGGGGCATTGTGGGAATATCAGGAGACACTGAGGCTAGACAATGGGAGGGACTTCCCAGTGAGGAGGGGGCGGGAAGTGACGACCCAGTGCGCCTGGGGATGCGACCACGCCCAGCTCCGGGTCGGTCCGGCTGGGGACGGAGGATAGGACCCACTTCGAGAAGTCCTGAAGTTCTGATGGGGGAAACAAGGGATGTAGTTCCAGGAGGAAGGCTCCGGGGCAAAGGGCAATAAACAACCTTGGAGGGCAGATTTGGCCAGAGAGGTTTCCAAAACTGGGGCAGGATGGGCCTCAAGTGCCAAGTTGAGGAGGTGACACTATCCTGAGGCTGATGAGGATTTTGAGGCTGATGAGGAAGCTGGAGTATGGAAATCAGACCCCTCCAGTCTCGCTGAGAGAAGTCCTTGCCATGCACTGAGATCTTGGCGAGATCCCTTCTTTCTGGGTCTCTTTCCCTGCTGTAAACTGGAGAGAAGCTTGCCGCCTCCCACAAAATTTGGTCCGTTCCTTCTTAGTCAGGCATTCACGAGTTCTCACATGGTGTGAAGCCCCACTTTTCTCTCCTGCCAGTTTTTTCGCTTTATCCCACAAACATTTATTAAGCACCTACGGTGCACCGACGTCGTTCACCCCGGGACCACATGGGGAACCAGACAGGCCAAGCCGCTTCGTTCCAGCTGGGAGACAGATGAGCAGCAAATAAATGCAAGGAGTCAGATAGTGTTCAGCGCTAGGCAGAAAGGCAAAGCAGATGATGAGAGCTGCGGGCTGCACTGAAAACTAGATGGCTGGTGATAGCCATCACTAAGATAACTCAGCGGTATGAAATACATTTAATGTTATGCAGCCATCACCACCATCCATTTACAAAACTGTCTCCTCTTCCCAAACTAAAACTCTGTCCCCATTTAACAGTGACTCTCCATCCCCTCTCCCAGCCCCGGGCCCCACCGTCTACTTTCTTTATGTATCTGACTCCTCATGGGACCTCACATAAATGAAATCATACAATATTTGTGTTTTTGTGTCTGTCTGATTTCACTGAGCATGATGTCCTCAGGTTTCATCTGTATTGTATAATGTGTCCAAATTTTCTTCCTTTTAAAGGCTGAATAATGTTCCATTGTATATGTTGTTGTTCTTCAGTCACTCAATCGTGTCCAACTCTCTGCGACCCCGCGGACTGCAGCATGCCAACCTTCCCTGTCCTTCACTGTCTCTCGGAGTTTGCTCAAACTCATGGCCATTGAGTTAGTGATGCCATCCAACCATCTCGTCCACTGTCATCCCCTTCTCCTGCCTTCAGTCTTTCCCAGCATCAGGGTCTTTTCTAATGAGTTGGCTCTTCTCATCAGGTGGCCAAAGTATTGGAGCTTCAGCTTCAGTATCAGTCCTTCCAATGAATATTAAGGGTTGATTTCCTTTAGGATTGACTGGTTTGATTGTACGTGTAGACCGCATTTGTTAGTATCCATTCATCTGTTAATTGACACTGGGGTTGCTCCCATATTTAGCTACTGTGAATAATGCTACTGTGAACATGAGTGTGCAAATGAGACAGCTTTTGAGCCAAGATGGAGAGGAAGTGCAAGGGGAGTCATGTAGGTGTCTGGGCAGAGGACATTCCAGGTGGAGGGCTTTGCCTCTGCAAAGCCCTGAGGCTGAACTGTGCCTGGCGTGTTGGAGGAACATCGAGGAGACCTGTGTGAAGTGAGCGAGGGAGAGAGAGGGAGGAGGGGAGAGCAGGGATGGGGCAGGTCCTGCAGGGCCTTGTGGGCCTTGGTGAGGACTTGGGTTTTTCCACTGAGAGAGGTGGGAGCCCTGGAGGGCTGTGGGCAGAGAAAGGACGTGATAACAAGCTGCCTTTTCCCACCCATTCCCCTCCTCCTGGGCAAGGCAGTCTGTGGCTTGTGGCCTTGCCCGCTGTGGGACATGTTTCAACTCCTGAAACCATGCAAGTAGGACTTGAACCCACGGTTCAGTTGAGATCACACCCTTGTCTTAGGACTTAATGAAGCTCAGTTTCTTTATGTCTCACTGCAGAAAGAATTCAGTGAGAGACAGAGATATGTTCATGCATGCATGTTAAGTTGCTTCAGTTGTTTCTGACTCTTTGTGACCCTGTGGGCCGTAGCCCGCCAGGCTCCTCTGACGATGGGATTCTCCAGGCAAGAATACTAGAGTGGGTTGCCATTTTCTTCTTCAGGGGATCTTCCCAACCCAGGGATTGAACCTGTGTCTCTTAGGTCTCTTGCATTGGCAGATGGGTTCTTTACCACTAACGTCTGGGAAGCCCCAAAGTGATAGGTAAGAGATGGATAGGTAAGAAGTGGGTTTATTTAGAGAGAAACACTTTCCACAGACAGAACGCAGTCTGTCTCAAAAGGTGAGAACAGTCTTGGGAGAAACACTACACAGAAAGGGTGTGGGCCATCTCAGCAGGTGAGAGGTTCTGAAATATGGTGTGGTTAGTTTTTTGGAGCTGGATAATTTCATGGGCTAGTGAATGGGAGGATTATTCCAATTATTTCGGGGAAGGGGTGGGGATTTCCAGGAATTGGGCCACCACCCACGTTTTAGCCTTCTGAACTGTCATGGCACTGAGGGTGTGTCATTTATCATATGCTGGTGTATTACAATGAGTGTATAATGAGGCTCAAGGTCTACTGAAAGGCTTATCTTCCGCCATCTTGGACCTAGTTGGTTCTAATCAGTTTTTGTCACATTTTGTTGATCTCGAGTGGCCTGGGCCTAAAACCACTTGAAGCGGGGCTTGGGTTCCCAGCCAGAGATTGAGGCTGGGCCAAGGTGGTGAAAACACCACATCCTAACCACTAGACTGGTGGTCAGTGACAAGGTCCCTGACCCTTCAGCTGTGCAGAAAAGAGTTTCCACAAAGACAGAAAGTAGTGAAGCAAGTAGAGTATTTATTAGGAGGAAAAAGAGTACAATACATATGAATAGACACACAGGCAGACTCAAGGAGAGTCCCTGAGTTGTGCTTTTGTGGTGGTTTAAGTCACTTTTATGAGGCATTTATTCTGGATTTCCTTTGGCCAATCATTTTGATTTGCCTGGTTCAGAGTCCATATTTGGTATATCTCAGGGTCCTTCCATGCGTGCACATGCATCTTTTAGCCGAGATGGATTCTACTCTGAAGGCCCATGGGTAGATTAGCCTTTGGCATCATTCACCTTTGACCTCCAAGGAGCCTGTCTGCCCACGTGTGATCAGCGAGGTCTCCTGGCTTCAAGAATGAGAAATATGTGATCTGGGCAGGGCCCAGTGCCCTACCTTAATTGTCTTGCTGTTCTCACCTCGGAGTTTCTTTGGAGCACTGGGAATGAGTCTCCAATTGGTTAACCATTAAGGTGCGGGGGGAGCATGTACCTCCTGCCTCACTGTGGCTCTGTCATTCTTGTAGGAAATGGCAACCCACTCCAGTATTCTTGCCTGGAGAATCCCCATGGACAGAGGAGCCTGGCAGGCTGCAGTCCATGGGGTTGCACAGAGTCAAACATGACTAAAGAGACTTAGCACCTGCCCCACTCCCTTCTGTTTCACTCCCTGCTGCTCTCCCTCACCCAACAGGTCTTCGACCCCCCCGAGGAGTTGGAGAAGAAGGTGTGGGAGCTGGCACAGCTCATCTGGCAGTCCTCCAATGTGGTGTTCCACACAGGCGCCGGCATCAGCACTGCCTCAGGCATCCCCGACTTCAGGTCGGCAGGCAGGGTGGGATGTTGAGGCAGGGCCTTCCAGGCTGCAACAGCCTTCCCTGTGAGCTCACCAGATGAACAGGCATCAAAGCCCATCTGCTGCCCTCCCTCCCACTGAGTTTAGGGTGACCCGTCAGTCCCCTAGGGTGTTGGGGATGTGTAAGACCCTTCCTTCAAAGCAGATCCCTTTATATCACACCCAACATTGACTTCCATTGGTCAGAACTTGGTCATGTGACTGTACCTAGTTGCAAGTGGTGCTGGGAAACATAAATCTTTTGTCTAAGCCCACTGTGCATGGCTAAATATTGGGTTCTATTATTACCATAGAAACCATCCAGACCTCAGTTTCCTCACCTGCAAGTGAGGGTGTGAGACCAGATAATGTCTAACTTCCCTCTACTTCAGGCCGCCTATGTTAGACAAGAGTCTCATTGCTGAAAAGCAGGGGCCTCAAATTTGTGGCCTCCAAGTGGCCCCTCTAGGTGTGAAGTTTGCAACCCCACCCAGATAGGCAGGCCTATTGCACTTGTATTCTCTTTCTGAGGCCTTTCAGGCCCCCAGCACAGACTCTCACAGCAGAAGAGCAGATTCCTTGTCTGGAGGAGTGTTAGGGAATTCTAAGGTGTGAATCTCATCCCCCTTCCATAACCTGCCATAGCTCCCCATTGCCACACTTCAGAGTTCCAAGCACTTCGGGCTGGAAATCAAAGCCCTTCCTCACCTAGCCTTGGTTCAGCTCTCCAACCTCAGCACCTGCAGCCCCCAGACTGTCTGAATAGCCCTGCCCTTTCCTCTCTGTTCAGAGACAGCTCTGCCTCCTCCAGGAAGCCTTCCCAGAGTCCCACAAAGAGCCCTTACCACTTCCACTGGGCCAGCCCAGCCCTGGGTTGCTCCCTCTGTCCTGGCCCCTCAGAGGACCAGAGGGTCTGTGTCCACCTGTGTCTCTTCCCCACAAGATGGAGAACTCCCTGAGTGCAGGGCCTGGGTGCACTCGGGCACCAGCATCCCCCAGTGCAGGGCCATGGACTCCCTGAGGGCAGGGTCTGGGTGCACTAGGGCCCCAGCATCCCCCAGGGCAGGGCCATGCCAAATGCAGCAGCAGTAAGTGCTGGGTGAGTTAAATAATTTCTGCTTTTATGTACCACGTTCTCCCTCTTTCCTACCTCACCTCCTTTGTCTGTATCAATCTCTCTCTGACTTTTTCTCTGCCTGTTTCTCTCTTTTTCTGTCCTCTCCTTGGTCTCTAAACTCTGTCTCTTCCACCCGCCGCCACAGGGGCCCCCATGGCGTCTGGACGATGGAGGAGCGGGGCCTGGCCCCCAAGTTTGACACCACCTTCGAGAATGCCCAGCCCACAAAGACCCACATGGCGCTGGTGCAGCTGGAGCGCGTGGGCCTCCTGCGCTTCCTGGTCAGCCAGAATGTGGACGGACTGCACGTGCGCTCCGGCTTCCCCAGGTGCCCCCAGTGTCCAGCTCCCTGCCCTGCCTTGAGCAGGCCACCCCTCTCCCTGAGCCTCAGTTTCCCTATCTAGAAAATGGACGTTGATGGCAGCCCCTCTCTCTCCAGGCCCCTGGGGCAGTTCAGCCAGGCAGCCAGGGAGGGTGGGCGCTCAGCTGTCAGCTCTCAGTCGCACCTGGAGAGCTGGGCGGGATCCCCTCTTCCCGGTCCTGGGAGGATTCCAGCCCTGAGCCCTCTGGATCTTGGCTGGCTGGGGATCTGGAGATCCTGCTCCTCCACTGAGCCTCTTCCTTCTCCCCCCACAGAGACAAGCTAGCAGAGCTCCACGGAAACATGTTTGTAGAAGAATGTGTCAAGTGTAAGACGTGAGTGCCACTGCGGGAGAGGGCGGGACACAAGGCATGGATGACCCAGGTCGGGCTCCCCAAAAGGTCCTGGTGAGCTAAGCCTGCTGCTTCCAGAGTCAGGGGTGTGACCCTCCCAAGGTGGGATCTGGGAGTGTAGCTTCTTCCTGGGAGGTGTGTTCATTTCCTGCAGCTGCCGAAACAACCACAAACCTGAGTAACTTAAAAACAACAGAAATTCATAATCTTATGGGTCTGGAAGCTACAAGTCCAACATCAAGGTGTTGGCAGGACCATACTCCCTCCACAGAGTCTTAACCACTCACCTACCAGGGAAGTCCCCAGGCCAGCTTTTTCATGGAAGGCCCCCTCTGCTTCCCCACCCCACCCCCTGCGGGGTTTGCCAGCTGTCACCTCATGTTTAGATTCTGGTCTTATGCTCCCGCACTTTCCTGGGAAAACAGCTGTGTGCAAAAAGCATGAGCTGCCCAGATGGGCTGCAGGGTGGGTGCCTGGGAACCGGCAGTGAGCCGACCCTTTCCTCCTTGACACAGGCAGTATGTCCGGGACACCGTGGTGGGCAGCATGGGCCTGAAACCCACGGGCCGGCTCTGCACCATGGCCAAGTCCAGGGGGCTGCGGGCCTGCAGGTGAGTGACCCCTCCCCATGCCCTGGACCCCAGGGGAGGCCGCCAGTCTCCTGCTCACTCCCTTGACCTCCCTACAGGGGGGAGCTGAGAGACACCATCCTGGATTGGGAGGATTCCCTGCCTGACCGGGACCTCACCCTGGCCGATGAGGCCAGCAGGTCTGACCCCAGTGGGTCCCGGGTGGGGTGGGTGGGGAAGGGGCAGAAACAGCCAGCTCCACTCCTGAGGGACCTCAGGAAAGGATTCCAGTGAGGAGTGATCAGCACCCTGTCTGGGCCTCGCTTCGCCTGTAATAGCTGTTGTACTGAGCCCGCACATACCATCCTTACCATACCCCAGGGTGGGTGCTGCTCAGGCCCATTTCACAGAGGAGGAAACAGGCTGGAGCAACTGGACTCCTCCATCCAGGCTGCCCCGCCCAGAAGTGACTGAGCCAGGATCTGAACCCAGGAGTCCAAGTATATGGTGCTCCCCACCAGCAGCTCCACTTCTGCTGACAGGGTTGGGGGTGGCCCAGCAGAAGGGAAGCGTCAGAGGCAGGCCATGGCTGGGCCCCCAGCAGAAGTGGGTGCTGTGTGAGCAGGTCTCCCAGGATTGGCCCCATTGTGTTGGCAGAGCAGTGAAGCCATGATGTTTGAGCAAGGGTCAGGGAGTGTGTGTGCTGGCTACCACATGCCCCGGCCTTGTGGGGCAGGAGGAGGGCTGCAGAGACCCTTGCCAAGGGGCTTAGACTAATCCCACCTCCTGGCCCCAGGAATGCAGACCTGTCCATCACACTGGGCACCTCCCTGCAAATCCGGCCCAGCGGGAACCTTCCCCTCGCCACCAAGCGTCGTGGAGGTCTCCTGGTCATTGTCAACCTTCAGCCCACCAAGCATGTACGTGTGGGAGCCTACCCCTGATATCACCCCTGGACCCCCCTCAAGCCTTCTCCCTCCACCTGACTGGTCCCCACCTCCACAGGACCGCCACGCAGACCTGCGAATCCACGGTTATGTTGATGAGGTCATGACGCGGCTCATGAAACACCTGGGCCTGGAGATCCCAGCCTGGAACGGCCCCCACGTGGTGGAGAGGGCACTGCCGCCCCTGCCACGCCCACCCGCCCCCAAGCTGGAGCCCAAGGAGGAGGCCTCCACCCAGCTCAACAGCCCAGTGCCCGCCAGCCCCAAGCAGGAGCCCACAGCTGAGCCCTGCGCCCAGCACAATGGTTCCGGACCAACCAACCACAAAAGGGAGTGGCCAGACAGCCATGCCCCTCGCAGGCCTCCCAAAAGAGTGAAAACCCAGGTGGTTCCTAGCTGACCAGGGGCCTCGGGGAGGACGGGGTTTTTTTTATAGAAACCATGGGTTCTTTTTCTTTTTTCTTACTGGTCTCACTTTGTTACTCATTTCTGTCCTTTGGGGGAGACCTCAGGGTGCTGAGAGCTGGGCTCCAGGCCGGGGGGCAGACTTGCCATCCACTGGACCTCCCTTTAACTTGGGGCCTATGGAGGGGGCTTGGCAAGGAGCATCCCTGCCCCGGATCCTGAACTTGGAGCTGACAACCCTGCACCTGCTCCACCCCCAGTCTCTAGCCCCTGACTCAGGGTGTTCTTGGAAGGCGTGATCAGGCCTTCTCTGATTTCCAGCCTAAACAGGAATCAAGCCTGTCTGCCTCCTGGACCCTCACATTCTCCAGTCCCTGCCTATCCCCACACAGCCTTCACAGCCCCTCTAGGGGGGAGGGGACACACAGCCACCATTTAGGAGTCAAACCTCGTGGCAGGACAGACAACAGAGGCTCACACTGCCTTTGTGGCTGGAGGGAGACAAGTGGGTCCACCTGACTTCCTCCAGGCTTCCAGAAAAGCCTTCAATGCAATAAAAGCAGAATTTTCTTGCATCTTGAATCTGTGTTTACCATCTACAACCTTGCCCAGGGTCCAATCCCTGGGGGTAGGACTGTGTGGTGTCTGCGGCCCCTGGTATGTGGGTGCGCTGGGACATTCATGCAGTCCAGGCCTGGCAGTGAAGGAAATCCTTACCAGCTGTTGACATTCCTTGAGTCCTCCATTTGTAAATATTATTTCTGTGATTCTTTAATACGTGCCCTCTGCTACTAGGCTGTGAGCCCCTCGAGGAGAGAGGCCGCATCTTCTAATCGCGATTGCAAACTCCCCCACCCGACCCCACATCCCCGCACCTGCGCAAAGCCGGCAGGGATCCGGTTGTGACTCTAAAGGAAGAACGTGGGTGCAGCTGGGGTCCATGCTCCCCAGCTGTGACCTTGGGCGAGTCCCTTCATTCCCTACATTTCAGTCTCCTCATCCATAAGACGAGCCGGGTGGGCAGCCTAGCCCCCCAGGAAAGCAGCTGCCCCAGGCCTTCCGCGGACTCCCTTGAAGGGTCTGGGGCGGGGCGGGGAGGGGCCAGAGCCGTCAGAACCTCGCGCTCCTGGCGCGCCCTGCCCTCCACCAGCCGCCGCTCTCCAAGGTCCTGAAGGCAACCCTGGCTGCTCTCGTCGCCGCTCCAGCCTTGGGTCCAGGGACTCCCCCATATCACTCCTCTATCTTTGGCTGGCCCAGTCCTTCCTTCTGTGGGTTGGGGAGCCCCAGACTCAAGTTAGCCGCCACCCCACTCCACCTCCACGCCAGCCGTGTTCTGCCAAGATACTTTATTAAGGATCATGGCAGTCTAAAAAACGGAAAAGGAAAGGGTCATGGCAGCGCCGAAGTTTAGGGCTCATCCCGTGCTCTGGGGCCAGGGTCCCTGCAGACTTGGCTGCTTTCTCCTCCGTGTGTGCGAGGGGGCAGGGAGGAGTCCCCAGGGTCGGGGTAGGGGGCTAGTTATTGAGGCCTAGTGTATATCGATCTGTCTAGGTCGGGGATCAGTCTGTGTGTGTGTTCCTGTTTCCTTCCGCACCTGGGTCTGCATCTAGATTTCTCAGGCTTTGTGGCCTTATGGTCTGTGTCTGAGAATCAGTTTCGGTGTGTACCTGGGTCCCTGGGTCTGTAGCTGTGTATCTGTGCATCTCCATCCTGATACCTTCTCCAGGGTCTCTCTCTCACCTCGGATCCCCATGCCTGTCCCTGTCCACTACAGCACCTATTGAAGCACCCCTGAGTAGAGGGGCCGGGGTGGAGACGGGGGCAGGGACCCATGGTGCTCACAGCTCCCCCCCTGATGCCTCCAGCCCCACGCGGCCCGGGCTGACTGCTGGCTCAGGCGGGGCACAGTCCAGCAGGGTGGCCCGGTCCAGTTCCTTCACGGAGTTGCCCTGGACCAGAGTTGAGTTGTCCAGATCCTCTGTCGAGTTGTCCAGAGCACGTGTGTCCCGGGATTCCCATTCCCCAGGAGGGCTGCCTGGAGACCTTTCCTGAAGTGCGCCAGTGCTGGGCCCAGGTCCGGGGGCCTCGGAGCCTGGTGCAGCATCGGGAGCCACTCGGGATGCCGCGTCGTTGTGTAGAGTCCTGGAGAAAACTGAGCACGGGGTGGGGGAGGGCCATGAGGGATGGCCTGAGGGCCAGTTCCCTTCTTTCCTTAACCCCCAGCCTCAGGGAGCACTTGCAAGGGGGCCCCTTCCCCTCCCCCAGTGGGGACTGGGGAGCCAAGGGGAATGTGCCCCAGAGGGGTTTTGAAGGAAGAGCAAACCCAAGTCCACATACCTCGCACAGGTGCGAAGTCTCCGGGGCTCTCGGCTCGGTTGGAGGCGAAAGGGCTGATGGAGGGGAGGACGATGAGGGCGAAGGAGAAGAGCAGGACCTGGTGGAGATGTGGGTGGGGTCACCCCATCCCTCCCCAACCCCTGAGCATGCTTAAGCAGGAAACAGAGGCCCAGAAGACTAGATAGTGCTTGACCCAGCACTCAGGGCTCTGCTCCTATTCATGCTCCCCCACAGGCCCCTCTGCCAAGGTTGAGGACACCCCCCCACTCAGAGCTGGGGGTCAGGACTCACTGCTATGCAGGTGCCCGTCTGTGCCGATTTGCTGGTGGACTGGACCACAATGGCCTGGAGTTTCTTCAGCTGTTCCAAGAGAGACCTTAGCGGAAATGGGAAGCCTTGGCTGAGCCCTGCATGGCCTTGACCTGGCTCCCTGTCCATTTCTGGGATCTCCCAGCCTGGCTGAGGTCTGAGTCTTATCCACCCCTCAAGGCTCTACTGCTATTAAAAGTCCCAGAAGCTCCCTCAAAAAATCTCCATTGAATATCTCACCCACTTTTCTGACACCCAGCCTCCTCCATCCAGGTTGCAATCATCACTCACCTGGACACCAGCCCCTACCTCTGGTCCCCTCAAGCCTCTCATGCCCCCTCTAGGGTTCATGCTCCACACTTTTCAAATGTGATTCAACTCCCAGCCCTCCAAGTTCCCACCTCCCTTGGGGTAAAAGCCTGAGTCCTCACTGCTGCCCACAAGGCCCTGCATGACCTGCCTCATCCCCTCCCTCTCTCTTCTCCCCCGACAACTCTGCCCCTCACTCACACTGCTCCAGCCACACAGTCCCCTTATTGTTCCTCCTACACACAAGTATTCCTGCCCTAGGGCCTTTGCACTGGCTGTGCCCTCTGTACCAAGGACACTGTTCCTCCCCACAGGTCTTTTTGTAACTGCTTCTTTCTTATCTATTGGATCTCATCTCAAATGTCACCTTATTGACCTCCCTGCCTAAAATAGCCCCCTTCACTCTCTAGCCCCTTCCCCCCAGTTTATTTTTCTTCCTAGTGGCTATCGCTGTTTGAATGATCTTTTACACTGTTTTGTTTGTCTTAAGTATGCTTCTCACTAAAGTATGAGTCTTTTAAGTGGAGGGACTGTATCTGTTTTGCTCACTATTGAGGTATCAGTACCCAGAACTACTCCTGGCACTGAATAGATGCTGATAAAAACTGACTTAGTACATGTACCCCATAGATGGAATGACCTGCAGTTCTCCAGCACACCATACTTCTAGCCTTTGGCCATTCATATGCCATTTCTTCCACTAGCAGCACCTTCCCTCTACTGAACTCTTATACATCATTTTAGGGCCCAAGTCTAAATCCCCTCTTCTATGCAGCCTGCCCCCTCTCTGGGTAGAATCCTCACCTTCTGCTCTGCCCTGCCATCACACAGTCTGTCCCCCCTTGTCCACCTATCCTGCAAGAGACTCCAGGGTCAGCTTCCCCCTGTCCTCAGTCCTGATCACACCAAAACTCACAGGTTCTGCTTTTCGAGATGCAAGACCTTCCTCTGAAGCTCTTGATTCTGGGCGGTACAGGCTGACATCCTGCAAATGCAACATCACAGTGACATTCAGAATATGCCTGTCACCCCTACAGATCCCACGAGCTGCAACTGCTGAAGCCTGAGAACCTAGGGCCCAAGCTCTGCCACAAGAGAAGCCACCTCAGGAGTTCCCTAGTGGTCCAGTGGCTAGGACTTCACACACTCCCAATGCAAGGGGCCCTAGTTTGATCCCTGGTCGAGGAACTGGATCCCATATGCTGCAACTATGAACTCACACAGCCAAATAAATATTTTTAAAAAGAAGAAGAAAGAGAAGCCACTGCAATGAGAAGCCCACACATCACAACTAGAGAGTAGCCCCTGCTTCCTGCAACTAGATAAAGACCACGCACAGCAGGGAAGACTCAGCACAGCCAACATAAATAAATAAATTTATTTAAAACAAAACATTCAAATTGTGGCATGAGGATATGTTAGTATCCAAGGAAGAGAATAAATTCCCCCACTAAAAGGCCCTCCTAAATAACTCATGGGATAAAGAAGAATCCGCAGTGTAAAGTAGGGAAGACCTAGGAAGCAAGTAATGACAACATACAAATCAAGATGTGCGAGATGCAGCTAAAGAAGTGCTGAGAGGAAAATGGAAAACCTTCTTACAGTTTAAGCAGCTAAACATGTGCTGTGTGTGCTGTGCTTAGTCGTGTGTGCTCAGTCCTGTCTGACTCTTTGCGACCCCACGGACTGTAGCCCGCCAGGCTCCTCTGTCCATGGGGATGCTCCAGGCAAGAATAGTGGAGTGGGTTGCCATGCCCTCCTCCAGGAGATCTTCCCCACCCAGGGATCAAACCAGGTCTCCTGCATTGCAGGCAGATTCTTTATAGTCTGAGCCACCGGGGAAGCCTGCAGCTGAACATACATGTTTAAAAATCAGCAAAAGAACAACAGAATAAACTCACTAAAAAAAAAAAAAAATGAAATACACGATAAAGCTAAGAGCAGAAATAAAGGAACTAGTACACAAAAACACAATTGAGTGGGAGGAAAAGTCAGAAATTCATTCTTTGAAAACAATAACTAAAACAGACAAAGTTCTGGCAAGATTGCTCAAGATAAAAAACAAGGGAAGGTACAAATACACAACATGAGTTATTACAAAGGTCCCAACTATAAGTCATTCAAAGCTTAAAAAAATAATGGGAGAGAACTATGAACTATCTTATGTCAATAAATTTGAAATGGACAACTTTCCAGAAGGATGACACATCCCAAAATTGACTAGGGAAGAAATAGAAAATGCAGATAGGCCTGTAACATTTACTAAAATCACTTTTGGTTTAAAAAGTGAGTGAACTAAGTTTTTATGTTTCCTACCCTGATGCTGGGAAAGATGGAGGGAAGGAGGAGAAGCGGATGACAAAGGATGAGATGGTTGGATGGCATCACTGACTAAATGGACATGAGTTTGAGCAAGCTCCAGGAGGAGGTGAAGGACAGGGAAACCTGGCATGCTACAGACCATGGGGTTACAAACAGTCAGACATGACTGAGCGACTGAACAACAACACCTTAAAGAATAACGAGGACCCTGTCAGCATCCTGCATGAGTTTAGAGAGGTAATTGGACGGGATTAGAGTGCACAGACATTAGAAGAAATTGAGACAGTGACAGACTTTATTTTCTGGGGCTCCAAAATCACTGCAGATGGTGACTGCAGCCATGAAATTAAAAGATGCTTACTCCTTGGAAGAAAAGTTATGACCAACCTAGACAGCATATTAAAAATCAGAGAAATTATTTTGCCAACAAAGGCTCCGTCTAGTCTAAGCTACAGTTTTTCCAGTAGTCATGTATGGATGTGAGAGTTGGATTATAAAGAAAGCTGAGTGCCAAAGAATTGATGCTTTTGAACTGTGGTGTTGGAGAAGGCTCTTGAGAGTCCCCTGGACTGCAAGGAGATCAAACCGATCAATCTTAAAGGAAATCAGTCCTGAAGATTCATTGTAAAGATGATCCTGAAGCTGAAACTCCAATACTTTGGCCACCTGATGTGAAGAACTGACTCATTGGAAAAGACCCTGATGCTGGGAAAGATCGAAGGCAGGAAGAGAAGGGGATGACGAGGATGAGATGGTTGGATCGCATCACCGACTCGATGGACATGAGTTTGAGCAAGCTCCAGGAGTTGGTGATGGACAGGAAAGTCTGGCGTGCTGCAGTCCGTGGGGTCACAAAGAGTTGGACACAACTGAGCGACTGAACTGAACTGAGAGTGCACAGTTCTTAAGTTGAGGAAGTTCCTCCTTCCTTCCACTCCTGGAAGGAAGCCATGACAGCTCTGAGGACCAGAAAGGCTCAGACAAGGGAAGTAAATGCCCCACCTACAGGCAAAGAGCCAGGACATAACCTCCTTTCTTGGCATAACATCATCTAGGGCAGCGGTCCCCAACCTTTTTGGCACCTGGGACCAGTTTCAAGGAAGACAGTTCTTCCATGAATCCGGGGTGTGGAGGGGATAGTCTTAGGATGATTCAAGCACATTACATTTAGTTTTCACTTTATTTCTATTTTCTGGAAATCTCAGAAATTCCGCCTTGACTTTAGCGTTAGGGTCTGTGCTTCCAGGAGAATCTAGTGCCACTGCTGATCTGACAGGAGGTGTGGCTAAGGCGGTAATATAAGGTGGGGAGCGACTGTAAACACCATTGCTCGCTTGCCTGCTGCTCACCTCCTGCTGTGCGGCCTGGTTCCTGACAGGCCATGGATGGGTACCAGTCCGTGGCCCAAGAATTGGGGGCCCTGTTCTAGGGGTTTAAGGGGCCTCAAAATTGAGCCCTGTACCACCTCTAGGCATTTTTCTATCCTTGCAATTCACATACAAAATGGTCGCTCCCATGGGGCACAGTGGTAAAGAATCCACCTGCCAACGCAGGAGACTCAGAAGACATGGGTTTGATCCCTGGGTTGGGAAGATCCCCTGGAGAAGGAAATGGCTACCCAGTCCAGTATTCTTGCCTGGAGAATTGCATGGACAGAGGAGCTTGGCAGGTTGCACGTCATGCAGAGTCAAACACGCGCGCGTGCACACACACACACGTGCGCACACACACACACGCACGCGCGCACACACACACGCACATGCACACACACACGGGCACACACACGCGCACACACACGCACACACACGCAGACTGTGACCTTTACTCTACCGCATGCCTCTCTCAGGCCTCAGTCCCCACCCCCACCCCCTCGAGTGTGGGGTCCTGGGTCCCCAGCCTTACCGAGTCTCCAGGCCATCAATGTATTCCTTCTTCTTTTTCCGGCTTTCTTGAGCTGACTGTTTGTTTCGGATTTTCCGGCGGATCTTTTTCAGCACTCGCTCCTCGTACTGCAGAGTGACATGGGGAGGAGACTGAGTCAGTCTGAAGGGTCCACCCTCTGGTCCAGACCCCACAATTTTACCCCCAGTATCCTCCCAAGGGAGCCAGACTCAGGGACTTGAGGGCAGACCCCTCATGGCTTGAAGGCCAGATTTTTTGTCCTCAAATTTCTGCAGTCTCTAGTGGTGGTGGGGGCGGGGGGTGGGGAATGGGGATAGTCCTGGTTTCCTGATGATCTTCCCTGCTCCCAATCCCAGTTCCATTATTAACAACTAGATTTTGTGCACTGGTGCAATCGCGCCACCGTCTGGCCATGTGTGGGATTGGCGCCTTTTCCCAAGGCAGTTATCACTAAGAGAAGTCTTCAAATTGGGAAAGGCAAACTCAGGTATTGATGCTGAGTGAACACGCTGAGTGGAGGTCGCAGCCAGCTAGAAAGCCCCCAGTGTGTTGGCTTTGAGGATGAATTTTCTGGCTCTGGTGACAGACACATCCTAACATTCTAGTTGTGTGTGCTGTGCTTAGGCACTCAGTCGTGTCCGACTCTTTGCGAACCCACTGACTGTAACCCGCCAGATTCCTCCGTCCATGGGAATTCTCCAGGCAAGAATACTGGAGTGGGTTGCCATGCCCTCCTGCAGGGGATCTTCCCAACACAGGGATCGAACCTAGGTCTCCAGCATTGCAGGCGGATTCTTTATCGTCTGAGCCACCAGTTAGGGAGACCTAAAGGTGAGACTCAGGCTTCCCAGGTGGTGCAGAAGTAAAGAATCCACCTGCCAATGCAGGAAATGGCAAGAGACATGAGTTCGACCCCTGGGTTGGGAAGATCCCCTGGAGTATGGAGTGGCAACCCACTCCAATGTTCTTGCCTGAAGAATGAACGCTGTGGACAAAGGAACCTGGTGGGCTACCATCCATAGGGTGGCAAAGAGTTGGACACGACTGAGCGCGTGTGCACACACACACACATGCACACGAAGGTGAGACTCATGGGCATGTTGCTGCAGGAAATGGGGTGAGGCCCAGGGCCAGGGGTCCCACTGACCCACCTTGGTAAGGGGCAGCTGAGTGGGCAGAGTGATGCCTTCTTTGGCCAGTAGCTTCTTCTCATCCTCCGTCAGCACCAGCTCCTGGCAGTGCCCAGTCCCAGGTTGCAACAGGTGGGGGGCTGCCAGCTGATGTTGCTGCTGTGGGGAAACCAGGAGAACTGCTTTGGGGGCAGAGACAGTGACTGCCTCTGGGAAGTAAAAGGCATCAAGAAACAATTGATCCAGTTGCTATAGGGTCCACGCCGGCACTAGGGCTCCAAAGAACCAGCCCACAGCCCTCTGACGCAGCCATTCCATTTCCAGGAATTCATCTCACAGATACAAGTGTGGTTTTTTTGTTTGTTTGTTTCACAAATAGTCATTTGACAGTTATGTGTTTAGCACCTACTACAGGCCACACACTGCTCTGGGCTCTGAACATTCCTTGCAGCTCTTGTCTGCAACAGCAAATGGAAAATCCAACAAACAGGGTATAGGATAAGTGAGCCTCCGGGTAAAGAGGGTGAGAGGTGGTTCTCCCCATGTACCTGTTTGTACCTTTGGAACTTGGACTGTGTGCATGCATTTGACTATTCAAAAAATTTTCAAGCTAAATTTAAATCACGAAATAGAAACACTGAAAATGAAAGAACTGTGTCATCAGACAGCCAAGTCCTAGGGATGTCACACCATGGCTCAGGAGTAAAGGTAGAGATTGGGGCAGTCTGCTATCTATCAGATCAAACTCCAGTCCCTGGAATTCCAGGCCATTGATCAGTCCAACCATTTTCTCTTCAGGGCTCAAGCCTCAGTGTGTTCATCTGCAATGTGGGAATAAGGCCTCCCACTTCCAAAAGTTGTTCACACACAGAACAATGATATTAAACTTGTTATTTTTACAAAATCCAGTTAGCATTTCCAAAGCGGTCATTTGTCTTTCCTATCCTTCAAGATCTGCTGAAGTCCTGTCTCCTCCAGGAAGCTTTCCTGGGCCTGCAATGCGCCTCTAGCCTCTCTCCCTTATGGATACACTTCCCTAAGCAGTCATTGTCCCCTCTTGACCATGAGGTCCCCATAGACTGGGCACACAGCTGACGCTCACCGCAGGTCTCTCAAGTCTAGAGGGGTGTTCTGGTCTTTTTTAGAGGTTGTCAGGACAACTTGAGGCATCAGGAGTTCAAATCCTGACTTGGCCACTTGCTTGTTGTGTGACTTTGGGTCTGTGGCTTAGCCTCTCTGGGGACTGGTTTTCTCATCTGTGAAAGGGAGCAGGGCACTAATTGGGTTCTCAGGCCGGGTTTGCCCATAGCGGAAGCTCCAGGCAAGATAAGACAGCCCAAGGTAAGCATACAGTGGGCACAATAGACCCAATAGGTCAGCTCAGGAATTGAGCCTGCAGCAGCTGTGTGATTTAAGGCAAATTACTAAACCTCTCTGTGCCCATTTCCTCACATGTGAAATTAAGATAATAGCCTCAATTTTCAGGGTTGCTTTGAATTAAAAGACCTGGAACCAATACCAACCCCTGTCTGTGACTGTCTTCCAGTTTTCAAAATGGGTGTATTGGGGCCCCATGAGCTCCAGTGCCCCTCCCAGTTCTGATGCTCCAGGGGGCAGGTGGGGGCTGCTCACCAGGTCCCCGCTGCTGCTGGAGAGGAGGAGGTCCTTGACTGTGAGGTTGTAGCGTGAGGGTGAGTCAGCCAGGTCGGTCTGCTCCTCGGCATAGACGCCTGGGCTCCACATTTCTAACAGGGCACATGGGGATGGAGACAGGGGTGGGGGTCAGGCAGGGGGCCTCGAGCTCCCAGGTCCTACCTGCCTCCTCCAGCAAAGCCCCCAGCATCGACCCTAATGTGCTAGGCATTTGTTCCTTGGCTTGGGACCCCAAGACCAGGTGCCTCAATCTCCCCTCTGCCATAAGATGGGGACCCCAGTTCATCAGGACGTTGTTAGAGACCCATGGCCAGCCCAAGAGGGAGTGGCTGTTATCACTCAGGATTAGGGGCTGAATCTGCCGCAGGCTGGGCCTTATCTCCTCCTGGGGGCAGGGACCAGTTCTGATTCACCCGAAGTTCCCTCCCACCAGCTACCTGGCACCCCATAGGTGACCTGCTCTGGAGAGCACAGTCTTCCGAGTCAGATGGCCCTTGCTTCTAATTCCAACTGGGTGGAGCTGTGTGACCTTGGGTAAGGGAGTAAACCTCTCTGAGCCTCAGTTTCTCAAGTTTCCAATGGGACTAATAAACACTCCCACCCCATCGCGGGGCTCAAAAGACAAAGGATGCCCTCTTGGTGGAATCTTCTGCATCAGGCCTTTCCCCAGGTCCGGGGGAGCACCCCAAGGCCTGGGATCCCACGATCTCATACACTTTCATTGAGTCTCCTATGAACCAGACATGGAAGGTATAAAAACTGAGGTTGCCAGCGCAATGCTTGAGGCAGATTGCATCCCAGCTCTGTGGCTCTGACTCATCTCTTAACCAACCAGAAAATGGGTCCATGACAGCACCCCAGTACCCATCTCAAAGGGTGGATTTGTGCGTTCAGTGCCCAGAACAAGGAGAGGGTAGTTGGCTGACACAGGACTCACCCAGGTCTATAGCCACAGAAGTCTCAAGCCTTTGGGCCGCTGGCCCGAGGTGCCTGGCAGGGCAGGTGGGGCCAGGATGGTAAGAGGGGCAGGGCCCCTCACCAGACTTCACACTATGGCAGCCGGCAGGCGCGGCAGGCACCTCACCGCGTGGAGGCGTGTCCTGGGGGTCAGAGGGCAGATCTTCTGAGATGCCACTGTCACTGGCCGCGGGGGACCAGGTTGGGGAATCTGAATCTCCAGAACCCAGGATGGAGTTGAGGAAGTCATCAGAGTCCGCGCCTGGCAGGACCTGTTGGGACAGAGAGCACCGGTGGGAATTAGGAGGTCTATGCTTTGCTTCGCATTGCTGTGTGTCTCTGGGCAAGTCGCTGACCCTCTCTGGGCCTCACGCGTCCTTTCTGTAGTAAGGAAAGAGCTAATGTTCCTTGCCCACTGGCGTTGCTGGAGCCAGAACACAATCGTGTAGCTCGGGAACAACATCAAACTGTGTCGAGCGAGGAACAAGCCCCAAGTTTAAGTCTGGAGCCAACTTCAAATTGCTGTGTGACACAGGACAAATTACCACCCCTCTCTGGGCCTTGCTTTCCACACCTTTAAGAAGGAGGCGATGTCATCTGGCCCTTAGGGTCGCTGAGAGGTCTTATACAACAATGTGCTTTGCTAAAATCACACATGTGCATGGTAAAGGCACAAAGCTGAGTGGAGTCCTGGCTCTGACCTGAGGGGGTGGGGGTGGGGATGACGAATTGGGTTATCACCTGGTCCTCCCCACGGCCCCAGTCTTCTCCAAGCTCTACGTGTCTCAGAACGCCATCCTGCCGGTCAAACAGTAGATCCAGGAGCTCCAGGCTGTCGATAGGGCCCATGGGACTGGTGGAGGAAGCCATCTGGGGCGAGGAGGGGACACCTGTGAGGGTCATGCAGCCCCTCTCCTGCCCACCGCCCATCTGCCACCACCCGAGGTACCTTCCCCTCTGCTTCAGTCCCTGCTGCAGGCCCCAGGTCGGCCTGCCCCTCTTGCCTGCTGAGTCTCAATCTCCAGATCTCTGTTGTGGGGACAACCCAGAAACTCCCTGGGCCTAGCAGCCAATTTCTTTAAAAAGCTCTAGATAGCTGCTCCCGTGGGGATAGTCAGCGGATGACGCTAGCCCCCTCTTGCATTCCCATCCTGTCCGAATCCCCCCTCACACCCTTTTCTGGAAGGCAGGGAGGCCCAGAATAAAGTCCAGCAGCAGCCCGGAATAGAGGCACAATCTTAGTCATTGTATTCTCCCTCTGGGTCTCAGTCTTCCCATCTGTACAATGGGGTGTGAGGTGCCTGCCAATTCTGGGAGTTTGGGGAGAGTTCCCGGCATAAATCGTCCCTCCCCTGGGGACCCCTGCAGGTCTCACCTTTCCGATGGCTAAATCCCCATCCATGAGCCCCGCTAGCTCCTTCTCCAGACCTCCTGCGTCTGCCTCGAGCCGGAGGTTCAGCCCGCCATCAGGTCTCCCGGGCTCAGCTGCGTCTTCTCTGTGGTTATCACCACTCCCCAAAAGATGCTGAAATAGTCCCCGGGCGCTCCCAGCCCACCCCAAGGTGCTGACTGGGCAACAGGCAAGACGGACAGAGTTAAGGGCCAATGACAGCGGGGCAGGCTAGGGGGCGGGGCGGGAAGACCGTTATCTCATGTTTTGTGCTTTTCCAGTCAATGGGCAAAGGCCAAAGTCTGGGGTGCTGCGACTCCAGCATGACTTTTCCCCTACTTTCGGGGACTGTTTCTTTTCCTAGTCCCCGGATGTCGGCTCCAAGAAAGCCCAGGGCCCTTAGCCGGGTCCCGTCCACTCCCAGAACAAAACAGAACCCAAAAGACTAGCCCAAACCCTTGGGGGCGCCCTTCCTTCAGCCAGGAGTTCCCTTCCTTCATCAGAGCTGGCAACCCTCAAAGCCCCCTTCCCCCAGGCAAGGTCTCTCCGGCCAAACCAGAGCAATCAATTCCTTCTAGAACCTTCTGCGGCTGCTGCTAAGTCGCTTCAGTCGTGTCCGACAGCGTTCACTTATTCTCAATAGATATTTATTGCAAGCCAAACTGATTCCTGCTTCAGGGCCTTTGGACTCGGCTGTTCACTCTGCCTGGAAGGCATATCTGTTCAACCCAACTCTCTCACTGTGTTCACACATTCCTGAATGTTTGCTATTTGTGGAACCCAGCCCAGACAACGGAGAAGCCCCCTGCCACACACACAACCAGAGAGGAGCTCCCCACCCCTTACCTCTTGATCACATCACTGTTTTCAAGGAACTCACTATTGGAAATTTTCTTGTTTACTCACCTATATTCTTCTCTCATTGCTCCCCTGCCCTTTCATGTGAGCACCATCAGGGAGAGAATAGAGGCTCTTTTGCTCTCAGCTGGGTCCCTAGTGTCTTAAAGATGCCCAGCACACAGGAGGCACTCCATCAAGTCTTACTCATCTGGCAACTCCTATGGCAGTGGACAAGCTAGATCATAAAAGCACAAACACAGCAATAGCTGACAAAGGGGTGGATGCTACCAAGAAGCTAGATGTAATCGTGTACACAGCAACACAGGGCTGGCAAAGACTTTATTTTTATTTTTTTAATGCTTTTTAAAAAAATTAGTGTGCTTTCTTTGAACTGCATGCCATGAATTTTTTTTTGAGGGGGAGGGGGTGCATTTCATGTGGGATCTTATTCCCTGACCCGGGATCGAACTTGGATCCCCTGCATTGGAAGAAGGATTCTTAACCACTGGACCACCAGGAAAGTTCCAGGATTCTTTCAGAAGGTGACATTTAAGTACGGTCCTAAATGATGAGCAAGAGCCCAGCCACTGGAAGATCTAGTGAAAGCCTGTTTCGGGTCAAGGAACAGCTCATACAAAGGTCCTGGGGCAGGACTGTACCTGGTGTGTTGGAGGAACAGCAAGGAGGCCCATGTGTCTGGAGAACAGTGAGTGAAGGGTGAGAGGAAGGAAAGGAGGACATGGAGGGAACAGGGCAGGTCATGCGGAGTCTTGTGGGCTGTGGCAAGAAGTTTAAGTTAGTCGCATCTTTTTGTGATCCCGTGGACTTTAGCTCACCAGGCTTTTCTATCCATGGGATTCCCCAGGCAAGAATACTGGAGTGGGTTGCTATTCCCGTCTCCAGGGGATCTTCCCAACCCAGGGGATCGAACTTGGGTCTCCTGCATTGCAGGCAGATTCTTTACCATCCAAGCCACCAGGGAAACCTATTGGTTTATACAAAACACAGTGGAAGCTCTTGGGAGCTTAGTGAATGGATGACAAACCTTCTGTATGCTGGCCAAAATGCTAGGTGCTAGGTTTACACGGTAGCTCAAACACTCTCCTTGCTCTCAAGAAATACACATCCTGGTGTATGTTTCTCCATGGACCAGCCATTATTTATTCAGGCAACAAAAATTTCAGACCTACTATGTGCAGTGCCAGAGTGTTGCTCTTATCTCACAATAACACATGTGGTTGTCACAACTGCGGGTGCTCCTGGAGTGAGTGGGGGCTAGGGATACTGCTCCACACCTCACAGTGCCTGGGACAGCCCCCCACAGGGAATGCCCGACCTTGATGTTAGCAATGCCCGGCAGGAGGACCCTTGCATTACCATGACTGCCTCCCCCCACCCACACACACCGGATACTGGTAACATTAGCTCACTCTTGGCCTCCACATCTTTCATTTCCTTTTTCACTACTCTGGGTTGGATTTTTAAGGGGATTGTTTGGTTTGGTTTGGCTTAGTGTTCCCAGTCGTAATATTTATTCAGCCTTGGCTTGTGAAGGCACCTTTCCAGAGCTGCCTTGGCAGGTGTAGAAAGTAGGTGAAGGTTGACTTCTGGACTTGTCTCTGCCTCCCCCTCACTCCCATTTATGACTCTCAGGAGCCCCAGTACCCTTGACATAGAACTCGTCCTCATCTTCTTATCCAAATCTGTCTGAATAAATGATCTGGCATTACTCACTTAACACCTACATGGATATTTAGACCCCACAGTCTTCCCTGCAGGATATTTGTTACTTTTTTGTAATTTTATTTTAATTCATTCATTTGTTAATTTATGTCTTCTTGGCCATGCCACATGGCATGTGAGATCTTAGTTCCCCAACCAGGGATTGAACTCATGCCCCTTGCATTGGAAGTGCAAAGTCTTTTTAACCACCAAACCACCAGGGATGTCCCCTTTTATAATTTTATAGTCATGGGCTTTAGAAGGCTTTCATATACCCTAGTGAAAAGATGGGGCTTCCAGGTGGTACAGTGATAAAGAATCTGCGTGCAATGCAGGAAGTGCAAAAGACATAGGTTCGATCCCCAAGTCCAGAAGATCCCCTGAAATAGGAAATGGCAGTGCACTACAGTATTCTTGCCTGGAAAGTTCCATGGACAGAGAAACCAGATGGGTTAGAGTCCGTGGGACCACGAAAAGTTGGACAGAACTGAGCGCAATGAAGAGATATCTGAAAAGATAAGATGAGGATAAGTACTTGAGGGACAAGAGGACTTTTTGATGCCCTTGACATCATGATCTAATTTGCCAGACACAAACGCATGCTTCAGAGCAATGCAAAGTTGGAATCTAAGGTAAAATTCCCGCAATAGATTCCACCAATGAGTTGAAGTATAAAACACAACACAAGACACGAGAGGATGCTGTGGTCAAACAAGACTGAGGGACACTGTGTTAATAAACAGCTTTGTGGAACTTGTCAGAGCCTATACAATACTCTGTAACACTCTCAGAAGGTATGAATTTGTAGCATTTCTCAAACATCATTGTTAGGTGTGAGCTTTGCTTCTAATTGTTACTTGATTTATACGGAACCATTTCTGACACATGAAAACATTTAAAGATACCCACTAGCCTGACTAGGGGCTTCCCTGGTGGCTCAGACGGTGAAGTGTCTGCCCACAATGCGGGAGACCTGGGGTTTGATCCCTGGGTCGGGAAGATCCCTTGGAGAAGGAAATGGCAACCCACTCCAGTACTCTTGCCTGGAAAATCCCATGGACGGAGGAGGATGGTAGGCTACAGTCCATGGGGTTGCAAAGAGTCGGACACAACTGAGCAACTTCACTAGACTAGCCTGACTACAATAAAAAAAAGACAACATCAGATGTTGGTGGAAAATATGGAGCAATCAGAACTCTCACCCGTTGTTGGTGGGAATCAAAATGGTTCAACCACTTGGGGAAACTTTGGAAACTTGGGCAATCTCTTACAGTTAAAAATGCATTTACCATATGACTTAGCAATTGTATTCCTGGGTATCTACCTAAGAGAAATGTAAATATATGTTCACAGAAAGACTTGTACATGAATGTTCATAGCAATCTTATTCATAATTGTGCTGAAGAGTAAACAACTCAAATATCCAATAACAGGGGAGTAGATAAACAAACTGGTATATCCATACAACACAATGATACTCATCAATAAAAAGGAATAAATTACTATTAATTATACATTCAACAACACATATGAATTTCAAATGCATAGTGATAAAAGAAGCCAGATGCAAAAGCATATATACTATAAGATTCCATTTAAATGATAACCAGAGAAGAGGCAAAAGTAATTCTTGGTGGGAATTCCTGGGCAGTCCAGCAGTTAGACGCTGCATTACCAATGCAGGGGGCAAATGTTCAGTCCCTGGTCAGGGAGCTAAGATCCCACATGACGTGTGACTTGACCAAAAAAAAAAGTAATTCTTGGTGATAGAAAGTGGTTTAGTTCAGTTCAGTCTCTCAGTTGTGTCTGACTCTCTGCGACCCCATGAGCTGCAGCATGCCAGGCCTCCCTGTCCATGACCAACTCTCAGAGTCCACCCAAACCCATGTCCATTGAGTCGGTGATGCCATCCAACCACCTCATCCTCTGTTGTCCCTTTCTCCTCCTGCCCTCAATCTTTCCCAGCAACAGGGTCTTTTCAAATTAGCCAGCTCTCTGCATCAGGTGACCAAAGTATTGGAGTTTCAGCTTCAACAACAGTCCTTCCAATGAACACCCAGGACTAATCTCCTTTAGGATGGACTGGTTGGATCTCCTTGCAGTCCAAGGGACTCTCAAGAGTCTTCTCCAACACCACAGTTCAAAAGCATCAATTTTTCAGTGCTTAACTTTCTTTATAGTCCAACTCTTACATCCATACATGACTATTGGAAAAACCATAGCTTTTGACTAGACGGACCTTTTTTGACAAAGTAATGTCTCTGCTTTTTAATATGCTGTCTAGGTTGGTCATAACTTTGTTTCCAAGGAGTAAGCGTCTTTTAATCTCATGGCTGCAGTCACCATCTGCAGTGATTTTGGAGCCCTCAAAAATAGTCAGCCACTGTTTCTACTGTTTCTCCATCTATTTGCCATGAAGTGATGGGACTGGATGCCATGATCTTAGTTTTCTGAATGTTGAGCTTTAAGCCAACTTTTTCACTCTCCTCTTTCACTTTCATCACTTTCATCTTTAGTTCTTCTTCACTTTCTGCCATAAGGGTGGTGTCATCTGCATATCTGAGGTTATTGATATTTCTCCCAGCAATCTTGATTCCAGCTTGTGCTTCTTCCAGCCCAGCGTTTCTCATGATGTACTCTGCATATAAGCTAAATAAGCAATGTGACAATATACAGCCTTGACGTACTCCTTTTCCTATTTGGAACCAGTCTGCTGTTCCATGTCCAGTTCTAACTGTTGCTTCCTGACTTGCATACAGGTTTCTCAAGAGGCAGGTCAGGTGGTCTGGTATTCCATCTCTTTCAGAATTTGCCACAGTTTATTGTGATCCACACAGTCAAAGGCTTTGGCATAGTTAATAATGCAGAAATAGATGTTTTTCTGGAACTCTCTTGCTTTTTCGATGATCCAGCAGATGTTGGCAATTTGATCTCTGGTTCTTCTGCCTTTTCTAAAACCAGCTTAAAGAAAGTGGTTACCTGGAGTAGAATGGGGAATTGAGTAGACACAGGCATGAAGAAACTTTCTAGGGTGGAGAAAATATTCCATAACTTATTTTTAGTGCTGGTTACCTGACTGTCCAGAATTGTCAGAACTCATCAAATTGAACACACCTAAGATCTATGCATCATTATTATAAATTAATTCTACCTCAATAAAAAGCATACTAAATATATAATGAACAATCACATACATACTACATTTATACATACATTTACACATGTAAAACATTAGAAACAACTGAAATATTCATCCATAGGTAACTGATTAATAGAGTCTGATGCAATAACACACTGGAATATTACATAGCTGTGAAAATGAATGAGGATTATCTTTATGTACTGGTATGGTACAATATTGAAAACATATGGTTATTTATAGTTGAGAAATCAATGTTTCTCAATATTTTTTTTAATTCTGGCCCCTCACAAGGAGCATTTGAAGACATTTTCTTAACTGATCCACCATGAAATTGTATATCCACAAGTATACTGTATATACGCTTGTGTACCATATGTTTATCTGGGTGAAAAAAAAAATCTTACTCTTTTAATGTATAAAACACAGATATAGAAGCTCTTCTTTAATGTATAAAACACAGATTCTTGGGTGTTCCATCCATTAAAACATATGGAGAGACTTCCCTGCTGGTCCAGTGGCTAAGACTTCACCTTCCAACACAGAGGGTGAGAGTTCAATCTCTGATCAGGGAACCAGATCCCACATGCCACAGCTGAGAGTTCGCATGCTGCAACTAAGACTAAGACCTGGCACGGCCAAATAAATGAATGAAAGAATACATAAAGATTTTAAAAAAGCAACATGGGTTTGTTTGTGCTGTGTGCTCAGTAGTGTCTGACTCTGTGACCCCATGGACTGTGTAGTCCACCAGACTCCTCTGTCCGTGAAATTCTCCAGGCAAGAATACCAGAGTGGGTTGCCATTTCCTCCTCCAGGGGATCTTCCTGACCCAGGAATTGAACCTGCGTCTCCTGTATTGGCCGGCAGATTCTTTACTGCTGAGCCACCTGGGAAACCCTCAAAAAAAAAAAAAAGAGGAATGCTCAGAAGAGACCCCACACACAGTTAGGTCTCCAACTCTGCCCATTTTTAGTGTTGTTGCTATTATTACTACTATATGCATCTGTGAGAAACACGCCAGGCTCCAGTCCCAAGGCACCCCACAGGCAGACACCCGCCTGTTACTTTCCGACTGCTTCAGCCCTTTGGCCTCACAAGTCTGGTCATGACGACAGTCCCCGTTCTGCACAGGACAGAGGCGCTAATAAGGGGTTATGACTCACTGTGACCACTCCATGAGTCAGCGGCTCTGAGACAACGCCCAGGTCCCCCACTCCAGATGGGGACTTGCCTCTTGTCACCATGTCACCTCCCCAGTCCTTGGATTATTTGCCAGAAAGTCCTCTCTACACTTCCCTTTAGATCAGTTTTGGGGGGACAGGTAAGGGGGTCCAAGATCATCAGCCCTTCCCCTTCCTCTTTCTCTTCCTTCTTCTCTGGGACCCTCCCTCGGGGTACAGCCAGGCCAGGCAGTGAGTAAAACCCTTGTGACCTGGGTGTGGCAGGGGCTGGGGGCCCGGGGACTCTGATCAGCCTCTTGGGCAATGCCAGCTGATTAGCACCTAATTCTCTCGGCTGCCTAGTCCAGGGGGCTACCAGCTCTGGAGGGGGAGGGGTGAAGACGGGATGTTTGAACCAGGGCCTCCGAGTGCCACCAGGAAGGAGACTTTTTCAGGGAGTAGGGGTGAGGCTCCCTACATTCAGGCATTCATTCATTCATTTTTAAAAAATTTTTATTATTTATTTATTTGGCTATATGAGGTCTTTTTATTTTTTATTTATTTATTCATTTTTTTTGGTGAGGTCTTTTTAAAAAGTTTATTTATTTATTTTTGGCTGTACTGAGTCTTCATTGCTGTGCCCAGGCTTTCTCTAGTTGCACCTCATTGCAATGAGGGCTACTCTTTGTTGCTTTGAGCAGGCTACTCATTGCAGTGGCTTCTCTTGTGGAGCATGGGATCTAGGCACTTGGGCTCAGTAGTTGTGGCTCACAGGTTTAGTTGTTTCACTGCATGTGGGATCATCCTGGATCAGGGGTTGAACCTGTAACTCCTGCATTGCAAGGCAGATTCTTAACCACTGGACCATCAGGGAAGCCCTGTGTGAGGTCTTAGTTGCGGAACACAGGATTTTTAGTTGTGGACCTGGGATCTAGTTCCCTGACAAGGAATAGAACCCGGGCCCCTTGCATTGGGAGCTTGGAGTCTTAGCCACTGGACAACCAGGGAAGTCCTCATTCATTCATTCTTGTGACCACTACTTCTTGAGTGCCTGCTGTGTGTCAGGCCTTGGGGACCCAGCAGAGAACATGAACTGTTATTTCCCACACCCCACCCAAGTGGAGCTGATGTTCCTAGCTGGGGAAGACAGATACTAAGTAAAATCAGTTGTGCATAAGCAAGTAAATAAATACATTGAAGAGAAACACAAAATTGTAAAGCAATTATACTTGAATTTAAAAATTAAAAAATAAGCAAATTGAAGAGACCAGATACAGAGGAATAAAGCAAGAAAGAGACACTGTGAGTATGTGGAGGGGGAGGCAAGTTGTAATTTTATATTAGGTGGTCAGGGAGGGGGCCTCACCACAAAGACCCTGAGGGAAGGGTGGTGCCTTGTTCCAGGGTGAGAAGTCCAATGATCAGTCCTGTGATGGTTCTGCAAGGTTCTGCAAGTTTCTGCGTGGGGCCGGGTAGGCTGTGTTTGTGGACAGGGCTGGGAGGTCCCTTGGGTCAGGGGTCCTGTTCTCCAGGCTTGGTGCCTGGGTTTAGGCCTTAGCCAATCATAGGAAGGGGGTCCTCCAGCTTCCCGAGACCAGGTGGTCTTTGGGGCAGTGTTCCCTGAGGGTCCTGAGTCTGGATCAGCAAACAGGGTCAGTCCTTCACCCATCTCGAGATCCACACCCGTCGGGCCAGTCCCCACCCCCGCCCCCTTCAGGTCTCACCACCATCTCATCTCATCTCCGTGATTGTTTTATGGCTAGTGGGTCCAAGGGTCACAGCTGACCCTCTCACCAGGAAAAGGAGGCCTCCCTTGGCTGCGGATGTGGTCAGCTCAGCTTCCTTCCCCTTGTGGGGGAGGAGACCAGGCGTCAGTCTCCTCTGGCTCAGCCCCGAGGGATTCTGGGAGGGTGCTTTAGGGTGGGGGAGGAAGAAGCATGTGGGGGCGTCTAGATCCTGAATTGGTCCAGGCCCTCCATCCCTCGCCTTCTGAATTTGTTTGCTGTAGCTGCCAAACAAAGTCCCAAGGCCTGGGAGGCTGGAGCAACAGAAATATCTTTCCTTCCAGTCCCAGAGGCTAGAAGTCCAAGACCAAGGTGTCTGCAAGGCTGGTTCCTTTTTTTTTCAATTGACTTTTCTCACCTCATGGGCTTCCCAGGAGGCACATAAGAGACTCGAGTTCAGTCCTTGAGTTGGGAAGATCCCTTGGAGGAGGAAATGGCAACCCACTACAGTATTCTTACGTGGAGAATCTCATGGAGAGAGGAGCCTGGTGGGCTACAGTCCATGGGGTCATAATGAGTCAGACATCACTCAAACACCCCAGTTTTTTTAAGGTTTATTTTATGTATTCTTATTCTTATTCTTTTAGGTCATGCCAGCTGGCATGAGGCAGGATCTTAGTTCCCCAACCAGGGATCGAACCCGTGTCCCTTGCAGCGGAAGAAAGGAGTCCTAACCACTGGGACACTGGGAATGTTGGAGGGCTGGTTTCTTCCAAGGCCTCTCTCTTTGCCTTTTAGATGCTGGCTTCTCCCTTTGTCTCTGTGTCCACGTGTCCCCCATTTACAAGGACCCCAGTCTTATGGATTAGAGCCCACCCTAGTGACATCATTTTACTTTGATCACCTCTGTGAAGCCACCCATCTCCAAATACAGTCACATTCTGAAGTCCTGGGGGTGAGGACTCCAATATATGAATTTCAGGTTGGGGATACAATTCAGCCCCTAACACTCCTCCAAGCTGTGATGAAATCCAAGCCTGGTGGTCATCTCTTCTAAGAAGCTGCCTTGACTAACCCTGCCAAAGCCACCTTCCACCCCAGTCATATCCAGTATAACACCTTTGATGGGACAGAATTCTCTTTATCTATCTATGTTGTCTGTTTACACCAGGGAGTAAAGACCTGTGTATTTTGATCACTGAGCATGTGTGATCAAGGCAAGAATACTGGAGTGGGTTGCCATGCCCTCCTCCAGTGGATCTCCCCGACCCAAGGATCGAACCAGTGACTCCTGTGTCGCCTGCATTGCAGGCAGATTCTTTACCACTAAGTCACCGGGGAAGCCCCACCAGTATACCCCCAGCCTCCGAAACAGTCCCCTTCACACCAGTGGAGTGGCTCCAAACACACTTGTGGAGTGAACTCCATGACAGCGTGCTCCACGGATCTCAGGACAAAGACACCTGCTCAAGGCCAGGTTGGGGCATCGGCCTCACCTGCGATCAGCTCATAGCTTTCCCGTTTTGTGCACAGTGGCTTTCTGGACCAAGAGTTCGAAGTTGGTCCCCAGCTCAGCAAACGACTTGGCTGTGACATCTCAAGTCACTTCACCCCTCCAGGACTCTGCTTCTCCATCTGCAGAAGGTGAGGATTGATCTAAAGGTTATATAAAATTAAGCCCCTGCCAGATTAAACATCAGGGTTAATGTTTAATCTCAGGGGAAAGCTGACCAGGAGTGAAGTTTAATACGAGTCATGGGCCACGCACGTTGTGTACGTACTTATGGGAGAAACCCACGAGGTAGGGGACAATCCCGTCCACGCATGAGTGAGGTTGGTCATGCTGAGAAAGGGTGAAGGAAGCACTGCACCCTGATCCTTCTCAATGGGAGCGTGGTTAACCCCCAAATTTCCTTCTTGCTCAGGCAGAACACCATAGAACTCTCAGATCACCAGTAGCATCTCCAGGTTAGAATGTTCTTAAAAGATCATTGACAGGTCTTCCCTGGTGGCTCAGTGGTAAAGAATCTGCCTGCCAATGCAGGAGACGTGGGTTTGATCCCTGATCCAGGAAGATTCTGCATGCCTCGGAGCAACTAAGTCCGAGAACCGCCAACTACTGAACCTGTGCTCCTCAATAAGAGAAGCCACCACAAAAAGTCCAAGCACCACAACGAGAGAGTAGCCCCCGCTCACTGCACATAGAGAAAGCCCACGTGCAGCAATGAAGACCCAGGGCAGCCAAAGTTAAGTACATAAAAATTTTAAAAAATAAAAGATCATCGACAACCCTCCACAGAATTTAGTAACATTTATTTTTGGTAACTTTTTTTTTTAATCAATTACCTTTTAATTGAGGCATCTGATACTGGTCTAATTTACCATCATGTTACTAAGTGTCTTTATTTTTTTTTAAGTTTTTAAAAATTAAAAAAAATTTGTTTATCATTTATTTTTGGCTGCCCTGGGTCCTCGTTGCTCCATGTGGGCCTTCTCTAGTTGTGAAGCAAAGGCTTCTCTTTGCAGTGGTGCCTCTTGTCCCAGAGCACGCACTTCAGAGCACGGGCTCAGTAGATGTGGCACATGGGCTTTGTTACCCTGCAGCATGTGGACTCTTCCTGGACCAGGGACTGAACCCATGTCCCTTGCATTAGCAGGTGGATTCTTAACCACTGGACCACTAGGAAGACCTACGTGTTTTTCTAAAATAAATTATTGAAGAAAAAAAGCCAAGTACATAATAATGCTGAAGGTTGTAGTGAAGCATTTTTTAAGTCTTTATTGAATTTGTTACAATATTGCTTCTGTTTTATGTTTTGATTTTTTGGCCTCTAGGCATGTGGGATCTTTTAGTTCCCCAACGAGGGATTAAACCCAAATCCCCTGTACTGTAAGTTGAAATCTTAACCACTGGATCATCAGAGAAGTCCCAATGAATATATCTTGAAAAGAAATATAACACTGGGGTAATTTTTTTTTTATAAGTATCAGGTGCCTACAACAGATGCAAAGGAAAGTAAACAGTGTTATTAAATTCTAGGCAGCTGCTTTTACCTGTGGAAGGTTCTGGATTAGGTGACTGTTAAAGAAGTCAGCAAATAGGTGTTCCTGACTCAGCAGCACCCAATTTGAGTGCTTCTTGGTAGAATCGGTTTAAAAGAGGACTGAAAAGGAAATCATTTCTTACCTTTCATTAGGTTTATTTTGTATGTGCAGTTTGCATCCAAACATGCATGGAGAACCCCAGTGGGGTTTCAAAAACAAACAACAAACATGCATGGAGAACTCTGTGCATGGAATTCTCTCAAACCACCCCCCTAGCACCCCCCCAACACACACAGACTTCCCTTCTCCAAGAAAAACAATGCCATTCCTCCTAGACCCAACTCCTGGGTCTAAGCACCCAGTCTCATCAAAACCACAGCTAAAATTTATTGGTCACTCATCTTGCCAGGGACTTTGTGAAGTACACAAGTGAACTTGATCTTCCAAAAACCCCAAACGAGCGAGGGGCTTTGTTACATCCATTTTGCAGATGAGTAAACTGAGGCTCGAGGAAGGATACTGTTACCCAAGGTTGTGCAGCTTGTAAGCAGTAATGCTGAAATCCCAGGCAGTGATGCTAAGTTGGAGCTGCCCCCAGGGTGAGCCAGGACTGACACAGGTGGCATTGCTTGTGGTGGTCTCAGGCAGGATGCTGGCTCCTTTGTCATGTCTTTCGGCACAGAGGGGATGTCAAGGCTACCCCTCTCCGGATTCAGTTCCAGCCCCTCCTCTTGCAAGCTGTGTGACCTTGGGCAAGTCACTTGGCTTCTCTGTGCCACTACTTCCCCCTCTCTAAATAGTAAAGATCTAGTGAGTTCTCACATGTAAGCAGCAGCATACCATGGCTGGGGCAAGGGGAGCAGCCCACCCCAGGTGCTATCAAAAAAGACGCCGATTCATTTCCAAAATATACAAACATCTCATATAGGTCAATAATGGAAAAAAAAAACAAAAACCTACCAAGCAACCCAATTAAAAAGTGAGCGAAAGACCTAAATAGACCTTTCTCCAAAGAAGACATACAGATGGCCAATAGGCACATGAAAAGATGCTCAATATCACTAATTATTAGAGAAATGCAAGCAAAACCTCAGTGAGGTTATCATCTCACACCGGTCAGAATAAAGTGTCTACAAATAATAAATGCTGGAGAAGAGGTATGGAAAAGGGAATCCTCCTACACTGTTGGTGGGAATGTAAATTGATGTAGCCACTACGGAGAACAGCATGGAGGTTCCTTTAAAAATTAAAAATAGAGCTACCATATGATCCAGCAATTCCATTCCTGGGCATGTATATGGAGGAAACGCTAATTCAAAAATACACACGCACCGCAATGTTCACAGCAGCACTGTTGACGACAGTTAAGGCGCTGAAACAACCCAACTGTCCATCAACAGATGAGTGGATGAAAAAAGAGATGTGCTACACAGACACTATGGAATACTACTCAGCCATAAAAAAGAATGAAATAGTGTCGTTTGCAGCATCATGAATGGACCTAGAGATTATCATATAAGTGAAGTCAGACAGAAAGGAAAATATCATATGACATCAACCATATGTGCAATCTAAAATATAATATGATACAAATGAACTTATTTACAAAACAGAAACAGACTCACAGACATAGAGAACAGACTTTTGGTTACCAAAGGGGAAAATTGGGGGCGGGAGGGATAAATTAGGACTTTGGGATTAACAGAGACACACTACTATATATACAATAAACAGAGGTCCTACTGTATAGCACAGGGAACTATATTCAATATCCTAAATCATAATGGGAAAGAATCTGAAAGAGAAAATAAATATGTGTATAGCTGAATCACTTTGCTGTATACCAGAAACTAACACAGCACTGTAAATCAACTATCTTTCAATTTTTAAAAAAATTTAAAAAAAAAATCTGGAAAAAAAGGAGGGCATTGTAGAGAATTCAAAAAAGGATAATAAACCTGATTTTATTATTATTTTATTTTTCATATCACCGTGTATAGGCAATTCTGAGCAATGTCAGAATAACCTTAAGACGTCTCTTATTGATCTAAACGAGTAAGAGGATCAGCAAAGTTGACAGCTTCTCAGCTTGTGATCCCAGTGCGAAAACTGTCAATGAACATGGCCCAGTGCCAAAAAGGTTTTTGGGAGCTGAAATTTGAATCCTCTGTACTTAGCACGTGTGAAATATCAATCTGCTTTTGATTCCTTTCCCGAGCAGTTAAAAAAAAAAACCTCCTTGGCTCCTATAAAAATAGACTGGATTTGGCAAGTCATGGTCTGTCCAGTCCTGGTCTGAACAATTGTTGTGGTTTGGCCACTGGAAGTTTTGAATTATCACATTTTATTATGAATCCTTTAATAAACATTGTCTTGTACACGGAAGTGGACTGGGAGAAATTCGGGCAACGCATTTGGCCCCAGACTCACACAGACTTGGCGACACACATTCATTTGGAGAGTTAGTTCTTATTGATTCTAATTCTTTTGAATTCCCTTTGGACATAGTTCATATTTCCAACCCTTGGGGTGATACACGAGCTTGTGTTTAAACAATAGATTTGAAACAAACAATGATGGACCAGTGACTTTTAATGCCAAGAAAAAGAGTTTGAACTGCTTCACTTTTTTTTTTTCTCTCTGACCACTTGGACTTTCTAGTTCCCTTTAAAAGTTTAGTTGTTGTTTGCTGATGTTGTTTAGTTGCTAAGTTGTGTCTGACTCCTGTGACCCCGTGGACTGTATAGCACTCCAGGCTCATCTGTCCATTGGATTTCTCAGGCAAGAATACTGGAGTGGGTTGCCATTTCCCTCTCCAGGGGATCTTCTCGACCCAAGGATTGAACACGTGTCTCTTGAGTCTCCTGCATTGGCAGGTGGATTCTTCACCACTGGGCCACCAGGGAAGCATATTCAGTGCACCAATTGGAAAATATAATATTCTTGTTTGGTAAGCTCAATTTTTAATTCAAACCCAGGTCATTTTTACTGGATTTGAGCCATATCTTTAAAATAGAAATATTTTCTTCCTTTAAATTATTATTCTTATTTAATGATTTACTTCTTATTAAACTGTAATGTTGGACTTCCCAGGTGGCCAATGCAGGAGAGTTCGATCCCTGGGTCAGGAAGATCCCCTGGAGAGGGAACTGGCAACCCACTCCAGTATTCTTGCCTGGAAAATTCCAAGGACAGAGGAATCTGGTGGGCTACAGTCCATGGAGTCACAGAGTCAGACATGATTAAGCACAACTCTAATATTATTATTCATTATTGTGATAGACCAATAAAGACACGTACAACATGTAAACACATGTAAAGAGTTTTTCCTTTAAAAAATTCATTAATGAAATTAAAAGGTATTCATTCACTACCATTTTTCCTTTACTGGACTGAATTTTTTTTTTATGTACGTTAATGGTGTGATTATATAGCTGGTGCCCAATAAAAGAAAAAAATTCACTCAATATTTCTTTCTTGGCTATTACAATTATTGTTTGTTTTTCATAATTTTTACTGATAAACTTTTTGCCTTCAAGAGGAGTAAATGGTAAAACAAGATTTTTTCCAGCTTTTAAATGTGCTATGTAAGCATCAGCACTTAGGCACTTAATACCTGGTTCCCAGTGTCAGACAAATATTTATTAACATCCATACTTCATTGAGGGTTTCCCCGGTGGCTCAGAGATAAAGAATCTGCCTGCAATGCAGGAGACACAGGAGACTTGTTTTCGGTCTCTGGGTCGGGAAGATTCCCTGGAGAAGGAAATGGCAACCCACTCCAGAATTCTTGCCTGGAAAATCCCATGGACAGAGGAGCCCATGGGTTTGCAAAGAGTCAGATATGACTGGGCAACTGAGCGCGCGCTCACACACACACACACATATACACACATACTGCATTGACAAACTATACCACCATTGTCTGTCTTTAAAAAGACTGAGAGCAAAGAGCAGCTTTTGCGTTTTTAAATAATCTTAAAATACAGAGTAAAGCAATCCAATCAAATTAATTAAATAAAATATGGAGTAATTATTTAGGAGAAACATTATTTCACAACACAAGAAAACTACCATGAAATTAAAATTTCGGCCTCCAAAAATAAAATTCAAATTTCAGCCTCCAAAAATAACATTTCATTGGCCACACAGCCACGCCCTTGTGTGGACTGTATGGCTTGTGGCTGTTTTGGAAGCTAAAAGGGCAGAGTTGACTAACTGTGACAGACTGTGTTTAAACTATTTGCTGCATGGCCCTCTAAGAAAAAGTTGCCAGACTCCTGCTCTGATTTTTGAACTCCTATCCTCCAAGCTTCCAACTCTGAAAGCACAGAAATAGCCCTCCAGATACCAAGACTTAGACCCTCGCCTCTTCTTCCAGCTCTCTGGATCCCCAATGGACGGGTGGGTCCGCCTTACCCACCCAGGCAAAGCCAGAGGATGGGGGAGATGGGTCAGCATCGCAATCCCTGGCGCCCTCTAGTGGACGCCACGAGCAATGGCCTCTTCAACCTCCCCTGGCAGCCGACACCTCGCCCCCGGCCTGCCAGGTCTCTTTGCAAGTGGGAGGTTTATTTTGTGGGCCCTTCTGGCCCTGATTCAGCTCCCTGCCCCGGGCCAACGTCTCCAGGGCTACCCCGCCTGGGACCATGCTTCCACTCTCCCACATGCTTTACACACTAGAAGGACTCTGAATGAATTAAATCCCACTCTGTGACACTCAACCTAGTGTCAGAGATGTTGACATATTTGAATAGCCTTGTGTTGTTACTTTCCAAAGCTTCCTGGTGCATGAACACACGATCTCTTAACTTGTGCTTTTTACCTGTATGTATGCCTTGCATCTGTGTAGAATGGCACTTTTTCCTCCTGTTGTTTTCATTTTAATATTTATTTATTTGGTTGCACTGGGTCTTAGTTGTAGTATGTGGGATCTAGTTCTCTGACCAGGGATCAAACTCAGGGCCCCCTGCATTGAGAGCTCGGAGTCTTAGCCACTGGACCACCAGGGAAGTCCCTCCCCAGAAGGGCTTTGACCTGCATCATTTCATCCAACACCTGCAAGGACTGGCTGGTGTTTCACTGTGAAAACACAAAAGGTCGGAGGAAAAGTGAAAGTGAAGTTGCTCAGTCGTTTCCAACTCTTTGCGACCCGGTGGACTGTAGCCCACCAGGCTCCTCCATCCATGGGCTTCTCCAGGCAAGAATACTGGAGTGGGTTGCCATTTCCTTCTCCAGGCAATCTTCCCAACCCAGGGATCAAACCCAGGTGTCCCACATTGCAGGCAGATGCTTTAACCTCTGAGCCACCAGGGAAGCCCAGAAGGTCGAAGGAGGTGATGTACAAGCTCAGACTGACAGAGGATGTTGGCACCAAGGCGAGAAGAGACCCAGGTACAGTGGTGAGCTGGGGCTGGCTTCCTCTGGCTGGTGAGATTCAATGACATCACAAGGGCAGCTTGAAACTGGCCACGGTTGGGGTATTTACACCACAGGAATTGGCAGGTGCTACAAATTACAGATTTTCTATGTGGATCATGTAAGGGAAGGGCTAGCCATTGCGTCTTGTGATGTGAGCCGAGCATCACCAACATGACAGCCAGGTAGGAAGATGGTTCTCCTGGGAGAGGGCATCCACATCAGTTGTGCCAGGGACTGTTTGGAAGATAAATTACTCTTCTTCAGAGCCTTCCTTTCTTCATTACTCATTCATTCATTCATTTCACTCATCAAATATTTATCAAAAAATTTAATATGTTTATTTATTTGGCTGCACCAGGTCTTAGTTGCAGCATGTGGGATCTAGTTCCCTGACCAGGGATGGAACCCAGGCCCCCTGCATTGGGAGCAAGGGAGTCAGTCGCTGAACCACCAGGGAAGTCCCAAATATTTATCAAATATTTACCTAAAGTAACAAGAGGGCTTCCCTGGTAGCTCAGATAGTAAAGAATCTGCCTGCAATGCAGAAGACCCAAGTTTGATCCCTGGGCCACGAAGATCTCCTGAAGGAGGGCATAGCAAACCACTCCAGTATTCTTGCCTGAAGAATCCCATGGACAGGGGAGCCTGGCAGGCTACAGTCCACGGGGTCAAAAGGAGTGGGACACAGCTGAGCGACTAACACTCACTTTCACTTTTTTCAGTGTGATAAGACTTTACCCATTCCTTCTCAAATATTAAAATAATGCTTGGATATTTCTCCTGACCCAAAAAAAAAAAAAAAAAAAGCAGTGATTATTTATAAAGTCCAGTACTTTACCTTTCCAAGATATCAGATGTGAGATATTAGACTAGCTTAATCCCTACCACAAATGCAGCAAGTGTTTCTGCTATGCCTGTCATTTCTAGTAAGTCTGAGCTTGTTTTGGGGGTCTGCTGCTGAGGTTTGTATATCCGACTGCCTTTTCACATCTCTGTGTGGGGATCTCACAAGCCTCCAAAATCCAACCTTGCTGACATTACCTTCTCTTCCTCCCAACTTGCTCCTCTCGCTGCCCTTCCTGTCTCCCTAAATGGAAGCTCCAGGCTTCCAGGGCTCGAGGTCAAAATGTGGGGTTGTCCTTGCATTTTCTCCCCTCACACCCGACATCCATCCATCAGCAGTCTTACCCACTCTGCTTCACTCTGTTCCAGCCACTAGGGCCTCCCTTCTGTTCCTCCAATACAACCAGGCCTGGTTCTGCCCCAGGGCCTTTGTACCTTTCTGTCCACCTATAAAATCTTCCTCCAGGGACCTCCCTGGTACTCCAGTGGTTAAGACTCCCCTTCCAACCCAGGGGATATGGGTTTGTTGCCTGGTCGGGGAGCTAAGATCCCACATTCCTTGGGGCCAAAAAAACAAAAAAACAGAAGCAAAACTGTAACAAATTCAAAAAAGACTTTTGAAAAATGTCCACATAAAGGAAGTCTTATTAAAAAAAAAACAAAACCCTCTTCTTCCAGATCTCAATGGGGCACACTCCCAACTTTTTGTGCTTTTGCCCAGATGTCACCTTCTCGATGAGACCTTCCCTGCTGTGTTATTTAAAACTGTGACCTTTGCCCTGTTCCCACCTTCTGGGCATCATCCTTCCTTACCTCTGCTCTTTTCTTTTTTTTTTTTCAGTCCGTTCTCAGAACACGCTCCATCACCTAGTTCCCAGAACTCAGATTGCGCAGTGGTCACATCATCATCGACCAGGGCTCGCAGAGCGGCAGGGGCCACCCTAACCACACCCAAACCTTAGCCCAACTGCCTCCCCCTAACCTCCCAGCCCCCGGGTCCCCGGCCCCATTTCGCCTGACACGTTTTCATAATCCTCTCAGGCTCCGGGCCGGCAGCACCGCCAGCCATGGGGCCCGATCATATAAGGAAAATACTGCGGCCTCATCCGGGGGCTGCGTCATGGACCCGGGGGCGCCCTGTCCCCTATGCCACTCGCTACACCCAACCCTGCAAACCTCCCTGCCCCGCTTCGCCCGCCGGGATCTCCCGAGCGAGTCCACCTCTGCTCTTTTCTTCCAGGGCATTTAACCAACATGGGACATGCTCTTTATTTTGCGTTAGTGGCCTATTTCTTCCCTCATCAGACTGTGAGCTCCGTGAGAGCTTAGTGCAGAGTAGGGGTTCAATAAAAACTTGTTGAGACGTCCCTGGTGGTCCAGTGGTTGGGAATCCACTTGCCAGTGCATTCAATCCCTGGTCTGGGAGGATTCCATGTGGTGCCAGGTGGCTGGGCCCTTGAGCCACAACTGCTGAGCTCAAGTGCACGCATGCTAAGTCACGTCGAACCCTTTGTGACTCCACGGACTATAGCCCCCACCACACAATTTCAGAAAGCCTGCACACAGCAATGAAGATCCAGTGCAGCCAATCAATTAATAAAAATAAAATAAAATGAAAAGTCTTTAAAAAAGAAATGAAAGGTTAAGATAAATAAATAATGATGGACCATTCAGCTACTACAATAGGGGAAAGGAATCTGGATTCAAAGCACATTTGACATACAAAACTGATGAATTGTAAATCTAATTGCAAATTATAAATTTCATCATAAAATGCAAAACAGGAAAATGTCTTTAAAAATATTTTTTGAGTGAATGAACTGTATAGTTGTTGAATGAGTGGATTATTTGCTTTCACTTCATGAGGAACATGGCATGTTTATGCTGCAAATGCCTCCTTGTGGAACAGATGTTCCAATGCCTTAGACCAGGGATTGGCAAACCACAGCCCAGGACCAAAGCCAGCTCACCACCTGCTGTCATACTGTCTTCAAGTTAAGAATGAATTTTACTGAGGGAGGCTTAAGACGGAAGGGTATATGTATACTCACTGCTGATTCACGCTGTTGCACTCAGAAGCCCACGTAACACTGTGAACAATTAACTTCATGCATTCATGCATACTCAGTCATGTCCAGCTTGTTGTGACTCCATGGACTGTAACCCACCAGGCTCCTCTGTCCATGGGATTTCCCAGGCAAGAATACAGGAGTGGGCTGCCATTTCCTCCTCCAGGGGATAGTCCCCACCCAAGGATCAAACCTGGGTCCCCTGCATCTCCTGCATTGCAAGCAGGTTCTTTACCACTAACGCCACCTGGGAAGCATGAAGAAATTACCCTCCAATCAAAAATTTTTAAAATGGAGAAGGAAATGGCAACCCACTCCAGGATCTTGCCTAGGAAATCCCATGGATAGAGGGGCCTGGTGGGCTACAGTCCATGGGGTCACAAAGAGCCGGACTTATCAACTAAACAACAACATGAGATGGATAACCAACAAGGACCTACTGTGTAGCACAGGGAATCTGCTCAATGCTATGCGGAAGCCTGGATGGGAGCGGAGTTTAGAGGAGGATGGACACATGAATATGTATGGCTGAGTCCTTTTGCTGTCTGTCTGAAACTATCACAACATTGTTAATTGGCTATACTCCAGTATAAAATAAAATGTGAAAAAAAAAGTATTTTTTAAAAATATGCTACATGAGTACACTGATAGCAAAACTCTCTCCTACTTGGGAGTTGAGGGCCAACTTACTTGTAATCAAATAAATACTATAGAAATAAAAATCATGAATTTTACATTATTTAACTGCTTGAAAAAAATTTAAGAATATTTTCTGATACTGAAAATTACATAAAACTCAAATGTCAGCGTCCCGTGGTCATACCCATTTGTCTACAGATTTTTTCAACAGAGACTGGCCCTCAAAACTGAAAATATTTATTATCTGATCCTTTACAGAAACAGTTTGCAGAGCCCTGTTCATGTGTTAAAGGAGGAAATCATGTTGCCCAAGGGGATGCTGAGACCTACAGGGTTGAAATGAGTTTTCAAAGGTCCCTGTATTTCCTTTAAAAATATATATTTATTTATTCATTTGTTTGGCTGCATCAGGTCTTACTTGCAGCACTTGGGTCACGCGGGATCTTTCATTGCAGTGCACAGGCTCAGTTGCTCCATAGAATTTGAGGATCTTAATTACCTGCCCAGGGATTGAACCCATGTCCCCTGCCTTCCAAGGAGGATTCTTTTTTTTTTCCCTTAATATATATATATTATTGCAATGTTTCAGGTACACAGCAAGGTGATTCAGTTATACCTATACACATATATTATTTTTCAAATTATTTTCCATTATAGGTTATTACAAAATATTGACTATAGTTCTCTGTGCTATACAGTAAAGCAAGGTAGAGTCTTAACCACTGGACTGCCAGGAAAGTTTCCCTGGGCCCCATGTTTCTGAAGGACTCTGCATTTGCTGAATTACCTGAACCATGTCTCTGATGCTTCACAGGAAACAGAACTCAGACTGATGAAGCCATACCTTCAGAAACTGAAGGTCACCTGAGGTACTGTCCTTGAGAGACCAATCTGCAACCAACCATCTGATCTCGCCTAGCCCCAGAGATTTTCAATTGCCCCTGTAAAAAGAGAAGAAAAAAAAGTAATCGCTCTTTCTAGAAACTTTGAGTTTGGGACTTTGATCACAGTGATTACAACATCTGATCAGAACTCTATTCTACTTCCCTCCTTCTGCAGGCATTTATGGGCAGTCAGAAGCTGGTGGCGAAAGCAGTGCTGCCCCACGGAGGCAGAAAAATTGGTTTCCGGGGGCTGCGGAGTGACTGCTAATGGGGAAGGGGTTTCTTTTGGGGTGATGGAATGTTCTAGACCTAGATAGTTAAGATAGCAGTGAGGGTTTCACAACACAGTGAATATGCTAGAAAACCACTTGTCTGTATACTTAAGTTTTAATCTTATTTATTTATTTATTTTGGCTGCACCACAGGATCTTAGTTCCCCTACGAAGGCTTGAACCAGCGCCCCCTTCAGTGGAAGCTCTTAACCGCTGGTAAAGTAATGTAATGTTAGTCTCTCAGTTGTGTCCTACTCTTTGCGATCCCATGGACTCTACCTAGCCTGCCAGGCTCCTTTCCCCATGGAATTTCCAGGCAAGAATACTGGAGTTGGTTGCCATTCCCCTCTCCAGGGAATCTTCCTGACCCAGTACCACCAGGGAAGTCCCTGATCCATACATTTTAAAAATAGAGTGGATTTTTACTGTTGTATGAAAATTGTACAAATTGTAATTAAGTTGAATTGGTTCATGGTGCTTTTCAGGTCTACTCTATCCTTCTACTTTTCTATATATTCATTCTAATTTTTGAGAGTTTGATACTGAAACTCCAACTAAAGTTCTTAATTTATCCACTTAAAAATAATTTTAATATAAAGTGAAATTATATAACTTAAATGGCTTCCTTTGTGGCACTAGTAGCAAAGAACCCACTTGCCAATGCAGGAGACCCAAGAGACACAGGTTTGATCCCTGGGTTGAGAAGATCCCCTGGAGAAGGGCATGGTAACCTACTCCAGTTTTCATGCCTGGGAAATACTATGGACAGAGAAGCCTGGTGGGGTATGGTCCATGGGGTCACAAAGAGTTGGACATGACTGAAGCAATTGAGCCCACAGGCATATGTAACTTTGTTCTGTACTCTCCAAGTCTCCTGTAAGTGTGTTATCAAACTATCATAATTTAAAAAATAAAAAAGAAAGAAAAAAATAGAGTGCATTTTACATTGCATTTATGATGCCTTAATAAAAATAAGTTATTTTAAAATAACTTAAAAAATAATTAAAAAGGCAATACTATCTGTTTCTTACTAAGTAATAGTGCTATGAAATAAGTAAATAATAGGAAGGCAAAAAATGAATGTCACCTATTAACACTCCTGCCCCAAATCACACTTCTTTTCTGTGTTCCCTCCTGATTCTCGTCCATCTGCATGGGCTCTTTTTGCACAGCTATAAAGTAGATATCATCTCAACCATCCATTGGCCAGGACACGGTACAATATCATTAAAAAAGAAAAACAGCTCCAGGGGCAGAGGGTGGGAGAAAGGGGTGAAGTGGGTCAAAAGGGACAAACTTACTACCCCCCCAAAAAAGGGACAACCTTGTAGTTATAAAATAAGTCCTGAGGACATCACGTACCGGATGGTGACTGAAGGTAAGAACACTGTGCTGTATATTTGAAGGATGCAAAGAGAGGAAATCTTAAAAGCTTTCATCATGAGAAGAAAACAAAAAGATGTGTGTTAACTGTGTATGGTGATGGATGTTAACTAGTCTTGTTGTGATGATCACTTCCCAGTACATATTTATATAAACCGAATCATTATGTTGTACACCTGAAACTAATATAAAGTTGTACATCAATTATATCTCAAGAAAAATACTAATATAATAAAAGAAGGACTCCCTGGTAGTTCAGTGGTTAAGAATCCTGCCATTGCTGGGAACCTGGTTTCGATCCCAGGCCTGGGGGAAGATCCCACATGCTGTGGGCCAATTAAGCCCATGAGCCACAACTGTGGGCCCATGTGCCTAGGGCCCATGCTCTGCAACAAGAGAAGCCACTGCAATAAGTCTTGTGGTGAAGCTAGAGAAAGCCCATGCGTGGCAACAAAGACGCAGTACAGCCAAAAATAAATTTTTAAAAAAATAAAATGAGGTAAAAATAAAGAAAAAAAGAAGAAGAAAGAAAGAAGGAGGAAGGGAGGGAGGGAAAGAAAGGAAAGAAAAGGAAGAAAACTCTAGGATGGCACGTCAGAGATGAACCTCCGTGCTTCTGCACATATTAGCTACTTCCTGAGTTCCTGCCCCACCCCACACCCCTTCCTCTATCTGGGTAGTTAAGCATCTGGAGCAATGTTGATGCAGGGCAGGATTACAGACATTTCTGCTGAATGGAGTAATTCATGGATATCCACATTCCCTGGGGTAGGTCTTTACTTCTGGCAGGGAGTGGACACTTAGTACATGTTAGATGAATGAATGCATCTGCTGGTGGGGGATGATCTCAACTCACCAATGTGTAACAATAGTGGTGTGCTGGTCAGTGTTTAACAACCAGCTGTCTTGGAGGGGAATTTAGATACCTCTATATATCTAATATGGGGTTTCCCTGGTGGCTCAGCGGTTAAATAATCTACCTGTGATGCAGGAAGTATTTCAAAAGAATGTCATATGAATGAAACAGTGCACCATGTTACTTTTTGAGACTGCCTTCTTTTGGTGACTGTAATGTCTTTGATACTCACCCAAGTTCATGCATGTACCTATGATGTGTTCCTTTTTGTTACTGAGTAGCATTCCATTGTGTGGAATTAATCCTCATTTTCTTTTCAAACTTTATTTATTACTTATTTTTGGTTGCGCTGGGTCTTCACTGCTGCCCAAGGACTTTCTCTAGCTGCGGCAAGCAGGGGCTACTCTCTTGCTGTGAAGCACAGGCTCTCGGGTGCGAGGGCTTCAGTAGTTATGGCACACAGGCTTAGTTGCTCCTTGAAATGGGAAACTTCCCAGAGCAAGAATTGAACCCATGTCCTTTGCATGGTCAGGTGGATTCTTAACCACTGGACTACCAAGGAAGTTCTAATCCACATTTTCTTAATTCATACTATTCACAGTTTGCTTGCTCAGTTCACCCATCGAAAGACCTCTGGGTAGTTTCCAGTTTGGGGTTTACTACAAAAACAGTTTTTATGAATATTCATGTTCAGGTTTTTGTGTGAACCTGAGCATTCCTTTCTCTTGAGTAAACACCCAGAAGTGGGATTGCTGGGTCATATGTGTGTTTAACTTTCTAAGAAACTGCCAAGTCATTTTCCAGAGGGGTTGGACCATTTTTGTATTCCCACCAGCAGCATAAGAGAGTCCCAGGTGAACTGCATCTTCACCAGAAGTTGGTATTGTCAGCCTTTTTTATTTTAGCCATTCTAACAAGAACAAGCTCCAGGAGACGGTAAAGGATAAGGAAGCCTGGCACGCTGCAGTCCACGGGGTCAAAAAGAGTTGGACACAACTAAATGACGGAATAACAACAGCAAGCATATCGTAGTATCTCACTGTGGTTTTTAATTTGCATTAAATTAATAGGTTTATGGTGATAGGTGATAGGTTTCTAGCCATCTTCATTTTATAAAAACAGGGCCATAAAATGTCTTCTGTAACTTCCTGTTTCCAAGACTTCTTTACATTGTTGTTGTCATTTGTGAGTTTTGTTGTTTCGCCGCTAAATCGTGTCCGACTCTCTTGCAACCCCATGGACTGTAGCCCACCAGGCTCCTCTGTCCATGGGACTTCCCAGGCAAGAACACTGGAGTGGGTTGCCATTTCCTTCTCCAGGGGAACTTCCAGACCCAGAGATGGAACCCGGGTCTCCTGCATTGGCAGGCAGATTCTTTACCACTGGGCCACCGGAGAAGCCCAGTATCGGTGAATTTATTGTTGACTAATATTTCTTTGGGGGCTATACAGGAACATGTTTTTCCATCAATGGCTGTTTGTGTTGCTTCTAGATTTTTGCCATGGAGAACATTAGTTTTGCTCACACTGCCATATAAGTACCACACGCTAACCGATTGCACCACTGGAGCTTCAGTGGAGAACATTAGTGGATGTGTCCCCTGGTTACACAAGGGCATGTGCCCAGAGGTAGAATTGCTGGGTTGCAGGTAATCTAGATAGAGCTCAACTGCAGTATTCAAAAGGGTCAAGTCAGCCGTTCCTTCAGTTAATCCATTGCCCAGGTGAGAGAGATAAAGTTCAGGGTGCATTCTGAGATAGGCAGCCTGTACCCATGTGATATTAATACTAAATTGTGCCTGAGCAAGATAAATGTCACTGTGGATTGAATCAACAAAGCTATTAGAAATTAATTTCCAGAATGGGGGAGGGGAGATTTCAGAGAGACCCAAGTCTGTGGGACCAAGGAACAAATGTATTACGAAAGATGTGATTGGAACTGAAGTAAAGAGATAGGTAAGAGGGTGAGGTTACAGAACAAAATGTCCTCAGCAGGTCAAGATAGAGAAGGGGGTGGAGGGTGACAGTCTGTTGTAATCACTACAATAAAAGCTTGTGTTGCCTGACAAGGGCTGAGCATCAGGTGATTGGCAGGAAATGTGTCTTCTGAGGACAGAAGCATCCATTTCTTTCATTCAGGTAGCCTATATTCTGAGCTTCCACTCTCCAAGGAGCTGGGCTGGGAGAGAGAGAGAGACAAATGCAACGTCTTCCTTGCTTTCAAAATGCTCACAATGAGAAGGGAAAGGAGAGCAAGACAGAGGGGATGGGAATTAGAATACAGCAAGAGCCAAATGCCAGAAACAAGCAGGTGTACTGGGAATTCCAAGAAACAGGGAACTGGTAGAAATGGGGAGAACTGAAATTTTTGTGCACCAAGCCCCCAACTAGGAATCGAGGAGAAAATTCTTCTAGTTAGAAAAGGTCTGATCCCTTGATCCTCCTCAAAAACCAATTTAACTCAGCCATAAAAAAGAATGAAATAATGCCATTTACAGCCACATGGATGGACCTAGAGATGATTGTACTAAGTGAAGTCAAAGACAAATATATGCTATCACTTATCTGTGGAATCTAAAATAGGATACAATGAACTTCACAAAACAGAAAGAGACACAAAGACGTAGAAAACAAACCTATGGTCGCCAAAGGGAAAAGGGGGAGATAAACTAGGAATTTGGGATCGACAGGAATACACCGCTATATATAAAATAAACAACAAAGATGTACAGCACAGGGAAAGATATTCAATATCTTATAATAACCTGGAATGGAAAATAGATTCATATATGCATATACATATAGATATTGTAAATCACTTTGCTGTATACCTGAATCATTGTAAATCAACTATACTTCAAAAAAAAAAAGAACTGATTTATTGTTCTACCTGAAGGGCAGTCCCCAAAGTACATATGATGGAGGATCATACAGCAAGGGAAAAAACAAATTACTGTTACATGCAATCACATAGATGAATAACAAAAATATTTTGCTGAGCAAAAGAAGTTGGACACAAGAGCACGTACTGTACAATTCCATTTTCACAAAGCTCTAGAACAGGCAAAATTAATCTCTGGGGATAGAAATCAGAATCTAGGATGCCTGTGGGGGAGTGGGGGGGTTTCAGCCAGCTTGTTCTGGCTCATAAGTGACTTCCGGTACCATCCTTTCCAACTTCATGGTAGTTGGAAATTAGTCTTGGTGGGAATATATACACCACAGAATATGACAAATACTGCAAATTAAAAACCAGGGTTTCTCTCTCTCTCTCTGTTCCCCCACCCCCTCCTATTTCACAAGCCCATTGTTAAACATTTACCAGCACACTACTGCTGCTCAGGGCAAGGGGGATTAACTGAACAGGACACTGAGAAAATTTTCTGGACTAATGGAAATGTTCTGCTTCTTGTTTCCGGGAATGGCTTCACGGGTGTATATAATTGTAAAAGCTTAAGGAATTGAACACTCAAGAACTGTTCGTTTATTATATGTAAGTTATAGCTCAATAAAAGAAAGACTATATATGTGTATATAGCCTAAAATAAAATGATAGAGAAATCACTTTGCAGAACAGAAGGACGCTGGAAACGCCCAGATCTGGGAACGGTCATGGTGTTTTTTGAAGCTAGATGCGCATTCTGAATTTTGAATGAGTGACTGAGAATGGTGAGGCAAAATGAGAGGCTCAGACTGGAGAAGCAGAGGGGCAGGTGTGTCTGGGAGCAGTTTTCATCAGGGGAGAGCAATGGTTACATCTTTGCATTTTAAAAGCATTGTCACATTTTGCAATTATGTTTACTTAGATTATGTAGCTATTTTTTAAAAACATTGTATCTCTCAGTGTCTACCGGGTCTAATACTTAGTTCAGTTTAGGCGCCCAGTCTGTCCAACCCTTTGAGACCCCATGAACAGCATTGGGCCAGGCCTCCCTGTCTATTACCAACTCCCGAAGTTTACCCAAACTCATGTCCATCGAGTTGGTGATGCCATCCAGCCATCTCATCCTCTGTCGTCCCTTTCTCCTGCTGCCCCCAATCCCTCCCAGCATCAGGGTCTTTTCCAATGAGTCAACTCTTCGCATGAGGTGGCCAAAGTATTGGAGTTTCAGCTTCAGCGTCAGTCCTTCCAATGAACACCCAGGACTGGTCTCCTTTAGGATGGACTGGTTGGATCTCCTTGCAGTCCGAGGGACTCTCAAAGGCTTGCAAATTAACTGTTAAAAGAATGACTGCAGGAACATCCCTGGTGGTCTAGTGGCCAAGACTGGTCGCTCCCAATGTAGGGGTCCCAGGTTTGACTCCTGGTCAGGGAAGGAGATTCTACATGTTACAAGTAAGGGATCTCATGCTGCAACTTAAAAAAAGATCCCTCATCTTCAATGACGATGGAAGATCCCAAGTGTCGCAACCAAGACCTGGTGCAGCCAAATAAATAAATAAGAAAAAGAAAAAAAAAAAAAAAAATGACTGCAGGGTGGCCGGACAGGAAGTGGGCAAGACTGAGCCAGGGGAACCAGGGGACCTGAGCTGGACCTAGAAGTGGATCTAATCTCCCTTTCTCTATTTCTTCCCACGTGAAGATGCACCCCACCATGAAACATGCACAGGTGCTCAGAGATGTGAGTCCCCCCAAAAGCAATGTGGGAAGTCAACATTTTCCTATTTAAATGACTGTCCTTTATTCTCTCCCGTGTACTGCCTTTTTTTAATTGGTGCTAAAATCACTTTTCTTGTAAAATGGTTTAGCCATTGTGGAAAACAGTATGATGATCCCTCAAAAAATTAAACATAGTGATTTCCTTGGTGGTCCAGTGGCTAAGACTCCACCCTCCCCAATGCAACGGGCACGGGTTTGATCCCTGGTGAGGAAACTAGATCCCATATGCCGAAACTAACAGCACAGCTAATAATAATAATGTAATTTTTATTTAATTATGGAGCTAAAGATCCCACATGCTGCAATGGACCTGGTGCCGCCAAATACTTTTAAAAAATTAAAACGTAGGAATGCCACATGATCCAACAATTCCACTTTTAAGTAGATATTAAAAATAATTGCAGGCAGGAATTTCAACAGATATTGGTACACCCTTGTCCATAGCAGCCCTATTCACAACAGCCAAAAAGGAGACACACCCAAAAGTCCATCAGTGGAAAAACCGAGAAACAAAATGTGGTCTAACCATGCAGTGGAACACTACTCAGCCTTAAAAATTTAGGAAAGAAATTCTGACACATGCGAGAACATAAATGGACCTTGAGGATATATATGGACCTTGAAGTGAAATAAGAGTGAAATAAGCCAGTCACAAAGGACAATTACTATAGAGTGGAGGTCTGGGGAAGTCAGTGTTTCATGGGGACAAAGTTTCAGTTTGGAAACTGAGAAAGTTCTGGAGATGTTTGCGGGGGATGGTTGCAAAACAGTGTGAACGTACTTAATGCCACTGAGCCATGCAGTTACCAGTGGTAAGTTTTATATTAGGTATACTCACAACAAAAAAAGTTTTTAAATGACGTCTCTTTCATGAAGGAATGATGGTAATTGACATGAGTTTACAGGATATGTTCATTAATTGGCAAAAAGTCTTAAGTTGACTCTGACAACTTAAGTGTCCCACAACTGTTGAGGATTTTGCTGGCTTACGCAGTCCCAGTCTGGAAACCGCAAGGTTCTGAGGGGCTGACCTCTCCCCCACGCGCACTTGCCCACCGCATCCTGCCTGTCGCCCGGCCTCCCCCTGCGTCCCTTCCTTGTACCCCAAGCGCATGCGCACTCGCTCGGTAGGAGGCGAGTGAGCGCGCACGCTCCAGGCACAGTCTCGCGTCAATCTCCGCCCCTTTTCCCTTCGAGGAGGCAGCCCCAAGCTGGTGCGCACGCGTCGGGGCTAGGGGCGGGGCCCGAGCGGCTCCTCCCCAGGCGGTGGCTCTCGCGAGAGGCCGGCCCGCGATCTCGTAGCTCCCCCTCCCCTCCCTCCGCCTCCCGGGCTCCTGCTGCAGCGTCAGCCCCTGTCCGGCTTCGGTGGCTGCGGCGGCCCCGATCCCGCCGCTTCAGCCCCGGCGACCTTTGGGGCCCCTCGCCCCAGATCCGCAGCACCGCCCATCCTCGTCGCCTCGGCGCCGGCCTAGGCCGCGGCCGCAGCCCCGGGCTCGCGTCGGTGCCGCCCGCTCCCGGCCCGCCCCCTATGGGCCCCGGCTAGAGGCGCCGCCGCCGCCGGCCCGCGGAGCCCCGATGCTGGCCCGGAGGAAGCCGGTGCTGCCGGCGCTCACCATCAACCCCGCCATCGCCGAGGGCCCGTCCCCCACTAGTGAGGGCGCCTCCGAGTGAGTGGGCCGGGCCGGGGCCGGGGAGAGGACAGGATGTCGGGGGCGGGGGGGGGGTGTCCCAGAGTCGCGAGGTCTGGGGCCGGGGTCGAGGAGAGAAGAGGGGAGAGGCCCTGAGTAGCGAGATCTGGGAAGGGGGAGTCCCTGAAAGGAGGGGAGAGGGCCCAGGTAGCAAGGTCGGAGGAGGGGGTCCCTGAAGAGGAGAGGAGAGGATGAGGGACTCTGAGTATGATATTGGCGGGAGGGGGTTCCTGAATGGTGAAATTGGGCTCGGGCAGGGTTCTTGCTGGGAGATGATGGTCTGATAGTGAATCGGTCCCTGCGGGGATAAGACGGGGATATGAGGCCCTACAGAGTGAAGCTATGGTAGTGATCCTCACCTGAGGGGAGAGGATGGGTCAGGGGTCCCTAGTAGTGAAATCGGAGGAAGGGGGAGGAGTCCCTGAGTAGTGATGTAGAGGGAAGGAAGGGGTCCTTGCATTCTAAGAACAGGGCGCATGGGGTTCCTGAAGGGAGAAGATGGGGCAGGCAGGGTCCCTGGGAGTGAGCATGGGGTAGGGAGGTCCAAGAAAAGGGGAAAGAGGGTGCCTGAGAGATGAGGGAAGGTCTCAGGGAATTTGGGGGGAAGGGAGCCTGAGAACATTTTGCTGGTAGGGAGAGGAGCTGCTGAACCTGGGGAGAGTAGTGAGGCATCCTGACAGGGGCAGAGAGGCTGGAGAAGTGGGGAGCGAGGGAGGTTTGGAGGGCCAGAGGTGGGGAGAACTCATAGCAAGAAAGAAGTCAGGGGGCCTGCTGGGACCCCTGAAAAGCAAATGAACAGAGAGATTCTGAAATGAATGGATTAACAAATCCTTGAGGGGCTGGAGAAGTGGTGGTGGTGGTTTGAAGCCATGGAGGGGGACAGGAGGACTTGAGGGGAAAGAAGGGGACAGAGAAAGAACCTGGGCCTTTGGGGTTACCCGATGGCAGACTTGTCTTCAGAGCACATCCCTGACCTCCCTGCTTCGGTTCTCCATGCTGGAGCGGAACAGGACGGTCCTAGAAACCCCTTGCCGGGGTCTGTGTGCCTTGCTCATGGCGTGGTCTGTGAGAACCCAGAGGTGATGGGAGAATGGCATGTTTGGTGCCTCTCAGGGGACTTGGCCTCCCTGTAACCAAATGATGGAGGAGCGCCTTGATGCACATGTGTGTAAGTTCACATCTTTTTCTGTCCCCGAGGGTGCAGCTCAATGTGGGGACGCGTTCCTGATTCTCAAAAAATTATCTTATTCTAGGGACTTCTCTGGCAGTCCAATGGTTAAGACCCCAAGCTTCCAATGCAGGAGACAGAGGTTCAATCCTTGGTCGGGGAACTAAGATCCCACAAGCAGTGTGGCTCAGCCCCTTCACCCCCCACCCCCAAAAAAATCCACTTATTCTTACAAGAGAACTCCTTCATCATAGTTGCTTTCTCTCTCTTTTTTTTCCTTAAAATGTGATCTGTGATTTCCATCCCTTCAAGAATTCCCCCATTAGAAGAATCTGGCCATTGGAATTCCAGGGTGTTATTTTGTTTTTTAATAACCACAGTGGTGTTGCCATTAAATGTAAGATGGATTAATCAGCTGACTCCAGAATGCATTTTAGATGTCTGTTGGGCAAGCTGAAGACTTTCCAGGGTCTGAGGGTCTGGCCACAAAAGCTGCCTCTTCAGCCCTTCGGTGGAGGAGTCATGGCACATACATTTACTCCTTTGCCTCCCCTCCTTTGTTCATCACATCCTTCTTCCCCCTTTATCCAGGTCCCGGCTCAGGCGACCGCTCCCGTGAGCCTGGGCTTTGCAGGCAGACTGGACACAGGAGTCATTCACTCCAGCCTACGCCACTTCCTTGCCTGTGAGCCTCAGACAGGTTACTGACCCTCTGAGCCTTCTCCCTCCCTTAAGGGCCGGGGTCTGCAAGAGACTTGCCTCCCAGGAGGATCCTGAGAACTCAGTGAACTGGTTAAAGCTCTGGTACCTGCTCGCGATGTGGCACCTACCTCCCAGCGACCTTTTCTTGCTACCAGCTCAGGTTGACATCACCCAGTGGCAGGTCATCTTGCTCCGGGGTGTCCTTTCACTCACATCTCTTTAAGTTGTCGACAAGTAATGATTGATCTTGGGGATTGGAAGGTTCCTGTCAGGACTCCAGTCTCCTCCTTTATCTCCTGCTTGAATCCCCCCTAAAAGGTCTTCCCCAGCTGGGTGGTCAGCTTTGGCCTAAATGCCCTGGAGATGGACTTCCCTGGAAGCCCAGTGGTTAGGGCTCTGAGCTTCCACTGCAGGGGACACAGGTTTGATCCCTGGTTGGGGAACTAAGATCCCATGTGCTGCACAGGGCAGCCATTAAATAAATGAATAAATTGTATAAATGCCCTGGGGAGTGGTGGCTGGGAGCCACTTCTTCTTCTCTAGAGCTGCAGTTACTGTTTGGCTAGAGCCCCTGGCCGTGCCAGCCCTTGACACACGGTGTGTCCAAATTCAGGGGAGCTGTAAGCATAATATGCTTTCCAGATTAGTTCATTTCACCTGATTTTTTTTTAATGTGGCTAGAATTTTTTTAATTGCACACATAGCTTATGTTCTTTTTCTTAAAAAAAAAAAAAAAATTACTTGGTTGCATCCGGTCTTAGTTGTGGCACGTGGGATCTTTAGTTGTGGCCTGCAGGCTTAGTTGCTCCACGGCATGTGGGATCTTAGTTCCCCGACCGGAGATTGAACCCACGTCCCCTGCATTGCACGGTGGATTCTTAACCCCTGGACAACCAGGGAAGTCCCTGTTCTTCTCTTTCGGGCAGCCCCGAGTTAATCCTTGTGGGCACTGAGCCTTGAGCTCGTGTCCACCTGCCTGTTACAGGGAGCTGCCTTCAACTCCAGGATTTGGTTCAAAGTCAAGTCACCAGGGAAAATAGCATACTGTCATTTCCTTTGAAAGTTCCCTAAATCACCCAATAAAGTGCCATATATGTGGTTGGTTTTTAATCACCAGGTCTAGGAATGTGTGTGCGTATAAACGCCTAGTGTTTACAGTAATGCTTGGGATATAATAAGCGCGTGCTGGCGGAACGGAATGCTCTGCATTTGTCTGCACCGTTTATAAATTATGCTCCTGTCTTTCCCCATCCAGTGGCTGTGTGTAATCCATTTAAATTAGAGGCACGGGTGTAGCAGCTTCTTGTCATCCTCCCCTAGGTTCTGGTTCTTTGCTCTGAGGCCACTCTGAGTCTCAGTTTGCTCCTCCATCCTCATGAAAAATCCTGGGGACCTCCACTCCCTGACCCCTGGGCTTCTCCCCGTGGTTCCTTCATCTCCTTCCCATGTGGCCCGAGCCTTTGTGTCAAGAAAGAGGCCTCCTGGGTCTGATATCAAAGCCATCGACCTACAGCTCATCCCCGAGATCTCCTAACCTTTATGATGTGGTGAGAGGTGGCTAGTTCTCTGGGAGGCCGGCTGTATGTCTGTGGATTGTCTGTCTTTCCTACCAGATGGTAGGCTCTTGACTCACAAGAGACAAGTCTGATTCACCTGCTGGCCCCAAACCCCAGGGCCCGGGATGCAGTGGTGGCACGGTGACCCTGGCTCAGACCGAGTCATCTTCTGGTGGCTCGCTCACTCTGGCTCACGCTCACCCTTGCTCTCGGGGTCTCTGCAGAGCACACCTGGTGGACCTCCAGAAGAAGCTAGAGGAGCTAGAGCTTGACGAGCAGCAGAAGAAGCGGCTGGAAGCCTTCCTTACCCAGAAGGCCAAAGTCGGTGAACTCAAGGACGATGACTTCGAACGGATCTCCGAGCTGGGAGCCGGCAATGGCGGAGTGGTCACCAAGGTCCAGCACAGACCCTCGGGCCTCATCATGGCCAGAAAGGTGAGACACAGCTGGCAGTGGGCGACTGCTCTGTCCCCGTGCTCTGTGGGCGCCGGTGGTCAGTGGTCCGGGCAGGTTCCCTGGAGATGGGAGGGAAGGTTGAAGGGTGCAGGCATCTGCTTTCTGATTGGCTCCTGGGCTCAGAGGCCCCATCCCCCAGCTTGGGTTCTAGTTAGACTGTGGCAATGCAGGCTTGCCTCACGCAGCTCCTCCTCTAAGACCACCCTCTGCCATCCCAGCTGTGGCTACAGTTCAGATTCACAGGAACAGACTGGCTTGAGAGAGGAGCAGATGAAAGAGAGGAGAGTCAGGTGCCCTTAGAGCCGGCTGCCCCCTGACATCAGAGCCAGAAGAAAGCTCTGCCCACCAAGACTGGCTGCTGGGAGCGACGGTCACTTTTTGGGGGATGGGGTCCGAACGACACGTGTTAGCCAGTGTTCTCCAGAGAGAGGGAACCTCTGGGGGCATGGAGGGGAAGAGTAGACACTGACTCGGGCAGTCATAGGGGCTGGCAGGTCTGAAGTCGGCAGGGCAGGCCTGTGGGCTCCAGACCCAGGGAAGAGCTGAATCTGGAGGTGGATCCCATCCCTTCTTGGAAGGCTTTCACCTGATTGGATAAGGCCCACCACTTAGAGGGTCACCTGCTTCCTTCAGAGTCTGATGATTCCTGTGTTAAATCACATCTAAAAATACCTCCACAGTGACTTCTAGATGGGTGCCTGACCCAACAACTGGGTGCCATGGCCTTACCGGGGTCATGTGAAGTGACCATCACCTCCCTGTTCAGTGCAGACCCTGATGCTGAGACGACCCTCATCGGGCCTGCTGTGTGGCTGCCCTCCTGGTCTGTGGGGGAGGGTCCCTGAGAGACGTCGGGGGTGGGGAACAGGAGGAGGTCCCCACCGGGGGACAGTGGCCCCTGCACACGTCCCCAGGGCCGTCGTGTTGACATAGAGAGCCCCCTCTTTGGATCCCATCATCTGGACCCTATGGTTTCTGAATTGCATTCTTGGACACCTGACCACCCCGTACCCTGGCGACAGGGGATCTGTGCAGGGCCCGCCTTTCCTGGGAGATGTGCACTTGGGGCTTCTGCTGGGGTCTGTCGCTTGGCTGTCTGCCTGCCGAGCCCCTCCCTCCTGAAATGTACAACCCCTCGTTTTTATTTCTGTCTGCTTTCCGCAGGCCGCCTTTTCCAAACCAGAGCAGCCCCAGAAATCCCTGCTCTCCCCGAAGCACCCCCCACTCTGGGGAGCAGAAGGGCAGCCATGAAATTCAGACAGCAGTGGGGGGTGGTAGGGACTTGAACTCAGAGTGCTTCTCAGGGTCGGAAGGGTCTTCAGGTTGGCCAGGACTCTTGCAGGTGGTAGATAACCTGACTTATATAACCACGGATTTTTGAGAGTTTATCTACAGCTTTCTTAAAGCCTGTGAAGTGGGGCTTCAGAGTTTGAAGTTGGAGAGGTGGGCAGGTGTAGTCTAGCTGGTAGCCCTGCGCCACGTATGTCTGTGCCCCGCTTTGACTCCCGCCTCAGTCACAGACTCTCTTTGCTGTTTTTGCAACTTTCCTGAGCTTCTATAATCCTTTGAAAATAAAAACTTTGGTGGGGAGGGAGGGGAAGGGACTTCCCTTAGCAGTCCAGTGGTTAGGACTTGGCACTTTCACTGCCAGGGCCAGGGTTCGATTCCTCATTGGGAAGCTGACTCCAAAAAAAGAAAGAAAGGAAAAAAAGAAGGGTCCAAAAACTAGGGGGGAGTGGGTCTCAGATTTTGTTCTGCATCAGGCGTGATCTCCTCTGGTTGCCTGTGGCCTGTGCAGCCACGCACCCAGGATCACACAGTTCAGGGAGACCTTCCCCGGTGGCCCTGAAGCCCTCAACTGGTCTTTGGGGGTCCAGAGCTCCTGGAGGGCCAGTTCACCCCAAAGGCCTGTTTGCCGGTATCCAGCCAAGGACACAGGTGGGGCAATGGACATGACACAGTGGTGTTTAGGCTCAGTGACTTCCTTCCTCCACTACCCTTGGTGGAATTCCGAGTTCCCAGGAAGCTGAGTCTGAATTCCATGCATTCCAAGAGTGTGAGCTTATCAGATGGCCCAGGTGTGAGGGTGAAGGTGGGGCTGGCAGGATCAGCGGGGATCCTGCTGAGGGCTCTGGTCCCTCCTGGCCCTCTGATGGGCAGGGCAGTATCCTGAGCAGTTCCACACGAGCAGTGAGGCCAGTCCCACAAGACCCAAGGGAGCTGGTCTCCAAGTGTTCTCTGGACTCCAGCGTGGCATCCCGACTCCTCCTGCGTCCTGAGTCCCGATGAACTCAGAGTGTGTTGTGCCCACAGGGCTTTCCTGATTTCCTGTGCTCCCAGCGAAGGAATGTGTGTTCAGCCTCTGTGTGTGTCCCTCCCCTCGGTCCCACTGGCTTTAAGAACGGAGGTTACAGGCCTACCCAAGGCCACGTCCCAACACTGGCCACCTTCTTTGGAGTGATGGCCCTGAGTCAGCTGGCACAAAACCCCAGTGTGCATTCTCGTGCCCGTAGACCAGCAGCTCTGTTCTCCTGAGAACCTGAGGCTGAGCTGGCCGCTGTCTGGCTTGGACTTGAATCCTCTTGGGTCTGTTCTTTGCAGTTGACCTAGTCTGTGGGCACGTGCTGGGTATCCCCTCACAAGAGAGAGCCATCCTGCTGGGGTTGGCCGTGGGAAGGCACGCTGTCCGAGAGCCTGCGACCAGAGATCGGCTCTGCAGGCATCCTTCAAGTAGGGGTGGGAGGTTTTGCCTGGGGGCCTCGTGGGCACCAGGCACCGTGTTGCCAGAGTCTTCCACAGTTCTCCAGGTTTTGAGGGGCATTCGTGTGGGTCCCACACATACACTGTACCCCCTGAACTTGGCCCATACCCTTCCAACAGGCCACTCTCTGTCCTTCCACCTGGCACTCCCACCATCCCTTGTCCATCTGGCTGAGTCCCACCCATCCTTTGAGGCCTGGCCTCAATGTCACCGGAATCCTGGGGCACCTGTCTGTGATTCCTCCATCAGCACCTCTACCACCTGGGGTTGCTCTGCCTGTGTCTCACCCATTCCCGGTGGCATGTCCCCTCCAAGCAGGACCTTCTCTGCTGTCTGCTCATCACTGGCCCTGCGCGTAATCAACTGCACAGAAATGTCTGTTGAGTTGGTCACGTTCAGATAGCTGGGCTCTGGCTCTGCCTCTCTGACAGGGGTGGGTGGGAATTATACCCTTGCCTTATTGTATCGCGGTGGCTGGGGCACCTGGGACTCTGAGCAGCCAGGTCAGCGATCTACAGCCTGGCTCTCTCCTGCCAGGCATCTTGGCTTCCTTGGGGTTTGTAGCTGGGCGTTGCTCTGGGCCCTTTGTCAGCTGTCTTCTGCATCTCTAGGCGGTCCTTTCCTTCCTCGTCTTTCCAGGTATCATGATCAATTTGGTGACAATCCTTTCTGTCGACTTGAACTCAAGGGAAGGGGAGTCAGGCTCCCAGGGGGGCAGCGGGAGGCTCTCTCTGGTCTCTTGGCTGGCAGGGGAAGGGGAAGGGGAACCCACCCTGACGAGGGGCAGTGGTGAAGCAATTGCCCCTTCGAACAGGGCACTGCTGGGTTTGCTCCTGGGAAGGGCTGACACTCTGTAAAATTTGATTCACAGAGCTCCCCTTGTAACCAAGTGGACAGTGTTGCCTCTGATGATACTTTTTTTAAACAGCTTTAATGAGATGTAATTCACCTACCATACAATTGACCCTTTTAGAGTATTTAACTCAGTGATTTTTAGTATATTCATGGAGCTGTGCATCCATCACCATCATCAATTTCAGAACATTTTCATCACCCCAAAATGCATTCCATCCCCATGAGCAGTCACTCCCCCACCCCACCCTCAGGCCTGGCAATCAGAGACCCACTCTCTGTGTCTGAGGATCAGCCTGTTCAGGACGTTTCCCATTAGTGAAATCACACCTTGTGTATCCTTCTGTGTCTGCTCCTCTCACTTAGCATTATGTTCTCAGGCCACATCCATGTGATAGCGAGTGTCGGGGCTTCTCTCCTCGTCATGGCTGAGTGATGCTTCCATGCGTGGAGGGACAGCATCCTCGGCCTGTCCCTCCTTCAGTTGATTCAGGGTGTACGGGTTGCTCCCACCTTCCAGATTCTGTGAACATTCCCGTTCAAGTCTGCACTTGGGTGTGCGTCCTCGTCTCCCAGGTAGGTGAATGACCCCTCCTTTCTAGGCCCCTCAGCCGTGTGACCCTGACCCCGTCCCCATCTCCCCCGCAGCTGATCCACCTGGAGATCAAGCCAGCCATCCGGAACCAGATCATTCGAGAGCTACAAGTGTTGCACGAGTGCAACTCCCCGTACATCGTGGGCTTCTACGGGGCCTTCTACAGCGACGGCGAAATCAGCATCTGCATGGAGCACATGGTGAGCCCACCCCCCAGAGCCCTGGCCTGTTCCGGGGGCCTAGTGCAGGTGGGGAGGCGGCGCAGCTCTGTACACCCTGCACACAGCTTCCTTCATTTCTTAAGCACCACATAGCCTCCTCTCAATTTTGCTTTTTCTCTGGATCCATGAGAGACACTGCTCTCTGTGGGCTCAGAGCTGGGCCCATCTTGTTCCCTCCATTGGTTGTCCCGGCGTCCATGTGCACCCATCGGGTAATTTATGAAGCACTGTTGCCGGACACTGAGGTTGTTCCCAGTCCCTGCCGCATTATGTAAAAATGCTACGTTGAAAGTCCTTGCACCTGGGATTTCCCTGGTGGTCCAGTGGTGAAGACTCTGCGCATCCGCTGAGAGGGGTGAGAGTTCAATCCTTGGTCAGGGAACTAAGATCCCACATGCTATGTGGTGCTGCCAAAAAAAAACAGGAAAGTCTGTGAACCTAAGCAGGCCTACCTGGGGAGGGCTGCTCGAAGAAACGCTTGACTGCTCCTTCCCACGTGCCCTCTGGCCGGAGTGTGTGGTCTGGGGACACAGCTCTGGACCCCCAGCTCAGGCCCGTGGGGACCAGGCCTCTGTAGTGGAGGGTGGGTGCCCATCTCCTTTAAACCACGGCTGATTCCTATGCACCCTGTCATTAAGGAACTCTGGTCTCAAGGCTCAGAAATGGGTGGGATTGAATGTCATGAAAGCAGAAGTGGTCAGAGCTGAAGGCTCCTGGAGGAAACACTACCGGCCCTCTGCCACCCGCCCTCGGCAGGTAGAGCCCTGCCCGAGCCCAGCCGTCCAGGCCTCGGCCCTCGGGGGCCCTTGCAAAACCAGGATGCAGTGTGGCTTTCAGCAGGCAGCTTCCGTTACGCCCGGCCTCCAGCACACTGTCCTCTCTGATGGTTTTGTAATGAAGGCAGGAAACGAATTTAAGCAAGAGCCCGCCAGGAATGCACGTGAGCCGCAGGGAGGGCTCCCCCCAAGCTGGCAGTGCCCAGTGGGTGCCCCTTTCTCACTGGCGAGAAGGTGGTCATATCTGCCCACCCACCTGGCCACCTCCTTGCAGATGAGAGTCAGGCAGAGTCAGGGCGAGAAATGGACGTGAAGTCACTCTGGTCTGAGGAGGCCTCTGCTGTATTGTAATGAACCCCCCACTCCCACCCCCACCTCTCTCCTTCTTCCCTTCCCCCTGCTCCCCACCTCCTCTCTTTGTTTTTGGCCACAGCACACAGGCGTGGTACATGCAATCTTAGTTCCCCAACCAGGGATCAAACCTGCACTCCCCACTTTGGAAGCACGGGGTCGTTAAGACCCTATGAAACCACCAGGGACATCCCCCAGCTTCTCTTCAGCCACCCCCACCCCTGCTCCCTGGATATCCTGAGTCAGGAGGCTCCTCTCTCCTGGCAAAGGAGAGGCAGCGTCCCAGCCCCGCCCCTCTTCTTCCCCCTCCACTCTCAGTGGGTGTGAAGCCTTGGTTCCTGTGAGGCTCCTTCCCGCAGCACACATGGTGCTGGGGGGATGCTGGATTCTCTTTGCTTGCTGGGCTCGTGCTTTTAGCTCCTGGTTGGGCTCTTCTGGTTCACTTTCATAGCAAGCATAAGAGGACGGTGGACATGTAGATCACACACAAACTCCAAGACATGGGCTCCAGTGTGGCCCACGCACCCTGCTTTCTGCTAACAGGTGAGGGCCCACAGAGCTGAGCCTTAGGGAGGCTCTTGCAGTGCCCTCACCTCCCTTCATGGGACTCTGGAAGAATGTCACACTGTGTCTGTTTGAGGGGGTGAGGATGGGGCAAGGTTTTGCCTGTACGCAGGGTCCTGCTGCATTGGTTCTCCTCTCCCGCCGGCGAGCTTCGAGCTCTAGCTTGTGGAAAAAGCCTACCGGCTATGATGAGCAGTCCCAATTCAGCCCAGAAGGAGAAACTCACCTGCCAGTGCGGAAAACAGCAGAATTGGTGGCTGCCCCGGCACCCAGACCCATTCCCGGGGGAAACAAGGGGCCTGGACCACTGGACAGTGGTGTCTCAGGGGCTGCAGTGGCCAGGGAGCAGCTGACAGACCACTCAGAGGCACCTCTTGGTACTTCTTGGCCTGCAGTCAAATGTACCAAAGAAAGCAGTCCCTTTTCTACAATAATGAAAAATCAGATGTGTCCTTCAGCAAAGGGGAGGTAAAGAATGACAGCAGGCAACTTTCCAGGGGAGAAATGAAACCCACAGGTACGCTCTGGAGGAGCAGTCCTTCAGGAGGAAAGTGTGTATCGTTCGAACCCACAGATGAATGAACAGACAGACAGGCTGAAAACGCAGTCTTCCTCTGTGCACATGGATGTGTGTGCAGGAGCATGGAAGAATCTGGAAGAAAATAAGTCACACTTTGGGAAGGCTGGTGGAATTGCTGGGAGATCAGGGTGCAGTTCATCTGCATTTGAATTTTTAAGAGGAATGTATCAGGTTTCTTTGGAGGTCCAGTGTTTAAGAATCCGCCTGCCAGTGCAGGGGACACGGGTTCAATCCCTGGTCCAGGAAGAGTCCACACGCCCTGGAGCAGCTAAGCCTGTGCACCACAGCTGGGCCCGAGCTCTGGAGCCTGTGCTCCGCCCCCAGGAGAAGCCACCACAGTGAGAAGCTCTCACATGGCAACAAAGACCCAGGGCAGCCAAAAACAAATTTTAAAAAATCTTTTAAAAAAAGCTACCAAAAGAAGGATCTATTCATGTGCTCCCTTCTCAATGAGTGGAGGGCTTTGGGACGCTCAGAGGACACAGGGGCAAATTGAAAGCTCACAGTCATGCATAAGGAGTAAGACCCGGGCTCAGAGGGACCTTGCCATGGGGCTTC